>NC_067483.1:0-710000 GCF_947179515.1 Apodemus sylvaticus | reverse complement strand
CGCATCATGCGAAACTATCTTGTTTTTCCTAAACAACACATTGTAACTCGAAAATCTTTGGTGTTGCGTGTATGTCTAAGCATGTAGCCTCAAAAGAGAACGCACAGGAGAGATTTCTCTCGAACGAGTATGTAAGAATACCACGTTATAAGGAAATACATTGTGGCAAATTAAAGATAAATACGTTCCTTTTGGAAACACTTAAACTTTACAAGAAGATATAAAGCATCGTAAAAAATTAGCTTGTATCTCCTAAAGAACACGTTGTAACTCGAAAACATTTGGTGTGGCGTGTAAGTCTAAACGTTTAGCCTCAAATGAAAACCCACAGGAGAATTTTATTTCCTCAAAATTTGTCAGAAAACCACGTTTTAAGGAATTCCCGCATCGTGCGAAATTATCTGGTTTTTCCTAAACAACACGTTCTAACTCGAAATGCTTTGGTGTTGCGTGTATGTCTAAGCGTGTAGCCTCAAAAGAGAATGCACAGGAGAGTTTTCTCTCGAAAGAATATGTACGAATGCCATGTTATAAGGAAATACAGTGTTGTTGAGTAAAGACAAATACGTACGTATTGGAAACACTTTAGGAGAAGAAATAACGCATCGTACAAAATTAGCTTGTATCTCCTAAACAACACGTTGTAACTCGAAAAGATTTGGTGTGGCATGTACGTCTAAACATGTAGCCTCAAAAGAAAACCCACAGGAGAATTTTCTTTCGTCAAAATTTGAAAGAAAACCACGTTTTAAGGAAATCCTGCATTGTGCGCAATTATCTTGTTTTTCATAAACAAAACATTGTAACTCGAAAAGCTTTGGTGTTGGGTGTATGTGTAAGCGTGTAGCCTCAAAAGAGAATGCACAGGAGAGTTTTCTCTCGAAAGAATATGTAAGAATACCACGTTATAAGGAAATATATTGCTGCAGAGTAAAGACAAATACATACGTATTGGAAACATATTATGAGAAGAAATAATGCATGGTACAAAATTTGCTTGTATCTCCTAAACAACACGTGGTAACTCAAAAATATTTGGTGTGGCGTGCACGTCTAAATGTGTAGCCTCAAAAGAGAACCCACAGGAGAATTTTCTTACGTCAAAATTTGTCAGAAAACCACATTTTAAGGAAATCCCGCATCGTGCGAAATTATCCTGTTTTTCCTAATCAACACATTGTAACTCGAAAAGCTTTGGTGGTGCGTGTATGTCTATGCGTGTAGCCTCCAAAGAGAACGCACAGGTTAGTTTTCTCTCGAAAGAATATGTAAGAATACCACGTTATAAGGATATACAATGTTGCAGAGTATAGACAAATATGTACTTATTGGAAACACTTTACGAGAAGAAATAACGCATCATGCAAAATTAGCTTGTGTCTCCTAAACAACACGTTGCAACTCGAAAAGATTTGCTGTGGCGTGTACGACTAAACGTGTAGCCTCAAAGTAGAACCCACAGGAGGGTTTTCTTTCGTCAAAATTTGTCAGAAAACCACGTTTTAAGGAAATCCTGCATCGTGCGAAATTATCTTGTTTTTCCTAAACAACATGTTGTAACTCGAAAAGCTTTGATGTTGCATATATGTCTAAGGGTGTAGCCTCAAAAGAGAACGTACAGGAGAGTTTTCTCCCGAAAGAATATGTAGGAATACCACGTTATAAGGAAATACAATGTTGCAGAGTAAAGTCAAATACATACTTATTGGAAACACTTAAACTTTACGAGAAGAAATAAAACATAGTAAAAAATTAGCTTGTATATCCTAAACAACACGTTATAACTCGAAAGGATTTGGTGTTGCGTGTATGTCTAAGCATGTAGCCTCAAAAGAGAATGCACAGAAGAGTTTTCTCTCGAAAGAATATGTAAGAATACCACGTTATAAGGAAATATATTGCTGCAGAGTAAAGACAAATACGTACTTATTGGAAACACTTTATGAGAAGAAATAACGCATGGTACAAAATTAGCTTGTATCTCTGAAACAACACGTGGTAACTCAAAAAGATTTGGTGTGGCGTGTACATCTAAATGTGTAGCCTCAAAAGAAAACCAACAGGAGAATTTTCTTACGTCAAAATTTGTCAGAAAAGCACGTTTTAAGGAAATCCCGCATCGTGCGAAATTATCTTGTTTTTCCTAATCAACACGTTGTAACTTGAAAAGCTTTGGTGGTGCGTGTATGTCTAAGCGTGTAGCCTCCAAAGAGAACGCACAGGATAGTTTTCTCTCGAAAGAATATGAGAGAATACCACGTTATTAGGAAATACAGTGTTGCAGAGTATAGACAAATATGTACTTATTGGAAACACTTTAGGAGAAGAAATAACGCATCATGTAAAATTAGCTTGTATCTCCTAATCAACACGTTGTAACTCGAAAAGTTTGGTGTTGCGTGAATGTCTAAGCGTGTAGCCTCCAAAGAGAACGCACAGGAGAGTTTTCTCTCGAAAGAATATGTAAGAATACCACATTATAAGGAAATACAGTGTTGCAGAATAAAGGCAAATACATACGTATTGGAAACACTTAAACATTACGAGAAGAAATAACGCATCGTAAAATAATTAGCTTGTATCTCCTAAACAACAAGTTGTAACTCAAAAAGATTTGGTGTGGCGTGTACGTCTAAACGTGTAGCCTCAAAAGAGAACCCACAGGACAATTTTCTTTCTTCAAAATTTGTCAGAAAACCACGTTTTATGAAATCCCGCATCGTGAGAAATTATCTTGTTCTTCCTAAACAACACGTTGTAACTCGAAAAGCTTTGCTGTTGCTTGTATGTCTAAGCGTGTAGCCTCAAATGAGAATGCCCAGGAGAGTTTTCTCTCGAAAAAATATGTAAGAATACCATGTTATAAGGAAATACAGTGTTGCTGAGTAAAGACAAATACTTATTGGAAAAAACTTTACGAGAAGAAATAACGCATCGTACAAAATTAGCTTGTATCTCCTAACCAACACGTTGTAACTTAAAAAGATTTGGTGTGGCATGTACGTCTAAACGTGTAGTCTCAAAAGAGAACCCATAGGAGAATTTTCTTTGGTCAAAATTTGTCAGAAAACCACGTATTAAGGAAATTCCTAATCGTGCGAAATTATCTTGTTTTTCCTAAACAACACCTTGTAACGCGAAAAGCTTTGGTGTTGCGTGTATGTCTAAGCGTGTAGCCTCAAAAGAGGACACACAGGAGAGTTTTCTCTCGAAAGAAGATATAAGAATACAACGTTATGAGGAAATACAGTGTTGCAGACTAAAGGCAAATACGTACATATTGGAAACACTTTAGAGAAGAAATAACGCATCGTACAAAATTAGCTTCTAGTTCCTAAACAACACGTTGTAACTTACTTCTCTTAAAGAGTTTCCAATAGCTACGTATTTGTCTTTACTCTGCAACACTGTATTTCCTTATAACGTGGTATTCTTACATATTCTTTCAAGAGAAAACTCTCCTGTGCGTTCTCTTTTGAGGCTACAAGCTTAGACATACACGCAACACCAAAGCTTTTCGAGTTACAACGTGTTGTTTAGGAAAAACAAGATAATTTCGCAGGATGCGAGATTTCCTTAAAACGTGGTTTCTGACAAATTTTGATGAAAGAAAGTTCTCCTGTGGGTTCTCTTTTGAGGCTACACGTTTAAACGTACACCTCACACCAAATCTTTTCGAATTACAAGGTGTTGTTAGGAGATACAAGCTAATTTTGTATGATGAGTTATTTCTTCTCATAAAGTCTTTCCAATATGTACTTATTTGTCTTTACTCTGCAAAATTGTATTTCCTTATAACGTGGTATTCTTATATATTCTTTCGAGAGAAAACTCTCCTGTGCCTTCTCTTTTGAGGATCCACGCTTACCCATACACGCAACACCAAATCTTTTCGAGTTACAACATGTTGTTTAGGAAAAAGAAGATGATTTCGCACGATGCAGGATTTCCTTAAAACGAGGTTTTCTGAAAAATTTTGACGAAAGAAAATTCTCCTGTGGGTTCTCTTTTGAGGCTACACGTTTAGACGTACATGCCACACTAAATCTTTTCGAGTTACAACATGTTGTTTCGGAGATACAAGCATAATTTTGTAAGATGCGTTACTTCTTCTCGTAAAGTGTTTCCAATATGTAAGTACTTGTCTTTACTCTGCAACACTGTATTTCCTTATAACGTGGTATTCTTATATATTCTTTCAAGAGAAAACTATCCTGTGCGTTCCCTTTTTAGGCTACACACTTAGACATACAGGCAACACCAAAGCTTTTCGAGTTACAACGTGTTGTTTATGAAAAACAAGATAATTTCGTACGATGCGGGATTTCCTTAAAACGTAGTTTTCTGAAACATTTTGACGAAAGAAAATTCTTCAGTGGGTTCTCTTTTGAGGCTACACGTTTAGACGTACACGCCACACCAAATTCTTTCGATTTACCACGTGTTGTTTAGGAGATACAAGCTAATTGTGTATGATTCGTTATTTCTTCTCGTAAAGTGTTTCCAATAAGTACGTATTTGTCTTTACTCTGCAACACTGTATTTCCTTATAACGTTGTATTCTTACATATTCTTTCAAGAGAAAACTCTCCTGTGCGTTCTCTTTAGAGGCCATACGCTTAGACATACACGCAACGCCAAAGCTTTTCGAGTTACAATGTGTTGTTTAGGAAAAACAAGATAATTTCACAGGATGCGAGATTTCCATAAAACGTGGTTTTCTGAAAAAATTTGACGAAACAAAGTTCTCCTGTGGGTTCTCTTTTGAGACTACACGTGTAGAGGTACGAGTCACACCAAATCTTTTCGAGTTGCAACTTGTTGTTTAGGAGATACAAGCTAATTTTTTCGTTGCCTTATTTCTTCTCTTAAAGTGTTTCCAATAGTGTTTGTCTTTACTCTGCAACACAGTATTTCCTTATAACGTGGTATTCTTACATATTCTTTCGAGCGAAAACTCTCCTGTGTGCTCTCTTTTGAGGCTACACGCTTAGACATACACGCAACACCAAAGCTTTTCGAGTTACAACGTGTTGTTTAGGAAAAACAAGATAATTTCGTACGATGCGAGATTTCCTTAAAACTTGGTTTCTGACAAATTTTGATGAAAGAAGATTCTCCTGTGGGTTCTCGTTTGAGGCTACACTTTTAGACTTACACGTCACGCCAAATCTTTTCCAGTTACAACGTGTTGTTTAGGAGATACAAGCTAATTTTGTATGATGCGTTATTTCTTCTCGTAAAGTGTTTCCAATATGTACTTATTTGTCTTTACTCTGCAAATTTGTATTTCCTTATAACGTGATATACTTACATCTTCTTTCGAGAGAAAAATCTCCTGTGCCTTCTCTTTTGAGGCTACACGCTTACACATACACGCAACACAAAAGCTTTTCGAGTTACAACGTGTTGTTTAGGAAAAACAAGATAATTTCGTACGATGTGAGATTTCCTTAAAACGTGGTTTCTGACAAATTTTGATGAAAGAAGATTCTCCTGTCGGTTCTCGTTTGAGGCTACACTTTTAGACTTACAGGTCACACCAAATCTTTTCGAGTTACAACGTGTTGTTTAGGAGATACAAGCTAATTTTGTACGATGCGTTATTTCTTCTCGTAAAGTGTTTCCAATATGTACTTATTTGTCTTTACTCTGCAAAACTGTATTTCCTTATAACGTGATATTATTACATATTCTTTCGAGAGAAAATTCTCCTGTGCCTTCTCTTTTGAGACTACACGTTTACACATACACGCAACACCAAAGCTTTTCGAGTTACAACATGTTGTTTAGGAAAAAGAAGATGATTTCGCACGATGCGGCATTTCCTTAAAACGAGGTGTTCTGAAAAATTTTGAAGTAAGAAAATTCTCCTGTGGGTTCTCTTTTGAGGCTACACATTTAGACGTACATGCCACACCAAATCCTTTCGAGTTACCACGTGTTGTTTAGGAGATACAAGCTAATTTTGTACGATGCGTTATTTCTTCTTGTAAAGTGTTTCCGATACGTACTTATTTGTCTTTACTCTGCAACACTGTATTTCCTTATAACGTGGTATTCTTACATATTATTTCGAGGGAAAACTCTCCTGTGCGTTCTCTTTTGAGGCTACACGCTTAGACAAACATGCAACGCCAAAGTTTTTCGAGTTACAATGTGTTGTTTAGGAAAAACAAGATAATTTGGCATGATGCGAGATTTCCATAAAACGTGGTTTTCTGACAAATTTTGACGAAAGAAAATTCTCCTGTGGGTTG
This sequence comes from Apodemus sylvaticus, assembly GCF_947179515.1. Taxonomy (NCBI): domain Eukaryota; kingdom Metazoa; phylum Chordata; class Mammalia; order Rodentia; family Muridae; genus Apodemus; species Apodemus sylvaticus. Next base: position 703,740 of record NC_067483.1, on the reverse strand, counting down.
TCTTTTGAGGCTACACGTTTAGATGTACACGCCAACCAAATCCTTTCGAGTTACCACGTGTTGTTTAGGAGATACAAGCTAATTTTGTATGATGCGTTATTTCTTCTCGTAAAGTGTTTCCAATATGTACGTATTTGTCTTTACTCTGCAACACTGTATTTCCTTATAACGTTGTATTCTTACATGTTCTTTCGAGAGAAAACTCTCCTGTGCATTCTCTTTAGAGGCTACATGCTCAGACATACACGCAACACCAAAGCTTTTCGAGTTACAACGTGTTGTTTAGGAAAAACAAGATAATTTTGCACGATGCGGGATTTCCTTAAACGTGGTTTTCTGACAAATTTTGAAGAAAGAAAGTTCTCCTGTGGGTTCTCTTTTGAGGCTAAACGTGTAGACATACGAGCCACACAAAATATTTTTGAGTTACAACGTGTTGTTTAGGAGATACAAGCAAATATTGTACAATGCGTTATTTCTTCTCATATAGTGTTTCCAATACGTACTTATTTGTCTTTACTCTGCAACACTGTATTTCCTTATAACGTGGTATTCTTACATATTCTTTCGAGGGAAAACAATCCTGTGCATTCTCTTTTGAGGTTACACGCTTAGACAAACACGCAACGCCAAAGCTTTTCGAGTTACAACGTGTTGTTTAGGAAAAACAAGATAATTTCGCACGATACGAGATTTCCATTAAACGTGGTTTTCTGAAAAATTTTGACGAAACAAAGTTCTCCTGTGGGTTCTCTATTGAGGCTGCACGTGTAGAGGTACGAGCCACACCAAATCTTTTCGAGTTACTACGTGTTGTTTAGGAGATACAAGCTAATTTTCTAGGATGCGATATTTCTTCTCTTAAAGTGTTTCCAATATGTACGTAGTTGTCTTTTCTCTGCAACACTGTATTTCCTTATAACGTGGTATTCTTACATATTCTTTCGAGAGAAAACTCTCCTGTGCGTTCTCCTTTGAGGCTACACGCGTAGACATCCACGCAACACCAAAGCTTTTCGAGTTACAACGTGTTGTTTAGGAAAAACACGATAATTTCACACGATGCGAGACTTCCTTAAAACGTGGTTTCTGAACAATTTTGATGAAAGAAAATTCTCCTGTGGGTTCTCGTTTGAGGCTACACTTTTAGACGTACACGTCACAACAAATCTTTTTGAGTTACAACGTGTTGTTTAGGAGATACAAGATAATTTTGTAAGATGCCTTGTTTCTTCTCGTAAAGTGTTTCCAATATGTACTTATTGGTCTTTACTCTGCAAAATTGTATTTCCTTATAATGTGGTATTCTTACATATTCTTTCGAGAGAATACTCTCCAGTGCCTTCTCTTTTGAGGCTCCACGCTTACACATACATGCAACACCATAGCTTTTCGAGTTACAACATGTTGTTTAGGAAAAAGAAGATGATTTCGCACGATGCGGGATTTCCTTAATACATGGTTTTCTGAAAAATTTTGAATAAAGAAAATTCTCCTGTGGGTTCTCTTTTGAGGCTACACGTTTAGACGTACATGCCACACCAAATCCTTTCGAGTTACCACGTGTTGTTTAGGAGATACAAGCTAATTTTGTACGATATATTATTTCTTCTCGTAAAGTGTTTCCAATACGTACTTATTTGTCTTTAATCTGCAACACTGTATTTCCTTATAACATAGTATTCTTACATATTATTTCGAGGGAAAACTCTCCTGTGCGTTCTCTTTTGAGGGGACACGCTTAGACAAACACGCAACTCCAAAGCTTTTCGAGTTACAATGTGTTGTTTAGGAAAAACAAGATAATTTAGCACGATGCGAGATTTCCATAAAATGTGGTTTTCTGAAAAATTTTGACGAAAGAAAGTTCTCCTGTGGGTTCTCTTTTGTGGCTACTCGTGTAGAGGTTCGAGCCACACCAAATCTTTTCGAATTACAATGTGTTGTTTAGGAGATATAAGCTAATTTTTTACGATGCGTTAATTCTTCTCGTAAGTGTTTCCAATAAGTACATATTTGTCTTTACACTGCAACATTATATTTCCTTATAACGTGGTATTCTTACATATTCCTTCGAGGGAAAACTATCCTGTGCGTTCCCTTTTGAGGCTACACACTTAGACATACAGGCAACACCAAAGCTTTTCGAGTTACAACGTGTTGTTTATGGAAAACAAGATAATTTTGCACGATGCGGGATTTCCTTAAAACGTGGTTTTCTGACAAATTTTGATGAAAGAAAATTCTCCTGTGGCTTCTCTTTTGAGACTACACGTTTAGACGTGCACGCCACACCAAATCCTTTCGAGTAACCACGTGTTGTTTAAGAGATACAAGCTAATTTTGTATGATGCGTTATTTCTTTTCGTAAAGTGGTTCCAATACGTATGTATTTGTCTTTACTCTGCAACAGTGTATTTCCTTATAACGTTGTATTCTTACATGTTCTTTCGAGAGAAAACTCTCCTGTGCATTCTCTTTAGAGGCTACATGCTCAGACATACACGCAACACCAAAGCTTTTCGAGTTACAACGTGTTGTTTAGGAAAAACAAGATAATTTTGCACGATGCGGGATTTCCTTAAAACATGGTTTTCTGACAAATTTTGACGAAAGAAAGTTCTCCTGTGGGTTCTCTTTTGAGGCTACACGTGTAGCCGTACGAGCCACACCAAATAATTTTGAGATACAACGTGTTCTTTATGAGATACAAGCAAATATTGTACGATGCGCTATTTCTTCTCATAAAGTGTTTCCAATACATACATATTTGTCTATACTCTGCAACACTGTATTTCCTTATAACATGGTATTCTTACATATTCTTTCAAGGGATAATTCTCCTGTGCATTCTCTTTTGAGGCTACACGATTAGACAAACACGCAACACCAAAGCTTTTCGAGTTACAACATGTTGTTTAGGAAAAAGGAGATGATTTCGCACGATGCGGGATTTCCTAAAAACCTGGTTTTCTGAAAAATTTTGACGAAAGAAAATTCTCCTGTGGGTTCTCTTTTGAGGCTACATATTTAGACGTACACGTCACACCAAATCTTTTCGAGTTACAACATGTTGTTTAGGACATACAAGCTAATTTTTTTTTAATGCGTTAATTCTCGTAAAGTGTTTCCAATACGTACGTATTTGTCTTTACTCTGCAACACTGTATTTCCTTATAACGTGGTATTCTTACATATTCTTTCGAGAGAAAACTATTCTGTGCATTCCCTTTTGAGGCTAAACACTTAGACATACAGGCAACACCAAAGCTTTTTGAGTTACAACGTGTTGTTTATAAAAAACAAGATAATTTCGCACGATGCCTGATTTCCTTAAAATATGGTCTTCTGACAAATTTTGATGAACGAAAATTATTCTGTTGGTTCTCTTTTGAAGCTTCACGTTTAGACGTGCACGCCACACCTAATCCTTTCGAGTTGCCACGTGTTGTTTAGGAGATACAAGCTAATTTTGTAAGATGCTTTATTTCTTCTCCTAAAGTGTTTCCAATACGTACGTATTTGTCTTTACTCTGCAACACTGTATTTCCTTATAATGTGGTATTCTTACACATTCTTTCGAGTGAAAACTATCCTGTGCCTTCCCTTTTGAAGCTACACACTTAGACATACAGGCAACACCAAAGCTTTTCAAGTTACAACGTGTTGTTTATGAAAAACAAGATAATTTCGCACGATGCGGGATTTCCTTAAAACTTGGTGTTCTGACAAATTTTGACTAAAGAAAATTCTCCTGTGGGTTCTCTTATGAGGCTACACGTTTAGACGTGCATGCCACACCAAATCCTTTTGAATTACCACGTGTTGTTTAGGAGATAAAAGCTAATTTTCTACGATGCGTTATTTCTTCTTGTAAAGAGTTTCCAATATGTACATATTTGTCTTTACTCTGCAACACTGTATTTCCTTATAACATTGTATTCTTACATGTTCTTTCGAGAGAAATCTCTCCTGTGCATTCTCTTTAGAAGCTACACGCTTAGATATACACGCAACACCAAAGCTTTTCGAGTTACAACGTGTTGTTTAGGAAAAACAAGATAATTTTGCACGATGCGGGATATCCTTAAAACGTGGTTTTCTGACAAATTTTGACTAAAGAAAGTTCTCCTGTGCATTGTGTTTTGAGGCTTCACGTTTAGACGTACACGCCACACCAAATCTTTTCGAGTTACAACTTGTTGTTTAGGAGATACAAGCAATTATTTTCGATGCGTTATTTCTTCTTGTAAAGTGTGTCGAATACGTAATTAATTGTCTTTACTCTGCAACACTGTATTTCCTTATAACGTGGTATTCTTACATATTCTTTCGAGGGAAAACTCTCCTGTGCGTTCTCTTTTGGGCTACACGCTTAGACATACACGCAACGCCAAAGCTTTTCTAGTTACAACATGTTGTTTAGGAAAAACAAGATAATTTCGCACGATGAGAGATTTCCATAAAACGTGGTTTTCTGAAAAATTTTGAGGAAAGAAAGTTCTCCTGTGGATTCTCTTTTGAGGCTACATGTTTAGACTTACACGTCACACCAAATCTTTTCGAGTTACAACGTGTTGTTTAGGAGATACAAGCTAATTTTTTACGATGCGTTATTTTTTCTCATAAAGTGTTTCCAATAAGTACTTATTTGTCTTTACTCTGCAAAATTGTATTTCCTTATAACGTGGTATTCTTGCATATTCTATCGAGAGAAAACTCTCCTGTGCCTTCTCTTTTGAGGCTCCACACTTACACATACACACAACACCAAAGCTTTTCGAGTAACAACATGTTGTTTAGGAAAAAGAAGATGATTTCGCATGATGCGGTATTTCCTTAAAATGTGGTTTTCTGAAAAATTTTGACAAAAGAAAATTCTCCTGTGGGTTCTCTTTTGAGGCTACACGTTTAGACGTACATGCCACACCAAATCTTGTTGAGTTACAACGTGTTGTTTAGGAGATACAAGCTAATTTTTTACGATGTGTTTATTCTTCTCGTAAAGTGTTTCCAACACATACATATTTGTCTTTACTCTGCAACATTGTATATCCTTATAACGTGGTATTCTTACATATTCTTTCGATAGAAAACTATCCTGTGCGTTCCCATTTGAGGCTACACACTTAGACATACAGGCAACATCAAAGCTTTTCGAGTTACAACGTGTTGTTTATGAAAAACAAGATAATTTCTCACGATGCGGGATTTCCTTAAAACGTGGTGTTCTGACAAATTTTGACGAAAGAAAATTCTCCTGTGGGTACTCTTTTGACGCTACACGTTTAGAGGTGCACGCCACACCAAATCCTATCGAGTTACCACGTGTTGTTTAGGAGATACAAGCTAATTTTGTACGATGCTTTATTTCTTCTCGTAAAGTGTTTCCAAACTTACGTATTTGTCTTTACTCTGCAACACTGTATTTCCTTATAATGTTGAATTCTTACATGTTCTTGCGAGAGAAAACTTTCCTGTGCATTCTCTTTAGAGGCGACATGCTCACACATACACGCAACACCAAAGCTTTTCGAGTTACAACGTGTTGTTTAGGAAAAACAAGATAATTTTGCACGATGCAGATATCCTTAAAACGTGGTTTTCTGACAAATTTTGACGAAAGAAAGTTCTCCTGTGCATTGTCTTTTGAGGCTACAGGTTTAGTCATACATGCCACACCAAATCTTTTTGAGTTACAACCTGTTGTTTACGAGATACAAGCAAATTTTTTACGATGCGTTATTTCTTCTTGTAAAGTGTTTCCAATACATAAGTATTTGTCTTTACTCTACAACACTGTATTTCCTTATAACGTGGTATTCTTACATATTCTTTCAAGAGAAAACTCTCCTGTGAGTTCTCTTTTGATGCTACACGCTTAGACATACACGTAACACCAAAGCTTTTCGAGTTACAACGTATTGTTTAGGAGATACAAGTTAATTTTGTACGATGCGTTATTTCTTCTCATAAAGTGTTTCCAATATGTACTTAATTGTCTTTACTCTGCAACACTGTATTTCCTTATAACGTGGTATTCTTACATATTCTTTCGAGGGAAAACTCTCCTGTGCATTCTCTTTTGGGCTACACGCTTAGACATACACGCAACGCCAAAGCTTTTCGAGTTACAACGTGTTGTTTAGGAAAAACAAGATAATTTCGCACGATGCGAGATTTCCATAAAACGTGGTTTTCTGAAAAAAATTTGACGAAAGTAAGTTCTCCTGTGGGTTCTCTTTTGAGGCTACACGTTGAGACAAACACGTCACACCAAATCTTTTCAAGTTACAACGTGTTGTTTAGGAGATACAAGCTAATATTGTATGATGCGTTATTTCTTCTCATAAAGTGTTTCCAATAAGTACTTATTTGTCTTTACTCTGCAAAATTGTATTTCCTTATAACGTGGTATTCTTGCATATTCTTTCGAGAGAAAACTCTCCTGTGCTTTCTCTTTTGAGGCTCCACACTTACACATACACGCAACACCAAAGCTTTTCAAGTTACAACATGTTGTTTAGGAAAAAGAAGATGATTTCGCATGATGCGGGATTTCCTTAAAACGTCGTTTTCTGAAAAATTTTGACAAAAGAAAATTCTCCTGTGGGTTCTCTTTTGAGGCTACACATTTAGACGTACATGCCACACCAAATCTTGTCGAGTTACAACGTGTTGTTTAGGAGATACAAGCTAATTTTTTACGATGTGTTTATTCTTCTCGTAAAGTGTTTCCAACACATACGTATTTGTCTTTACTCTGCAACATTGTATATCCTTATAACGTGGTATTCTTTCATATTCTTTTGATAGAAAACTATCCTGTGCGTTCCCTTTTGAGGCTACACACTTAGACATACAGGCAACATCAACGCTTTTCGAGTTACAACTTGTTGTTTATGAAAAACAAGATAATTTCCACGATGCGGGATTTCCTTAAAACGTGGTGTTCTGACAAATTTTGACGAAAGAAAATTCTCCTGTGGGTACTCTTTTGACGCTACACGTTTAGAGGTACACGCCACACCGAATCCTATCGAGTTACCACGTGTTGTTTAGGAGATACAAGCTAATTTTGTACGATGCTTTATTTCTTCTCGTAAAGTGTTTCCAAACTTACGTATTTGTCTTTACTCTGCAACATTGTATTTCCTTATAATGTTGAATTCTTACATGTTCTTGCGAGAGAAAACTTTCCTGTGCATTCTCTTTAGAGGCGACATGCTCACACATACACGCAACACCAAAGCTTTTCGAGTTACAACGTGTTGTTTAGGAAAAACAAGATAATTTTGCACGATGCAGATATCCTTAAAACGTGGTTTTCTGACAAATTTTGACGAAAGAAAGTTCTCCTGTGCATTGTCTTTTGAGGCTACAGGTTTAGACGTACATGCCACACCAAATCTTTTTGAGTTACAACTTGTTGTTTAGGAGATGCAAGTTAATTTTGTACGATGCGTTATTTCTTCTCGTAAAGTGTTTCCAATACATAAGTATTTGTCTTTACTCTGCAACACTGTATTTCCTTATAACGTGGTATTCTTACATATTCTTTCGAGGGAAAACTCTCCTGTGCATTCTCTTTTGGGCTACACGCTTAGACATACACGCAACACCAAAGCTTTTCGAGTTACAACGTGTTGTTTAGGAAAAACAAGATAATTTCGCACGATGCGAGATTTCCATAAAACGTGGTTTTCTGAAAAAATTTGACGAAAGAAAGTTCTCCTGTGGGTTCTCTTTTTTTTTCTTTTTTTTTTATTCGATATAATTTATTTACATTTCAAATGATTTCCCCTTTTCTAGCCCCCCACTCCCCGAAAGTCCCTTAAGTCCCCTTCTCTTTCCCTGTCCTCCCACCCACCCCTTCCCATTTCCCTGTTCTGGTTTTGCCGAATACTGTTTCACTGAGTCTCTCCAGAACCAGGGGCCAGTCCTCCTTTCTCCTTGTACCACATTTGATGTGTAGATTATGTTTCGGGTATTCCAGTTTTCTAGGTTAATAACCACATATTAGTGAGTGCATACCATGATTCACCTTTTGAGTCTGGGTTACCTCACTTAGTATGATGTTCTCTAGCTCTATCCATTTGCCTAAGAATTTCATGAATTCATTGTTTCTAATGGCTGAATAGTACTCCATTGTGTAGATATACCACATTTTTTGTATCCACTCTTCTGTTGAGGGATACCTGGGTTCTTTCCAGCATCTGGCAATTATAAATAGGGCTGCTATGAACATAGTAGAGCATGTATCCTTATTATATGGTGGGGAATCCTCTGGGTATATGCCCAGGAGTGGTATAGCAGGATCTTCTGGAAGTGAGGTGCCCAGTTTTCGGAGGAACCGCCAGACTGATTTCCAGAGTGGTTGTACCAATTTGCAGCCCCACCAGCAGTGGAGGAGTGTTCCTCTTTCTCCACACCCTCTCCAACACCTGCTGTCTCCTGAATTTTTAATCTTAGCCATTCTGACTGGTGTAAGATGAAATCTCAGGGTTGTTTTGATTTGCATTTCCCTAATGACTAATGAAGTTGAGCATTTTTTAAGATGCTTCTCTGCCATCCGAAGTTCTTCAGGTGTGAATTTTTTGTTTAACTCTGTACACCATTTTTTAATAGGATTGTTCGGTTTTCTGGAGTCTAACTTCTTGAGTTCTTTATATATATTGGATATTAGCCCGCTATCTGATGTAGGATTGGTGAAGATCTTTTCCCAATTTGTTGGTTGCCGATTTGTCCTCTTGATGGTGTCCTTTGTCTTACAGAAACTTTGTATCTTTATGAGGTCCCATTTGTCAATTCTTGCTCTTAGAGCATACGCTATTGGTGTTCTGTTCAGAAACTTTCTCCCTGTACCGATGTCCTCAAGGGTCTTCCCCAGTTTCTTTTCTATTAGCTTCAGAGTGTCTGGCTTTATGTGGAGGTCCTTGATCCATTTGGATTTGAGCTTAGTACAAGGAGACAAGGATGGATCAAGTCGCATTCTTCTGCATGCTGACCTCCAGTTGAACCAGCACCATTTGTTGAAAAGGCTATCTTTTTTCCATTGGATGTTTTCAGCCTCTTTGTCGAGGATCAAGTGGCCATAGGTGTGTGGTTTCATTTCTGGATCTTCATGGGTTCTCTTTTGAGGCTACACGTTGAGACATACACGTCACACCAAATCCTTTCAAGTAACAACGTGTTGTTTAGGAGATACAAGCTAATTTTGTACGATGCGTTATTTCTTCTCCTAAAGTGTTTCCAATAAGTACTTATTTGTCTTTACTCTGCAAAATTGTATTTCCTTATAACGTGGTATTCTTGCATATTCTTTCGAGAGAAAACTTTCCTGTCCCTTCTCTTTTGAGGCTCCTCACTTACACATACACGCAACACCAAAGCTTTTCGAGTTACAACCTGTTATTTAGGAAAAAGAAGATGATTTCGCATGATGCGGGATTTCCTTAAAACGTGGTTTTCTGAAAAATTTTGAAGAAAGAAAATTCTCCTGTGGGTTCTCTTTCGAGGCTACACGTTTAGACGTACATGCCATACCAAATCTTTTCGAGTTACAATGTGTTGTTTAGGAGATACAAGCTAATTTTTTCGATGCGTTAATTCGTCTCGTAAAGTGTTTCCAGTACGTATTTGTCTTTACTCTGCAACATTGTATTTCCTTATAACGTGGTATTCTTACATATTCTTTCGAAATAAAACTATCCTGTGCGTTCTCTTTTGAGGTTACACGCTTAGACACACACGCAACACCAAAGCTTTTCGAGTTACAATGTGTTGTTTAGGAAAAACAAGATAATTTCGCACGATGCGAGATTTCCTTAAAACCTGGTTTCTGACAAATTTTGATGAAAGAAAATTCTCTTGTGGGTTCTCTGTTGAGGCTACACCTTTAGACGTACATGTTACACCAAATCTTTTCGAGTTACAACGTGTTGTTTAGGAGATACAAGCTAATTTTGTACGATGTGTTATTTCTTCTCTTAAAGGGTTTCCAATATGTACTTATTTGTCTTTACTCTGCAAAATTGTATTTCCTTATAACGTGGTATTCTTACATAATCTTTCAAGAGAAATCTCTCCTGTGCCTTCTCTTTTGAGGCTACACGCTTACACATACACGCAACACCAAAGCTTTTCGAGTTACAACATGTTGTTTAGGAAAAAGAAGATGATTTCGCACGATCGGGATTTCCTTGAAGTGTGGTTTTCTGAAAAATTTTGACGAAAGAAAATTCTCCTGTGGGTTCTCTTTTGAGGCTACACTTTTAGACGAACATGCCACACCAAATCTTTTCGAGTTACAACGTGTTGTTTCGGAGATACAAGCTAATTTTGTAGGATGTGTTAATTATTCTCATAAAGTGTTTCCAAGACTTACATATTTGTCTTTACTCTGCAACACTGTATTTCCTTATAACGTGGTATTCTTACATATTCTTTCGAGAGAAAACTATCCCGTGCTTTCACTTTTGCGGCTACACACTTAGACAAAGAGGCAACACCAAACCTTTTCGAGTTACAACGTGTTGTTTATGAAAAACAAGATAATTTCGCACGATGCAGGATTTCCTTAAAACGTAGTTTTCTGAAAAATTTGACGAAAGAAAATTCTTCAGTGGGTTTTCTTTTGAGGCTACATGTTTAGACGTACACGCCACACCAATTCCTTTCGAGTTACCACGTGTTGTTTAGGAGATACAAGCTAATTTTGTATGATGCGTTATTTCTTCTCGTAAAGTGTTTCCAATATGTACGTATTTGTCTTTACTCTGCAACACTTTATTTCCTTATAACGTGGTATTCTTACATATTCTTTGGAGAGAAAACTCTACTGTGCGTTCTCTTTAGAGGCTACACACTTAGACATACACGCAACACCAACGCTTTTCGAGTTACAATGTGCTGTTTAGGAAAAACAAGATAATTTCGCATGATGTGAGATTTCCCTAAAACGTGGTTGTCTGAAAAATGTTGACGAAAGAAAGTTCTCCTGTGGATTTTCTTTTGAGGCTACACATGTAGAGGTACGAGCCACACCAAATCTTTTCGAGTAACAACGTGTTGTTTAGGAGATACAAGCTAATTTTGTACGATGCATTATTTCTTCTGTTAAAGTGTTTCGAATACTATTTGTCTTTACTCTGCAACACTGTATTTCCTTATAACGTGGTATTTTTACATATTCTTTCGAGAGAAAACTCTCCTGTGAGTTCTCTTTTGAGGCTACACGCTTAGACATACACGCAACACCAAAGGTTTTCGAGTTACAACGTGGTGTTTAGGAAAAACAAGATAATTTCGCACGATGCGAGATTTCCTTAAAATGTGGTTTCTGACAAATTTTGATGAAAGAAAATTCTCCTGTGGGTTCTCTTTTGAGGCTACACTTTTAGACGTACACGTCACACCAAATCTTTTCAAGTTACAACGTGTTGTTTAGGAGATACAAGGTAATTTTGAACGATGCGTTATTTCTTCTCGTAAAGTGTTTCCAATATGTATTTATTTGTCTTTACTCTGCAAAATTGTATTTCCTTATAACGTGGTATTCTTACATACTCTTTCGAGAGAAAACTCTCCTTTGCCTTCTCTTTTGAGGCTCCACGCTTACACATACACGCAACACCAAAGCTTTTCGAGTTACAACATGTTGTTTAGGAAAAAGAAGATGATTTCGCACGATGCGGGATTTCCTTAAAACGTGATTTTCTGAAAATTTTTGAAGAAATGAAATTCTCCTGTAGGTTCTCTTTTGAGGCTACACGTTTAGACGTACATGCCACACCAAATCTTTCGAGTTACAAGGTGTTGTTTAGAAGATTCAAGCTAATTTTTTACGATGCGTTAATTCTTCTCGTGAAGTGTTTCCAATACGTACGTATTTGTCTTTACTCTGCAACATTGTATTTCCTTATAACGTGGTATTCTTACATATTTTTTCTAGAGAAAACTATCCTGTGCGTTCTCTTTTGAGGTTACACACTTAGACATACACACAACACCAAAGATTTTTGAGTTATAACGTGTTATTTAGGAAAAACAAGATAATTTCGCACGATGCGATATATCCTTAAAACGTGGTTACTGACAAATTTTGATGAAAGAAAATTCTCTTGTGGGTTCCCTTTTGAGGCTACACGCTTAGACGTACACGTCACACCAAATCTTTTCGAGTTACAACGTGTTGTTTAGGAGATACAAGCTAATTTTTAACGATGCGTTATTTCTTCTTGTAAAGTGTTTCCAATATGTACTTATTTGTCTTTACTCTGCAAAATTGTATTTCCTTATAACGTGGTATTCTTACATATTCTTTCAAGAGAAAACTCTCCTGTGCCTTCTCTATTGAGGCTCCACGCTTACACATACACGCAACACCAAAGCTTTTCGAGTTACAACATGTTGCTTAGGAAAAAGAAGATGATTTCGCACGATGCGGGATTTCCTTAAAACGTGGTTTTCTGAAAAATTTTGAAGAAAGAAAATTCACCTGTGGGTTCTCTTTTGAGGCTACACATTTAGACGTACACGGAACACCAAATCTTTTCGAGTTACAACATGTTGTTTCGGAGATACAAGCTAATTTTGTAAGATGTGTTACTTCTGCTCGTAAAGTTTCCCAATACGTACTTATTTGTCTTTACTCTGCAACACTGTATTTCCTTATAACATGGTATTCTTACATATTCTTTTGAGGGAAACGTCTCCTGTGCGTTCTCTTTTGGGCTACATGCTTAGACATACACACAACACCAAAGCTTTTCGAGTTACAACGTGTTGTTTATGAAAAAGAAGATAATTTCACACGATGTGGGATTTCCTTAAAACGTGGTTTTCTGACAAATTTTGACGAAAGAAAATTCTCCTGTGGGTTCTCTTTTGAGGCTTCACGTTTAGAAGTGCATGCCACACCAAATCCTTTCGAGTTACCACGTGTTGTTTAGGAGATACAAGCTAATTTTTTACGATGCGTTATTTCTTCTCGTAAAGTGTTTCCAATAAGTAAGTATTTGCCTTTACTCTGAAACACTGTATTTCCTTATAACGTGGTATTCTTACATGTTCTTTGGAGAGAAAAATCTCCTGTGCGTTCTCTTAAGTGGCTACACGCATAGACATACACGCAACACCAAAGCTTTTCGAGTTACAACGTGTTGTTTAGGAAAAACAAGATAATTTCGCACGATGGGGGTTATCATTAAAACATGGTTTTCTGACAAATTTTGACGAAAGAAAATTCTCTTGTGGGTTCTTTTTTGAGGGTACACGTTTAGACGTACAAGCCACACCAAATCCTTTCGAGTTATAACGTGTTGTTTAGGAGATACAAGCTAATTTTGTACTATGTGTTATTTCTACTCGTTAAGTTTAAGTGTTTCCAATAAGTATGTATTTGTCTTTACTCTGCAACACTGTATTTCCTTATAACGTGGTATTCCTACATATTCTTTCGGGAGAAAACTCTCCTGTGTGTTCTCTTTTGAGGCTACACGCTTAGACATACACGCAACAGCAATGCTTTTCAAGTTACAACATGTTGTTTAGGAAAAACAAGATAATTTCGCACGATGCGGGATTTCCTTAAAACGTGGTTTTTGACAAATTTTGACAAAAGAAAACTCTCCTGTGGGTTCTCTTTTGAGGCTACACGTTTAGACGTACACGCCACACCAAATCTTTTCGAGTTACAGCGTGTTGTTTAGGAGATACAAGCTAATTTTGCATGATGCGTTATTTCTTCTTGTAAAGTGTTTCCAATAAGTACGTATTTTTCTTTACTCTGCAACACTGTATTTCCTTATCACGTGGTATTCTTACATATTCTTTCGAGAGAAAACTATCCTGTGCGTTCTCTTTGGAAGCTACACGCTTAGACATACACGCAACACCAAAGCTTTTCGAGTTACAACGTGTTGATTAGGAAAAACAAGATAATTTCGCCCGATGCGGGATTTCCTTAAAACGTGGTTTTCTGACAAATTTTGACGTAAGAAAATTCTCCTGTGGGTTCTCTTTTGAGGCTACATGTTCAGACGTACACGCCACACCAAATCTTTTTGAGTTACCACGTGTTGTTTTGGAGATACAAGCTAATTTTGTACCATGTGCTATTTCTTCTCATAATGTGTTTCCAATAAGTACGTATACGTCTTTACTCTGCAGCAATATGTTTCCTTATAACGTGGTATTCTTACATATTCTTTCGAGAGAAAACTCTCCTGTGCATTCTCTTTTGAGGCTGCACGCTTAGACATACACCCTACACCAAAGCTTTTCGAGTTAAAACGTGTTGTTTAGGAAGAAAAGATAATTTTTCACGATGCGGGATTTCCTTAAAACGTGGTTTTCTGAAAAATTTTGATGAAAGAAAATTCTCCTGTGGGTTCTCTTTTGAGGCTACACGTTTAGACGTACACGCCACACCAAATCTTTTCGAGTTACAACGTGTTGTTTAGGAGATACAAGCTAATTTTGTACGATGCTTTATTTCATCTCGTAAAGTTTATGGGTTTCCAATACATACGTATTTGTCTTTATTCTGCAACATTGTATTTCCTTATAACGTGGTATCCTTACAAATTCTATCGAGAAAAAACTCTCCTGTGCGTTCTCTTTTGAGGCTACACGCTTAGACATACACGCAACACCAAAGCTTTTCGATTTACAACGTGTTGTTTAGGAAAAACAAGATAATTTCGCACGATGCGGGATTTCCGTAAAACGTGGTTTTCTGAAAAGTTTTGACGAAAGAAAATTCTCCTGTGGGTTCTCTTTTGATGCTACACGTTTAGACGTACACGCCACACCAAATCTTTTCGAGTTACAACTTGTTGTTTAGGAGATACAAGCTAATTTTGTACGTTGCGTTATTTCTTCTGGTAAAGTGTTTCCAATACATACGTATTTGCCTTTACTCTGCAACACTGTATTTCCTTATAAAGTGGTATTCTTACATACTCTTTTGAGAGAAAACTCTCCTATGCGTTCTCTTTTGAGGCTACACGCTTAGACACAGACGCAACACCAAAGCTTTTCGAGTTACAACGTGTTGTTTAGGAAAAAGAAGATAATTGCGCACGATGCGGGATTTCCTTAAAACGTGGTTTTCTGAAAAATTTTGACGAAAGAAAATTCTCCTGTGGGTTCTCTTTTGAAGCTACACGTTTAGACGTACAGGCCACACCAAATCTTTGTAAGTTACAACGTGTTGTTTAGGAGATACAAGCTAATTTTGTACTATGCTTTATTTCTTCTCGTAAAGTTTTTCCAATACGTATTTGTCTTTACTCTACAACACTGTGTTTCCTAATAACGTGGTATTCTTACATATTCTTTCGAGACTAAACTCTCCTTTGCATTCTCTTTTGAGGCTACACGCTTAGACATACATGCAACAACAAAGCTTTTCCAGTTACAACGTGTTGTTTCCGAAAAAAAAGATAATTTCGCACGATGCGGGATTTCCATAAAACGTGGTTTTCTGACAAATTTTGACGAAAGAAAATTCTCCTGTGGGTTCTCTTTTGAGGCTACACGTTTAGATGTACACGCCACACCAAATCTTTTTGAGATACAACGTGTTGTTTAGGAAATACAAGCTAATTTTTTTAGATGCGTTATTTCTTCTCGTAAAGTTTAAGTGTTTCCAATACGTATGTATTTGCCTTTACTCTGCAACACTGTATTTCTTTATAACGTGGTATTCTTACATATTCTTTCGAGAGAAAACTCTCCTGTGCGTTCTCTTTGGAGGCTACACGCTTAGACATACATGCAACACCAAAGCTTTTCGAGTTACAACGTGTTGTTTAGGAAAAACAAGATAATTTCGCATGATGCGCGATTTCCTTAAAACTTGGTTTTCTGACAAATTTTGACAAAAGATAATTCTCCCGTGGGTTCTCTTTTGAGGGTACACATTTAGACGTACAAGCCACACCAAATCCTTTCGAGTTATAACGTGTTGTTTAGGAGATACAAGCTAATTTTGTACTATGTGTTATTACTACTCGTTAAGTTTAAGTGTTTCCAATAAGTATGTATTTGTCTTTACTCTGCAACACTGTATTTCCTTATAACGTGGTATTCCTACATATTCTTTCGGGAGAAAACTCTCCTGTGTGTTCTCTTTTGAGGCTACATGCTTAGACATACACGCAACACCAATGCTTTTCGAGTTACAACATGTTGTTTAGGAAAAACAAGATAATTTCGCATGATGCGGGATTTCCTTAAAACGTGGTTTTTGACAAATTTTGACAAAAGAAAACTCTCCTGTGGGTTCTCTTTTTAGGCTACACGTTTAGACCTACATGCCACACCAAATCTTTTCGAGTTACAGCGTGTTGTTTAGGAGATACAAGCTAATTTTACATGATGCGTTATTTCTTCTCGTAAAGTGTTTCCCATAAGTACGTATTTGTCTTTATTCTGCAACACTTTATTTCCTTATAACATGGTTTTCTTACATATTCTTTTGAGAGAAAACTATCCTGTGCGTTCTCTTTGGAGGCTACACACTTAGACATACACGCAACACCAAAGCTTTTCGAGTTACAACGTGTTGATTAGGAAAAACAAGATAATTACGCACGATGCGGGATTTCCTTAAAACGTGGTTTTCTGACAAATTTTGACGTTAGAAAATTCTCCTGTGGGTTCTCTTTTGAGGCTACACTTTCAGACGTACATGCCACACCAAATCTTTTTGAGTTACCACGTGTTGTTTCAGAGATACAAGCTAATTTTGTACCATGCGTTATTTCTTCTCATAATGTGTTTCCATTAAGTACGTATATGTCTTTACTCTGCAGCAATATATTTCCTTATAACGTGGCATTCTTACATATTCTTTCGAGAGAAAACTCTCCTGTGCATTCTCTTTTGAGGCTGCATGCTTAGACATACACGCAACACCAAAGCTTTTCTAGTTACAACGTGTTGTTTAGGAAAAACAAGATAATTTCGCACGATGCGGGATTTCCTTAAAACGTGGTTTTCTGACAAATTTTGACGAAAGAAAACTCTCCTGTGGGTTCTCTTTTGAGGCTACACTTTTAGACGAACACGCCACACCAAATCTTTTTGAGTTACAACGTGTTGTTTAGGACATACAAGCTAATTTTGCAAGATGCGTTATTTCTCTCATAAAGTGCTTCCAATACGTACGTATTTGTCTTTACTCTGCCACACTGTATTTCCTTATAACGTGGTATTCTTACATATTCTTTCGAGAGAAAACTCTCCTGTGCGTTCTCTTTTGGGGCTACACGCTTAGACATACACCAAACACCAAAGCTTTTCGAGTTACAACGTGTTGTTTAGGAAAAACAAGATAATTGCGCACGATGCGGGATTTCCTTAAAACGTGGTTTTCTGGAAAATTTTGACGAAAGAAAATTCTCCTGTGGGTTCTCTTTTGAGGCTACACGTTTAGATGTACAGGCCACACCAAATCTTTTTAAGTTACAACGTGTTGTTTAGGAGATACAAGCTAATTTTTTACGATGCGTTATTTCTTCTCCTAAAGTTTTTTTCAATACGTATTTGTCTTTACTCTACAACACTGTGTTTCATAATAACGTGGTATTCTTACATATTCTTTCGATAAAAAACTCTCCTTTGCATTCTCTTTTGAGGCTACACGCTTAGACATACACGCAACAACAAAGCTTTTTGAGTTACAACCTGTTGTTTCGAAAAAACAAGATAATTTCGCACGATGCGGGATTTCCATAAAACGTGGTTCTCTGACAAATTTTGAAGAAAGAAAATTCTCCTGTGGGTTCTCTTTTGAGGCTACACATTTAGACTTACACGCCACACCAAATCCTTTCGAGTTACAACGTGTTGGTTAGGAGATACAAGCTAATTTTTTAAGATGCGTTATTTCTTCTCGTAAAGGTTAAATGTTTCCAATACGTATGTATTTGCCTTTACTCTGCAACACTGTATTTCCTTATAACGTGGTAATCTTGCATATTCTTTCGAAATAAAAACTCTCCTGTGCGTTCTCTTTAGAGGCTACATGCTTAGACATACACGCAACACCAAAGCTTTTCGAATTACAACCTGTTTTAAGTAAATCCCGCATTGTGCGAAATTATCTTGTTTTTCCTACACAACACATTGTAACTCGAAAAGCTTTGGTGTTGCGTGTATGTCTAAACGTGTGGCCTCAAAAGAGAACGCACAGGAGAGTTTTCTCTCGAAAGAATATATAAGAATACCACGTTATAAGGAAATACAGTGTTGCAGAGTAAAGACAATTACGTATGTATTGGAAACACTTTACGAGAAGAAATAACGCATCGTACAAAATTAGCTTGTATCTCCTAAACAACACGATGTAACTCAAAAAGATTTGGTGTGGCGTGTACGTCTAAATGTGCAGCCTCAAAAGAGAACTCACAGGAGAATATTCTTTCGTCAAAATTTGTCAGAAAACCACGTTTTATGGAAATCCCGCATCGTGGAAATTATCTTGTTTTTCCTAAACAACACGTTGTAACTCGAAAAGCTTTGGTGCTGCGTGTATGTCTAAGCGTGTAGCCTCAAAAGAGAACACACAAGAGAGTTTTCTCTCGAAAGAATATGTAAGAATACCACGTTATAAGGAAATACAGTGTTGCAGAGTAAAGACAAATAAGTACGTATTGGACACACTTTACGAGAAGAAATAACGCATCTTAAAAAATTAGCTTGTATCTCCTAAACAACACGTTGAAACTCAAAAAGATTTGGTGTGGCGTGGACATCTAAATGTGTAGCCTCAAAAGAGAACCCACAGGAGAATTTTCTTTCGTCAAAATTTGTCAGAAAACCAAGTTTTTAGGAAATCCCGCATCTTGCAAAATTATCTTGTTCTTCCTAAACAACACGGTGTAACTCGAAAAGCTTTGGTGTTGCGTATATGTCTAAGCGTGTAGCCTCAAATGAGAACGCACAGGAGAGTTTTCTCTTGAAAGAATATGTAAGAATACCACATTATAAGGAAATACAGTGTTGCAGAATAAAGACATATACTTACTTATTGGAAACACTTTAGGAGAAGAAATAACGCATCGTGCAAAATTAGCTTGTATCTCCTAAACAACACGGTGTAACTTAAAAAGATTTGGTGTGGCCTGTACGTCTAAACGTGTAGCCTCAAAAGAGAACCCATAGAGGAATTTTCCTTAGTCAAAATTTGTCAGAAAACCACTTATTAAGGAAATCCTGCATCGTGCGTAATTATCTTGTTTTTCCTAAACAACACGTTGTAACTTGAAAAGCTTTGGTGTTGCGTGTATGTCTAAGTGCGTAGCCTCAAAGGGGAACGCACAGGAGAGTTTTCTCTCGAAAGAATATGTAAGAATACCGCGTTATAAGGAAATACAGTGAAGCAGAATATAGACAAATACGTACTTATTGGAAACACTTTACGAGAAGAAATAAAGCATCATGCAAAATTAGCTTGTATCTCATAAAGAACACGTTGTAACTGGAAAAGATTTGGTGTGGTGTGTACGTCTAAACGTGTAGCCTCAAAAGAGAACCCACAGGAGACTTTTCTTTGGTCAAAATTTGTCAAAAACCACTTTTTACGGAAATCCCGCACCGTGCGAAAATATCTTGTTTTTCCTAAACAACACTTTGTAACTCGAAAGGGTTTGGTGTTGCGTGTATTTCTAATCGTGTAGCCTCAAAAGAGAATGCACAGGAGAGTTTTCTCCCGAAAGAATATGTAGGAATACCACGTTTTAAGGAAATACAGTGTTGCAGAGTAAAGACAAATACATACTTATTGGAAACACTTAAACTTTACGAGATGAAATAACACATAGTACAAAATTAGCTTGTATCTCCTAAACAACACGTTATAACTTGAAAGGATTTGTTGTGGCGTGTACGTCTAAACGTGTACCCTCAAAAGAGAACCCACAGGAGAATTTTATCCTGTGCGTTCTCTTTTGAGGCTACACGCTTAGACATACACGCAACACCAAAGCTTTTCGAGTTACAACGTGTTGTTTAGGAAAAACAAGATAATTTCGCACGATGCGAGATTTCCTTAAAACCTGGTTTCTGACAAATTTTGATGAAATAAAATTCTCCTGTGGGTTCTCTTTTGAGGCTACACTTTTAGACGTAAACGCCACACCAAATCTTTTCGAGTTACAACGTGTTGTTTAGGAGATACAAGCTAATTTTGTACGATGCGTTATTTCTTCTTGTAAGTGTTTCCAATATGTACTTATTTGTCTATACTCTGCAAAATTGTATTTCCGTATAACGTGGTATTCTTACATATTCTTTCGAGAGAAAACTCTCCTGTGCCTTTTCTTTTGAGGCTCCACGCTTACACATGCACGCAACACCAATGCTTTCCAAGTTACAACATGTTGTTTAGGAAAAAGAAGATGATTTCACACGATGCGGGATTTCCTTAAAACGTGGTTTTTTGAAAAATTTTGAAGAAAGAAAATTCTCCTGTAGGTTCTCTTTTGAGGCTACACGTTTAGACGTACATGCCACACCAAATCTTTTCGAGTTACAACGTGTTGTTTAGGAGATACAAGCTAATTTTTTAAGATGCGTTAATTCTTCTCGTAAAGTGTTTCCAACACGTACGTATTTGTCTTTACTCTGCAACATTGTATTTCCTTATAACGTGGTATTCTTACATATTCTTTCAAGAGAAAACTATCCTGTGCATTCTCTTTTGAGGTTACACACTTAGACATACAGGCAACATCAAAGCTTTTTGAGTTATAACGTGTTATTTAGGAAAAACAAGATAATTTCGCACGATGCGAGATTTCCTTAAAACGTGGTTTCTGACAAATTTTAATGAAAGAAAAGTCTCTTGTGGGTTCCCTTTTGAGGCTACACGCTTAGACGTACACGTCACACCAAATCTTTTCGAGTTACAATGTGTTGTTTAGGAGATACAAGCTACTTTTTTACGATGCGTTATTTCTTCTTGTAAAGTCTTTCCAATATGTACTTATTTGTCTTTACTCTGCAAAATTGTATTTCCTTATAACGTGGTATTCTTATATAATCTTTCGAGAGAAAACTCTCCTGTGCCTTCTCTTTTTAGGCTTCATGCTTACACATACACGCAACACCAAAGCTTTTCGAGTTACAACATGTTGTTTAGGAAAAAGAAGATGATTTCGCACGATGCAGGATTTCCTTAAAACGTGGTTTTCTGAAAAATTTTGACGAAAGAAAATTCTCCTGTGGGTTCTCTTTTGAGGCTACACGTTTAGACGTACACGGCACACCAAATCTTTTCGAGTTACCACGTGTTGTTTCGGAGATACAAGCTAATTTTGTAAGATGTGTTACTTCTGCTCGTAAAGTTTTCCAATAAGTACTTATTTGTCTTTACTCTATAACAGTGTATTTCCTTATAACGTTGTATTCTTACATATTCTTTCGAGAGAAAACTCTCCTGTGCGTTCTCTTTAGAGGCTACACGCTTAGACATACACGCAACGCCAAAGCTTTTCGAGTTACAATGTGTCGTTTAGGAAATACAAGATAATTTTGCACGATGCGAGATTTCCATAAAACGTGGTTGTCTGAAAAATTTTGACGAAAGAAAGTTATCCTGTGGGTTCTCTTTTGAGGCTACACGTGTAGAGGTACAAGCCACACCAAATCTTTTCGAGTTACAACGTGTTGTTTAGGAGATACAAGCTAATTTTGTACGATGTGTTATTTCTTCTCTTAAAGTGTTTCCAATACGTACGTAGTTGTCTTTACTCTGCAACACTTTATTTCCTTATAACGTGGTATTCTTACATATTCTTTCGAGAGAAAACTCTGCTGTGCGTTCTCTTTTGAGGCTACACGCTTAGACATACACGCAACACCAAAGCTTTTCGAGTTACAACGTGTTGTTTAGGAAAAACAAGATAATTTCGCACGATGCGAGATTTCCTTAAAACGTGGTTTCTGACAAATTTTGATGAAAGAAAATTCTCCTGTGTGTTCTCGTTTGAGGCTACACTTTTAGACGTACACGTCACACCAAATCCTTTCGAGTTACAACGTGTTGTTTAGGAGATACAAGATAATTTTGTAAGATGTGTTATTTCTTCTCATAAAGTGTTTCCAATATGTACTTATTTGTCTTTACTCTGCAAAATTGTATTTCCTTATAACGTGGTATCCTTACATATTCTTTGGAGTGAAAACTCTCCAGTGCCTTCTCTTTTGAGGCTCCACGCTTACACATACACGCAACACCATAGCTTTTCGAGTTACAACATGTTGTTTAGGAAAAAGAAAATGATTTCGCACGATGCCGGATTTCCTTAAAATGTGGTTTTCTGAAAAATTTTGAATAAAGAAAATTCTCCTGTGGGTTCTCTTTTGAGGCTACACGTTTAGACGTACACGCCACACCAAATCCTTTCAAGTTACCACGTGTTGTTTAGGAGATACAAGCTAATTTTGTACGAAGCATTATTTCTTCTCGTAAAGTGTTTCCAATACGTACTTATTTGTCTTTAATCTGCTACACTGTATTTCCTTATAACATGGTATTCTTACATATTATTTCGAGGGAAAACTATCCTGTGCGTTCTCTTTTGAGGGGACACGCTTAGACAAACATGCAACGCCAAAGCTTTTCGAGTTACAATGTGTTGTTTAGGAAAAACAAGATAATTTAGCACGATACGAGATTTCCATAAAACGTGGTTTTCTGAAAAATTTTGACGAAAGAAAGTTCTCCTGTGGGTTCTCTTTTGAGGCTACACGTGTAGAGGTACGAGCCACACCAAATCTTTTCGAATTACAACGTGTTGTTTAGGAGATATAAGCTAATTTTTTACGATGCGTTAATTCTTCTCATAAAGTGTTTCCAATAAGTACATATTTGTCTTTACACTGCAGCATTATATTTCCTTATAACGTGGTATTCTTACATATTCCTTCGAGAGAAAACTATCCTGTGCGTTCCCTTTTGAGGCTACACACTTAGACATACAGGCAACACCAAAGCTTTTCGAGTTACAACGTGTTGTTTATGGAAAACAAGATAATTTTGTACGATGCGGGATTTCCTTAAAACGTGGTTTTCTGACAAATTTTGACGAAAGAAAATTCTCCTGTGGCTTCTGTTTTGAGGCTACACGTTTAGACGTGCACGCCACACCAAATCCTTCCGAGTTACAACGTGTTGTTTAAGAGATACAAGCTAATTTTGTATGATGCGTTATTTCTTTTTCGTAAAGTGGTTCCAATACATATGTATTTGTCTTTACTCTGCAACACTGTATTTCCTTATAACGTTGTATTCTTACATGTTCTTTCGAGAGAAAACTCTCCTGTGCATTCTCTTTAGAGGCTACATGCTCAGACATACACGCAACACCGAAGCTTTTCGAGGTACAACGTGTTGTTTAGGAAAAACAAGATAATTTTGCACGAAGCAGGATTTCCTTAAAACGTGCTTTTCTGACAAATTTTGACGAAAGAAAGTTCTCCTGTAGGTTCTCTTTTGAGGCTACACGTGTAGACGTACGAGCCACACCAAATATTTTTCAGTTACAACGTGTTGTTTAGGAGACACAAGCAAATATTGTATGATGCGTTATTTCTTCTCGTAAAGTGTTTCCAATACGTACATATTTGTCTTTACTCTGCAACACTGTATTTCCTTATAACATGGTATTCTTACATATTTTTTCTAGGGAAAACAATCCTGTGCATTCTCTTTTGAGGCTACACGATTAGACAAACACGCAACACCAAAGCTTTTCGAGTTACAACGTGTTGTTTAGGAAAAAGAAGATGATTTCGCATGATGCGGATTTCCTAAAAACCTGGTTTTCTGAAAAATTTTGACGAAAGAAAATTCTCCTGTGGGTTCACTTTTGAGGCTACATATTTAGACGTACACGTCACACCAAATCTTTTCGGGTTACATTGTATTGTTTAGGAGATACAAGCTAATTTTTTATAATGCGTTAATTCTCGTAAAGTGTTTCCAATACGTACGTATTTGTCTTTACTCTGCAACACTGTATTTCCTTATAACGTGGTATTCTTACATATTCTTTTGAGAGAAAACTATCCTGTGCATTCCCTTTTGAGGCTAAACACTTAGACATACAGGCAACACCAAAGCTTTTTGAGTTACAACGTGTTGTTTATAAAAAACAAGATACTTTCGCACGATGCCGGATTTCCTTAAAACATGGTTTTCTGACAAATTTTGACGAAAGAAAATTATTCTGTTGGTTCTCTTTTGAGGCTTCACGTTTCGACGTGCAGGTCACACCTAATCCTTTCGAGTTACCACGTGTTGTTTAGGACATACAAGCTAATTTTGTACGATGCTTTATTTCTTCTCGTAAAGTGTTTCCAATACGTACGTATTTGTCTTTACTCTGCAACACTGTATTTCCTTATAACGTGGTATTCTTACACATTCTTTCGAGAGAAAACTATCCTGTGCGTTCCCTTTTGAGGCTACCACTTAGACATACAGGCAACACCAAAGCTTGTCAAGTTACAACGTGTTGTTTATGAAAAAGAAGATAATTTCGCTCGATGCGGGATTTCCTTAAAACTTGGTGTTCTGACAAATTTTGACGAAAGAAAATTCTCCTGTGGGTTCTCTTTTGAGGCTACACGTTTAGACGTGCACGCCACACCATATCCTTTTGAATTACCACGTGTTGTTTAGGAGATACAAGCTAATTTTGTACGATGCATTATTTATTCTCATAAAGTGTTTCTAATATTTACGTATTTGTCTTTACTCTGCAACACTGTATTTCCTTATAACATTGTATTCTTACATGTTCTTTCGAGAGAAAACTCTCCGGTGCGTTCTCTTTAGAGGCTACACACTTAGACATACACGCAACACCAAAGCTTTTCGAGTTACAACGTGTTGTTTAGGAAAAACAGGATAATTTTGCACGATGCGGGATATCCTTAAAACGTGGTTTTCTGACAAATTTTGACGAAAGAAAGTTCTCCTGTGCGTTGTCTTTTGAGCCTACAGGTTTAGACGTACACGCCACACCAAATCTTTTCGAGTTACAACTTGTTGTTTAGGAGATACAAGGAAATTTTGTTCGATGCGTTATTTCTTCTTGTAAAGTGTGTCCAATATGTACTTAATTGTCTTTACTCTGCAACACTGTATTTCCTTATAACGTGATATTCTTACATATTCTTTCGAGGAAAAACTCTCCTGTGCGTTCTCTTTTGGGCTACATGCTTAGACATACACGCAACACCAAAGCTTTTCGAGTTACAACGTGTTGTTTAGGAAAAACAAGATAATTTCGCACAATGCAGGACTTCCTTAAAACGTGGTTTTCTGAAAAAATTTTGACCAAAGAAAATTCTCCTGTGGGTTCTCCTTTGATGCTACACGTTTACATGTAAACACCACACCAAATCTTTTCGAGTTACAACGTGTTGTTTACACCAAAGCTTTTCGAGTTACAACGTGTTGTTTAGGAAAAACAAGATAATTTCGCACGATGCGGGATTTCCTTAAAACGTGGTTTTCTGACATATTTTGACGAAAGAAAATTCTCCTGTGGGTTCTCTTTTGAGGCTACATGTTTCAACGTACACGCCACACAAAATCTTTTCGCGTTACAACGTGTTGTTTAGGAAATACAAGCTAATTTTGTACGATGAATCATTCCTTCTCGTAAAGTGTTTCCAATATGTATGTATCTGTCTTTAATCTGCAACACTGTATGTCCTTATAACGTGGTATTCTTACATATTCTTTCGAGAGAATACTCTACTGTGCATTCTCTTTTGAGGCTCCACGCTTAGACATACACGCAACACCAAAGCTTTTCGAGTTACAACGTGTTGTTTAGCAAAAACAAAATAATTTCGCACGATGCGGGATTTCCTTAAAACGTGGTTTCTGAAAAAATTTTGATGAAAGAAAATACTCCTGTGGGTTCTCTTTTGAGGCTACACGTTTAGATGTAAACACCACATCAAATCCTTTTGAGTCACAACGTGTTGTTTAGGAGATACAAGCTAATTTTATACCATGCGTTATTTCTTCTCCTAAAGTGTTTCCAATACGTACATATTTGTCTTTACTCTGCAACACTGTATTTCCATATATCGTGGTTTTCTTACATATTCTTTCGAGAGAAACCTCTCCTGTGCGTTCTCTTTTGAGGCTACATGCTTAGACATACACGCAACACCAAAGCTTTTCGAGTTACAACGTGTTGTTTTGGAAAAACAAAATAATTTCTCACGATGCGGGATTTCCTTAAAATGTGGTTTTCTGAAAAATTTTGACGAAAGAAAATACTCCTGTGGGTTCTCTTTGAGGCTACACGTTTAGACGTACACGCCACACGAAATCCTTTTGAGTCACAACGTGTTGTTTAGGAGATACAAGCTAATTTTGTAGATGCGTTATTTCTTCTCGTTAAGTGTTTCCAATACGTACATATTTGTCTTTACTCTGCAACACTGTATTTCCATATATCGTGGTTTTCTTACATATTCTTTCGAGAGAAACCTCTCCTGTGCATTCTCTTTTGAAGCTACATGCTTAGACATACACGCAACACCAAAGCTTGTCGAGTTACAACGTGTTGTTTTGGAAAAACAAAATAATTTCGCACGATGCGGGATTTCCTTAAAACGTGGTTGTCTGACAAATTTTGACGAAAGAAAATTCTCCTGTGGGTTCTCTTTTGAGGCTACATGTTTAGACGTACACGCCACATGAAATCTTTTCCAGTTACAACGTGTTGTTTAGGAGATACAAGCTAATTTTGTAGATGCGTTATTTCTTCTCGTTAAGTGTTTCCAATACGTATGTATTTGTCTTTACTCTGCAACACTGTATTACCTTATAACGTGGTATTCTTACATATTCTTTCGAGAGAAAACTCTCCTGTGCATTCTCTTTAGAGGCCACACGTTTAGACATACACGCAACCCAAAAGCTTTTCGAGTTACAACGTGTTGTTTAGGAAAAACAAGATAATTTCGCATGATGCGGGATTTCCTTAAAACGTGGTTTTCTCAAAAAATTTTGACGAAAGAAAATTCTCCTGTGGGTTCTCTTTTGAGGCTACACGTTTAGATGTAAACACCACACCAAACCTTTTCGAGTTACAACGTGTTGTTTAGGAGATACAAGCTAATTTTTTACCATGCGTTATTTCTTCTCATAAAGTGTTTCCAATATATACATATTGGTCTTTACTCTGCAACACTGTATTCCCAAATAACGTGGTATTCTTACATATTCTTTCGAGAGAAAACTCTCCTGTGCATTCTCTTTTGAGGCTACACGCTTAGACATACACGCAACACCAAAGCTTTTCGAGTAACAACGTGTTGTTTAGGAAAAACAAGATAATTTCGCACGATGAGGGATTTCCTTAAAACGTGGTTTTCTGACAAATTTCGACGAAAGAAAATTCTCCTGTGGGTTCCCTTTTGGGGCTACATGTTTAGACGTACACGCCACACCAAATCTTTTCGAGTTACAACGTGTTGTTTAGGAGATACAAGCTAATTTTGTACGATACATTATTTCTTCTCGTAAAGTGTTTCCAATAAGTACCTATTTGTCTTTACTCTGCAACACTGTATTTCCTTATAACGTGGTATTCTTACATATTCTTTCAAGAGAAAACTCTTCTGTGCGTTCTCTTCTGAGGCTACACGCTTAGACATACACGCAACACAAAAGCTTTTTGAGTTACAACGTGTTGTTTAGGAAAAACAAGATAATTTTGCACGATGCGGGATTTCCTTAAAAGGTGGTTTTCTGACAAATTTTGACGAAAGAAAATTCTCCTGTGGGTTCTCTTTTGAGGCTACACGTTTAGATGTAAACACCACACCAAATCTTTTCGAGTTACAACGTGTTGTTGAGGAGGTACAAGCTAATTTTTTACCATGAGTTTTTTCCTCTCGTAAAGTGTTTCCATACGTACATATTTGTCTTTACTCTGCAACACTGTATTTCCATATACCGTGGTATTCTTATATATTCTTTCGAGAGAAAACTCTCCTGTGCGTTCTCTTTTGAGGCTACACGCTTAGACATACATGCAACACCAAAACTTTTCGAGGTACAAGGTATTGTTTAGGAAAAACAAGATAATTTCGCACGATGCGGGATTTCCATAAAACGTGGTTTTCTGGAAAATTTTGACAAAAGAAAATTCTCCTGTGGGTTCACTTTTGAGGCTACACGTTTAGATGTAAATGCCACAACAAACCTTTTCGAGTTACAACGTGTTGTTTAGGAGATACAAGCTAATTTTTTACCATGCGAGAAGAAATACCGAATGTTGCAGAGTAAAGACAAATACATAAGTATTGGAAACACTTTATGAGAAGAAATAATGCATCGTACAAAATTAGCTTGTATCTCCTAAACAACACGTTGTAACTCGAAAAGAATTGGTGTGGCATGTATGTCTAAAGGTGTAGCCTCAGAAGAGATCCCATAGGAGAATTTTCTTTCATCAAAATTTTTCAGAAAATCACGTTTTAAGGAAATCCCGCATCGTGCGAAATTATCTTGTTTTTCCTAAACAACACGTTGTAACTCGAAGAGCTTTGGTGTTGCATGTATGTCTTAGTGTGTAGCCTCAAAAGGGAACACACAGGATAGTTTTCTCTCGAAAGAATATGTAAGAATACCACGAATAAGGAAATACAGTGTTGCAGAGTAAAGACAAATACGTACGTATAGGAAACACTTTACTAGAAGAATTAACGCGTCTTACAAAATTAGCATGTATCTCCTTAACAACACGTTGTAACTCGAAAAGATTTGGTGTGGCATGTATATCTAAACGTGTAGCCTCAAATGAGAACCCACAGGAGAATTTTCTTTCGTCAAAATTTTTCAGAAAACCACGTTTTAAGGAAATCCCGCATCATGCCAAATCATCTTCTTTTTCCTAAACAACATGTTTTAACTCGAAAAGCTTTGGTGTTGCGTGTAGGTCTAAGCGTGGAACCTCAAAAGAGAAGGCACAGGAGAGTTTTCTCTCGAAAGAACACGTAAGAATTCAACGTTATAAGGAAATACAGTGTTGAAGAGTAAAGACAAATACATATGTATTGGAAACACTTTGCAAGAAGAAATAACGCATCGTACAAAATTAGCTTGTATCTCCTAAACAACACGTCTTAACTCGAAAGGATTTGGTGTGACGTGTACATCTAAATGCGTTGCCTCAAAAGAGAACCCACAGGAGAATTTTCTTTCGTCAAAATTTGTCAGAAAACCACGATTTAAGGAAATCCTGCATCGTGCGAAGTTATCTTGTTTTTCATAAACAACACGTTGTAACTCGAAACGAAACGCTTTGGTGTTGCCTGTATGTGTAAGTGTGTAGCCTCAAAAGGGAACGCCCAGGATAGTTTTCTCTCGAAAGATTATGTAAGAATACCACGTTATAAGGAAATACAGTGTGGCAGAGTAAAGACAAATACGTACATATTGGAAACACTTTACGAGAAGAATTAGCGCATCATAAAAAATTAGCTTATATCTCCTAAACAACACGTTGTAATTCGAAAAGATTTGGTGTGGCGTGTACGTCTAAACGTGTAGCCTCAACAGAGAACACACAGGAGAATTTTCTTTCGTTAAAATTTTTCAGAAAACCACGTATTTAGGAAATCCCGCATCGTGCAACATCATCTTCTTTTTCCTAAACAACATGATGTAACTCGAAAAGCTTTAGTCTTCCGTGTATGTGTAAGCATGGAGCCTCAAAAGAGAAGGCACAGGAGAGTTTTCTCTCGAAAGAATATGTAAGAATACCACGTTATAAGGAAATACAATTTTGCAGAGTAAAGTCAAATAAGTACATATTGGAAACACTTTATGAGAAGAAATAACGCATCATAAAAAATTAGCTTGTATCTCCTAAACAACACGTTGTAACTCGAAAAGATTTGGTGTGACGTGTACGTCTAAACGTGTAGCCTCAAAAGAGAACCGACAGGAGAATTTTCTTTCATCAAAATTTGTCAGAAACCACGTTTTAAGGAAATCTCGCATCGTACGAAACTATCTTGTTTTCCCTAAACAACACGTTGTAACTCGAAAAGCTCTGGCGTTATGTGTATGTCTAAGCATGTAGCCTCAAAGGAGAACGCACAGGAGAGTTTTCTCTCAAAAGAATATGTAAGAATACCAAGTTATAAGGAAATACAGTGTTGCAGAGTAAAGACAAACACGTACGTATTGGAAACACTTTACGAGAAGAATTAAAGCACAGTACAAAATTAGCTTGTATTTCCTAAACAACACGTTGTAACTCGAAAAGATTTGGTGTGGCGTGTACGTCTAAACGTGTACCCTCAAAAGAGAACCCACAGGAGAATTTTCTTTCGTTAAAATTTTTCAGAAAACCACGTTTTAAGGAAATCCCGCATGGTGACAAATCATCTTCTTTTTCCTAAACAACATGTTGTAACTCGAAAAGCTTTGGTGTTGCCTGTATGTCTAAGCGTGGAGCCTCAAAAGAGAACGCACAGGAGAGTTTTCTCTTGAAAGAATATGTAAGAATACCACGTTATAAAGAAATACAATTTTGCAGAGTAAAGGCAATTAAAGTACATATTGGAATCACTTTACGAGAAGTAATAACGCATCGTACAAAATTAGCTTGTATCTCCTAAACAACACGTTGTAACTCGAAAAGATTTGGTGTGACGTGTACGTCTAAACGTGTAGCCCCAAAAGAGAACACACAGGAGAATTTTCTTTCATCAAAATTTGTCAGAAACCACGTTTTATGGAAATCTCGCATCGAGCGAAATTATCTATTTTTTCCTAAACAACACGTTTTAACTTGAAAAGCTCTGGTGTTGCGTGTTTGTCTATGCATGTAGCCTCAAAAGAGAACACACAGGAGAGTTTTCTCTCGAAAGAATATGTAAGAATACCACGTTATAAGGAAATACAGTGTTGCAGAGTAAAGAGAAACACGTACATATTGGAAACACTCTACGAGAAGAATTAATGCATAGTACAAAATTAGGTTGTATCTCCTAAACAACAAGTTGTAACTCGAAACTTTTGGTGTGGTGTGTACGTCTAAACGTGTAGCCTCAAAAGAGAACCCACAGGAGAATTTTCTTTCTTCAAAATTTTTCAGAAAACCACGTTTTAAGGAAATTCCGCATCATGCGAAATCACCTTCTTTTTCCTAAACAACATGTTGTAACTAGAAAAGCATTGGTGTTGCGTGTATGTGTAAGCGTGGAGCCTCAAAAGAGAAGGCACAGGAGAGTTTTCTCTCGAGAGAATATGTAAGAATACCACGTTATAAGGAAATACAATTTTGCAGAGTAAAGACAAATAAGTACATATTGGAAACACTTTAGGAGAAGAATTAACGCATCGTACAAAATTAGCTTGTATCTCCAAAACAACACATTGTAACTCGAAAAGATTTGGTGTGGCATGTTCATTTAAACATGTAGCCTCAAAAGAGAACCCACAGGAGAATTTTCTTTCTTCAAAATTTGTCAGAAAACCACGTTTTAAGGAAATCCCGTATCGTGCGAAATCATCTTCTTTTTGCTAAACAAAACGTTATAACTCGAAAAGTTTTGGTGTTGCATGTATGTGTAAGCATGGAGCCTCTAAAGAGAACACACAGGAGAGTTTTCTCTCGAAAGAATATGTAAGAATACCACGTTATAAGGAAATACAGTGTTGCAGAGTAAAGAGAAACACGTACATATTGGAAACACTTTACGAGAAGAATTAATGCATAGTACAAAATTAGGTTGTATCTCCTAAACAACAAGTTGTAACTCGAAACTTTTGGTGTGGTGTGTACGTCTAAACGTGTAGCCTCAAAAGAGAACCCACAGGAGAATTTTCTTTCTTCAAAATTTTTCAGAAAACCACGTTTTAAAGAAATTCCGCATCGTGCGAAATCACCTTCTTTTTCCTAAACAACATGTTGTAACTAGAAAAGCATTGGTGTTGCGTGTATGTGTAAGCGTGGAGCCTCAAAAGAGAAGGCACAGGAGAGTTTTCTCTCGAGAGAATATGTAAGAATACCACGTTATAAGGAAATACAATTTTGCAGAGTAAAGACAAATAAGTACATATTGGAAACACTTTAGGAGAAGAATTAACGCATCGTACAAAATTAGCTTGTATCTCCAAAACAACACATTGTAACTCGAAAAGATTTGGTGTGGCGTGTTCATTTAAACATGTAGCCTCAAAAGAGAACCCACAGGAGAATTTTCTTTCTTCAAAATTTGTCAGAAAACCACGTTTTAAGGAAATCCCGTATCGTGCGAAATCATCTTCTTTTTGCTAAACAAAACGTTATAACTCGAAAAGTTTTGGTGTTGCATGTATGTGTAAGCATGGAGCCTCTAAAGAGAACACACAGGAGAGTTTTCTCTCGAAAGAATATGTAAGAATACCACGTTATAAGGAAATACAGTGTTGCAGAGTAAAGAGAAACACGTACATATTGGAAACACTTTACGAGAAGAATTAATGCATAGTACAAAATTAGGTTGTATCTCCTAAACAACAAGTTGTAACTCGAAACTTTTGGTGTGGTGTGTACGTCTAAACGTGTAGCCTCAAAAGAGAACCCACAGGAGAATTTTCTTTCTTCAAAATTTTTCTGAAAACCACGTTTTAAGGAAATTCCGCATCGTGCGAAATCACCTTCTTTTTCCTAAACAACATGTTGTAACTAGAAAAGCATTGGTGTTGCGTGTATGTGTAAGCGTGGAGCCTCAAAAGAGAAGGCACAGGAGAGTTTTCTCTCGAGAGAATATGTAAGAATACCACGTTATAAGGAAATACAATTTTGCAGAGTAAAGACAAATAAGTACATATTGGAAACACTTTAGGAGAAGAATTAACGCATCGTACAAAATTAGCTTGTATCTCCAAAACAACACATTGTAACTCGAAAAGATTTGGTGTGGCGTGTTCATTTAAACATGTAGCCTCAAAAGAGAACCCACAGGAGAATTTTCTTTCTTCAAAATTTGTCAGAAAACCACGTTTTAAGGAAATCCCGTATCGTGCGAAATCATCTTCTTTTTGCTAAACAAAACGTTATAACTCGAAAAGTTTTGGTGTTGCATGTATGTGTAAGCATGGAGCCTCTAAAGAGAACGCACAGGAGAGTTTTCTCTCGAAAGAACATGTAAGAATACAACGTTATAAGGAAATACAGTGTTGCAGAGTAAAGACAAATACGTACATATTGGAAAAACTTTACGAGAAGAAATATTGCATCGTACAAAATTTGCTTGTATCTCCTAAACAACACGTGGTAATTCGAAAGGATTTGGTGTGGTGTGTACGTCTAAACGTGTAGCCTCAAAAGAGAACCCACAGGAGAATTTTCTTTCTTCAAAATTTGTCAGAAAACCATGTTTTAAGGAAATCCCGCATCGTGCGAAATTATCTTGTTTTTCATAAACAACACGTTGTACCTCGAAAAGCTTTGGTGTTGCCTGTATATCTAAGTGTGTAGCCTCAAAAGGGAACGCACAGGATAGTTTTCTCTCGAACGAATATGTAAGAATACCACGTTATAAGGAAATACAGTGTTGCAGAGTAAAGACAAATACTTACATATTGGAAAAACTTTACGAGAAGAATTAACGCATAGTACAAAATTAGCTTGAATCTCCTAAACAACACATTGTTACTCGAAAAGATTTGCTGTAGCGTGTACGTCTAAACGTGTAGCCGCAAAAGAGAACCCACAGGAGAATTTTCTTTCGTCAAAATTTTTCAGAAAACCACGTTTTAAGGAAATCCCGCATTGTGCGAAATCATCTTTTTCCTAAACAACATGTTGTAACTCGAAAAGCTTTGGTGTTGCGTGTATGTCTAAGTGTGGAGCCTGAAAAGAGAAGGCACAGAAGAGTTTTCTCTCGAAAGAATATGTAAGAATACCACATTATAAGGAAATACAATTTTGCAGAGTAAAGACAAATAAGTACAAATTGGAAATATTTTACGGGAAGAAATAACGCATCGTACAAAATTAGCTTGTATCTCCTAAACAACACGTTGTAACTCGAAAAGATTTGGTGTGAGGTGTACGTCTAAACGTGTAGCCTCAAAAGAGAACCCACAGGAGAATTTTCTTTCATCAAAATTTGTCAGAAACCACGTTTTAAGGAAATCTCGCATCGTGCGAAATTATCTTATTTTTCCTAAACAACACATTGTAACTCGAAAACCTTTGCTGTTGCGTGTATGTCTAAGCATGTAGCCTCAAAAGAGAACACCCAGGAGAGTTTTCTCTCGAAAGAATATGTAAGAATACTACGTTATAAGGAAATACAGTGTTGCAGAGTAAAGACAAATACGTACATATTGGAAACACTTTAAGAGAAGAAATAACGTGTCGTACAAAATTAGCTTGTATCTCCTAAACAACACGTTGGAACTCGAAAAGATTTGGTGAGGCTCGTACGTCTACACGTGCAGCCTCAAAAGAGAACCCACAGGAGAATTTTCTTTCTTCAAAATTTGTCAGAAAACCACGTTTTAAGGAAATCCCGCATCGTGCGAAATTATCTTGTTTTTCATAAACAACACGTTGTACCTCGAAAAGCTTTGGTGTTGCCTGTATATCTAAGTGTGTAGCCTCAAAAGGGAACGCACAGGATAGTTTTCTCTCAAACGAATATGTAAGAATACCACGTTATAAGGAAATACAGTGTTGCAGAGTAAAGACAAATACTTACATATTGAAAAAACTTTACGAGAAGAATTAACGCATAGTACAAAATTAGCTTGAATCTCCTAAACAACACATTGTTACTCGAAAAGATTTGCTGTAGCGTGTACGTCTAAACGTGTAGCCTCAAAAGAGAACCCACAGGAGAATTTTCTTTCATCAAAATTTTTCAGAAATCCACGTTTTAAGGAAATCCCGCATTGTGCGAAATAATCTTTTTCCTAAACAACATGTTGTAACTCGAAAAGCTTTGGTGTTGCGTGTATGTCTAAGTGTGGAGCCTGAAAAGAGAAGGCACAGAAGAGTTTTCTCTCGAAAAAATATGTAAGAATACCACATTATAAGGAAATACAATTTTGCAGAGTAAAGACAAATAAGTACAAATTGGAAATATTTTACGGGAAGAAATAACGCATCGTACAAAGTTAGCTTGTATCTCCTAAACAACACGTTGTAACTCGAAAAGATTTGGTGTGAGGTGTACGTCTAAACGTGTAGCCTCAAAAGAGAACCCACAGGAGAATTTTCTTTCATCAAAATTTGTCAGAAACCACGTTTTAAGGAAATCTCACATCGTGCAAAATTATCTTATTTTTCCTAAACAACACATTGTAACTCGAAAACCTTTGCTGTTGCGTGTATGTCTAAGCATGTAGCCTCAAAAGAGAACACCCAGGAGAGTTTTCTCTCGAAAGAATATGTAAGAATACTACGTTATAAGGAAATACAGTGTTGCAGAGTAAAAACAAATACGTACGTATTGGAAACACTTTAAGAGAAGAAATAACGTGTCGTACAAAATTAGCTTGTATCTCCTAAACAACACGTTGGAACTCGAAAAGATTTGGTGAGGCTCGTACGTCTACACGTGCAGCCTCAAAAGAGAACCCACAGGAGAATTTTCTTTCTTCAAAATTTGTCAGAAAACCATGTTTTAAGGAAATCCCGCATCGTGCGAAATTATCTTGTTTTTCATAAACAACACGTTGTACCTCGAAAAGCTTTGGTGTTGCCTGTATATCTAAGTGTGTAGCCTCAAAAGGGAACGCACAGGATAGTTTTCTCTCAAACGAATATGTAAGAATACCACGTTATAAGGAAATACAGTGTTGCAGAGTAAAGACAAATACTTACATATTGGAAAAACTTTACGAGAAGAATTAACGCATAGTACAAAATTAGCTTGAATCTCCTAAACAACACATTGTTACTCGAAAAGATTTGCTGTAGCGTGTACGCCTAAACGTGTAGCCTCAAAAGAGAACCCACAGGAAAATTTTCTTTCCTCAAAACTTTCAGAAAACCACGTTTTAAGGAAATCCCGCATTGTGAGAAATCATCTTTTTCCTAAACAACATGTTGTAACTCGAAAAGCTTTGGTGTTGCGTGTATGTCTAAGTGTGGAGCCTGAAAAGAGAAGGCACAGAAGAGTTTTCTCTCGAAAGAATATGTAAGAATACCACATTATAAGGAAATAAAATTTTGCAGAGTAAAGGCAAATAAGTACAAATTGGAAATATTTTACGGGATGAAATAACGCATCGTACAAAATTAGCTTGTATCTCCTAAACAACACGTTGTAACTCGAAAAGATTTGGTGTGAGGTGTATGTCTAAACGTGTAGCCTCAAAAGAGAACCGACAGGAGAATTTTCTTTCATCAAAATTTGTCAGAAACCACGTTTTAAGGAAATCTCGCATCGTGCGAAATTATCTTATTTTTCCTAAACAACACATTGTAACTCGAAAACCTTTGCTGTTGCGTGTATGTCTAAGCATGTAGCCTCAAAAGAGAACACCCAGGAGAGTTTTATCTCGAAAGAATATGTAAGAATACTACGTTATAAGGAAATACAGTGTTGCAGAGTAAAGACAAATACGTACGTATTGGAAACACTTTAAGAGAAGAAATAACGTGTCGTACAAAATTAGCTTGTATCTCCTAAACAACACGTTGGAACTCGAAAAGATTTGGTGAGGCTCGTACGTCTACACGTGTAGCCTCAAAAGAGAACCCACAGGAGAACTTTCTTTCGTCAAAATTTGTCAGAAAACCACGTTTTAAGGAAATCCCGCATCGTGCAATATTATCTTGTTTTTCCTAAACAACACGTTGTAACTCGAAAAGCTTTGGTGTAGCGTGTATGTCTAAGCGTGTAGCCTCTAAAGAGAACGCACAGGAGAGTTTTCTCTCGAAAGAACATGTAAGAATACAACGTTATAAGAACATACAGTTTTGCAGTGTAAAGACAAATACGTATGTATTGGAAACACTTTACGAGAAGAAATAATGCATCTTACAAAATTATCTTGTATCTCCTAAACAACACGTGGTATCTCGAAAGGATTTGGTGTGGTTTGTACGTCTAAACGTGTAGCCTCAAAAGAGAACCCACAGGAGAATTTTCTTTCGTCAAAATTTGTCAGAAAACCACGATTTAAGGAAATCCCGCAAGGTGCAATATTATCTTCTTTTTCATAAACAACACGTTGTAACTCGAAACGCTTTGGTGTTGCCTGTATGTCTAAGTGTGTAGCCTCAAAAGGGAATGCCCAGGATAGTTTTCTCTAGTAAGAATACCTAAGAATACCACATTATAATGAAATACAGTATTGCAGTGTAAAGACAAATACGTACGTATTGGAATCACTTAATGAGAAGAATTAACGCATCGTACAAAATTAGCTTGTATCTCCTAAACAACACATTGTAACTCGAAAAGATTTGATGTGGCGTGTACGTCTAAACGTGTAGCCTCAAAAGAGAACCCACAGGAGAATTTTCTTTCGTTAAAATTTTTCAGAAAACCACGTATTAAGGAAATCCCGCATCGTGCGAAATCATCTTCTTTTTCCAAAACAACATGTTGTAACTCGAAAAGCTTTAGTGTTGCGTGTATGTCTAAGCGTGGAGCCTCAATAGAGAAGGCACAGGAGAGTTTTCTTTCAAAAGAATAGGTAAGAATACCACGTTATAAGGAAATACAGTGTTGTAGAGTCAACAAAAATACATATGTATTGGAAACACTTTAGGAGAAGAAGTAACGCATCATACAAAATTAGCTTGTATCTCCTAAACAACACGTTATAACTCGAAAAGATTTGGTGTGACGTGTACGTCTAAACGTGTAGCCACAAAAGAGAACCCACAGGAGAATTTTCTTTCATCAAAATTTGTCAGAAACCACGTTTTAAGAAAATCTCGCATCGTGCGAAATTATCTTGTTTTTCCAAACAACACGTTGTAAATCGAAAAGCTTTGGGGTTGCGTGTATTTCTAAGCGTGTAGTCTCAAAAGAGAACGCACAGAAAAAGTTTTCTCTCGAAAGAATATGTAGGAATACCACGTTATAAGGAAATACGGTGTGGCAGAGTAAAGACAACTAAGTACGTATTGGAAACACTTTAAGAGAAGAAATAACGCATCGTACAAAATTAGCTTGTATCTCATAAACAACAAGTGGAAACTCGAAAACATTTGGTTTGGCATGTACGTCTAAAAGTGAAGCCTCAAAAGAGAAACCACTGGAGAATATTCTTTCTTCAAAATTTGTCAGAAAACCACGTTTTAACGAAATCCCACATCCTACAAAATTATCTTGTTTTCCTAAACAACAAGTTGTAACTCGAAAATCTTTGGTGTTGCGTGTATGTCTAAGTGTGTAGCCTCAAAAGGGAATGCACAGGAGAGTTTTTTCTCTCGAAAGAATATGTAAGAATACCACGTTATAAGGAAATACAGTGTTGCAGAGAGAAGACAAATACGTACATATTGGAAACACTTTAAGAGCAGAAATAAAGCATTTTACAAAATTGGCTTGTATCTCCTAAACAACACGTTGTAACTCGAAAAGATTTCGTGTGACATGTACGTCTAAACATGTAGCCTCAAAAGAGAACCGACAGTAAAATTTTCTTACATCAATATTTGTCAGAAACCACGTTTTAACGAAATCTCGCATCGTGCGAAATTATCTAGTTTTTCCTAAACAACACGTTGTAACTCGAAAATCATCTGTGTTGCGTGTATGGCTAAGCGTGTAGACTCAAAGGAGAACGCACAGGAGAGTTTTCTCTCGAAAGAATATGTAAGAATACCACGTTATAAGAAAATACAGTGTTGCAGAGTAAAGACAAAAACGTATGTATTGGAAACACTTTACAAGAAGAAATAACGCATCATACTAAATTAGCTTGTATCTCCTAAACAACAGGTTGTAACTAGAAAGGATTTGGTGTGGCATGTACGTCTAAACGTGTAGCCTCAAAAGAGAACCGACAGGAGAATTTTCTATCGTCAAAATATGTGAGAAAACCACGTTTTAAGGAAATCCCTCATCGTGCAAAATTATCTTCTTTTTCCTAAACAAAAACGATCATCCACCATGATCAAGTAGGCTTTATCCCAGGAATGCAGGGTTGGTTCAATATACGGAAATCCATCAATACAATCCACTACATAAACAAACTCAAAGAACAAAACCACATGGTCATTTCATTGGATGCTGAAAAAGCATTTGACAAAATTCAGCATCCCTTCATGCTTAAAGTCTTGGAGAGAACAGGAATCCAAGGCCCATACTTAAACATAGTAAAAGCAATATACAGCAAACCGGTAGCCAGCATCAAACTAAATGGAGAGAAACTTGAAGCAATCCCACTGAAATCAGGGACCAGACAAGGCTGCCCCCTTTCTCCTTATCTTTTCAATATTGCACTTGAGGTACTAGCTCGGGCAATTCGACAACATAAGGAGGTCAAAGGGATACAAATTTCAAAGGAAGAAGTCAAACTATCATTATTTGCAGACGACATGATCGTCTACCTAAGTGACCCAAAGAACTCCACTAGAGAGCTCCTACAGGTGATAAACAACTTCAGCAAAGTGGCAGGTTATAAAGTCAACTCAAGCAAATCAGTGGCCTTCCTATACTCAAAGGATAAGCAGGCTGAGAAAGAAATTAGGGAAATGACCCCCTTCACAATAGCCACAAACAGTATAAAGTATCTTGGGGTGACTCTTACCAAACATGTGAAAGATCTGTATGACAAGAACTTCAAGACTCTGAAGAAGGAAATGGAAGAAGACCTCAAAAAATGGGAAAACCTCCCATGCTCATGGATCGGCAGAATCAATATAGTTAAAATGGCCATTTTGCCTAAAGCACTATACAGATTCAATGCAATACCCATCAAAATCCCAACTCAATTCTTCACAGAGCTAGAAAGAGCAATTATCAAATTCATCTGGAACAACAAAAGACCCAGGATAGCTAAAACTATTCTCAGCAACAAAAGGAAATCTGGGGGAATCAGTATCCCTGACCTCAAGCAATACTACAGAGCAATAGTGTTAAAAACTGCATGGTGTTGGTACAGTGACAGACAGGAGGATCAATGGAACAGGATTGAAGATCCAGAAATGAACCCACACACCTATGGCCACTTGATCCTCGACAAAGAGGCTGAAAACATCCAATGGAAAAAAGATAGCCTTTTCAACAAATGGTGCTGGTTCAACTGGAGGTCAGCATGCAGAAGAATGCGAATTGATCCATCCTTGTCTCCTTGTACTAAACTCAAATCCAAATGGATCAAGGACCTCCACATAAAGCCAGACACTCTGAAGCTAATAGAAAAAAAACTGGGGAAGACCCTTGAGGACATCGGTACAGGGAGAAAGTTTCTGAACAGAACACCAATAGCGTATGCTCTAAGAGCAAGAATTGACAAATGGGACCTCATAAAATTACAAAGTTTCTGTAAGGCAAAGGACACCATCAAGAGGACAAATCGGCAACCAACAAATTGGGAAAAGATCTTCACCAATCCTACATCAGATAGAGGGCTAATATCCAATATATATAAAGAACTCAAGAAGTTAGACTCCAGAAAACCAAACAACCCTATTAAAAAATGGGGTACAGAGTTAAACAAAGAATTCTCACCTGAAGAACTTCGGATGGCGGAGAAGCATCTTAAAAAATGCTCAACTTCATTAGTCATTAGGGAAATGCAAATCAAAACAACCCTAAGATTTCATCTTACACAAGTCAGAATGGCTAAGATTAAAAATTCAGGAGACAGCAGGTGTTGGAGAGGGTGTGGAGAAAGAGGAACACTCCTCCACTGCTGGTGAGGTTGCAAATTGGTACAACCACTCTGGAAATCAGTCTGGCGGTTCCTCCGAAAACTGGGCACCTTACTTCCAGAAGATCCTGCTATACCACTCCTGGGCATATACCCAGAAGACTCCCCACCATGTAATAAGGATACATGTTCTACTATGTTCATAGCAGCCCTATTTGTAATTGCCATATGCTGGAAAGAACCCAGGTATCCCTCAACAGAAGAGTGGATGCAAAAAATGTGGTATATCTACACAATGGAGTACTATTCAGCCATTAGAAACAATGAATTCATGAAATTCTTAGGCAAATGGATGGAGCTAGAGAATATCATACTAAGTGAGGTAACCCAGACTCAAAAGGTGAATCATGGTATGCACTCACTAATAAGTGGATATTAACCTAGAAAACTGGAATACCCAAAACATAATCCACACATCAAATGAGGTACAAGAAGAAAGGAGGAGTGGCCCCTGGTTCTGGAAAGACTCAGTGAAACATTATTCAGCAAAACCAGAACGGGGAAGTGGGAAGGGATGGGTGGGAGGACAGGGGAAGAGAAGGGGGCTTGCGGGACTTTCGGGGAGTGGGGGGGCTAGAAAAGGGGAAATCATTTGAAATGTAAATAAATTATATCGAATAATAAAAAAAAAGGAAAAAAATAAATTAAAAAAAAAAAAAAAAAAAAAAAAAAAACAAGTTGTAACTCGAAAAGTTTTGGTGTTGCGTGTATGTCTAAGCGCGTAGCCTCAAAAGAGAACGCAAAGGAGAGTATTTTCTCGATAGAATTTGTAAGAATACCACGTTATAAGGAAATACAGTGTTGCAGAGTAAAGACAAATACGTACGTATTGGAAACACTTTACGAGAAGAAATAACGCATTGTACAAAATTAGCTTGTATCTCCTAAACAACACGTTGTAACTCGAAAAGATTTGATGTGGCGTGTACGTCTAAACGTGTAGCCTCAAAAGAGAACCCACAGGAGAATTTTCTTTGGTCAAATTTGTCAGAAAACCACGTATTAAGGAAATCCTGCATCGTGCGAAATTATCTTGTTTTTCCTAAAAAACACGTTGTAACTCGAAAAGCTGTTGTGTTGCGTGTATGTCTCAGTGTATAGCCTCAAAAGAGAACACACAGGAGAGTTTTCTCTCGAAAGAATATGTAAGAATACCACGTTATAAGGAAATACAGTGTTGCAGAGTAAAGACAAATACGTACGTATTGGAAACCCTTAAACTTTAAGAGATGAAATAAAGCATCGTACAAAATTAGCTCGTATCTCCTAAACAATACGTTGTAACTTGAAATGACTTGGTGTGGAGTGTACGTCTAAACGTGTAGCCTCAAAAGAGAACCCATAGGAGAATTTTCTTTCGTCAAATTTTCAGAAAACCACGTTTTAAGGAAATCCTGCATCGTGCAAAATTATCGTGAGAGAGTATCTTGTTTTTCCTAAACAACACGTTGTAATTCGAAAAGCTTTGGTGTTGCGTGTATGTCTAAGCGTGTAGCCTCAAAAGAGAACGCACAGGAGAGTTTTCTCTCGAAAGAATATGTAAGAATACCACGTTATAAGGAAATACAGTGTTGCAGAGTAAAGACAAATTCGTACTTATTGGAAACACTTCATGAGATGAAATAACGCATTGTAAAAAATTAGTTTGTATCTCCTAAACAACACGTTGTAACTCGAAAACATTTGGTGTGGCGTGTACGTCTAAATGTGTAGCCTCAAAAGAAAACCCACAGGAGAATTTTCTTTGGTAAAAATTTGTCAGAAAACCACGTATTAAGGAAATCCCGCATCGTGCGAAATTATCTTGTTTTTCCTAAACAACGCATTGTAACTCGAAAAGCTTTGGTGTTGCGTGTATGTCTAAGCATGTAGCCTCAAAAGAGAACACACAGAAGAGTTTTCTCTCGAAAGAATATGTAAGAATACCACGTTATAAGGAAGTACAATGTTGCAGAATAAAGACAAATACTTACGTATTGGAAACCCTTAAAATTAGCGAGATGAAATAAAGCATCATACAAAATTAGCTTGTATCTCCTAAACAACACGTTGTAACTCGAAAAGATTTGGTGTGGCGTGTACGTCTAAACGTGTAGCCTCAAAAGAGAACCACAGGACAATTTTTTTTCGTCAAAATTTGTCAGAAAACCACGTTTTAAGGAAATCCCGCATCGTGAGAAATTATCTTGTTCTTCCTAAACAACACGTTGTAATTCGAACAGCTTTGGTGTTGCGTGTATGTCTAAGCGTGTAGCCTCAAAAGAGAACGCACAGGAGAGTTTTCTCTCGAAAGAATATGTAAGAATACCACGTTATAAGGAAATACAGTGTTGCAGAGTAAAGACAAACACATAAGTATTGGAAACACTTTACAAGAAGTAATAATGCATCGTACAAAATTAGCTTGTGTCTCCTAAACAACACGTTGTAACTCGAAAAGATTTGGTGTGGCGTTTACAACTAAACATGTAGCCTCAAAAGAGAACCCACAGGAGAATTTTCTTTCGTCAAAATTTTTCAGAAAACCACGTTTTAAGGAAATCCGCATCGTGCGAAATTATCTTGTTTTTCCTAAACAACAGGTTGTAATTCGAAAAGCTTTGGTGTTGCGTGTATGTCTAAGCATGTAGCCTCGAAAGAGAACGCAGAGGAGAGTTTTCTCTCGAAAGAATATGCAAAAATACCACGTTATAAGGAAATACAGTGTTGCAGAGTAAAGGCAAATACGTATGTATTGGAAAAATTTAAACTTTATGAGAAGAAATAACGCATCCTACAAAATTAGCTTGTATCTCCTAAACAACACGTTGTAACTCGAAAAGATTTGGTGTGGTGTGTACATCTAAACGTGTAGCCTCAAAAGAGAACCCACAGGAGTATTTTCATTCGTCAAAATTTGTCAGAAAACCACGTTTTAAGGAAATCACGCAT
Source organism: Apodemus sylvaticus (assembly GCF_947179515.1). Classification (NCBI taxonomy): domain Eukaryota; kingdom Metazoa; phylum Chordata; class Mammalia; order Rodentia; family Muridae; genus Apodemus; species Apodemus sylvaticus. Next base: position 659,909 of record NC_067483.1, on the reverse strand, counting down.
CGTGCGAAATTATCTTGTTTTTCCTAAACAACAAATTGTAATTCGAAAAGCTTTGGTGTTGCGTGTATGTTTAATCGTGTAGCCTCAAAAGAGAACGCACAGGAGAGTTTTCTCTTGAAACAATATGTAAGAATACCACGTTATAAGTAAGTACAGTGTTGCAGAGTAAAGACAAATACATACTTATTGGAAACACTTAAACTTTACGAGAAGAAATAAGGCATCATACAAAATTAGTTTGTATCTCCTAAACAACACGTTATAACTCGAAAAGATTTGGTGTGGTGTGTACGTCTAACGTGTAGCCTCAAAGGAGAACCACAGGACAATTTTCTTTCATCAATATTTGTCAGAAAACCACGTTTTAAGGAAATCCTGCATCGTGCGAAATTATCTTGTTTTTCCTAAACAACACGTTGTAACTCGAAAAGCTTTGGTGTTGCGTGTATGTCTAAGCGTGTAGCCTCAAAAGAGAATGCACAGGAGAGTTTTCTCTCGAAAGAATATGTAAGAATACCACGTTATATGGAAATACATTGTTGCAGAGTAAAGACAAATAAGTACGTATTGGAAACACTTTACGAGAGGTAATAACGCATCGTACAAAATTAGCTTGTATCTCCTAAACAAAACGTTGTAACTCGAAAAGATTTGGTGTGGCGTTTACAACTAAACATGTAGCCTCAAAAGAGAACCCACAGGAGAATTTTCTTTCGTCAAAATTTTTCAGAAAACCACGTTTTAAGGAAATCCCGCATCGTGTGAAATTATCTTGTTTTTCCTAAACAACAGGTTGTAATTCGAAATGCTTTGGTGTTGAGTGTATGTCTAAGCATGTAGCCTCTAAAGAGAACGCACATTAGAGTTTTTCTCTCGAAAGATTATGCAAGATTACCACGTTATAAGGAAATACAGTGTTCCAGAGTAAAGGCAATTACTTACATATTGGACACATGTAAACTTTACGAGAAGAAATAACGCATCTTAAAAAATTAGCTTGTATCTCCTAACCAACACGTTTTAACTCGAAAGGATTTGGTGTGGCGTGTACGTCTAAACGTGTAGCCTCAAAAGAGAACCCACAGGAGTATTTTCTTTCGTCAAAATTTGTCAGAAAACCACGTTTTAAGGAAATCCCGCATCGTGCGAAATTATCTTGTTTTTCCTAAACAACACATTGTAACTCGAAAAGCTTTGGTGTTGCGTGTATGTCTACGCGTGTAGCCTCAAAAGAGAATGCACAGGAGAGTTTTCTCTCGAAAGAATATGTAAGAATACCACGTTATAAGGAAATACAGTGTTGCAGAGTAAAGACAAATACGTACTTATTGGAAACACTTAAACTTTACGAGAAGAAATAAGGCATCGTACAAAATTAGTTTGTATCTCCTAAATAACACGTTGTAACTCGAAAAGATTTGGTGTGGCGTGTACGCTTAAAGTGTAGGCTCAAAAGAGAACCCACAGGAGAGTTTTCTTTCGTCAAAATTTGTCAAAACCCACGTTTTAAAGAAATCCCGCATCGTGCGAAATTATCTTGTTTTTCCTAAACAACATGTTGTAACTCGAAAAGGTTTGGTGTTGCGGGTATATCTAAGCGTGTAGCCTCAAAAGAGAACGCACAGGAGAGTTTTCTCCCAAAAGATTATGTAGGAATACCACATTATAAGGAAATACAGTGTTGCAGAGTAAAGACAAATACATACTTATTGGAAACACTTAAACTTTACGAGTAGAAATAACACATAGTACAAAATAAGCTTGTATCTCCTAAACAACACGATATAACTCGAAAGGATTTGGTGTGGCTTGTACGTCTAAATGTGTACCCTCAAAAGAGAACCCACAGGAGAATTTTCTTTCATCAAAATTTGTCAGAAAACCACGTTTTAAGGAAATCGCGCATCGTGCGAAATTATCTTGTTTTTCCTAAACAACACGTTGTAACTCGAAAAGCTTTGGTGTTGCGTGTATGTCTAAGTGTGTAGCCTCAAAAGAGAATGCACAGGAGAGTTTTCTCTCGAAAGAATATGTAAGAATACCACGTTATATGGAAATACATTGGTGCAGAGTAAAGACAAATACGTAAGTATTGGAAACACTTTACGAGAGGTAATAACGCATCGTACAAAATTAGCTTGTATCTCCTAAACAAAACGTTGTAACTCGAAAAGATTTGGTGTGGCGTTTACAACTAAACATGTAGCCTCAAAAGAGAACCCACAGGAGAATTTTCTTTCGTCAAAATTTTTCAGAAAACCACGTTTTAAGGAAATCCCGCATCGTGTGAAATTATCTTGTTTTTCCTAAACAACAGGTTGTAATTCGAAATGCTTTGGTGTTGCGTGTATGTCTAAGCATGTAGCCTCTAAAGAGAACGCACAGGAGAGTTTTTCTCTCGAAAGAATATGCAAGATTACCACGTTATAAGGAAATACAGTGTTGCAGAGTAAAGGCAATTACTTACATATTGGACACATGTAAACTTTACGAGAAGAAATAACGCATCTTAAAAAATTAGCTTGTATCTCCTAACCAACACGTTTTAACTCGAAAGGATTTGGTGTGGCGTGTACGTCTAAACGTGTAGCCTCAAAAGAGAACCCACAGGAGTATTTTCTTTTGTCAAAATTTGTCAGAAAACCACGTTTTAAGGAAATCCCGCATCATGCGAAATTATCTTGTTTTTCCTAAACAACACATTGTAACTCGAAAAGTTTTGGTGTTGCGTGTATGTCTACGCGTGTAGCCTCAAAAGAGAATGCACAGGAGAGTTTTCTCTCGAAAGAATATGTAAGAATACCACGTTATATGGAAATACAGTGTTGCAGAGTAAAGACAAATACGTACTTATTGGAAACACTTAAACTTTACAAGAAGAAATAAGGCATCATACAAAATTAGTTTGTATCTCCTAAACAACACGCTGTAACTCGAAAAGATTTGGTGTGGCATGTACGTCTAAACGTGTAGCCTCAAAAGAGAACCCACAGGAGAGTTTTCTTTCGTCAAAATTTGTCAAAACCCACGTTTTAAAGAAATCCCGCATCGTGCGAAATTATCTTGTTTTTCCTAAACAACATGTTGTAACACGAAAAGGTTTGGTGTTGCGGGAATATCTAAGCGTGTAGCCTCAAAAGAGAACGCACAGGAGAGTTTTCTCCCAAAAGATTATATAGTAATACCACATTATAAGGAAATACAGTGTTGCAGAGTAAAGAAAAATACATAATTATTGGAAACACTTAAACTTTATGAGTAGAAATAACACATAGTACAAAATAAGCTTGTATCTCCTAAACAACACGATATAACTCGAAAGGATTTGGTGTGGCTTATACGGCTAAACGTGTACCCACAAAAGAGAACCCACAGGAGAATTTTATTTCGTCAAAATTTGTCAGAAAACCACGTTTTAAGGAAATCCCGCATCGTGCGAAATTATCTTGTTTTTCCTAAACAACAAATTGTAATTCGAAAAGCTTTGGTGTTGCGTGTATGTTTAATCATGTCGCCTCAAAAGAGAACGCACAGGAGAGTTTTCTCTCGAAAGAATATGTAAGAATACCGCGTTATAAGTAAATACAGTGTTGCAGAGTAAAGACAAATACATACTTATTGGAAACACTTAAACTTTACGAGAAGAAATAAGGCATCATACAAAATTAGTTTGTATCTCCTAAACAACACGTTATAACTCGAAAAGATTTGGTGTGGTGTGTACGTCTAACGTGTAGCCCCAAAGGAGAACCACAGGACAATTTTCTTTCATCAATATTTGTCAGAAAACCACGTTTTAAGGAAGTCCTGCATCGTGCGAAATTATCTTGTTTTTCCTAAACAACACGTTGTAACTCGAAAAGCTTTGGTGTTGCGTGTATGTCTAAGCGTGTAGCCTCAAAAGAGAATGCACAGGAGAGTTTTCTCTCAAAAGAATATGTAAGAATACCACGTTATATGGAAATACATTGTTGCAGAGTAAAGACAAATAAGTACGTATTGGAAACACTTTACGAGAGGTAATAACGCATCGTACAAAATTAGCTTGTATCTCCTAAACAAAACGTTGTAACTCGAAAAGATTTGGTGTGGCGTTTACAACTAAACATGTAGCCTCAAAAGAGAACCCACAGGAGAATTTTCTTTCGTCAAAATTTTTCAGAAAACCACGTTTTAAGGAAATCCCGCATCGTGTGAAATTATCTTGTTTTTCCTAAACAACAGGTTGTAATTCGAAATGCTTTGGTGTTGCGTGTATGTCTAAGCATGTAGCCTCTAAAGAGAACGCACAGGAGAGTTTTTCTCTCGAAAGAATATGCAAGATTACCACGTTATAAGGAAATACAGTGTTGCAGAGTAAAGGCAATTACTTACATATTGGACACATTTAAACTTTACGAGAAGAAATAACGCATCTTAAAAAATTAGCTTGTATCTCCTAACCAACACGTTTTAACTCGAAAGGATTTGGTGTGGCGTGTACGTCTAAACGTGTAGCCTCAAAAGAGAACCCACAGGAGTATTTTCTTTCGTCAAAATTTGTCAGAAAACCACGTTTTAAGGAAATCCCGCATCGTGCGAAATTATCTTGTTTTTCCTAAACAACACATTGTAACTCGAAAAGCTTTGGTGTTGCGTGTATGTCTACACGTGTAGCCTCAAAAGAGAATGCACAGGAGAGTTTTCTCTCGAAAGAATATGTAAGAATACCACGTTATAAGGAAATACAGTGTTGCAGAGTAAAGACAAATACGTACTTATTGGAAACACTTAAACTTTACGAGAAGAAATAAGGCATCGTACAAAATTAGTTTGTATCTCCTAAATAACACGTTGTAACTCGAAAAGATTTGGTGTGGCGTGTACGCTTAAAGTGTAGGCTCAAAAGAGAACCCACAGGAGAGTTTTCTTTCGTCAAAATTTGTCAAAACCCACGTTTTAAAGAAATCCCGCATCGTGCGAAATTATCTTGTTTTTCCTAAACAACATGTTGTAACTCGAAAAGGTTTGGTGTTGCGGGTATATCTAAGCGTGTAGCCTCAAAAGAGAACGCACAGGAGAGTTTTCTCCCAAAAGATTATGTAGGAATACCACATTATAAGGAAATACAGTGTTGCAGAGTAAAGACAAATACATACTTATTGGAAACACTTAAACTTTACGAGTAGAAATAACACATAGTACAAAATAAGCTTGTATCTCCTAAACAACACAATATAACTCGAAAGGATTTGGTGTGGCTTGTACGTCTAAATGTGTACCCTCAAAAGAGAACCCACAGGAGAATTTTCTTTCGTCAAAATTTGTCAGAAAACCACGTTTTAAGGAAATCGCGCATCATGCGAAATTATCTTGTTTTTCCTAAACAACACGTTGTAACTCGAAAAGCTTTGGTGTTGCGTGTATGTCTAAGCGTGTAGCCTCAAAAGAGAATGCACAGGAGAGTTTTCTCTCGAAAGAATATGTAAGAATACCACGTTATATGGAAATACATTGGTGCAGAGTAAAGACAAATACGTAAGTATTGGAAACACTTTACGAGAGGTAATAACGCATCGTACAATATTAGCTTGTATCTCCTAAACAAAACGTTGTAACTCGAAAAGATTTGGTGTGGCATTTACAACTAAACATGTAGCCTCAAAAGAGAACCCACAGGAGAATTTTCTTTCGTCCAAATTTTTCAGAAAACCACGTTTTAAGGAAATCCCACATCGTGTGAAATTATCTTGTTTTTCCTAAACAACAGGTTGTAATTCGAAATGCTTTGGTGTTGCGTGTATGTCTAAGCATGTAGCCTCTAAAGAGAACGCACAGGAGAGTTTTTCTCTCGAATGAATATGCAAGATTGCCACGTTATAAGGAAATACAATGTTGCAGAGTAAAGGCAATTACATACGTATTGGACACATTTAAACTTTACGAGAAGAAATAACACATCTTAAAAAATTAGCTTGTATGTCCTAACCAACACGTTTTAACTCGAAAGGATTTGGTGTGGCGTGTACGTCTAAACGTGTAGCCTCAAAAGAGAACCCACAGGAGTATTTTCTTTCATCAAAATTTGTCAGAAAACCACGTTTTAAGGAAATCCCGCATCGTGCGAAATTATCTTGTTTTTCCTAAACAACACATTGTAACTCGAAAAGCTTTGGTGTTGCGTGTATGTCTAAGCGTGTAGCCTCAAAAGAGAATGCACAGGAGAGTTTTCTCTTGAAAGAATATGTAAGAATACCACGTCATAAGGAAATACAGTGTTGCAGAGTAAAGACAAATGCGTACTTATTGGAAACACTTAAACTTTACGAGAAGAAATAAGGCATCATACAAAATTAGTTTGTATCTCCTAAACAGCACGCTGTAACTCGAAAAGATTTGGTGTGGCGTGTACGTCTAAACGTGTAGCCTCAAAAGAGAACCAACAGGAGGGTTTTCTCTCATCAAAATTTGTCAAAACCCACGTTTTAAAGAAATCCCGCATCGTGCGAAATTATCTTGTTTTTCCTAAACAACATGTAACTCGAAAAGGTTTGGTGTTGCGGGTATATCTAAGCGTGTAGCCTCAAAAGAGAACGCACAGGAGAGTTTTCTCCCAAAAGATTATGTAGGAATACCACATTATAAGGAAATACAGTGTTGCAGAGTAAAGACAAATACATACTTATTGGAAACACTTAAACTTTACGAGTAGAAATAACACATAGTACAAAATAAGCTTGTATCTCCTAAACAACACGATATAACTCGAAAGGATTTGGTGTGTCTTGTACGTCTAAACATGTACCCTCAAAAGAGAACCCACAGGAGAATTGTCTTTCGTCAAAATTTGTCAGAAAACCAAGTTTTAAGGAAATCCCGCATCATGCGAAATTATCTTGTTTTTCCTAAACAACACGTTGTAACTCGAAAAGCTTTGGTGTTGCGTGTATGTCTAAGCGTGTAGCCTCCAAAGAGAACGCACAGGAGAGTTTTCTCTCGAAAAAATATGTAAGAATAACACGTTATAAGGAAATACAGTGTTGCAGAGTAAAGGCAAATACAAACATATTGGAAACACTTAAACATTAGGAGAAGAAATAACGCACCGTAAAAAAATTAGCTTATATCTCCTAAACAGCACATTGTAACTCAAAAATATTTGGTGTGGCGTGTACATCTAAACGTGTAGACTCAAAAGAGAACCCACAGGAGAATTTTCTTTAGTCAAAATTTGTCAGAAAACCACGTTTTATGGAAATCCCGCATCGTGCGAAATTATCTTGTTTTTCCGAAACAACACGTTGTAACTCGAAAAGCTTTGTTGTTGCGTGTATGTCTAAGCGTGTAGCCTCAAAAGAGAATGCAAAGGAGAGTTTTTTTCTTGAAAGAATATGTAAGAATACCACGTTATTAGGAAACACAGTGTTGTAAAGACAAATACTTATGTATTGGAAAAACTTTACAGGAAGAAATAACGCATCGTACAAAATTAGCTTGTATCTCCTAAACAACACGTTGTAACTTAAAAATATTTGGTGTGGCCTGTACGTCTAAACGTGTAGCCTCAAAAGAGAACCCACAGGAGAATTTTATTTCGTCAAAATTTTTCAGAAAACCACGTTTTAAGGAAATCCCGCATCTTGCGAAATTATCTTGTTTTTCCTAAACAACATGTTGTAACTCGAAAAGCTTTGGTGTTGCGTGTATGTCTAAGCGTGTAGCCTCAAAAGAGAACACACAGGAGAGTTGTATCTCGATAGAATTTGTAAGAATACCACGTTAAAAGGAAATACAGTGTTGCAAAGTAAAGACAAATACATATGTATTGGAAACCCATAAACTTTACGAGATGAAATAAAGCATCGTACAAAATTAGCTTGTATCTCCTAAACAACACGTTGTAACTCGAAAAGATGTGGTGTGGCGTGTACGTCTAAACGTGTAGCCTCAAAAGAGAACCCACAGGAGAATTTTTTTCGTCAAAATTTTTCAGAAAACCACGGTTTACGGAAATCCCGTATCGTGCGAAATTATCTTGTTTTTCCTAAACAACACGTTGTAACTCGAAAGGCTTTGGTGTTGCGTGTATGTCTAAGCATGTAGCCTCAAAAGAGAACGCACAGGAGAGTTTTTTCTCAATAGAATTTGTAAGAATACCACGTTATAAGGAAATACAGTGTTGCAGAGTAAAGACAAATACGTATGTATTGGAAACCCATAAACTTTACGAGATGAAATAAAGCATCGTACAAAATTAGCTTGTATCTCCTAAACAACACGTGGTAACTCGAAAAGATTTGGTGTGGCGTGTACGTCTAAACGTGTAGCCTCAAAAGAGAACCCACAGGACAATTTTCTTTCGTCAAAATTCGTCAGAATACCACGTTTTAAGAAAATCCCTCATCGTGAGAAATTATCTTGTTCTTCCTAAACAACACGTTTTAACTCGAAAAGCTTTGGTGTTGGGTGTATGTCTAAGTGTGTAGCCCCAAAAGAGAACACACAGGAGAGTTTTCTCTCGAAAGAATATGTAAGAATACCACGTTATTAGGATATAAAGTGTGGCAGAGTAAAGACAAATATGTCCGTATTGGAAGCACTTTATGAGAGAAATAACGCATCTTGCAAAATTAGCTTGTTTGTCCAAAACAACACGTTGTAACTCAAAAAGATTTGGTGTGGCGTGTACGTCTAAACGTGTAGCCTCAAAAGAGAACCCACAGGAGAGTTTTCTTTCGTCAAAATTTGTCAGAAAACCACGTTTTAAGGAAATCCCGCATCGTGAGAAATTATCTTGTTCTTCCTAAACAACACGTTTTAACTCGAAAAGCTTTGGTGTTGCGTGTATGTCTAAGCATGTAGCCCCAAAAGAGAACGCACAGGAGAGTTTTCTCTCAAAAGAATATTTAGAATACCACGTTATAAGGAAATACAGTGTGGCAGAGTAAAGACAAATACGTATGTATTGGAAGCACTTTATGAGAGAAATAAAGCATCTTGCAAAATTAGCGTGTATGTCTTAAACAACACGTTGTAACTCAAAAAGACTTGGTGTGACGTGTACGTATAAACGTGTAGCCTCAAAAGAGAACCCACAGGAGAGTTTTCTTTCGTCAAAATTTGTCAAAACCATGTTTTAAAGAAATCCCGCATCGTGCGAAATTATCTTGTTTTTCCTAAACAACATGTTGTAACTCGAAAAGGTTTGGTGTTGCGGGTATGTCTAAGCGCGTAGCCTCAAAGGGGAATGCACAGGAGAGTTTTCTCTCGAAAGAATATGTAAGAATACCACGTTATAAGGAAATACAGTGTTGCAGAGTATAGACAAATACATACTTATTGGAAACACTTTACGAGAAGAAATAAAGCATCATGCAAAATTAGCTTGTATCTCCTAAACAACACGTTGTAACTGGAAAAGATTTTGTGTGGCGTGTACGTCTAAACGTGTAGCCTCAAAAGAGAACCCACAGGAGAGTTTTCCTTCGATAAAATTTGTCAGAATATCACGTTTTAAGGAAATACCGCATAGTGCGAAATTATCTTGTTTTTCCTAAACAACATGTTGTAACTCGAAAAGCTTTAGTGTTGCGTGTATTTCTAAGCGTGTAGCCTCAAAAGAGAATGGACAGGAGAGTTTTCTCCCAAAAGAATATGTAGGAATACCACGTTATAAGGAAATACAGTGTTGCAGAGTAAAGACACATACATACTTATTGGAAACACTTAAACTTTACGAGAAGAAATAACACATAGTACAAAATTAGCTTGTATCTCCTAAACAACACGTTATAACTCGAAATGATTTGGTGTGGCGTGTATGTCTAAACGTGTACCCTCAAAAGAGAACCCACGGGAGAATTTTCTTTCATCAAAATTTGTCAGAAAACCACGTTTTAAGGAAATCCCGCATCATGCGAAATTATCTTGTTTTTCCTAAAAAACACGTTGTAACTCGAAAAGCTTTGGTGTTGCGTGTATGTCGAAGCGTGTAGCCTCCAAAGAGAACGCACAGGAGAGTTTCCTGTCGAAAGAATATTTAAGAATACCACGTTATAAGGAAATACAGTGTTCCAGAGTAAAGGCAAATACATACGTATTGGAAACACTTAAACTTTACGAGAAGAAATAACGCATCATAAAAAAATTAGCTTGTATCTCCTAAACAACACGTTGTAACTCGAAAGGATTTGGTGTGGCGTGTACGTTTAAACATGTAGCCTCAAAAGAGAACCCACAGGAGAATTTTCTTTCGTCAAAATTTGTCCAAAAACCACGTTATAAGGAAATCCCTCATCGTGCGAAATTATCTTGTTTTTCCTAAACAAAATGTCGTAACTCGAAAAGCTTTGGTGTTGTGTGTATGTCTAAGCGTGTAGCCTCAAAAGAGAAGGCACAGGAGAGTTTTCTCTCGAAAGAATATGTAAGAATACCACGTTATAAGGAAATACAATGTTGCAGAGTAAAGACATATTCTTACTTATTTGAAAATCTTTACGAGAAGAAATAACCTATCGTACAAAATTAGCTTGTATCTCCTAAACAACACGTTGTAACTTAAAAAGATTAGGTGTGGCCTGTACATCTAAACGTGTAGCCTCAAAAGAGAACCCATAGGAGAATTTTCCTTGGTCAAAATTTGTCAGAAAACCACTTATTACGGAAATCCCACAGCGCACGAAATTGTCTGGTTTTTCCTAAACAACACGTTGTAACGCGAAAAGCTTTGGTGTTGCCTGTATGTCTAAGCGTGTAGCCTCAAAGGGGAACAAACAGGAGAGTTTTCTCTCGAAAGAATATGTAAGAATACCACGTTATAAGGAAATACAGTGTTGCAGACTAAAGGCAAATACGTACCTATTGGAAACACTTTACGAGAAGAAATAACGCATCATACAAAATTAGCTTGTATCTCCTAAACAACACGTTGTAAATCGAAAATATTTGGTGTGGCCTGTACGTCTAAACGTGTAGCCTCAAAAGAGAACCCACAGGACAATTTTCTTTCGTCAAAATTTGTCAGAAAACCACGTTTTAAGGAAATCCCGCATCGTGAGAAATTATCTTGTTCTTCCTAAACAACACGTTTTAACTTGAAAAGCTTTGGTGTTGGGTGTATGTCTAAGCATGTAGCCCCAAAAGAGAATGCAGAGGAGAGTTTTCTCTCAAAAGAATATGTAAGAATACCACCTTATAAGGAAATACAGTGTTGCAGAGTAAAGACAATTACATACTTATTGGAAAAACTTTACGAGAAGAAATAACGCATCGTACAAAATTAACTTGTGTCTCCTAAACAACACGTTGTAACTTAAAAAGATTTGGTGTGGCAAGTACGTCTAAACGTGTAGTCTCAAAAGAGAACCCATAGGATAATTTTCTTTGTTCAATATTTGTCATAAACCACGTATTAAGGAAATCCCTCATCGTGCGAAATTATCTTGTTTTTCCTAAACAACACGTTGTAACTTGAAAAGCGTTGGTGTTGCGTGTATGTCTAAGCGTGTAGCCTCAAAAGAGGATGCACAGGAGAGTTTTCTCTCGAAAGAATATGTAAGAATACCACGTTATAAGGAAATACAGTGTTGCAGACTAAAGGCAAATACATACATATTGGAAACACTTTACGAGAACAAATAATGCATCGTACAAAATTAGCTTGTATCTCCTAAACGACAGGTTGTAACTAGAAAAGATTTGGTGTGGCGTGTACGTCTAAACGTGTAGCCTCAAAAGAGAACCCACAGGAGAATTTTCTTTCGTCAAAATTTGTCAGAAAACCACTTATTAAGGAAATCCTGCATCGTGCGAAACTATCTAGTTTTCCTAAACAACACATTGTTACTCGAAAATATTTGCTGTTGCGTGTATGTCTAAGCATGTAGCCTCAAAAGAGAACGCACAGGAGAGATTTCTCTCGAACGAGTATGTAAGAATACCACGATATAAGGAAATACATTGTGGCAAATTAAAGATAAATACGTACCTTTTGGAAACTCTTAAACTTTACAAGAAGATATAAAGCATTGTAAAAAATTAGTTTTTATCTCCTAAACAACACGTTGTAACTCGAAAAGATTTGGTGTGGCATGTACGTCTAAACGTGTAGCCTCAAATGAAAACCCACAGGAGAATTTTTTTTCGTCAAAATTTTTCAGAAAACCACGTTTTAAGAAAATCCAGCATCGTGCGAAATTATCTTGTTTTTCCTAAACAACACATTGTAAGTAGAAAAGCTTTGGTGTTGCGTGTATGTCTAAGCGTGTAGCCTCCAAAGAGAACGCACAGGAGAGTTTTCTCTCGAAAGAATATGTAAGAATACCACGTTGTAAGGAAATACAGTGTTGCAGAGTAAAGAAAGATACGTATGTATTGGAAACCCACAAACTTTACGAGATGAAATAAAGCATCGTACAAAATTAGCTTGTATCTCCTAAACAACACTTTGTAACTCAAAAAGATTTGGTGTGGCCTGTACGTCTAAACGTGTAGCCTCAAAAGAGATCCCACAGGACAATTTTCTTTCGTCAAAATTTGTCAGAAAACCACGTTTTAGGGAAATCCCGCATCGTGAGAAATTATCTTGTTCTTCCTAAACAACACGTTTTAACTTGAAAAGCTTTGGTGTCGGGCATATGTCTAAGCATGTAGCCCCAAAAGAGTATGCAGAGGAGAGTTTTCTCTCGAAAGAATATATAAGAATACCACCTTATAAGGAAAAACAGTGTTGCAGAGTAAAGACAAATACATACTTATTGGAAAAACTTTACGAGAAGAATTAACGCATCGTACAAAATTAGCTTGTGTCTCCGAAACAACACGTTGTAACTTAAAAAGATTTGGTGTGGCTTGTACGTCTAAACGTGTAGTGTCAAAAGAGAACCCATAGGATAATTTTCTTTGGTCAATATTTGTCAGAAAACCACGTATTAAGGAAATCCCTCATCGTGTGAAATTATCTAGTTTTTCCTAACAAACACGTTGTAACTCGAAAAGCTTTGGTGTTGCGTGTATGTCTAAGCGTGTAGCCTCAAAAGAGGATGCACAGGAGAGTTTTCTCTCGAAAGAATATGTAAGAATACCACGTTATAAGGAAATACAGTGTTGCAGACTAAAGGCAAATACATAGGTATTGGAAAAACTTTACGAGAACAAATAACGCATCGTACAAAATTAGCTTGTATCTCCTAAACAACACGTTGTAACTAGAAAAGATTTGGTGTGGCGTGTACGTCTAAACGTGTAGCCTCAAAAGAGAACCCACAGGAGAATTTTCTTTCGTCAAAATTTGTCAGAAAACCACTTATTAAGGAAATCCTGCATCGTGCGAAACTATCTAGTTTTCCTAAACAACACATTGTTACTCGAAATATTTGCTGTTGCGTGTATGTCTAAGCATGTAGCCTCAAAAGAGAACGCACAGGAGAGATTTCTCTCGAACGAGTATGTAAGAATACCACGTTATAAGGAAATACATTGTGGCAAATTAAAGATAAATACGTACCTTTTGGAAACTCTTAAACTTTACAAGAAGATATAAAGCATCGTAAAAAATTAGCTTTTATCTCCTAAACAACACGTTGTAACTCGAAAAGATTTGGTGTGGCATGTACGTCTAAACGTGTAGCCTCAAATGAAAACCCACAGGAGAATTTTCTTTCATCAAAATTTTTCAGAAAACCACGTTTTAAGGAAATCCAGAATCGTGCGAAATTATCTTGTTTTTCCGAAACAACACGTTGTAAGTCGAAAAGCTTTGGTGTTGCGTGTATGTCTAAGCGTGTAGCCTCCAAAGAGAACGCACAGGAGAGTTTTCTCTCGAAAGAATATGTAAGAATACCACGTTGTAAGGAAATACAGTGTTGCAGAGTAAAGAAAGATACGTATGTATTGGAAACCCACAAACTTTACGAGATGAAATAAAGCATCGTACAAAATTAGCTTGTATCTCCTAAACAACACATTGTAACTCAAAAAGATTTGGTGTGGCCTGTACGTCTAAACGTGTAGCCTCAAAAGAGAGTCCACAGGACAATTTTCTTTCGTCAAAATTTGTCAGAAAACCACGTTTTAAGGAAATCCCGCATCGTGAGAAATTATCTTGTTCTTCCTAAACAACACGTTTTAACTTGAAAAGCTTTGGTGTTGGGCGTATGTCTAAGCATGTAGCCCCAAAAGAGTATGCAGAGGAGAGTTTTCTCTTGAAAGAATATATAAGAATACCACCTTATAAGGAAATACAGTGTTGCAGAGTAAAGACAAATACATACTTATTGGAAAAACTTTACGAGAAGAAATAACGCATCGTACAAAATTAGCTTGTGTCTCCTAAACAACACGTTGTAACTTAAAAAGATTTGATGTGGCCTGTATCTCTAAACGTGTAGTCTCAAAAGAGAACCCATAGGATAATTTTCTTTGGTCAATATTTGTCAGAAAACCACTTATTAAGGAAATCCCTCATCGTGTGAAATTATCTAGTTTTTCCTAACAAACACGTTGTAACTCGAAAAGCTTTGGTGCTGCTTGTATGTCTAAGCGTGTAGCCTCAAAAGAGGATGCACAGGAGAGTTTTCTCTCGAAAGAATATGTAAGAATGCCACGTTGTAAGGAAATACAGTATTGCTGAGTAAAGAAAGATACGTATGTATTGGAAACCCACAAACTTTATGAGATGAAATAAAGCAACGTACAAAATTAGCTTGTATCTCCTAAACAACACATTGTAACTCGAAAAGATTTGGTGTGGCCTGTACGTCTAAACGTGTAGCCTCAAAAGAGAACCCACAGGACAATTTTCTTTTGTCAAAATTTTTCAGAAAACCACGTTTTAAGGAAATACCGCATCGTGAAAAATTATCTTGTTCTTCCTAAACAACACGTTTTAACTCGAAAAGCTTTGGTGTTGGGTGTATGTCTAAGCATGTAGCCCCAAAAGAGAACGCACAGGAGAGTTTTCTCTCAAAAGAATATGTAAGAATACCACCTTATAAGGAAATACAGTGTTGCAGAGTAAAGACAATTACATACTTATTGGAAAAACTTTACGAGAAGAAATAACGCATCGTACAAAATTAACTTGTGTCTCCTAAACAACACGTTGTAACTTAAAAAGATTTGGTGTGGCAAGTACGTCTAAACGTGTAGTCTCAAAAGAGAACCCATAGGATAATTTTCTTTGTTCAATATTTGTCATAAACCACGTATTAAGGAAATCCCTCATCGTGCGAAATTATCTTGTTTTTCCTAAACAACACGTTGTAACTTGAAAAGCGTTGGTGTTGCGTGTATGTCTAAGCGTGTAGCCTCAAAAGAGGATGCACAGGAGAGTTTTCTCTCGAAAGAATATGTAAGAATACCACGTTATAAGGAAATACAGTGTTGCAGACTAAAGGCAAATACATACATATTGGAAACACTTTACGAGAACAAATAATGCATCGTACAAAATTAGCTTGTATCTCCTAAACGACAGGTTGTAACTAGAAAAGATTTGGTGTGGCGTGTACGTCTAAACGTGTAGCCTCAAAAGAGAACCCACAGGAGAATTTTCTTTCGTCAAAATTTGTCAGAAAACCACTTATTAAGGAAATCCTGCATCGTGCGAAACTATCTAGTTTTCCTAAACAACACATTGTTACTCGAAAATATTTGCTGTTGCGTGTATGTCTAAGCATGTAGCCTCAAAAGAGAACGCACAGGAGAGATTTCTCTCGAACGAGTATGTAAGAATACCACGATATAAGGAAATACATTGTGGCAAATTAAAGATAAATACGTACCTTTTGGAAACTCTTAAACTTTACAAGAAGATATAAAGCATTGTAAAAAATTAGCTTTTATCTCCTAAACAACACGTTGTAACTCGAAAAGATTTGGTGTGGCATGTACGTCTAAACGTGTAGCCTCAAATGAAAACCCACAGGAGAATTTTTTTTCGTCAAAATTTTTCAGAAAACCACGTTTTAAGAAAATCCAGCATCGTGCGAAATTATCTTGTTTTTCCTAAACAACACATTGTAAGTCGAAAAGCTTTGGTGTTGCGTGTATGTCTAAGCGTGTAGCCTCCAAAGAGAACGCACAGGAGAGTTTTCTCTCGAAAGAATATGTAAGAATACCACGTTGTAAGGAAATACAGTGTTGCAGAGTAAAGAAAGATACGTATGTATTGGAAACCCACAAACTTTACGAGATGAAATAAAGCATCGTACAAAATTAGCTTGTATCTCCAAAACAACACTTTGTAACTCAAAAAGATTTGGTGTGGCCTGTACGTCTAAACGTGTAGCCTCAAAAGAGATCCCACAGGACAATTTTCTTTCGTCAAAATTTGTCAGAAAACCACGTTTTAAGGAAATCCCGCATCGTGAGAAATTATCTTGTTCTTCCTAAACAACACGTTTTAACTTGAAAAGCTTTGGTGTCGGGCATATGTCTAAGCATGTAGCCCCAAAAGAGTATGCAGAGGAGAGTTTTCTCTCGAAAGAATATATAAGAATACCACCTTATAAGGAAAAACAGTGTTGCAGAGTAAAGACAAATACATACTTATTGGAAAAACTTTACGAGAAGAATTAACGCATCGTACAAAATTAGCTTGTGTCTCCGAAACAACACGTTGTAACTTAAAAAGATTTGGTGTGGCTTGTACGTCTAAACGTGTAGTCTCAAAAGAGAACCCATAGGATAATTTTCTTTGGTCAATATTTGTCAGAAAACCACGTATTAAGGAAATCCCTCATCGTGTGAAATTATCTAGTTTTTCCTAACAAACACGTTGTAACTCGAAAAGCTTTGGTGTTGCGTGTATGTCTAAGCGTGTAGCCTCAAAAGAGGATGCACAGGAGAGTTTTCTCTCGAAAGAATATGTAAGAATACCACGTTATAAGGAAATACAGTGTTGCAGACTAAAGGCAAATACATAGGTATTGGAAAAACTTTACGAGAACAAATAACGCATCGTACAAAATTAGCTTGTATCTCCTAAACAACACGTTGTAACTAGAAAAGATTTGGTGTGGCGTGTACATCTAAACGTGTAGCCTCAAAAGAGAACCCACAGGAGAATTTTCTTTCGTCAAAATTTGTCAGAAAACCACTTATTAAGGAAATCCTGCATCGTGCGAAACTATCTAGTTTTCCTAAACAACACATTGTTACTCGAAATATTTGCTGTTGCGTGTATGTCTAAGCATGTAGCCTCAAAAGAGAACGCACAGGAGAGATTTCTCTCGAACGAGTATGTAAGAATACCACGTTATAAGGAAATACATTGTGGCAAATTAAAGATAAATACGTACCTTTTGGAAACTCTTAAACTTTACAAGAAGATATAAAGCATCGTAAAAAATTAGCTTTTATCTCCTAAACAACACGTTGTAACTCGAAAAGATTTGGTGTGGCATGTACGTCTAAACGTGTAGCCTCAAATGAAAACCCACAGGAGAATTTTCTTTCATCAAAATTTTTCAGAAAACCACGTTTTAAGGAAATCCAGAATCGTGCGAAATTATCTTGTTTTTCCGAAACAACACGTTGTAAGTCGAAAAGCTTTGGTGTTGCGTGTATGTCTAAGCGTGTAGCCTCCAAAGAGAACGCACAGGAGAGTTTTCTCTCGAAAGAATATGTAAGAATACCACGTTGTAAGGAAATACAGTGTTGCAGAGTAAAGAAAGATACGTATGTATTGGAAACCCACAAACTTTACGAGATGAAATAAAGCATCATACAAAATTAGCTTGTATCTCCTAAACAACACATTGTAACTCAAAAAGATTTGGTGTGGCCTGTACGTCTAAACGTGTAGCCTCAAAATAGAGTCCACAGGACAATTTTCTTTCGTCAAAATTTGTCAGAAAACCACGTTTTAAGGAAATCCCGCATCGTGAGAAATTATCTTGTTCTTCCTAAACAACACGTTTTAACTTGAAAAGCTTTGGTGTTGGGCGTATGTCTAAGCATGTAGCCCCAAAAGAGTATGCAGAGGAGAGTTTTCTCTTGAAAGAATATATAAGAATACCACCTTATAAGGAAATACAGTGTTGCAGAGTAAAGACAAATACATACTTATTGGAAAAACTTTACGAGAAGAAATAACGCATCGTACAAAATTAGCTTGTGTCTCCTAAACAACACGTTGTAACTTAAAAAGATTTGATGTGGCCTGTATCTCTAAACGTGTAGTCTCAAAAGAGAACCCATAGGATAATTTTCTTTGGTCAATATTTGTCAGAAAACCACTTATTAAGGAAATCCCTCATCGTGTGAAATTATCTAGTTTTTCCTAACAAACACGTTGTAACTCGAAAAGCTTTGGTGCTGCTTGTATGTCTAAGCGTGTAGCCTCAAAAGAGGATGCACAGGAGAGTTTTCTCTCGAAAGAATATGTAAGAATGCCACGTTGTAAGGAAATACAGTATTGCTGAGTAAAGAAAGATACGTATGTATTGGAAACCCACAAACTTTATGAGATGAAATAAAGCAACGTACAAAATTAGCTTGTATCTCCTAAACAACACATTGTAACTCGAAAAGATTTGGTGTGGCCTGTACGTCTAAACGTGTAGCCTCAAAAGAGAACCCACAGGACAATTTTCTTTTGTCAAAATTTTTCAGAAAACCACGTTTTAAGGAAATACCGCATCGTGAAAAATTATCTTGTTCTTCCTAAACAACACGTTTTAACTCGAAAAGCTTTGGTGTTGGGTGTATGTCTAAGCATGTAGCCCCAAAAGAGAACGCACAGGAGAGTTTTCTCTCAAAAGAATATGTAAGAATACCACCTTATAAGGAAATACAGTGTTGCAGAGTAAAGACAATTACATACTTATTGGAAAAACTTTACGAGAAGAAATAACGCATCGTACAAAATTAACTTGTGTCTCCTAAACAACACGTTGTAACTTAAAAAGATTTGGTGTGGCAAGTACGTCTAAACGTGTAGTCTCAAAAGAGAACCCATAGGATAATTTTCTTTGTTCAATATTTGTCATAAACCACGTATTAAGGAAATCCCTCATCGTGCGAAATTATCTTGTTTTTCCTAAACAACACGTTGTAACTTGAAAAGCGTTGGTGTTGCGTGTATGTCTAAGCGTGTAGCCTCAAAAGAGGATGCACAGGAGAGTTTTCTCTCGAAAGAATATGTAAGAATACCACGTTATAAGGAAATACAGTGTTGCAGACTAAAGGCAAATACATACATATTGGAAACACTTTACGAGAACAAATAATGCATCGTACAAAATTAGCTTGTATCTCCTAAACGACAGGTTGTAACTAGAAAAGATTTGGTGTGGCGTGTACGTCTAAACGTGTAGCCTCAAAAGAGAACCCACAGGAGAATTTTCTTTCGTCAAAATTTGTCAGAAAACCACTTATTAAGGAAATCCTGCATCGTGCGAAACTATCTAGTTTTCCTAAACAACACATTGTTACTCGAAAATATTTGCTGTTGCGTGTATGTCTAAGCATGTAGCCTCAAAAGAGAACGCACAGGAGAGATTTCTCTCGAACGAGTATGTAAGAATACCACGATATAAGGAAATACATTGTGGCAAATTAAAGATAAATACGTACCTTTTGGAAACTCTTAAACTTTACAAGAAGATATAAAGCATTGTAAAAAATTAGCTTTTATCTCCTAAACAACACGTTGTAACTCGAAAAGATTTGGTGTGGCATGTACGTCTAAACGTGTAGCCTCAAATGAAAACCCACAGGAGAATTTTTTTTCGTCAAAATTTTTCAGAAAACCACGTTTTAAGAAAATCCAGCATCGTGCGAAATTATCTTGTTTTTCCTAAACAACACATTGTAAGTCGAAAAGCTTTGGTGTTGCGTGTATGTCTAAGCGTGTAGCCTCCAAAGAGAACGCACAGGAGAGTTTTCTCTCGAAAGAATATGTAAGAATACCACGTTGTAAGGAAATACAGTGTTGCAGAGTAAAGAAAGATACGTATGTATTGGAAACCCACAAACTTTACGAGATGAAATAAAGCATCGTACAAAATTAGCTTGTATCTCCAAAACAACACTTTTTAACTCAATAAGATTTGGTGTGGCCTGTACGTCTAAACGTGTAGCCTCAAAAGAGATCCCACAGGACAATTTTCTTTCGTCAAAATTTGTCAGAAAACCACGTTTTAAGGAAATCCCGCATCGTGAGAAATTATCTTGTTCTTCCTAAACAACACGTTTTAACTTGAAAAGCTTTGGTGTCGGGCATATGTCTAAGCATGTAGCCCCAAAAGAGTATGCAGAGGAGAGTTTTCTCTCGAAAGAATATATAAGAATACCACCTTATAAGGAAAAACAGTGTTGCAGAGTAAAGACAAATACATACTTATTGGAAAAACTTTACGAGAAGAATTAACGCATCGTACAAAATTAGCTTGTGTCTCCGAAACAACACGTTGTAACTTAAAAAGATTTGGTGTGGCTTGTACGTCTAAACGTGTAGTCTCAAAAGAGAACCCATAGGATAATTTTCTTTGGTCAATATTTGTCAGAAAACCACGTATTAAGGAAATCCCTCATCGTGTGAAATTATCTAGTTTTTCCTAACAAACACGTTGTAACTCGAAAAGCTTTGGTGTTGCGTGTATGTCTAAGCGTGTAGCCTCAAAAGAGGATGCACAGGAGAGTTTTCTCTCGAAAGAATATGTAAGAATACCACGTTATAAGGAAATACAGTGTTGCAGACTAAAGGCAAATACATAGGTATTGGAAAAACTTTACGAGAACAAATAACGCATCGTACAAAATTAGCTTGTATCTCCTAAACAACACGTTGTAACTAGAAAAGATTTGGTGTGGCGTGTACATCTAAACGTGTAGCCTCAAAAGAGAACCCACAGGAGAATTTTCTTTCGTCAAAATTTGTCAGAAAACCACTTATTAAGGAAATCCTGCATCGTGCGAAACTATCTAGTTTTCCTAAACAACACATTGTTACTCGAAATATTTGCTGTTGCGTGTATGTCTAAGCATGTAGCCTCAAAAGAGAACGCACAGGAGAGATTTCTCTCGAACGAGTATGTAAGAATACCACGTTATAAGGAAATACATTGTGGCAAATTAAAGATAAATACGTACCTTTTGGAAACTCTTAAACTTTACAAGAAGATATAAAGCATCGTAAAAAATTAGCTTTTATCTCCTAAACAACACGTTGTAACTCGAAAAGATTTGGTGTGGCATGTACGTCTAAACGTGTAGCCTCAAATGAAAACCCACAGGAGAATTTTCTTTCATCAAAATTTTTCAGAAAACCACGTTTTAAGGAAATCCAGAATCGTGCGAAATTATCTTGTTTTTCCGAAACAACACGTTGTAAGTCGAAAAGCTTTGGTGTTGCGTGTATGTCTAAGCGTGTAGCCTCCAAAGAGAACGCACAGGAGAGTTTTCTCTCGAAAGAATATGTAAGAATACCACGTTGTAAGGAAATACAGTGTTGCAGAGTAAAGAAAGATACGTATGTATTGGAAACCCACAAACTTTACGAGATGAAATAAAGCATCATACAAAATTAGCTTGTATCTCCTAAACAACACATTGTAACTCAAAAAGATTTGGTGTGGCCTGTACGTCTAAACGTGTAGCCTCAAAATAGAGTCCACAGGACAATTTTCTTTCGTCAAAATTTGTCAGAAAACCACGTTTTAAGGAAATCCCGCATCGTGAGAAATTATCTTGTTCTTCCTAAACAACACGTTTTAACTTGAAAAGCTTTGGTGTTGGGCGTATGTCTAAGCATGTAGCCCCAAAAGAGTATGCAGAGGAGAGTTTTCTCTTGAAAGAATATATAAGAATACCACCTTATAAGGAAATACAGTGTTGCAGAGTAAAGACAAATACATACTTATTGGAAAAACTTTACGAGAAGAAATAACGCATCGTACAAAATTAGCTTGTGTCTCCTAAACAACACGTTGTAACTTAAAAAGATTTGATGTGGCCTGTATCTCTAAACGTGTAGTCTCAAAAGAGAACCCATAGGATAATTTTCTTTGGTCAATATTTGTCAGAAAACCACTTATTAAGGAAATCCCTCATCGTGTGAAATTATCTAGTTTTTCCTAACAAACACGTTGTAACTCGAAAAGCTTTGGTGCTGCTTGTATGTCTAAGCGTGTAGCCTCAAAAGAGGATGCACAGGAGAGTTTTCTCTCGAAAGAATATGTAAGAATGCCACGTTGTAAGGAAATACAGTATTGCTGAGTAAAGAAAGATACGTATGTATTGGAAACCCACAAACTTTATGAGATGAAATAAAGCAACGTACAAAATTAGCTTGTATCTCCTAAACAACACATTGTAACTCGAAAAGATTTGGTGTGGCCTGTACGTCTAAACGTGTAGCCTCAAAAGAGAACCCACAGGACAATTTTCTTTTGTCAAAATTTTTCAGAAAACCACGTTTTAAGGAAATACCGCATCGTGAAAAATTATCTTGTTCTTCCTAAACAACACGTTTTAACTCGAAAAGCTTTGGTGTTGGGTGTATGTCTAAGCATGTAGCCCCAAAAGAGAACGCACAGGAGAGTTTTCTCTCAAAAGAATATGTAAGAATACCACCTTATAAGGAAATACAGTGTTGCAGAGTAAAGACAATTACATACTTATTGGAAAAACTTTACGAGAAGAAATAACGCATCGTACAAAATTAACTTGTGTCTCCTAAACAACACGTTGTAACTTAAAAAGATTTGGTGTGGCAAGTACGTCTAAACGTGTAGTCTCAAAAGAGAACCCATAGGATAATTTTCTTTGTTCAATATTTGTCATAAACCACGTATTAAGGAAATCCCTCATCGTGCGAAATTATCTTGTTTTTCCTAAACAACACGTTGTAACTTGAAAAGCGTTGGTGTTGCGTGTATGTCTAAGCGTGTAGCCTCAAAAGAGGATGCACAGGAGAGTTTTCTCTCGAAAGAATATGTAAGAATACCACGTTATAAGGAAATACAGTGTTGCAGACTAAAGGCAAATACATACATATTGGAAACACTTTACGAGAACAAATAATGCATCGTACAAAATTAGCTTGTATCTCCTAAACGACAGGTTGTAACTAGAAAAGATTTGGTGTGGCGTGTACGTCTAAACGTGTAGCCTCAAAAGAGAACCCACAGGAGAATTTTCTTTCGTCAAAATTTGTCAGAAAACCACTTATTAAGGAAATCCTGCATCGTGCGAAACTATCTAGTTTTCCTAAACAACACATTGTTACTCGAAAATATTTGCTGTTGCGTGTATGTCTAAGCATGTAGCCTCAAAAGAGAACGCACAGGAGAGATTTCTCTCGAACGAGTATGTAAGAATACCACGATATAAGGAAATACATTGTGGCAAATTAAAGATAAATACGTACCTTTTGGAAACTCTTAAACTTTACAAGAAGATATAAAGCATTGTAAAAAATTAGCTTTTATCTCCTAAACAACACGTTGTAACTCGAAAAGATTTGGTGTGGCATGTACGTCTAAACGTGTAGCCTCAAATGAAAACCCACAGGAGAATTTTTTTTCGTCAAAATTTTTTAGAAAACCACGTTTTAAGAAAATCCAGCATCGTGCGAAATTATCTTGTTTTTCCTAAACAACACATTGTAAGTCGAAAAGCTTTGGTGTTGCGTGTATGTCTAAGCGTGTAGCCTCCAAAGAGAACGCACAGGAGAGTTTTCTCTCGAAAGAATATGTAAGAATACCACGTTGTAAGGAAATACAGTGTTGCAGAGTAAAGAAAGATACGTATGTATTGGAAACCCACAAACTTTACGAGATGAAATAAAGCATCGTACAAAATTAGCTTGTATCTCCTAAACAACACTTTGTAACTCAAAAAGATTTGGTGTGGCCTGTACGTCTAAACGTGTAGCCTCAAAAGAGATCCCACAGGACAATTTTCTTTCGTCAAAATTTGTCAGAAAACCACGTTTTAAGGAAATCCCGCATCGTGAGAAATTATCTTGTTCTTCCTAAACAACACGTTTTAACTTGAAAAGCTTTGGTGTCGGGCATATGTCTAAGCATGTAGCCCCAAAAGAGTATGCAGAGGAGAGTTTTCTCTCGAAAGAATATATAAGAATACCACCTTATAAGGAAAAACAGTGTTGCAGAGTAAAGACAAATACATATTTATTGGAAAAACTTTACGAGAAGAATTAACGCATCGTACAAAATTAGCTTGTGTCTCCGAAACAACACGTTGTAACTTAAAAAGATTTGGTGTGGCTTGTACGTCTAAACGTGTAGTCTCAAAAGAGAACCCATAGGATAATTTTCTTTGGTCAATATTTGTCAGAAAACCACGTATTAAGGAAATCCCTCATCGTGTGAAATTATCTAGTTTTTCCTAACAAACACGTTGTAACTCGAAAAGCTTTGGTGTTGCGTGTATGTCTAAGCGTGTAGCCTCAAAAGAGGATGCACAGGAGAGTTTTCTCTCGAAAGAATATGTAAGAATACCACGTTATAAGGAAATACAGTGTTGCAGACTAAAGGCAAATACATAGGTATTGGAAAAACTTTACGAGAACAAATAACGCATCGTACAAAATTAGCTTGTATCTCCTAAACAACACGTTGTAACTAGAAAAGATTTGGTGTGGCGTGTACATCTAAACGTGTAGCCTCAAAAGAGAACCCACAGGAGAATTTTCTTTCGTCAAAATTTGTCAGAAAACCACTTATTAAGGAAATCCTGCATCGTGCGAAACTATCTAGTTTTCCTAAACAACACATTGTTACTCGAAATATTTGCTGTTGCGTGTATGTCTAAGCATGTAGCCTCAAAAGAGAACGCACAGGAGAGATTTCTCTCGAACGAGTATGTAAGAATACCACGTTATAAGGAAATACATTGTGGCAAATTAAAGATAAATACGTACCTTTTGGAAACTCTTAAACTTTACAAGAAGATATAAAGCATCGTAAAAAATTAGCTTTTATCTCCTAAACAACACGTTGTAACTCGAAAAGATTTGGTGTGGCATGTACGTCTAAACGTGTAGCCTCAAATGAAAACCCACAGGAGAATTTTCTTTCATCAAAATTTTTCAGAAAACCACGTTTTAAGGAAATCCAGAATCGTGCGAAATTATCTTGTTTTTCCGAAACAACACGTTGTAAGTCGAAAAGCTTTGGTGTTGCGTGTATGTCTAAGCGTGTAGCCTCCAAAGAGAACGCACAGGAGAGTTTTCTCTCGAAAGAATATGTAAGAATACCACGTTGTAAGGAAATACAGTGTTGCAGAGTAAAGAAAGATACGTATGTATTGGAAACCCACAAACTTTACGAGATGAAATAAAGCATCGTACAAAATTAGCTTGTATCTCCTAAACAACACATTGTAACTCAAAAAGATTTGGTGTGGCCTGTACGTCTAAACGTGTAGCCTCAAAAGAGAGTCCACAGGACAATTTTCTTTCGTCAAAATTTGTCAGAAAACCACGTTTTAAGGAAATCCCGCATCGTGAGAAATTATCTTGTTCTTCCTAAACAACACGTTTTAACTTGAAAAGCTTTGGTGTTGGGCGTATGTCTAAGCATGTAGCCCCAAAAGAGTATGCAGAGGAGAGTTTTCTCTTGAAAGAATATATAAGAATACCACCTTATAAGGAAATACAGTGTTGCAGAGTAAAGACAAATACATACTTATTGGAAAAACTTTACGAGAAGAAATAACGCATCGTACAAAATTAGCTTGTGTCTCCTAAACAACACGTTGTAACTTAAAAAGATTTGATGTGGCCTGTATCTCTAAACGTGTAGTCTCAAAAGAGAACCCATAGGATAATTTTCTTTGGTCAATATTTGTCAGAAAACCACTTATTAAGGAAATCCCTCATCGTGTGAAATTATCTAGTTTTTCCTAACAAACACGTTGTAACTCGAAAAGCTTTGGTGCTGCTTGTATGTCTAAGCGTGTAGCCTCAAAAGAGGATGCACAGGAGAGTTTTCTCTCGAAAGAATATGTAAGAATGCCACGTTGTAAGGAAATACAGTATTGCTGAGTAAAGAAAGATACGTATGTATTGGAAACCCACAAACTTTATGAGATGAAATAAAGCAACGTACAAAATTAGCTTGTATCTCCTAAACAACACATTGTAACTCGAAAAGATTTGGTGTGGCCTGTACGTCTAAACGTGTAGCCTCAAAAGAGAACCCACAGGACAATTTTCTTTTGTCAAAATTTTTCAGAAAACCACGTTTTAAGGAAATACCGCATCGTGAAAAATTATCTTGTTCTTCCTAAACAACACGTTTTAACTCGAAAAGCTTTGGTGTTGGGTGTATGTCTAAGCATGTAGCCCCAAAAGAGAACGCACAGGAGAGTTTTCTCTCAAAAGAATATGTAAGAATACCACCTTATAAGGAAATACAGTGTTGCAGAGTAAAGACAATTACATACTTATTGGAAAAACTTTACGAGAAGAAATAACGCATCGTACAAAATTAACTTGTGTCTCCTAAACAACACGTTGTAACTTAAAAAGATTTGGTGTGGCAAGTACGTCTAAACGTGTAGTCTCAAAAGAGAACCCATAGGATAATTTTCTTTGTTCAATATTTGTCATAAACCACGTATTAAGGAAATCCCTCATCGTGCGAAATTATCTTGTTTTTCCTAAACAACACGTTGTAACTTGAAAAGCGTTGGTGTTGCGTGTATGTCTAAGCGTGTAGCCTCAAAAGAGGATGCACAGGAGAGTTTTCTCTCGAAAGAATATGTAAGAATACCACGTTATAAGGAAATACAGTGTTGCAGACTAAAGGCAAATACATACATATTGGAAACACTTTACGAGAACAAATAATGCATCGTACAAAATTAGCTTGTATCTCCTAAACGACAGGTTGTAACTAGAAAAGATTTGGTGTGGCGTGTACGTCTAAACGTGTAGCCTCAAAAGAGAACCCACAGGAGAATTTTCTTTCGTCAAAATTTGTCAGAAAACCACTTATTAAGGAAATCCTGCATCGTGCGAAACTATCTAGTTTTCCTAAACAACACATTGTTACTCGAAAATATTTGCTGTTGCGTGTATGTCTAAGCATGTAGCCTCAAAAGAGAACGCACAGGAGAGATTTCTCTCGAACGAGTATGTAAGAATACCACGATATAAGGAAATACATTGTGGCAAATTAAAGATAAATACGTACCTTTTGGAAACTCTTAAACTTTACAAGAAGATATAAAGCATTGTAAAAAATTAGCTTTTATCTCCTAAACAACACGTTGTAACTCGAAAAGATTTGGTGTGGCATGTACGTCTAAACGTGTAGCCTCAAATGAAAACCCACAGGAGAATTTTTTTTCGTCAAAATTTTTCAGAAAACCACGTTTTAAGAAAATCCAGCATCGTGCGAAATTATCTTGTTTTTCCTAAACAACACATTGTAAGTCGAAAAGCTTTGGTGTTGCGTGTATGTCTAAGCGTGTAGCCTCCAAAGAGAACGCACAGGAGAGTTTTCTCTCGAAAGAATATGTAAGAATACCACGTTGTAAGGAAATACAGTGTTGCAGAGTAAAGAAAGATACGTATGTATTGGAAACCCACAAACTTTACGAGATGAAATAAAGCATCGTACAAAATTAGCTTGTATCTCCTAAACAACACTTTGTAACTTAAAAAGATTTGGTGTGGCCTGTACGTCTAAACGTGTAGCCTCAAAAGAGATCCCACAGGACAATTTTCTTTCGTCAAAATTTGTCAGAAAACCACGTTTTAAGGAAATCCCGCATCGTGAGAAATTATCTTGTTCTTCCTAAACAACACGTTTTAACTTGAAAAGCTTTGGTGTCGGGCATATGTCTAAGCATGTAGCCCCAAAAGAGTATGCAGAGGAGAGTTTTCTCTCGAAAGAATATATAAGAATACCACCTTATAAGGAAAAACAGTGTTGCAGAGTAAAGACAAATACATACTTATTGGAAAAACTTTACGAGAAGAATTAACGCATCGTACAAAATTAGCTTGTGTCTCCGAAACAACACGTTGTAACTTAAAAAGATTTGGTGTGGCTTGTACGTCTAAACGTGTAGTCTCAAAAGAGAACCCATAGGATAATTTTCTTTGGTCAATATTTGTCAGAAAACCACGTATTAAGGAAATCCCTCATCGTGTGAAATTATCTAGTTTTTCCTAACAAACACGTTGTAACTCGAAAAGCTTTGGTGTTGCGTGTATGTCTAAGCGTGTAGCCTCAAAAGAGGATGCACAGGAGAGTTTTCTCTCGAAAGAATATATAAGAATACCACGTTATAAGGAAATACAGTGTTGCAGACTAAAGGCAAATACATAGGTATTGGAAAAACTTTACGAGAACAAATAACGCATCGTACAAAATTAGCTTGTATCTCCTAAACAACACGTTGTAACTAGAAAAGATTTGGTGTGGCGTGTACGTCTAAACGTGTAGCCTCAAAAGAGAACCCACAGGAGAATTTTCTTTCGTCAAAATTTGTCAGAAAACCACTTATTAAGGAAATCCTGCATCGTGCGAAACTATCTAGTTTTCCTAAACAACACATTGTTACTCGAAATATTTGCTGTTGCGTGTATGTCTAAGCATGTAGCCTCAAAAGAGAACGCACAGGAGAGATTTCTCTCGAACGAGTATGTAAGAATACCACGTTATAAGGAAATACATTGTGGCAAATTAAAGATAAATACGTACCTTTTGGAAACTCTTAAACTTTACAAGAAGATATAAAGCATCGTAAAAAATTAGCTTTTATCTCCTAAACAACACGTTGTAACTCGAAAAGATTTGGTGTGGCATGTACGTCTAAACGTGTAGCCTCAAATGAAAACCCACAGGAGAATTTTCTTTCATCAAAATTTTTCAGAAAACCACGTTTTAAGGAAATCCAGAATCGTGCGAAATTATCTTGTTTTTCCGAAACAACACGTTGTAAGTCGAAAAGCTTTGGTGTTGCGTGTATGTCTAAGCGTGTAGCCTCCAAAGAGAACGCACAGGAGAGTTTTCTCTCGAAAGAATATGTAAGAATACCACGTTGTAAGGAAATACAGTGTTGCAGAGTAAAGAAAGATACGTATGTATTGGAAACCCACAAACTTTACGAGATGAAATAAAGCATCGTACAAAATTAGCTTGTATCTCCTAAACAACACATTGTAACTCAAAAAGATTTGGTGTGGCCTGTACGTCTAAACGTGTAGCCTCAAAAGAGAGTCCACAGGACAATTTTCTTTCGTCAAAATTTGTCAGAAAACCACGTTTTAAGGAAATCCCGCATCGTGAGAAATTATCTTGTTCTTCCTAAACAACACGTTTTAACTTGAAAAGCTTTGGTGTTGGGCGTATGTCTAAGCATGTAGCCCCAAAAGAGTATGCAGAGGAGAGTTTTCTCTTGAAAGAATATATAAGAATACCACCTTATAAGGAAATACAGTGTTGCAGAGTAAAGACAAATACATACTTATTGGAAAAACTTTACGAGAAGAAATAACGCATCGTACAAAATTAGCTTTTGTCTCCTAAACAACACGTTGTAACTTAAAAAGATTTGATGTGGCCTGTATCTCTAAACGTGTAGTCTCAAAAGAGAACCCATAGGATAATTTTCTTTGGTCAATATTTGTCAGAAAACCACTTATTAAGGAAATCCCTCATCGTGTGAAATTATCTAGTTTTTCCTAACAAACACGTTGTAACTCGAAAAGCTTTGGTGCTGCTTGTATGTCTAAGCGTGTAGCCTCAAAAGAGGATGCACAGGAGAGTTTTCTCTCGAAAGAATATGTAAGAATGCCACGTTGTAAGGAAATACAGTATTGCTGAGTAAAGAAAGATACGTATGTATTGGAAACCCACAAACTTTATGAGATGAAATAAAGCAACGTACAAAATTAGCTTGTATCTCCTAAACAACACATTGTAACTCGAAAAGATTTGGTGTGGCCTGTACGTCTAAACGTGTAGCCTCAAAAGAGAACCCACAGGACAATTTTCTTTTGTCAAAATTTTTCAGAAAACCACGTTTTAAGGAAATACCGCATCGTGAAAAATTATCTTGTTCTTCCTAAACAACACGTTTTAACTCGAAAAGCTTTGGTGTTGGGTGTATGTCTAAGCATGTAGCCCCAAAAGAGAACGCACAGGAGAGTTTTCTCTCAAAAGAATATGTAAGAATACCACGTTATAAGGAAATACAGTGTGGCAGAGTAAAGACAAATACTTACATATTGGAAGCGCTTTATGAGAGAAATAACGCATCTTGCAAAATTAGCTTGTATGTCCTAAACAACACGTTGTAACTCGAAAAGATTTGGTGTGGTGTCTACGTCTAAACGTGTAGCCTCAAAAGAGAACCCACAGGAGAGTTTTCTTTTGTCAAAATTTGTCAGAAAACCACGTTTTAAGGAAATCCCGCATCGTGAGAAATTATCTTGTTTTTCCTAAACAACACTTTGTAACTAGAAAAGCTTTGGTGTTGCGTGTATGTCTAAGTGTGTAGCATCAAAAGAGAATGCACAGGAGAATTTTCTCTCGAAAGAATATGTAAGAATACCATGTTATAAGGAAATATATTGCTGCAGAGTAAAGACAAATACGAAAGTATTGGAAACACATTATGAGAAGAAATAACACATGGTACAAAATTAGCTTGTATCTCCGAAACAACAGGTGGTAACTCAAAAAGATTTGGTGTGACGTGTACGTCTAAATGGGTAGCCTCAAAAGAGAACCCACAGGAGAATTTTCTTACGTCAAAATTTGTCAGAAAACCACATTTTAAGGAAATCTCGCATCGTGCGAAATTATCTTGTTTTTCCTAATCAACACGTTGTAACTCGAAAAGCTTTGGTGTTGCGTGTATGTCTAAGCGTGTAGCCTCCAAAGAGAACGCACGGGATAGTTTTCTCTCAAAAGAATATGTAAGAATACCACGTTATAAGGAAATACAGTGTTGCAGAGTATTGACAAATATGTACTTATTGGAAAAACTTTACGAGAAGAAATAACGCATCATGCAAAATTAGCTTGTATCTCCTAAACAACACACTGTAACTCGAAAAGATTTGGTGTGGCGTGTATGTCTAAACGTGTAGCCTCAAAAGAGAACCCACAGGAGAGATTTCTTTCGTCAAAATTTGTCAGAAAACCACGTTTTAAGGTAATACTGCATCGTGCGAAATTATCTTGTTTTTCCTAAACAACATGTTGTAACTCGAAAAGCTTTGGTGTTGCGTGTATGTCTAAGCGTGTAGCCTCAAAAGAGAATGCACAGGAGAGTTTTTTCCCGAAAGAATATGTAGGAATACCACGTTATAAGGAAATACAGTGTTGCAGAGTAAAGACAAATACATACTTATTGGAAACACTTAAACTTTACGAGAAGAAATAACACATAGTACAAAATTAGCTTGTATATCCTAAACAACACGTTGTAACTCGAAAAGATTTGGTGTGGCGTGTACGTCTAAACGTGTAGCCTTCAAAAGAGAACCCACAGGAGAATTTTCTTTAGTCAAAATTTGTCAGAAACCACATTTTAAGGAAATCCTGTATCGTGCGAAATTATCTTGTATTTCCTAAACAACACGTTGTAACTAGAAAAGCTTTGGTGTTGCGTGTATGTCTGAGCGTGTAGCCTCAAAAGAGAATGCACAGGAGAGTTTTCTCTCGAAAGAATATGTAAGAATACCATGTTATAAGGAAATATATAGCTGCAGAGTAATGACAAATACGTACGTATTGGAAACACATTATGAGAAGAAATAACGCATGGTACAAAATTAGCTTGTATCTCCGAAACAACACGTGGTAACTCAAAAAGATTTAGTGTGGTGTGTACGTCTGAACGTGTAGCCTCAAAAGAGATCCCACAGGAGAATTTTCTTACGTCAACATTTGTCAGAAAACCACGTTTTAAGGAAATCCCGCATTGTGAGAAATTATCTTGTTCTTCCTAAACAACACGTTGTAACTCGAAAAGCTTTGCTGTTGCGTGTATGTCTAAGCCTGTAGCCTCAAATGAGAACGCACAGAAGAGTTTTCTCTCGAAAAAATATGTAAGAATACCACGTTATAAGGAAATACAGTGTTGCAGAGTAAAGACAAATACTTACTTATTGGAAAAACTTTACAAGAAGAAATAATGCATCGTACAAAATTAGCTTGTATCTCCTAAACAACACGTTGTAATTTAAAAAGATTTGGTGTGGCCTGTATGTCTAAACGTATGGTCTCAAAAGAGAACCCATAGGAGAATTTTCTTTGGTCAAAATTTGTCAGAAAACCACGTATTGAGGAAATCCCTCATCGTGCGAAATTATCTTGTTTTTCCTAAACAACACGTTGTAAAGCGAAAAGCTTTGGTGTTGCGTGTATGTCTAAGCGTGTAGCCTCAAAAGAGGACACACAGGAGAGTTTTCTCTCGAAAGAATATGTAAGAATACCACGTTATAAGGAAATACAGTGTTGCAGAGTAAAGACAAATATGTATGTATTGGAAACCCATGAACTTTAAGAGATGAAATAAAGCATCGTACAAAATTAGCTTGTATCTCCTAAACAACACGTTGTAACTCGAAAAGATTTGGTGTGGCATGTACGTCTAAACTTGTAGCCTCAAAAGAGAACCGACAGGACAATTTTCTTTTGTCAAAATTTTTAAGAAAACCACGATTTAAGGAAATCCCGCATCGTGAGAAATTATCTTGTTCTTCCTAAACAACACATTTTAACTCGAAAAGCTTTGGTGTTGCGTGTATGTCTAAGCGTGTAGCCCCAAAAGAGAATGCACAGGAGAGTTTTCTCTCAAAAGAATATGTAAGAATACCACGTTATAAGGAAATACAGTGTGGCAGAGTAAAGACAAATACATACATATTGGAAGCACTTTATGAGAGAAATAACGCATCTTGCAAAATTAGCTTGTATGTCCTAAACAACACGTTGTAATTCGAAAAGATTTGGTGTGGCGTGTACGTCTAAACGTGTAGCCTCAAAAGAGAACCCAAAGGAGAATTTTAAGAGAACCCAAAGGAGAATTTTCTTTCATCAAAATTTTTCAGAAACTCACGTTTTAAGGAAATCCGCCTCATGCGAAATTATCTTATTTTTCCTAAACAACACGTTGTAACTCGAAAAGCTTTCGTGTTGCGTGTATGTCTAAGTGTGTAGCCTCAAAACAGAAGGCACAGGAGAGATTTCTCTCGAAAGAATATGTAAGAATACCACGTTATAAGGAAATACATTTTTGCAGACTAAAGACATATATGTACGTATTGGAAACACTTTACGAGAAGAAATAATGCATCATACAATATTAGCTTGTATCTCCAAATATACACGTTGTAACTCGAAAAGAATTGGTGTGGCGTGAACGTCTAAACGTGTAGCCTCAAAAGAGAACCGAAAGGAGAATTTTCTTTCGTCAAAATTTTTCAGAAAATCACGTTTTAAGGAAATCCCGCATCGTGCGAAATTATCTTGTTTTTCCTAAACAACACGTTGTAAGTCGAAAAGCTTTCATGTTGCGTGTATGTCTAAATGTGTAGCCTCAAAAGAGAAGGCAGAGGAGAGTTTTCTCTCGAAAGAATATGTAAGATTACCATGTTATAACGAAATACAGTTTTGCAGAGTAAAGACAAATACGTACTTATTGGAAACACTTTACTAGAAGAAATAACGCATCGTACAAAATTAGCTTGTATCTCCAAAACTACACGTTGTAACTCGAAAAGAATTGTTGTGGCGTGTACGTCTTAACGTGTAGCATCAAAAGAGAACACAAAGGAGAATTTTCTTTTGTCAAAATTTTTCAGAAAATCACGTTTTAAGGAAATCCGCATCGTGCGAAATTATCTTGTTTTTCCTAAACAACACGTTGTAACTCGAAAAGCTTTCATGTTGCGTGTATGTCTAAGTGTGTAGCCTCAAAAGAGAAGGCACCGGAGAGTTTTCTCTCCAAAGAATATGTAAGAATACCACGTTATAAGGAAATACAATGTTGCAGAGTAAAGACAGCTAATTTTGTTCGATGCGTTATTTCTTCTCATAAAGTGTTTCCAATATGTACTTATTTGTCTTTACTCTGCAAAATTGTATTTCCTTATAACATGGTATTCTTACATATTCTTTCGAGAGAAAACTCTCCTGTGCCTTCTCTTTTGAGGCTCCACGCTTACACATACACGCAACACCAAAGCTTTTCGAGTTACAACATGTTGTTTAGGAAAAAGAAGATGATTTCCCACGATGCGCGATTTACTTAAAACGTGGTTTTCTGACAAATTTTGACAAAAGAAAATTCTCCTGTGGGTTCTCTTTTGAGGTTACACGTTTAGGCGTACATGCCACACCAAATCTTTTCAAGTTACAACATGTTGTTTAGGAGATACAAGCTAATTTTGTACAATGTGTTAATTATTCTCCTAAAGTGTTTCCAATACGTACATATTTGTCTTTACTCTGCAACATTCTATTTCCTTATAACGTGATATTCTTACATATTATTTCGAGAGAAAACTATCCTGTGCGTTCCCTTTTGAGGCTACACACTTAGACATACAGGCAACTCCAAAGCTTTTCAAGTTACAACGTGTTGTTTAGGAAAAACAAGATAATTTCGCACGATGCAGGATTTCATTAAAACGTGGTTTTCTGACAAATTTTGAAGAAAGAAAATTCTCCTGTGGGTTCTCTTTTGAGGATACACGTTTAGAAGTACACACCACACCAAATCCTTTCGAGTTACCACGTGTTGTTTAGGAGATACAAGCTAATTTTGTACGATGCGTTATTTCTTCTCGTAAAGTCTTTCCAATACGTACATATTTGTCTTTACTCTGCAACACTGTATTTCTTTATAATGTTTTATTCTTACATGTTCTTTCGAGAGAAAACTCTCCTGTGCGTTCTCTTTAGAGGCTACATGCTTAGACATACACGCAACACCAAAGCTTTTTGAGTTACAACGTGTTGTTTAGGAAAAACAAGATAATTTTGCACGATGTGGGATTTCCTTAAAACGTTGTTTTCTGACAAATTTGACGAAAGAAAGTTCTTCTGTGGGTTCTCTTTTGAGGCTACACGTGTAGACGTACGAACCACACCAAATCTTTTCAAGCTAGAACATGTTGTTTAGGAGATACAAGCAAATTTTGTAAGATGCGTTATTTCTTCTCGTAAAGTGTTTCCAATAAGTACTTATTTGTCTTTACTCTGCAACACTGTATTTCCTTATAACATGGAATTCTTACATATTCTTTCGAGGGAAAACTCTCCTGTGTGTTCTCCTTTGAGGTTACACGCTTAGACAAACACACGACGCCAAAGCTTTTCGAGTTACAACGTGTTGTTTAGGAAAAACAAGATAATTTCTCACAATGCGAGATTTCCTTAAAACGTGGTTTTCTGAAATATCTTGAGAAAGAAAGTTTTCCTGTGGGTTCTCTTTTGAGTCTCACATGTAGAAGTACGAGCCACACAAAATCTTTTCGAGTTACAATATGTTGTTTAGGAGATACAAGCTATTTTTTTACAATGGGTTATTTCTTCTCATAAAGAGTTTCCAATACGTACGTAGTTGTCTTTACTCTGCAACATTGTATTTCCTTATAACGTGGTATTCTTACATATTCTTTCGAGAGAAAACTCTCCTGTGCATTCTCTTTTGCGCTTACACGCTTAGACATACACGCAACACCAAAGCTTTTCAAGTTACAACGTGTTGTTTAGGAAAAAGAAGGTAATTTTGCACGATGCGGGATTTCCTTAAAACGTGGTTTCTAACAAATTTTGATGAAAGAAAAATCTCCTGTGGGTTCTCTTTTAAGGCTACACGTTTAGACGTACACGCCACACCAAATCCTTTTGAGTTACCACATGTTGTTTAGGAGATACAATCTAATTTATATGATGCGTTATTTCTTCTGGTAAAGTGTTTCCAATACGTATTTATTTGCCTGTACTCTGCAACACTGTATTTCCTTATAACGTTGTATTCTTACATGTTCTTTCGAGAGAAAACTCTCCTGTGTGTTCTCTTAGAGGCTACACGCTTAGACATACACGCAACACCAAAGCTTTTTGAGTTACAACTTGTTGTTTAGGAAAAACAAGATAATTTTGCACGATGCGGGATTTCCTTAAAACGTGGTTTTCTGACAATTTTGACGAAAGAAAGTTCTCCTGTGGGCTCTCTTTTGAGGTTACACGTGCATACGTACGAGCCACACCAAATCTTTTCAAGTTACAACGTGTTGTTTAGGAGATAGAAGCAAATTTTGTACTATGCGTTATTTCTTCTCAGTAAGTGTTTCCAATACGTACTTATTTGTCTTTACTCTACAACACTGTATTTCCTTATAACGTGGTATTCTTACATATTCTTTCGAGGGAAAACTCTCCTGTGCATTCTCTTTTGAGGCTACACGCTTAGACAAACACGCAACGCCAAAGCTTTTCGAGTTACAAAGTGTTGTTTAGGAAAAACAAGATAATTTCGCACGATGCGAGATTTCCATAAAACGTGGTTTTCTAAAAAATTTTGAAGAAAGAAAGTTCTCCTGTGTGTTCTCTTTTGAGGCTACACGTGTAGAAGAACGAGCCACACCAAATCTTTTCGAGTTACAACGTGTTGTTTAGGAGATACAAGCTAATTTTGTTCGATGCGTTATTTCTTCTCATAAAGTGTTTCAAATAGGTACGTATTTGTCTTTACTCTGCAACACTGTATTTCCTTATAACGTGGTATTCTTCCATATTCTTTCGAGAAAAAAGTCTCCTGTGCGTTCTCTTGTGAGGCTACAAGCTTAGACATACACGCAACACCAAAGCTTTTCGAGTTACAACGTGTTTTTAAGGAAAAGCAAGATAATTTCGCACGATGCGAGATTTCCTTAAAACGTGGTTTCTGACAAATTTTGATGAAAGAAAATTCTCCTGTCGGTTCTCTTTTGAGGGTACACGTTTAGACATACACGTCACACCAAATCTTTTCGATTTACAACGTGTTGTTTAGGAGATACAAGCTAATTTTGTATGATGCGTTATTTCTTCACCTAAAGTGTTTCCAATATGTACTTATTTGTCTTTACTCTGCAAAATTGTATTTCCTAAAAACGTGGTATTCTTACATATTCTTTCGAGAGAAAACTCTCCTGTGCCTTCTCTTTTGAGGCTCCACGCTTACACATACACGCAACACCAAAGCTTTTCGAGTTACAACATGTTGTTTAGGAAAAAGAAGATGATTTCCCACGATGCGGGATTTCCTTAAAACGTGGTTTTCTGACAAATTTTGACGAAAGAAAATTCTGCTGTGGGTTCTCTTTTGAGGCTACATGTTTAGACGTACACGCCACACCAAATCTTTCCGAGATACAACGTATTGTTTAGGAGATACAAGCTAATTTTGTATGATGCGTTAATTCTTCTCGTAAAGTGTTTCCAATATGTACGTATTTGTCTTTACTCTTCAACACTGTATTTCCTTATAACGTGGTATTCTTACACATTCTTTCGAGAGAAAACTATACTGTGCGTTCCCTTTTGAGGCTACACACTTAGACATAAAGGCAACACCAAAGCTTTTCGAGGTATAACGTGTTGTTTATGAAAAACAAGATGATTTCGCACGATGCGGTATTTTCTTAAAACGTGGTTTTCTGACAAATTTTGATGAAAGAAAATAGTCCTGTGGGTTCTCTTTTGAGGCTACATGTTTAGAGGTACATGCCACACCAAATCCTTTTGAGTTACCACGTGTTGTTTAGGAGATACAAGCTAATTTTGTATGATGTGTTATTTCATCTCGTAAAGTGTTTCCAATAAGTAAGTATTTGTCTTTACTCTGCAACACTGTATTTCCTTATACCGTTGTATTCTTACATGTTCTTTCGAGAGAAAACTCTCCTGTGTGTTCTCTTTAGAGGCTACACGCTTAGACATACACGCAACACCAAAGCTTTTCGAGTTACAACGTGTTGTTTTGGAAAAACAAGATAATTTTGCACGATGCGAGATTTCCATAAAACGTGGTTTTCTGACAAATTTTGACGAATGAAAATTCTCCTGTGGGTTCTCTTTTGAGGCTACACGTTTAGATGTACACGCCACACCAAATCCTTTCGAGTTACCACGTGTTGTTTAGGAGATACAAGCTAATTTTTTAAGATGCGTTATTTCTTCTCGTAAAGTGTTTCCAATACGTACGTATTTGTCTTTACTCTGCAACACTGTATTTACTTATAACGTTGTATTCTTACATGTTCTTTCGAGAGAAAACTCTCCTGTGCGTTCTCTTTAGAGGCTACAAGCTCAGACATACACGCAACACCAAAGCTTTTTGAGTTACAACGTGTTGTTTAGGAAAAACAAGATAATTTTGCACGATGAGAGATTTCCCTAAAACGTGGTTTTTGGACAAATTTTGACGAAAGAAAGTTCTCCTGTGGGTTCTCTTTTGAGGTTACACATGTATACGTACGAGCCACATCAAATCCTTTCGAGTTACAAGGAGTTGTTTAGGAGATACAAGCAAATTTTGTACCATGCATTAATTCTTCTCATAAAGTATTTACAATACGTACCTATTTATCTTTACTCTGCAACACTGTATTTACTTATAACGTGGTATTCTTACATATTCTTTCGAGAGAAAACTCTCCTCTGCGTTCTCTTTTGAGGCTACACGCTTAGACCTACACACAACACCAAAGCTTTTCGAGATACAACGTGTTGTTTAGGAAAAACAAGGTAATTTCGCACGATGCGGTATTTCCTTAAAACGTGGTTTTCTGACAAATTTTGACGAAACAAAATTCTCCTGTGGGTTCTCTTTGGAGGCTACACGTTTAGATGTAAACAGCACACCAAATCAGTTCGAGTTACAACGTGTTGATTAGGAGATACAAGCTAATTTTGTACGATGCGTTATTTCTTCTCGTAAAGTGTTTCCAATATGTACGTATTTGTCTTTACTCTTCAACACTGTATTTCCTTATAACGTGGTATTCTTATATATTCTTTCGAGAGAAAACTCTCCTGTGCCTTCTCTTTTGAGGCTACGCCCTTAGACATACTCGCAAACCAAAGATTTTCGAGTTACAATATGTTGTTTAGGAAAAACAAGATAATTTCACACGATGCGGGATTTCCATAAAATGTGGTTTTCTGAAAAATTTTAATGAAAGAAAATTATCCTGTGGGTTCTCTTTTGAGGCTACACATTTAGACGTACAGGCCACACCAAATCCTTTCGAGTTACAACGTGTTGTTTAGGAGATACAAGCTAATTTTGTACAATGCGTTATTTCTTCTCGTAAAGTGTTTCCAATACATACGTATTTGTCTTTACTCTGCAACTCTGTATTTCCTTATAACGTGGTATTTTAACATATTCTTTCGAGAGAAAACTCTCCTGTGCATTCTCTTTTGAGGCTATAGGCTTAGACATACACGCAACACCAAAGCTTTTCGAGTTATAACGTGTTGTTTATGAAAAACTAGATAATTTCGCACGATGAGGGATTTCCATAAAACGTGGTTTTCTGACAAATTTTGACAAGAGAAAATTATCCCGTGGGTTCTCTTTTGAGGCCACATGTTTAGATGTACACGCCACACCAAATCATTTCGAGTTACAACGTGTTGTTTAGGGGATACAAGCTAATTTTGCACAAAGAGTTATTTCTTCTCGTAAAGTATTTCCAATATCTACGTAATTGTCTTTACTCAGCAACACTGTATTTCC
Source organism: Apodemus sylvaticus (assembly GCF_947179515.1). Classification (NCBI taxonomy): domain Eukaryota; kingdom Metazoa; phylum Chordata; class Mammalia; order Rodentia; family Muridae; genus Apodemus; species Apodemus sylvaticus. The sequence goes on along the minus strand of NC_067483.1, from coordinate 620,192 downwards.
TTATAACGTGGTATTCTTACATATTCTTTCGAGAGAAAACTCTCCTGTGCATTCCCTTTTGAGGCTACACGCTTAGACGTACACGCAACACCAAAGCTTTTCGAGTTATAACGTGTTGTTTAGGAAAAACAAGATAATTTCGCAAGATGCGGGATTTCCATAAAACGTGGTTTTCTGACAAATTTTGACCTAAGAAAATTCTCCTGTGGGTTCTCTTTTGAGGCTACACGTTTAGACGTACACGCCACACCAAATCTTTTTGAGTTACAATGTTTTGTTTCAGAGATACAGACTAATTTTGTACGATGCGTCATTTCTTCTCGTAAAGTGTTGCCAATACATATGTATTTGTCTTTACTCTGCAACACGATATTTCCTTAAAACGTGGTATTCTTACATATTCTTTCGAGAAAAAACTCTCCTGTGCCTTCTCTTTTGAGGCTACACGCTTAGACATACACGCAACACCAAAGCTTTTCGAGTTACAACGTGTTGTTTAGGAAAAACAAGATAATTTCGCAAGATGCGGGATTTCCTTAAAACGTGGTTTTCTGAAAAATTTTGACGAAAGAAAATTCGCCTGTGGGTTCTCTTTTGAGGCTACACGTTTAGACGTACACGCCACACCAAATCTTTTTCAGTTACAACATGTTGTTTAGGAGATACAGACTAATTTTGTACGATGCCTTATTTTTTCTCGTAAGGTGTTGCCAATACGTACATATTTATCTTTACTCTGCAACTCTGTATTTCCTTAAAACGTGGTATTCTTACATATTCTTTCGAGAGAAAACTCTCCTGTGCCTTCTCTTTTGAGGCTACACGTTTAGATGTACACGCCACACAAAATATTTCGAGTTACAACGTGTTGTTTTGGAGATAAAAGCTAATTTTGTACGATGCGTTATTTCTTCTTGTAAAGTGTTTCCTATACATAAGTATTTGTCTTTACTCTGCAACACTGTCTTTCCTTATAACGTGGTATTTTTACATATTCTTTCGAGAGAAAATTCTCCTGTGCCTTCTCTTTTGAGGCTACACGCTTACACATACACGCAACACCAAAGCTTTTCGAGTTACGACATGTTGTTTAGGAAAAACAAGATAATTTCGCACGATGTGGGATTTCTTTAAAATGTGGTTTTCTGGCAAAATTTGATGAAAGAAAGTTCTCCTGTGGGTTCTCTTTCGAGGCTACACGTTTAGACATACAGATGACACCAAATCTTTTCGAGTTAAACGTGTTGTTTAGGAGATACAAGCTAATTTTGCACGAAGCATTACTTCTTCTCCTAAAGTGTTTCCAATACGTACATATTTGTCTTTACTCTGCTACACTGTATTTCCTTATAACGTGGTATTCTTACATATTCTTTCGAGAGAAAACTCTCCTGTGCCTTCTCTTTTGAGGCTACACGCTTAGACATACACGCAACACCAAAGCTTTTCGAGTTACAACGTGTTGTTTAGGAAAAACAAGATAATTTCGCAAGATGCGGGATTTCCTTAAAACGTGGTTTTCTGACCAATTTTGAAGTAAGAAAATTCTGCTGTGGGTTCTCTTTTGAGGCTACACATTTAGACGTACATGCCACACCAAATCTTTTCGAGTTACAACGTGTTGTTTAGTAGATACAGACTAATTTTGTACGATGCGTTATTTCTTCTCGTAAAGTGTTGCCAATACGAATGTATTTGTCTTTACTCTGCAACACTGTATTTCCTTAAAACGTGGTATTCTTACATATTCTTTCGAGAAAAAACTCTCCTGTGCCTTCTCTCTTGAGGCTACACGCTTAGACATACAGGCAACACCAAAGCTTTTCGAGTTACAACGTGTTGTTTAGGAAAAACAAGATAATTTCGCAAGATGCGGGATTTCCTTAAAACGTGGTTTTCTGAAAAATTTTGACCAAAGAAAATTCTCCTGTTGGTTCTCTTTTGAGGCTACACGTTTAGACGTACACGCCACACCAAATCCTTTTCAGTTACAACGTGTTGTTTAGGAGATACAGACTAATTTTGTACGATGCCTTATTTTTTCTCGTAAGGTGTTGCCAATACGTACATATTTGTCTTTACTCTGCAACTCTGTATTTCCTTAAAACGTGGTATTCTTACATATTCTTTCGAGAGAAAACTCTGCTGTGCCTTCTCTTTTGAGGCTACACGTTTAGACGTACACGACACACAAAATATTTCGAGTTACAACGTGTTGTTTAGGAGATAAAAGCTAATTTTGTACGATGCTTTATTTCTTCTCGTAAAGTGTTTCCTATACATAAGTATTTGTATTTACACTGCAACACTGTATTTCCTTATAACGTGGTATTCTTACATATTCTTTCGAGAGAAAACTCTGCTGTGCCTTCTCTTTTGAGGCTACACGCTTAGACATACACGCAACACCAAAGCTTTTCGAGTTACGACATGTTGTTTAGGAAAAACAAGATAATTTCGCACGATGTGGGACTTCCTTGAAACGTGGTTTTCTGACAAATATTGACGAACGAAAATTATCCTGTGGGTTCTCTTTTGAGGCTACATGTTTACACGTACACGCCACACCAAATATTTTCGAGTTACAACGTGTTGTTTAGGAGATACAAGCTAATTTTGTACGATGCGTTATTTCTTCTCGTAAAGTGTTTCCAATACGTATGTATTTGTATTTACTCTGCAACACTGTATTTCCTTATAACGTGGTATTCTTACATATTCTTTCGAGAGAAACTCTCCTGTGCCTTCTCTTTTGAGGCCACACGTTTAGACATACACGCAACACCAAAGCTTTTCGAGTTTCAACATGTTGTTTAGGGTTCTCTTTTGAGGCTACACGAAGAAATAATGCATCGTTCAAAATTAGCTTGGAAACACTTTATGAGAAAAATTAACGCATTATAAAAAATTAGCTTGTCTCTCCTAAACAACACGTTGTAACTCGTGTAGCCTCAAAAGAGAACCCACAGGAGAATTTTCTCTCAAAAGAAGATGTAAGAATACCACGTTGTAAGGAAATAGTGTTGTAGACTAAAGACAAATACGTACGTACTGGAAACACTTTTAGAGATGAAATAACGCATCGTTCAAAATTAGCTTGTATCTCCTTAACAACACGTTGTCACTCGAAACGATTTGGTGTGGGGTGTACGACTAAACCTGTAGTCTCAAAAGAGAACCCAGAGGAGATTTTTCTTCTTTCAAAATTTTTCAGAAATCACGTTTTTAGGAAATCCCGCATTGTGAGAAATTATCTTGTTTTTCCTAAACAACATGTTGTAACTCGAAAAGCTTTGGTGTTACTTGTATATCTAAGCGTTTAGCGTCAAAAGAGAATGCACAGGAGAGTTTTCTCTCAAAAGAATATGTAAGAATACCACGTTATAAGGAAATACAGTGTTGCAGAATAAAGACAAATACGTACGTATTGGAAACACTTTATGAGAAGAAATAACGCATCATACAAAATTAGCTTGTATCTCCTAAACAACACGTTGTAACTCGAAAAGAGTTGGTGTGGCATGTACGTCTAAATGTGTAGCCTCAAAAGAGAACCCACAGGAGAATTTTCTTTCGTCAAAATATGTCAGAAAACCACGTTTTATGGTAATCCCGCATCGTGCGAAATTATCTTGTTTTTCCTAAACAACACGTTGTAACATGAAAAGCTTTGCTGTTGCGTGTATGTCTAAGCCTGTATCCTCAAAAGCGAATGCCCAGGAGTGTTTTCTCTTGAAATAAGTTGTAAGAATACCACGTTCGAAGGAAATACAGTGTTGCAGACTAAAGACAAATAGGTACTTATTGGAAACACTTTTTTAGATGAAATAACGCATCGTTCAAAGTTAGATTATATCTCCTAAACAACACGTTGTAACTTGAAACTGTTTGGTGTGGTGTTTACATCTAAATGCGTAGCCTCAAAAGAGAACCCACAGGAGAATTTTCTTTCGTCAAAATTTTTAAGAAATCACGTTTTTAGGAAATCCCGCATTGTGCGAAATTATCTTGTTTTTCCTAAACAACACGTTGTAACTCGAAAAGCTTTGGTGTTACGTGTATGTCTAAGCATGTAGCCTCAAAAGAGAACGCACAGGAGAGTTTTCTCCCGAAAGAATATGTAAGAATACCACGTTATAAGGAAATAAGGTGTTGCAGAGTAAAGACAAATTCTTACATATTGGAAACACTTAACGAGAAGAAATAACACATGGTACAAAATTAGCTTGTATCTCCTAAACAACACGTTGTAACTCGAAAATATTTGCTGTGGTGTTTACATCTAAACGTGTAGCCTCAAAAGAGAACCCACTGGAGAATTTTCTCTCGTCAAAATTTTTTCAGAAAACCACGTTTTAAGGAAGTCCTGCATCATGCGAAATCATCTTGTTTTCCTAAACAACACGTTGTAACTCGAAAAGCTTTGGTGTTGCGTGAATGTCTAAGCGTGTAGCCTCAAAAGAGAATGCACAGTAGAGTATTCTCTCGAAAGAATATGTAAGAATACCACGTTATAAGGAAATACAGTATTGCAGATTAAAGACAGATACTTACTTATTGGAAACACTTTACGAGAAGGAATAATACATCGAAAAAAATTAGCTTGTATTTCCTAAACAACACGTTGTAACTCGAAGGATTTGGTGTGGCGTATAAGTTGAAACGTGTAGCTTCAACAGAGAACCCACAGGAGAATTTTCTTTCGTCAAATTTGTCAGAAAACCACGTTTTAAGGAAATCCCGCATTGTGCGAAATTATCTTGTTTTTCCTAAACAACACGTTGTAACTACAAAAGCTTTGGTGTTGCGTGTATGTCTAAACGTGTGGCCTCAAAAGAGAACGCACAGGAGAGTTTTCTCTCGAAAGAATATATAAGAATACCACGTTATAAGGAAATACAGTGTTGCAGAGTAAAGACAAATACGTATGTATTGGAAACACTTTACGAGAAGAAATAATGCATCTTACAAAATTAGCTTGTATCTCCTAAACAACATGTTGTAACTCGAAAAGATTTGGTGTGGCATGTAAGTCTAAACGTGTAGCCTCAAAAGCGAACCCACAGGAGAATTTTCTTTCGTCAAAATTTGTCAAAAAAAAAACGCTTTAAGGAAATCCCGCATCGTGCGAAATTATCTTGTTTTTCCTAAACAACACGTTGTAACTCGAAAAGCTTTGGTGCTGCGTGTATGTCTAAGCGTGTAGCCTTAAAAGGGAACGCACAGGAGAGTTTTCTCTCGAACGAATATGTAAGAATACCACGTTATAAGGAAATACAGTGTTGCAGAGTAAAGATAGATACATACGTATTTGAAACACTTTAAGAGAAGAAATAATGCATCGTACAAAATTAGCTTGTATTTCCTAAAAAGCACATTGTAACTCGAAAGGTTTTGGTGTGGCGTGTACGTCTAAATGTGTAGCCACAAAAGAGAACCCACAGGAGAATTTTCATTCGTCAAAATTTTTCAGAAAACCACGTTTTAAGGAAATCCCGTGTCCTGTGAAATCATCTTCTTTTTCCTAAACTACATGTTGTAACTTGAATAGCTTTGGTGTTGCCTGTATGTCTAAGTGTGTAGCCACAAAAGGGAACACACAGGGCAGTTTTCTATCGAAAGAATATGTAAGAATACCACGTTATAAGGAAATACAATGTTGCAGAGTAAAGACAAATACGTACGTATTGGAAACACTTTATGAGAAGAATTAACACATTGTAAAATATTAGCTTGTATCTCCTAAACAACACGTTGTAACTCGAACAGATTTGGTGTGGCGTGTACGTCTAAACATGTAGCCTCAAAAGAGAACCCACAGAAGAACTTTCTATTGTCAAATATTTCAGAAAACCACGTTTATGGAAATCTCGCATCGTGTGAAATTATCTAGTTTTTCCTAAACAACACGTTGTAACTCGAAAAGCTTTGGTGTTGCTTGTATGTCTAAACATGTAGCCTCAAAAGAGAACGCTCAGGAGAGTTTTCCCTCGAAAGAATATGTAAGAATACCACGTTATAAGGAAATACAGTGTTGCAGAGAAAGACAAATACGTACGTATTGGAAAAAATTTACGAGAAGAAATAACACATCGTACAAAATTAGCCTGTATCTCCTAAACAACACGTGGTAACTCGAAAGGATTTGGTGTGGCATGCACGTCTAAACGTGTAGCATCATAAGAGAACCCACAGGAGAATTTTCTTTCTTCAAAATTTGTCAGAACACAACGGTTTAAGGAAATCCGAGAACGCACAGGAGAGTTTTCTCTCGAAATAATATGTAAGAATACCACGTTATAAGGAAATACAGTGTTGCAGAGTAGAGGCAAATACATACTTATTGGAAAAACTTAAACTTTATGAGAAGAAATAATGCATCGTAAAAAAATTAGCTTGTATCTCCTAAACAACACGTTGTAACTTAAAAAGATTTGGTGTGGCCTGTACGTCTAAACGTGTAGTCTCAAATGAGAACCCATAGGAGAATTTTCTTTGGTCAAAATTTGTCAGAAAATCACGTATTAAGGAAATCCATCTTCGTGCGAAATTATCTTGTTTTTCCTAAACAACACGTTGTAACGCGAAAATCTTTGGTATTGCGTGTATGTCTAAGCGTGTAGCCTCAAAAGAGGACGCACAGGAAAGTTTTCTCTCGAAAGAATATGTAAGAATACCACGTTATAAGGAAATACAGTGTTGCAGACTAAAGGCAAATACGTACCTATTGGAAACACCTTACAAGAAGAAATAAAGCATCGTAAAAAATTAGCTTGTATCTCCTAAACAACAGTTTGTAACTCGAAAAGATTTGGTGTGGCGTGCACGTCTAAACGTGTAGCCTCAAAAGATAACCCACAGGAGAATTTTTTTTCGTTAATATTTCTCAGAAAACCATGTTTTAAGGAAATCACTCATCGTGCGAAATTATCTTGTTTTTCCTAAACAACACGTTGTAACTCGAAAAGCTTTGATGTTGCGTTTCCAATACAAATGTATTTTCCTTTACTCTGCAACACTGTATTTCCTTACAACGTGGTATTCTTACATATTCTTTCGAGAGAAAACTCTCCTGTGCGTTCTCTTTTGGGGCTACACGCTTAGACATACACGCAACACCAAAGCTTTTCGAGTTAAAACGTTTTGTTTAGGAAAAACAAGATAATTTCGCATGATGCGGTATTTCATTCATACGTGGTTTTCTGACAAATTTTGACCAAAGAAAATTCTCCTATGGTTTCTCTTTTGAGGCTACACGATTAGACGTACACGCCACACCAAATCTTTTTAAGTTACAACGTGTTGTTTAGGAGATACAAGCTAATTTTGTAAGATGCGTTATTTCTTCTCTTAAAGTTTTTCCAATACGTAAATATTTGTCTTTACTCTGCAACACTGTATTTCCTAATAACGTGGTATTCTTATATATTCTTTCGAGAAAAAAACTCTCCTTTGCATTCTCTTTTGAGGCTACACGCTTAGACATACACGCAACACCAAAGGTTTTCGCGTTACAACGTGTTGCTTAGGAAAAACAAGATAATTTCGCACGATGCAGGATTTCTTAATAAGTGGTTTTCTGACAAATTTTGATGAACGAAAATTCTCCTGTGGGTTCTCGTTTGAGGCTACACGTTTAGACGTACACACCACACCAAATCTTTTCGAGTTATAACGTGATGTTTAGGAGATACATACTAATTTTGTACGATGCCTTATTTCTTCTCGTAAAGTTTAAGTGTTTCCAATAAGTACGTATTTGTCTTTAGTCTGCAACACTGTATTTCCTTATAACGTGGTATTCTTACATATTCTTTCGAGAGAAAACTCTCCTGTGCGTTCTCTTTTGAGGCTACATGCTTTGACATACACACAACACCAAAGCTTTTCGAGTTACAATGTGTTGTTTAGGAAAAACAAGATAATTTAGCACGATGCGGGATTTCCTTAAAACGTGGTTTTCTGACAAATTTTGACGAAAGAAAATACTCCTGTGGGTTCTCTTTTGAGGCTACACATTTAGACGTACACACCACATCAAATCTTTTCGAGTTACAATGTGTTGTTTAGGAGATACAAGCTAATTTTTTTACGAAGCGTTATTTCTTCTCATAAAGTTTAAGTGTTTCCATTACGTACATATTTGCCTTTACTCTGCAACACTGTATTTCCTTATAACGTGGTATTCTTGCATATTCTTTCGAGAGAAAACTCTCCTGTGCATTCTCCTTTGAGGCTACGTGCTTAGATATACACGCAACACCAAAGCTTTTCGAGTTACAACGTGTTATTTAGGAAAAACAACATAATTTCGCACGATGCGGGATTTCCTTAAAACGGGGTTTTCTGACAAATTTTGAAGAAATAAAACTCTCCTGTGGGTACTCTTTTGAGGCTACACGTTTAGACGTACATGCCACACCAAATCTTTTCGAGTTACAACGTGTTGTTTAGGACATACAAGCTAATTTTGCAAGACGCGTTATTTCTCTCATAAAGTGTTTCCAATACATATGTATTAGTCTTTACTCTGCAACACTGTATTTCCTAATAACGTGGTATTCTTATATATTCTTTCGAGAAAAAAACTCTCCTTTGCATTCTCTTTTGAGGCTACACGCTTAGACATACACGCAACACCAAAGGTTTTCGCGTTACAACGTGTTGCTTAGGAAAAACAAGATAATTTCGCACCATGCAGGATTTCCTTAAAACGTGGTTTTCTGACAAATTTTGATGAACGAAAATTCTCCTGTGGGTTCTCGTTTGAGGCTACACGTTTAGACGTACACACCACACCAAATCTTTTCGAGTTATAACGTGATGTTTAGGAGATACATACTAATTTTGTACGATGCCTTCTTTCTTCTCGTAAAGTTTAAGTGTTTCCAATAAGTACGTATTTGTCTTTACTCTGCAACACTGTATTTCCTTATAATGTGGTATTCTTACATATTCTTTCGAGAGAAAACTCTCCTGTGCGTTCTCTTTTGAGGCTACATGCTTTGACATACACGCAACACCAAAGCTTTTCGAGTTACAATGTGTTGTTTAGGAAAAACAAGATAATTTAGCACGATGCGGGATTTCCTTAAAACGTAGTTTTCTGACAAATTTTGACGAAAGAAAATACTCCTGTGGGTTCTCTTTTGAGGCTACACATTTAGACGTACACACCACATCAAATCTTTTCGAGTTACAACATGTTGTTTAGGAGATACAAGCTAATTTTTTTACGAAGCGTTATTTCTTCTCATAAAGTTTAAGTGTTTCCATTACGTACATATTTGCCTTTACTCTGCAACACTGTATTTCCTTATAACGTGGTATTCTTGCATATTCTTTCGAGAGAAAACTCTCCTGTGCATTCTCCTTTGAGGCTACGTGCTTAGATATACACGCAACACCAAAGCTTTTCGAGTTACAACGTGTTATTTAGGAAAAACAACATAATTTCGCACGATGCGGGATTTCCTTAAAACGTGTTTTTCTGACAAATTTTGAAGAAATAAAACTCTCCTGTGGGTACTCTTTTGAGGCTACACGTTTAGACGTACATGCCACACCAAATCTTTTCGAGTTACAACGTGTTGTTTAGGACATACAAGCTAATTTTGCCAGATGCGTTATTTCTCTCATAAAGTGTTTCCAATACATATGTATTAGTCTTTACTCTGCAACCCTGTATTTCCTTATAATGTGGTATCCTTACATATTCTTTCGAGAGAAAACTCTCCTTTGCATTCTCTTTTGAGGCTACACGCTTAGACATACACGCAACACCAAAGCTTTTCGAGTTACAACGTGTTGTTTAGGAAAAACAAGATAATTTAGCACGATGCGGGATTTCCTTAAAACGTGGTTTTCTGACAAATTTTGACGAAAGAAAATTCTCCTGTGGGTTCTCCTTTGAGGCTAAACGTTTAGACATACACGCCACACCAAATCTTTTTGAGTTATATCGTGTTGTTTAGGAGATACAAGCTAATTTTTTACCATGCATTATTTCTTCTCGTAAAGTGTTTCCCTTACTTACGTATTTGTCTTTACTCTGCAGCACTGTATTTCCTTATAACGTGGTATTCTTACATATTCTTTCAAGAGAAACCTCTCCTGTTCATTCTCTTTTGAGGCTACACGCTTAGACATACATGCAACACCAAAGCTTTTCGAGTTACAATGTATTCTTTATGTAAAACAAGATAATTTCGCACGATGCAGGATGTCCTTAAAACGTGGTTTTCTGAAAAATTTTGACGAAAGAAAATTCTACTGGGGGTTCTCTTTTGAGGCTACGCGTTTAGACATACATGGAACACCAAATGTTTTCAAGTTACAACGTGTTGTTTAGGACATACAAACTATTTTTGTATGATGCGTTATTTCTCTCATAAAGTGTTTCCAATACATATGTATTTGTCTTTACTTTGCAACCCTGTATTTCTGTATAACGTGATATTCTTACATATTCTTTCGAGAGAAAACTCTCCTGTGCATTCTCCTTTGAGGCTATACGCTGAGATATACACGCAACACCTAAGCTTTTTGAGTTAAAACGTGTTGTTTAGGAAGAACAAGATAATTTCTCACGATGCGGGATTTTCTTAAAACGTGGTTCTCTGACAAATTTTGACGAAAGAAAATTGTCCTGTGGGTTCTCTTTTGAGGCTACTCGTTTAGACGTACAGGCCACACTAAATCCTCTCGAGTAACAACGTGTTGTTTATGAGTCACAAGCTAATTTTGTACGATGCTTTATTTCAACTCGTAAAGTTTAAGGGTTTCCAATATGTACGTTTTTGTCTTTACTCAGCAACACTGTACTTCCTTTAAAGTGGTATTCTTACGTATTCTTTCGAGAGAAAGCTCTCCTGTGTGTTCTCTTTTGAGGCTACACGCTTAGACATACATGCAACACCAAAGCTTTTCAAGTTAAAACGTGTTGTTTAGGAAAAACAAGATAATTTCGCACGATACGATATTTCCTTAAAAGGTGGTTTCTGACAAATTTTGATGAAAGAAAATTCTCCTGTGGGTTCCCTTTTGAGGCTACACGTTTAGACGTACATGCCACACCAAATCTTTTCGAGTTACAACATGTTGTTTAGGAGATACGAGCTCATTTTGTACGATGCTTTATTTCATCCCATAAAGTTTAAGGGTTTCCAATACGTACGTATTTGTCCTTACTCTGCAACACTGTATTTCCTTATAACGTGGTATTCTTACATATTCTTTTGAGAGAAAACTCTCCTGTGTGTTCTCTTTTGAGGCTACATGCTGAGACATACACGCAACACCAAAGCTCTTCGAGTTACAACGTGTTGTTTAGGAAAAACAAGATAATTTCGCACCATGCAGGATTTCCTTAATATGTGGTTTTCTGACAAATTTGACCAAAGAAAATTCTCCTGTGGGTTCTCTTTTTTAGGCTACACGTTTAGACATACACGCCACACCAAATCTTTTCGAGTTACAACGTGTTTTTTAGGAGATACAAGCTACTTTTGTATGATGCGTTATTTCTTCTCATAAAGTGTTTCCAATACGTACGTATTTGATTTTATTCTGCAACACTCTACTTCCTTATAACGTGGTATTCTTACATATTCTTTCGAGAGAAACCTCTCCTGTGTGTTCTCTTTTGAGGCTACACGCTTAGACATACACGCATCACGAAAGATTTTCGAGTTACCACGTGTTGTTTAGGAAAAACAAGATAATTTCCCACGATGCAGGATTACCTTATAACGTGGTTTCTGACAAATTTTGACGAAAGGAAATTCTCCTATGGGTTCTCTTTTGAGGCTACAGGTTTAGACATACACGCCACACCAAATCTTTTCGAGTTAAAACGTGTTGTTTAGGAGATACGAGCTAATTTTGTAAGATGCTTTATTTCATCTTGTAAAGTTTAAGGATTTCCAATACGTACCTATTTGTCTTTACTCTGCTACACTGTATTTCCTTATAACGTGGTATTCTTACATATTCTATCGAGAGAAAACTCTCCTGTGTGTTCTCTTTTGAGGCTACACGCTGAGACATACACGCAACACAAATACTTTTCGAGTTACAACGTGTTGTTTAAGAAAAACACGATAATTTCGCACGATGCGGGATTTCCTTAAAACGTGGTTTTCTGAAAATTTTGACGAAAGAAAATTCTCCTATGGGTTCTCTTTTGAGGCTACACGTTTAGACGTACACGCCACACCAAATCTTTTCGAGTTACAACGTGTTGTTTAGGAGATACGAGCTCATTTTGTCCGATGCTTTATTTCATCTCGTAACATTTAAGGGTTTCCAATATGTACGTATTTGTCTTTACTCTGCAACACTGTATTTCCTTATAACGTGGTATTCTTACATATTCTGTTGAGAGAAAACTCTCCTGTGTGTTCTCTTTTGAGGCTACACGCGGAGACATACACGAAACACCAAAGCTTTTCGAGTTACAACGTGTTGTTTAGGAAAAACAAGATAATTTCGCACGATGCGGGATTTCCTTAATACGTGGTTTTCTGACAAATTTGACCAAAGAATATTCTCCTGTGGGTTCTCTATTTGAGGCTACACGTTTAGACGTACACGCCACACCAAATCTTTTCGAGTTACAACGTGTTGTTTAGGAGATAAAAGCTAATTTTGTATGATGCGTTATTTCTTCTCATAAAGTGTTTCCAATAGGTACGTCTTTGTCTTTATTTTGCAACACTGTATTTCCTTATAACCTGGTATTCTTACATATTCTTTCGAGTGAAAACTCTCCTGTGTGTTCTTTTTTGAGGCAACCCACTGAGACATACACGAAACACCAAAGCTTTTCGAGTTATAACGTGTTGTTTAGGAAAAACAAGTTAATTTCGCAGGATGCGGGATTTCTTTAAAACGTGGTTTTCTGACAAATTTTGACGAAAGAAAATTCTCCAGTGGGTTCTCTTTTGAGGCTAAACTTTTAGACGTACACGCCAAACCAAATGTTTTCGAGTTTCCACTTGTTTTTTAGGAGATACAAGCTAATATTGTATGATGCTTAATTTCTTCTCGTAAAGTGTTTCCAATATGTACGTATTTGTCTTTACTCTGCAACACTGTATTTCCTTATAATGTGGTATTCTTACATATTCTTTCGAGAGAAAACTCTCCTGTGCATTCTCTTTTGAGGCTACATGCTTAGACATACACGCAACACCAAAGCTTTTCGAGTTACAATGTGTTGTTTAGGAAAAACAAGATAATTTCGCACGATGCGCTATTTCCTTAAAACGTGGTTTCAGACAAATTTTGATGAAAGAAAATTCTCCTGTGGGTTCTCGTTTGAGGCTACACTTTTAGACGTACATGCCACACCAAATCTTTTCGAGTTACAACGTGTTGTTTAGGAGATACAAGCTAATTTTTTACGATGCGTTATTTCTTCTCGTAAAGTGTTTCCAATATGTACTTATTTGTCTTTACTCTGCAAAATTGTATTTCCTTTTAACGTGGTATTCTTACATATTCTTTCAAGAGAACACTCTCCTGTGCCTTCTCTTTTGAGTCTCCACGCTTACACATACACGCAACACCAACGCTTTTCGAGTTACCACATGTTGTTTCTGAAAAAGAAGATGATTTCGCACGATGCGGGATTTCCTTAAAACGTGGTTTTCTGAAAAATTTTGACGAAAGAAAATTCTCCTGTTAGTTCTCTTTTGAGGCTACATGTTTAGATGTACACGCCACACCAAATCTTTTCGAGTTACAACGTTTTGTTTAGGAGATACAAGCTAATTCTGTACGATGCGTTAATTCTTCTCATAAAGTGTTTCCAATACGTACGTATTTGTCTTTATTCTGCAACACTGTATTTCCTTATAACGTGGTATTCTTACATATTCTTTCGAGGGAAAACTCTCCTGTGCGTTCTCTTTCGAGGCTACACGCTTAGACAAACACGCAACACCAAAGCTTTTCAAGTTACAATGTGTTGTTTAGGAAAAAACAAGATAATTTTGCATGATGCGAGATTTTCATAAATCGTGGTTTTCTAAAAAATTTTGACGAAAGAATTTCCTCCTGTGGGTTCTCTTTTGAGGCTACACTTGTAGAGGTACGAGCCACACCAAATCTTTTCGAGTTACAAAGTTTTGTTTAGGAGATACAAGCTATTTTTGTACGATGCTTTATTTCTTCTCTTAACGTGTTTCCAATATGTACGTATTTGTCTTTACTCTGCCACACTGTATTTCCTCATAACGTGGTATTCCTACATTTTCTTTCGAGAGAAAACTCTCCTGTGCGTTCTCTTTTGAGGCTACACGCTTAGACATACACGCAACACCAAAGCTTTTCGATTTACAACGTGTTGTTTATGAAAAACAAGATAATTTCACACGATGCGAGATTTCCTTAAAACGTGGTTTCTGACAAATTTTGATGAAAGAAAATTCTTGGGCCTGGGAGCGGCGGCAGCAGCAGCAGTAGCAGCAGCAGCGGCTGTTCCAGAGGAAGGGCCATCAGCAGTAGAACCAAGCGGACAGGGTCCAGACAGACCCGGTGCCCACGACCACTGGCCATCGCTGGCCAGCCAGGCTGCAAGCAGCGGCGGATTTACGGTGCCTTTCACCACACAGAAGCCACATCAGAACTCTGCCTCCCGCCAGTCAGTTATGAGGGCTCCATATTGGTTCTCGGTTGCCAGAGAAATCAGACTGAGGTACGCAAATATAACCCGAGACCAACATCGCGGGGGTCTAAACCCGACGGGCGTTGGCCTGCACCCAGGCCCTGAGCTGATCGGGGGTCCACCGGGGTGCAAACCCGGCCAGGAGGTTTTTTTTCCTCCCGGGCCGGCGCGCGCACCACCACCATTTTGCCTGGGGGAAGCCAGGGAGACCTAGCAGGCAAAACCAAACCGGCTAACAGGCATAGCCCGAGGCGGACATAGCAGGGGTCTCAGACGGTCAGGCCCTGGACTGCCCCCAGGTCCTGGGCTGCTCGGCAGGCCATCTGTGTGCCGACCCAGCCAGGAGCTTGTTTGCCTCGGCAGGAACGTCACTAACAGAAATCAAGGCAATATGGCAACATCTGAACCCAATTCTCCTCTACCAACACGTCCTGGATACCCCATCACACCAGTAAAACAAGATTGGGATTTAAAATCACTGGTCATGATGCTGGTACAGGAACACATGAAGGACATACTTAAAGAAATTCAGGAGAAAATGGATCAAAAGTTAGAAGCCCTTGCAAGGGAAACACAAAAATCATTGAAAGAAATCCAGGAGAATACAAAAGCCAACAAGGAGGAAATGCAAAAAACACTTAAAGAAATACAGGAGAACTTTGGTCAACAGGCTGAGGTCATGAAAGACGAAACACAAAAATCTCTTAAAGAAATACAGGAGAACTTTGGTCAACAGGCTGAGCTCATGAAAGAGGAAACACAAAAATCTCTTAAAGAATTACAGGAAAACACAAACATGCAAGTGAAGGAGCTAAGCAAAACCATCCAGGATCTAAAATCAGAAGTAGAAACAACTAAGAAAACTCAAAGGGAGACAACTTTGGAGATAGAAAGCCTTGGGAAGAAATCAGGGGACAGAGATGCAAATATCAACAACAGAATACAAGAGATAGAAGAAAGAATCTCAGATGCTGAAGATTCCATAGAAACCATGGACTCAACAGTTAAAGAAAATGCAAAATGCAAAAAGCTTGTAACCCAAAATATCCAGGAAATCCAGGACACAATGAGAAGACCAAACCTAAGGATTATAGGCATAGATGAGAGTGAAGATTTACAACTTAAAGGGCCAGCAAATATCTTCAATAAAATTATGGAAGAAAACTTCCCTAACCTAAAGAGAGAGATGCCCATGAATATACAAGAAGCCTACAGAACTCCAAACAGACTGGACCAGAAGAGAAATACTTCCCGTCACATAAAAATCAAAACACCAAATGTTCTAAACAAAGAAAGAATACTAAAGGCAGTAAGAGAAAAAGGCCAAGTAACATATAAAGGAAGACCTATCAGAATCACAGCAGACTTTTCACCGGAGACTATGAAGGCTAGAAGGTCCTGGGCAGATCTCATGCAGACTCTAAGAGAACACAAATGCCAACCAAAACTACTATATCCAGCAAAACTCTCAATCACCATAGATGGAGAAACTAAGATATTTCATGACAAAACCAAGTTTACCCAATATCTATCCACAAACCCGGCCCTAAAAAGGATAATAGGAGGACAACACCAATACAAGGAGGGAAACTTCACCCAGGAAAAAGCAAGATAGTAACCTTTCATCAAACCCAAAAGAAGTTAAGCATTCAAATTTAAAAATAACGTCAAAAATGATAGGAAGTAACAATCACTATTCCTTAATATCTCTTAACATCAATGGACTTAATGCCCCAATAAAAAGACACAGACTAACTGAATGGATACGTAAACAGGACCCTACATTTTGCTGCTTACAGGAAACACACCTCAGGGTCAAAGACAAACACTACCTTAGAGTAAAAGGCTGGAAGACAATTTTACAAGCAAATGGTCTCAGGAAACAAGCTGGAGTAGCCATTTTAATATCAGATAAAATTGACTTTCAACCCAAAGTCATCAAAAGAGACGCTGAGGGACACTTATTGCTGGTCAAAGGAAAAATACAAAAAGAAGAACTGTCAATCCTTAACATCTATGCCCCAAATGCAAGGGCACCCTCTTTCGTAAAAGAAACTTTATTAAAACTAAAAGCACACATTGCACCTAACACAATAATTGTGGGTGACTTCAACACTGCACTTTCCTCATTGGACCGATCAGGAAAACAGAAACTAAACAGGGACACAATGAAACTAATTGAAGCTTTGGACCAATTAGATTTAACAGATATATATAAAACATTCTATCCTAAAACAAAAGAATATACCTTTTTCTCAGCACCTCATGGTACCTTCTCCAAAATCGACCATATAATTGGTCACAAGACAGACCTCAACAAATATAAGAAGATAGAACTAATCCCATGCCTCCTATCTGATCACTATGGAGTAGAAGTGGTCTTCAATAGCAACAGAAACAACAGAAAACCCACATACACGTGGAAACTGAACAATACTCTACTCAATGATACCTTGGTCAAGGAAGAAATAAAGAAAGAAATTAAAGACTTTTTAGAACACAATGAAAATGAAAACACAACATACCCAAATCTATGGGACACAATGAAAGCAGTGCTAAGAGGAAAACTCATAGCCCTGAGTGCCTCCAAAAAGAAAATGGAGAGAGCATACATTACCAGCTTAATGACACACCTGAAAGCCCTAGAACAAAAAGAAGCTATTTCGCCCAGGAGGAGTAGAAGTCAGGAAATCATCAAACTCAGGGCCGAAATCAATCAAGTAGAGAACCATTCAAAAAATCAACAAAACCAGGAGCTGGTTCTTTGAGAAAATCAACAAGATAGATAAACCCTTACCCAGACTGACCAAAGGGCACAGAGAAAGTATCCAAATTAACAAACTTAGAAATGAAAAGGGAGATATAACAACGGAAACTGAGGAAATCCAAAAAATCATCAGATCCTACTACAAGAGCCTGTACTCAACACAACTGTAGAATCTGGAGGAAATGGACAATTTCCTTGACAGATACCAAATACGAAAATTAAATCAGGACCAACTAGACCATCTAAACAGTCCCATAATGCCGAAAGAAATAGAAGGAGTCATAGAAAGTCTTCCAACCAAATAAAGCACAGGACCAGATGGCTTCAGTGCAGAATTCTACCAGACCTTCAAAGAAGAGTTAACACCTATACTCTTCAAACTATTCCACAAAATAGAAACAGAAGGAACACTACCCAATTCCTTCTACGAAGCCACAATTCCGCTGATACCAAAGCCACAAAAAGATCCAACAAAGAAAGAGAACTTCAGACCAATTTCCCTTATGAACATCGATGCAAAAATACTCAATAAAATTCTTGTCAACCGAATCCAAGAACACATCAAAACGATCATCCACCATGATCAAGTAGGCTTTATCCCGGGAATGCAGGGTTGGTTCAATATACGGAAATCCATCAATACAATCAACTACATAAACAAACTCAAAGAACAAAACCACATGGTCATTTCATTGGATGCTGAAAAAGCATTTGACAAAATTCAGCATCCCTTCATGCTTAAAGTCTTGGAGAGAACAGGAATTCAAGGCCCATACCTAAACATAGTAAAAGCAATATACAGCAAACCGGTAGCCAGCATCAAACTAAATGGAGAGAAACTTGAAGCAATCCCACTGAAATCAGGGACCAGACAAGGCTGCCCCCTTTCTCCTTATCTTTTCAATATTGTACTTGAGGTACTAGCTCGGGCAATTCGACAACATAAGGAGGTCAAAGGGATACAAATTGGAAAGGAAGAAATCAAACTATCATTATTTGCAGACGACATGATCGTCTACCTAAGTGACCCAAAGAACTCCACTAGAGAGCTCCTACAGCTGATAAACAACTTCAGCAAAGTAGCAGGTTATAAAATCATCTCCAGCAAATCAGTGGCCTTCCTATACTCAAAGGATAAGCAGGCTGAGAAAGAAATTAGGGAAATGACCCCCTTCACAATATCTTGTTTTTTCTAATCAACACATTGTAACACGAAAATCTTTGGTTTTGCGTGTAAGTCTAAGCGTGTAGCCTCAAAAAAGAATGCACAGGAGAGTTTTCTTTCGAAAGAATATGTAAGAATACCACGTTATAAGGAAATACATTGTTGCAGAGTAAAGACAAATACGTATGTATTGGAAACACTTTAGGAGAAGAAATAATGCATCATACAAAATTAGCTTGTATCTCCTAAACAACACGTTGTAACTCGAAAGGATTTGGTGTGGCGTGTACGTCTAAATTGGTAGCCTCAAAAGAGAACCCACAGGAGAATTTTCTTTCATCAACATTTGTCAGAAACCCACGTTTTAAGGAAATCCCGCATCATGTGAAATTATCTAATTTTTCCTAATCAACACGTTGTAACACGAAATGCTTTGGTTTGCCTGTATGTCTAAGCGTGTAGCCTCAAAAGAGAAGGCACAGGAGAGTTTTCTCTCGAAAGAATATGTAAGAATACCACCTTATAAGGAAGTACAGTGTTGCAGAGTAAAGACAAATACATACATATTGGAAACACTTTAAGAGAAGAAATAAGGCATCGTAAAAATTAGCTTGTATCTCCTAAACTACACGTTGTAACTCGAAAAGATTTGGTGTGGCGTGTACGTCTAAACGTGTAGCCTCAAAAGAGAACCCACAGGAGAATTTTCTTTCTTCAAAATTTGTCAGAAAACCATGTTTTAAGGAAATCCCGCATCGTGCGAAATTATCTTGTTTTTTCTAATCAACACATTGTAACGCTAAAATCTTTGGTGTTGCGTGTATGTCTAAGCATGTAGCCTCAAAAGAGAATGTACAGGAGAGTTTTATCTCGAAAGAATATGTAAGAATACCACGTTATAAAGAAATACAGTGTTGCAGAGTAAGGACAAATATGTATGTATTGGAAACACTTTACGAGAAGAAATATCGCTTCATACAAAATTAGCTTGTATCTCCTATACAACAAGTGGTAACACGAAAAAATTTGGTGTGGCGTGTACGTCTAAACATGTAGCCTCAAAAGAGAACCAACAGGAGAATTTTCTTTCGTCAAATTTGTCAGAAAACCACGTTTTAAAGAAATCCTGCATCGTGCGAAATTATCTTATTTTTCCTAATCAACACGTTGTAACACGAAATGCTTTGGTTTTGCCTGTATGTCTAAGTGTGTAGTCTCAAAAGAGAAGGCACAGGAGAGTTTTCTCTTGAAAGAATATGTAAGAATAGCACGTTATAAGGAAATACAGTGTTGCAGAGTAAAGACAAATACATACTTATTGGAAACACTTCAAGAGAAGAAATAACGCATCGTACAAAATTAACTTGTATCTCCTAAAGAACACGTTGTAAGTCGAAAAGATTTGGTGTGGCGTGTACGGCTAAACGTGTAGCCTCAAAAGAGAACCCACAGGAGAATTTTCTTTCGTCAAAATTTGTCAGAAATCCACGTTTTATGGAAACCCCGCATGGGGGAAATTATCTAGTTTTTCCTAAACAACACATTGTATCTCGAAATGCTTTGGTGTTGCGTGTATGACTAAGCATGTAGCCTCAAAAGGGAAGGCACAGCAGAGTTTTCTCTCGAAAGAATATGTAAGAGTACCACGATATAAGGAAATACAGTGTTGCAGAGTAAAGACAAATACATAAGTATTGGAAACACTTTACAAGAAGAAATAACGCATCGTAAAAATTAGCTTGTATCTCCTAAACTACACGTTGTAACTCGAAAAGATTTGGTGTGGTGCGTATGTCTAAAGGTGTAGCCTCAAAACAGAACCCACAGGAGAATTTTCTTTCGTCAAAATTTTTCAGAAAATCACATTTTAAGGAAATCCCGCATCGTGCGAAATTATCATGTTTTTCCTAAAAAACACGTTGTCACTCGAAAAGCTTTGGTATTGCGTGTATGTCTTAGCGTGTAGCCTCAAAAGAGAACCAACAGGAGAATTTTCTTTCATCAAAATTTGTCAGAAAACCACGTTTTAAGGAAATCCCGCATCGTGCGAAATTATCTTATTTTTCCTAATCAACACGGTGTAACATGAAATGCTTTGGTTTTGCCTGTATGTCTAAGCGTGTAGCCTCAAAAGAGTAGGCACAGGAGAGTTTTCTCTCAAAAGAATATGTAAGAATACCTCGTTATAAGGAAATATAATGTTGCAGATTAAAGACAAATACGTACGTATTGGAAACACTTTAAGAGAAGAAATAAAGCATCGTACATAATTAGCTTGTATCT
The DNA here is from genome assembly GCF_947179515.1 of Apodemus sylvaticus. NCBI lineage: Eukaryota > Metazoa > Chordata > Mammalia > Rodentia > Muridae > Apodemus > Apodemus sylvaticus. The sequence continues at coordinate 599,306 of NC_067483.1, read as the reverse complement.
CCTAAACAACAAGTTGTAACTCGAAAAGATTTGATGTGGCGTGTACGTCTAAACATGTAGCCTCAAAAGAGAACCCACAGGAGAATTTTCATTCGTCAAAATTTGTCAGAAAAGCACGTTTTATGGAAATCCGGCATAGTGCTAAATGATCTTGTTTTTCCTAAACAACACGTCGTAACTGGAAAAGCTTTGGTGTTGTGTTTATGGGTAAGCGTGTAGCCTCAAAAGAGTAGGCACAGGAGAGTTTTCTCTCGAAAGAACATGTAAGCATACCATGTTATAAGGATGCTACACGCTTAGACATACACGCAACACCAAAGCTTTTTGAGTTACAACTTTTTGTTTAGGAAAAACAAGATAATTTCGCACGATGCGGGATTTCCTTAAATCGTGGTTTTCTGAAAAAATGTTGACTAAAGAAAATTCTCCTGTGGGTTCTCTTTTGAGGCTACACGTTTAGACGTACACGCCACACCAAATATTTCAAGTTACAACGTGTTGTTTAGGAGATACAAGCTAATTTTTACGATGCGTAATTTCTTCTCGTAAAGTGTTTACAATATATATGTATTTGTCTTTACTCTGCAACACTGTATTTCCTTATAACGTAGTATTCTTACATATTCTTTCGAGATAAAACTCTCCTGTGCATTTTCTTTTGAGGCTACACGCTTAGACATACACGCAACACCAAACTTTTCTAGTTACAAAATGTTGTTTAGGAAAAACAAGATAATTTCGCACGAAGCGGGATTTCCTTAAAACGTGGTTTTCTGACAAAATTTTACGAAAGAAAATTCTCCTATGGGTTCTCTTTTGAGGCTACAAGTTTAGATGTACACGCCACACCAAATCCTTTCGAGTTACAACGTGTTGTTTAGGAGATACAACCTAATTTTGTACTATGCGTTATTTCTTCTTGTAAAGTGTTTCCAATACGTACGTATTTGTCTTTACTCTGCAACACTGTGTTTCCTTATAACGTGATGTTCTTACATATTCTTTCGAGAGAAAACTGTCCTGTACGTTTTCTTTTGAGGCTACACACTTAGACATACACGCAACACCAAAGCTTTTCGAGTTCCAACGTGTTGTTTAGGAAAAACAAGATAATTTAACACGATGCGGGATTTCCTTAAAACGTGGTTCTCTGACAAATTTTTACGAAAGAAAATTCTCCTGTGGGTTCTCTTTTGAGGCTACACGTTTAGAAGTACACGTCACACCAAATCATTTCGAGTTACAACGTGTTGTTTAGGAGATACAAGCTAATTTTGTACGATGCATTATTTCTTCTCGTAAAGTGTTTCCAATACTTGTGTATTTGTCTTTACTCTGCAACACTGTATTTCCTTATAACGTGATATTCTTACTTATTCCTTCAAGAGAAAACTCTCCTGTGCCTTCTCTTTTGAGGCTACACGATTTGACATACACGCAACACCAAAGCTTTTTGAGTTACAACGTGTTGTTTTGGAAAAACAAGATAATTTCGCACGATGCGGGATTTCCTTAAAATGTGGTTTTCTGAAAAAATGTTGATTAAAGAAAATTCTCCTGTGGGTTCTCTTTTGAGGCTACACGTTAAGACATACACGCAACACCAAAGCTTTTGGAGTTACAACGTGCTGTTTAGGAGATACAAGCTGATTTTGTAACATGCGTTATTTCACTTCGTAAAGTGTTTCCAATAGGTACGTATTTGTCTTTACTCTGCAACACTGTATTTCCTTATAAGGTGGTATTCTTACATATTCTTTCGAGAGAAAACTCTCCTGAGTGTTCTATTTTGAGGCTACACGCTTAGATATACACGCAACACCAAAGCTTTTCGAGTTACAACATGTTGTTTAGGAAAAACAAGATAATTTCGCACGATGCGGGATTTCCTTAAAACGTGGATTTCTGACAAATTTTGACGAAAGAAAATTCTCCTTGGCTTCTCTTTTGAGGCTACACGTTTAGAAGTACACGTCACACCAAATATTTTCGAGTTACAACGTGTTGTTTAGGAGATACAATCTAATTTTTGCGATGCGTTATTTCTTCTCGTAAAGTGTTTCCAATAAGTACGTATTTGTCTTTACTCTGCAACACTGTATTTCCTTATAACATAGTATTCGTGCATATTCTTTCAAGAGAAAACTCTCCTGTGCCTTCTCTTTTGAGGCTACACACTTAGACAGACACGCAACACGAAAGCTTTTCGAGTTACGACGTGTTGTTTAGGAAAAACAGGATAATTTCCCACGATAGGGGATTTCCTCCAAACTTGGTTTTCTGACAAATTTTGACGAAAGAAAATTCTCCTGTGGGTTCTCTTTTGAGGCTACACATTTAGACGTACACGCCACACCAAATCTTTTCGAGTTACAACGTGTTGATTAGGAGATACAAGCTAATTTTGTACGATGCGTTATTTCTTCTCTTAAAGTGTTTCCAATAAGTACGTATTTGTCTTTACTCTGCAACACTGTATTTCCTTTTAACGTGGTATGCTTACATATTATTTCGAGAGATAATTCTCCTGTGCCTACTCTTTTGAGGCTACACGCTTACCCATACACGCAATACCAAAGCTTTTCGAGTTTCGGCTTGTTGTTTCGGAAAAACAAGATCGTTTCACACGGTGCTGGATTTCCTTAAAACGTGCTTTCCTGAAAAATTTTGACGAGAGAAAATTCTCCTGTGGGTTCTCTTTTGAGGCTACACGTTTAGACGTACACGCCACACCAAAACCTTTCGAGTTGCAACGTGTTGTTTAGGAGATACAAGCTAATTTTGTATGATGCTTTATTTCTTCTCGTAAAGTGTTTCCAATATGTACGTATTTGTCTTTACTCTGCAACATTGTATTTTCTTATAACGTGGTATTCTTACATATTCTTTCGAGAGAAAACTCTCCTGTGCCTTCTCTTTTGAGGGTACACGCTTAGGCATACAGGCAAAACCAAAGCATTTCGTGTTACAACATGTTGATTAGGAAAAATAAGATATTTTCTCACGATGCGGGATTTCCATAAAACGTGGTTTTCTGACAAATTTTGACGGAAGAAAATTCTCCTGTTGGTTCTCTTTTGAGACTACACGTTTAGACGTACACGACACACCAAATCTTTTCGAGTTACAACATGTTGTATAGGAGATACAAGCTAATTTTGTTAGAAGCGTTATTTCTTCTCGTAAAGTGTTTCCAATACGTATGTATTTGTCTTTACTCTGCAACACTGTATTTCCTTATAACGTGGTATTCTTACATATTCTTTTGAGAGAAAACTCTCCTGTACCTTCTATTTTGAGGCTACATACTTAGACATACACGCAACACCGAAGCTTTTCGAGTTACAACGTGTAGTTTAGGAGATACAAGCTAATTTTGTACGATGCGTTATTTCTTCTCATAAAGTGTTTCCAATACGTACATTTTTGTCTTTACTCTGCAACACTGTATTTCCTTATAAGGTGGTATTCTTACATATTCTTTCGATAGAAAACTCTCTTGTGCATTCTCTTTTGAGGCTACAAACTTAGTCTTACACGCAACACCAAAGCATTTAGCGTTACAACATGTTGATTAGGAAAAAAAAAGATACTTTCCTTAAAACGTGGTTTTCTGAAAAATTTTGACGAAAGGAAATTCTCCTGTGGGTTCTGTTTTGAGGCTACACGTGTACACGTACACGCCCCACCAAATCCTTTCGAGTTACAACGTGCTGTTTAGGAGATACAAGCTAATTTTGTATGATGCGTTATTTCTTTTCGTAAAGTGTTTCCAATAGAGTACGTATTTGTCTTTGCTCTGAGACACTGTGTTTCCTAATAAAGTGGTATTCTTACATATTCTTTCCATAGAAAACTCACCTGTGCGTTCTCCTTGGAGGCTACACGCTTTGACATACATGCAACACCAAAGCTTTTCGCATTACAACGTGTTGATTAGGAAAAACAAGATAATTTCGCAGGATGCGGGATTTCCTTAAAACGTGGTTTTCTGACAATTTTGACGAAAGAAAATTCTCCTGTGGGTTCTCTTTATAGGCTACACGTTTAGACGTACACGCCACACCAAATCTTTTCGAGTTACAACGTGTTGTTTAGGAGATACAAGCTAATTTTGTTTTTTTCGTCAAAATTTGTCAGAAAACCACGTTTTAAGGAAATCCCGCATCATGCGAAATTAACTTTTTTTTTCCTAAACAACACGTTTTAACAGTAAAAGCTTTGCTGTTGCGAGTATATCTAAGCATGTAGCCTCAAAAGAGATCGCACATGAGAGTTTGCTCTCGAAAGAATATGTAAGAATACCACGTTATAAGGAAATACATTGTTGCAGAGTAAAGACAAATACATACGTATTGGAAACACTTTACAAGAAGAAATAACGCCTCGTACAAAATTAGCTTGTATCGCCTAAACAACACTTTGTAACTCGAAAACATTTGGTGTGGCATGTACGTCTAAACGTGTAGCCTCAAAAGAGAACCAACAGGAGAATTTTCTGTCGTCCAAATTTGTCAGAAAACAACGTTTTAAGGAAATCCCGCATCGTGCGAAATTATCTTGTTTTTCCTAAACAAAGTGTTATAACTCGAAAAGCTTTGGTGTTGCGTGTATGTCTAAGCATGTAGCCTCAAAAGAGAAGGCACAGGAGAGTTTTCACTTGAAAGAATATGTAACAATACCACGTTATAAGGATATACAGTATTGCAGAGTAAAGACAAATACGTATTGGAAACACTTTACTAGAAGAAATAACGCATCTTACAAAATTAGCTTGCATCTCCTAAAAAACACGTTGTAACTCGAAAAGATTTGGTGTGGCCTGTACGTTTAAATATGTAGCCTCAAAGGAGAAATCACAGGAGAATTTTCTTTCATCAAAATTTGTCAGAAAACCACGTTTTAAGGAAATCCCAAATCGTGCGAAATTATCTTGTTTTTCCTAAACAACACATCGTATCTCGAAAAGCTTTGGTGTTGCGTGTATGTCTAAGCGTGTAGCCTCAAAACAGAAGGCGCAGGAGAGTTTTCTCTCGAAAGAATATGTAAGAATACCACATTATAAGGAAATACAGTGTTGCAGAGTAAAGACAAACATGTACGTATTGGAAAGACTTTACAAGAAGAAATAACGCATCATAAAAATTAGCTTGTATCTCTTAAACTACACGTTGTAACTTGAAAAGATTTGGTGTAGCTTGTATGTCTAAACGTGTAGCCTCAAAAGAGAACCCACAGGAGAATTTTCTTTCGTCAATTTTTTTTCAGAAAACCACGTTTTAAGGAAATCCCGCAACATGTGAAATTATCTTGTTTTTCCTAAACAACACGTTGTAACTCGAAAAGCTTTGGTGTTCTGTATATGTCTAAGCGTGCAGCTTCAAAAGAGAAGTCACAGGAGAGTTTTCTCTCAAAAGAATATGTAATAATACCACGTTATATGGAAATACAGTGTTGCAGAGTAAAGACATATAGGTACATGTTGGAAACACTTTATGAGAAGAAATAACGCATCGTAAAAAATTAGCTTGTATCTCCTAAACAACACGTTGTAACTCGAAAAGCTTTGGTGTTACGTGTATATTTAAGCGTGTAGCTTCAAAAGAGAACACACAGGAGAGTTTTCTCTCGAAAGAATATGTAAGAATACCACATTATTATTAAATACAGTGCTGCAGAGTAAAGACAAATATGTATATATTGGAAACACTTTACGAGAAGAAATAACGCATCGTAAAAAAATAGCTTGTAACTCCTAAACAACACGTTTTACTCGAAAATATTTGGTGTGGCATGTACGTCTAAACGTGTAGCTTCAAAAGAGAACACACAGGAGAAATTTCTTTCGTCAAAATTTGTCACAAAACAAAGTTTTGATGAAATCCCGCATCGTGAGAAATTATCTTGTTTTTCCTATTCAACAAGTTGTAACTCGAAAAGCTTTGGTGTTGCGTGTATGTCTAAGCGTGTAGCCTCAAAAGAGAAGGCACAGGAGAGTTTTCTCTTGAAAGAATACGTAAGAATACCATGTTATAAGGAAATACAGTGTTGCAGAGTAAAGACAAATACTTACCTATTGGAAACACTTAAACTTTACGAGAATAAAAAATGCATCGTAAAAAATTAGCTTGTATCTCATAAACAACACATTGTAACTCGAAAAGATTTGGTGTGGCGTGTACGTCTAAACGTGTAGCCTCAAAAGAGAACCCACAGGAGAATTTTCTTTCGTCAAAATTTGTCAGAAAACCACTTTATAAGGAAATCCCGCATTGTGCGAAATTATCTTGTTTTTCCTAAACAACACATTGTAACTCGAAAATCTTTGGTGTTGCGTGTATGTCTAAGCGTGTAGCCTCAAAAGAGAAGGCACAGGAGAGTTTTCTCTCGAAAGAATATGTAAGAATACCACGTTATAAGGAAATACAGTGTTGCAGAGTAAAGACAAATACTTATGTATTGGAAACACTTTAAGAGAAGTAATAACGCATCTTAAAAAATTAGGTGATATCTCCTAAACAACACGTTGTAACTCAAAAAGATTTCATGTGGCATGTACGTCTAAACGTGTAGCCTTCAAAAGAGAACCCACAGGAGAATTTTCTTTTGTCAAAATTTGTCTGAAAACCACATTTTAAGGAAATCCAGCTTCGCGCGAAATTATCTTGTTTTTCCTAAACAACACGTTGTAACCCGAAACGCTTTGGTGTTGCCTGTATGTCTAAGCGTGTAGCTTCAAAAGAGAAGGCACAGGAGAGTTTTCTCTCAAAAGAATATGTAAGAATACCACGTTATAAGGAAATACAGTGTTGCAGAGTAAAGAGAAGTACGTATGTACTGGAAACACTTTACGAGAAGAAATAACGCATCTTACAAAATAAGGTTGTATCTCCTAAACAACACGTTGTAACTCGAAAAGATTTGGTGTGGCGTGTATGTCTAAACGTGTAGCCTCAAAAGAGAGCCCACAGGAGAATTTTCTTTTGTCAATATTTGTCAGAAAACCACGTTTTAAGGAAATCCCGCATCGGGAGAAATTATCTTGTTTTTCCTAAACAACATGTTGTAACTCGAAAAGCTTTCGTATTGCGTGTATGTCTAAGAGTGTAGCCTCAAAAGAGAAGGCACAGGAGAGTTTTCTCTCAAAAGAATATGTAAGAATAACACGTTATAAGGAAATACAATGTTGTAGAGAAAAGACAAATACGTACATATTGGAAACACTTAAACTATACGAGAAGAAATAATGCATCGTACAAAATTAGTTTGTATCTCCTAAATAGCACGTTGTAACTCGAAAAGATTTGGTGTGGCGTGTACGTCTAAACGTGTAGCCTCAAAGAGAACGCACAGGAAAATTTTCATTCATCAAAATTTGTCAGAAACCACGTTTTAAAGAAATCCCGCATTGTGCGAAATTATCTTATTTTTCCTAAACAACATGTTATAAATCGAAAAGCTTTGGTGTTGCGTTTATGTCTAAGCATGTAGCCTCAAAAGAGAAGGCACAGGAGAGTTTTCTCGAAAGAATATGTAAGAATACCACGTTATAAGGAAATACTGTGTTGCAGAGTAAAGACAAATACGTACATATTGGAAACACTTTACAAGAAGAAATAACCCATCGTACAAAATTAGCTTGTATCTCCTAAACTACACGTTGTAACTCGAAAAGATTTGGTGTGGCGTGTATGTCTAAACGTGTAGCCTCAAATGAGAACCCACTGGAGAATTTTCGTTCTTCAAATTTTTTTTAGAAAACCACGTTTTAAGGAAATCACGCATCGTGTGAAATTATCTTGTTTTTCCTAAACAACAAATTTTAACTCGAAAAGCTTTGTTGTTACGTGTATGTCTAAGCGAGTAGCATCAAAAAAGAAGAGGCACAGGAGAGTATTCTCTCGAAAGAATACATAAGAATACCACATTATATGGAAATACAGTGTGGCAGAGTAAAGACAGATACATACATAGTGGAAACACTTTACAAGAAGAAATAACGCATCGTACAAAATTAGGTTGTATCTCTTAAACAGCACTTTGTAACTCGAAAAGATTTGGTGTGGCGTGTACATCTAAACCTGTAGCCTCAAAGGAGAACCCACAGGAGAATTTTCTTTCATCAAAATTTGTCAGAAAACCACGTTTAAGGAAATCCCGCATCGTGTGAAATTATCTTGTTTTTCCTAAAGAACACGTTGTAACTCGAAAAGCTTTGGTGTTGCGTGTATGTCTAAGATTGTAGCCTCAAAAGAGAAGGCAAAGGAGAGTTTTCTCTCAAAAGAATATGTAAGAATACCACGTTATAAGGAAATACAGTGTTGCAAAGTAAAGACAAATACTTACATTGTGGAAATATTTTACGAGAAGAATTAACGCCTCGTTCAAAATTAGTTTGTATCTCCTAAACAACACGTTGTAACTCGAAAAGATTTGGAGTGGCTTGTACGTCTAAACGTGTAGCCTCAAAAGAGAACCCACAGGAGAATTTTCTTTCGTCAAAATTTGTCAGAAAACCACGTTTTAAGGAAATCCGGCATCGTGCGAATTTATCTTGTTTTTCCTAATCAACACGTTGTAACACAAAATGCTTTGGTTTTGCGTGTATGTCTAAGCGCGTAGCCTCAAAAGAAAAGGCACAGGAGAGTTTTCTCTCGAAAGAATATGTAGGAATACCACGTTATAAGGAAATATAGTGTTGCAGAGTAAAGACAAATATGTACCTATTGGAAACACTTAAAATTTACGAGAATAAAAAATGCATCGTAAAAAATTAGCTTGTATCTCATAAACAGCACATTGTAACTCGAAAAGATTTGGTGTGGCGTGTATGTCTAAACATGTAGCCTCAAAAGAGAACCCACAGGAGAATTTTCTTTAATCAAAATTTGTCAGAAAACCAAGTTTTAAGGAAATCCCGCATCGTGCGAAATTATCTTGTATTTCCTAAACAACATGTTGTAACTCAAAAGCTTTGGTGTTGCGTGTATGTCTAAGCGTGTAGCCTCAAAAGAGAAGGCACAGGAGAGTTTTCTCTCGAAAGAATATGTAAGAATACCACGTTATAAGGAAATACAGTTTTGCAGAATAAAGACAAATACGTACCTATTGGAAACACTTAAAGTTTATGAGAAGAAATAACGCATCTTAAAAAAATAGCTTGTATCTCCTAAACAACACATTGTAACTCGAAAAGACTTGGTGTGGCGTGTACATCTAAACGTGTAGCCTCAAAAGAGAACCTACAGGAGAATTTTCTTTCGTCAAAATTTGTCAGAAAACCACGTTTTAAGGAAATCCCATATCGTGCGAAATTATCTTATTTTTCCTAAACAACATGTTGTAACATGAAAAGCATTGGTGTTGTGAGTATGTCTTAGCATGTAGCCTCAAAGGAGAACGCACAGGAGAGTTTTGTCTCGAAAAAATATGTAAGAATACCACGTTATAAGGAAATCGAATGTTTCAGAGTAAAGACAAATACATACTTATTGGAAACACGTTCCGAGAAGAAATAACGCATCGTAAAAATTAGCTTGTATCTCCTAAACAACACGTTGTAACTCGAAAAGATTTGGTGGGGCGTGTACGTCTAAACGTGTAGCCTCAAAAGAGAACCCACAGGATAATTTTCTTTCGTCAAAATTTGTCAGAAAACCATGTTTTAAGGTAATCCCGCATCGTGCGAAATTATCTTGTTTTTCCTAATCAACATGTTGTAACTCGAAAAGCTTTGGTGTTGTGTGTATGTCTAACCGTGTAGCCTCAAAAGAGAAGGCACAGGAGAGTTTTCTCTCAAAGAATATGTAAGAAGACCACGTTATACAGAAATACAGTTTTGCAGAGTAAAGACAAATATGTATGCATTGGAGAAACTTTAGGAGTAGAAATAACGCATCGTACAAAATTAGCTTGTATCTCCTAAACAATACGTTGTAACTCGAAAATATTTGGTATGGCGTGTATGTCTAAACATGTAGCCTCAAAAGAGAACCCACAGGAGAATTTTCATTCGTCAAAATTTGTCAGAAAACCACGTTTTAAGGAAATCCTGCATCGTGAAAAATTATCTTGTTTTGCCTAAACAACACGTTGTAATTCGAAAAGCTTTGGTGTTGCGTGTATGTCTAAGCGTGTAGCCTCAAAAGAGAAGGCACAGGAGAGTTTTCTCTCGAAAGAATATGTAAGAATACCACGTTATAAGGAAATACAGTGTTGCAGATAAAGACAAATACATACGTATTGGAAACACTTAAACTTTACGAGAAGAAATAACTTATCGTAAAAAATTAGCTTGTATCTCCTAAACAACACGTTGTAACTCGAAAAGACTTGGTGTGGCGTGTAAGTCTAAACGTGTAGCCTCAAAAGAGAACCCACAGGAGAATTTTCTTTGTCAAAATTTGTCAGAAAACCATGTTTTAAGGAAATCCTGCATCTTGCAAAATTATCTTTTTCCTAAACAACTCATCTTAATGCATAAAGCTTTGGTGCTGCGTGTATGTCTAAGCATGTAGCCTCAAAAGAAAAGGCACAGGAGAGTTTTCTCTCGAAACAATATGTAAGAATACCACGTTATAAGGAAATATAGTGTTGCAGAGTAAAGAAATTACGTACAAATTGGAAACATTTTACGAGAAGAAATAATGCTTCGTACAAGCTTGTATCTCCTAAACAACACGTTTTAACTCAAAATGATTTGGTGTGGCGTGTACGTCTAAATGTGTAGCCTCAAAAGAGAACCCACAGGAGAATTTTCTTTCGTCAAAATTTGTTAGAAAACCACATTTTAAGGAAATACTGCATCGTGCGAAATTATCTTGTTTTTCCTAAACAACACTTCGTAACTCGAAAAGCTTTGGTTTTGTGTGTATGTCTAATCATGTAGCCTCAAAGAAGAAGGCACAGGAGAGTTTTCTCTCGAACGAATATGTAAGAATACCACCTTATAAGGATATACAGTGTTGCAGAGAAAAGACAAATACGTACATATTGGAAACACTTAAACTTTACGAGAAGAAATAACGCATCGTACAAAATTAGCTTGTACCTCCTAAACAACACGTTGTAACTCGGAAAGATTTGATGTGGCTTGTACGTCTAAAAGTGTAGCCTCAAAAAAGAACCCACAGGAGAATATTCTTAGGTCAAAATTTGTCAGAAAACCACGTTTTAAGGAAATCCCGCATCGTGCGAAATTATCTTGTTTTTCCTAAACAACACGTTGTAACTCGAAAAGCTTTGGTGTTGCATGTATGTCTAAGCATGTAGCCACAAAAGGGAATGCACAGGAGAGTTTTCTCTCAAAAGAATATGTAAGAATACCCCGTTATAAGGAAATACAGTGTTGCAGAGTAAAGACAAATACATACATATTGGAAATACTTAAACTTTATGAGAAGAAATAATGCATCATACAAAATTAGCTTGTATCTCCTAACAGCACGTTGTAACTCGAAAAGATTTGGTGTGGCGTGTACTTCTAAACGTGTAGCCTCAAAAGAGAACCACACAGGAGAATTTTCTTTTGTCAAAATTTGTCTGAAAACCATGTTTTAAGGAAATCCCGCATCGTTGGAAATTACCTTGTTTTTCCTAAACAACACGTAGTCACTCGAAAAGCTTTGGTGTTGCGTGTATGTCTAAGCGTATAGCCTCAAAAGAGAAGGCACAGGAGAGTTTTCTCTTGAAATAATATGTAAGAATACCACGTTATAAGGAATTACAGTGTTGCAGAGTAAAGCAAATACATACGTATTGGAAACACTGTACAAGAAGAAATAACGCATCATACAAAATTAGCTTGTATCTCCTAAACAATACATTGTAACTCGGAAAGATTTGATGTGGCTTGTACGTCTAAATGTGTGGCCTCAAAGGAGAACCCACAGGATAAATATTCTTTAGTCAAAATTAGTAAGAAAACAACGTTTTAAGGAAATCCCGCATCGTGCGAAATTATCTTGGTTTTCCTAAAGAACACGTTGTAACTCGAAAAGCTTTGCTGTTGCGTGAATGTCTAAGCGCGAAGCCTCAAAAGAGAAGGCACAGTAGAGTTTTCTCTTGAAAGAATATGTAAGAATACCAAGTTATAAGGAAATACAGTGTTGCAGAGTAAAGACAAATACGTAATTATTGGAAACACTTTGCAAGAAGAAATAACGCATCATAAAAAATTAGCTAGTTTCTCCTAAGCTACACGTTGTAACTCGAAAAGATTTGGTGTGGCATGTACATCTAAACATGTAGCCTCAAAAGAGAACCCACAGGAGAGTTTTCTTTCGTCAAATTTTTTTTCAGAAAACCACGTTTTAAGGAAATCCCGCATCGTGCTAAATTATCTTGTTTTTCGTAAACAACACGTTGTCACTCGAAAAGCTTTGGTGTTGCGTGTATGTCTAAGCTTGTATCCCCAAAGAGAACGCACAGGAGAGTTTTCTCTCGAAAGAATATGTAAGAATACCACGTTATAAGGAAGGACAGTGTTGCAGAGTAAAGCAAATACATACGTATTGGAAACACTTTACAAGAAGAAATAACACATCATACAAAATTAGCTTGTATCTCCTAAACAACACATTGTAACTCAGAAAGATTTGATGTGGCTTGTATGTCTAAACGTGTAGCCTCAAAGGAGAACCCACAGGAGAATATTCTTTAGTCAAAATTGGTCAGAAAACCACGTTTTAAGGAAATCCCGCATTGTGCGAAATTATCTTGTTTTTCCTAAAGAACACTTTGTAACTCGAAAAGCTTTGGTGTTGTATGTATGTCTAAGCGTGTAGCCTCAAAAGAGAAGGCACAGGAGAGTTTTTTCTCGAAAGAATACGTAAGAATATCACATTATATGGAAATACAGTGTTGCAGAGTAAAGACAAATACGTACGTATTCGAAACACTTTACAAGAAGAAATAACGCATCGTACAAAATTACGTTGTATCTCCTAAATTACACGTTGTATCTCGAAAAGATTTCGTATGGCGTGTACGTCTAAACATGTAGCCTGAAAAGAGAACCCACAGGAGAATTTTCTTTCGTCAAAATTTTTTCAGAAAACCACGTTTTAAGGAAATCCCGCATCGTGCGAAATTATCTTGTTTTTCCTAAAGAACACGTTGTAACTCGAAAAGCTTTGGTGTTTAGTGTATGTCTAAGCGTGTAGCCTCAAAAGAGAACGCACAGGAGTGTTTTCTCTCGAAAGAATATGTAAGCATACCACGTTATTAGGAAATACAGTGTTGCAGAGTCAAGAAAAATATGTACGTATTGGAAACACTTTACGAGAAGAAATAAAGCATCAAACAAAATTAGCTTGTATCTCCTAAACAACACGTTGTAACTCGAAATGATTTGGCATGACATGTACGTCTAAACGTGTAGCCTCAAAAGAGAACCCACAGAAGAATTTTCTTTCGTCAAAATTTGTCAGAAAACATTTTTTTAAGGAAATCCCGCATCGTGCGAAATTATCTTGTGTTTCCAAAACAACACATCGTAACTCGAAAAGCTTTGATGTTGCGTGTTTGTCTAAGCGTGTACCCTCAAAAGAGAAGGCACAGGAGAGTTTTCTCTCAAAAGAATAGGTAAGAATACCACGTTATAAAGAAATACAGTGTTGCAGACTAAAGACAAATACGTACGTATTGGAAACACTTAAACTTTACGAGAAGAAATAACTTATCATACAAAATTAGCTTGTATCTCCTAAACAGCACGTTGTAACTCGAAAAGATTTGGTGTGGCATGTACGTCTAAATGTGTAGCCGTAAAAGAGAACCCCCAGGAGAATTTTCTTTCGTCAAATTTTTCAGAAAACCACGTTTTAAGTAAATCCCGCATCGTGCGAAATTATCTTGTTTTTCCTAAACAACACGTCGTTACTAGAAAAGCTTTGGTGTTGCGTGTATGTCTAAGCATGTAGCCTCAAAAGAGAATGCACTGGAGAGTTTTCTCTCGAAAGAATATGTAAGAATACCACAATATAAGGAAATACAGTGTTGCAGAGTAAAGACAAATATGTACTTATTGGAAACACTTTACGAGGAGAAATAACGCATAGTAAAAAAATTAGCTTGTATCTCCTAAACAACACATTGTAACTCGAAAACATTTGGTGTGGCGTGTACGTCTAAAGGTGTAGCCTCAAAAGAGTACCCACAGGAAAATTTTCTTTCGTCAAAATTTGTCACAAAACCACGTTTTAAGGAAATCACGCATCGTGCGAAAAATCTTGTTTTTCCTAAACAACACGTTGTAACTCGAAAAGCTTTGGTGTTGCGTGTATGTCTATGCGTGTAGCCTCAAAAGAGAAGGCACAGGAGAGTTTTCTCTGGAAACAATATGTAACAATACCACGTTATAAGGAAATACAGTGTTGCAGAATAAAGACAAATCCATACATATTGGAAACACTTAAACTTTACGAGTAGAAATAATGCGTCGTGCAAAATTAGCTTGTATCTCTTAACAGCACGTTGTAACTAGAAATGATTTGGTGTGGCGTGTACTTCTAAACGAGTAGCCTCAAAAGAGAACCCACAGGAGAATTTTCTTGCGTCAAAATTTGTCAGAAAACCACGGTTTAAGGAAATCCCGCATCATGCGAAATTATCTGGTTATTCCTAAACAACACGTTGTAACTCGAAAAGCTTTGGTGTTTCGTGTAAGTCTTAGCGTGTAGCCTCAAAAGAGAAGGCAACGGAGAGTTTTCTCTCAAAAGAATATGTAAGAATACCACGTAAATAGGAACTACAGTGTTGCAGAGTAAAGACAAGTACATACGTATTGGAAACACTTTAGGAGAAGAAATAACGCATCATAAAAAATTAGCTTGTATCTCCTAAACAACACGTTGTAACTCGAAAATATTTGGTGTGGCGTGTGCGTCTAAACGTGTAGCATCAAAAGAGAACCCACAGGAGAATTTTCTTTCGTCAAAATTTATCAGAAAACCACGTTTTAAGGAAATCCCGCATCGTGCGAAATTATCTTGTTTTTCCTAAACAAAACATCGTAACTCGAAAAGCTTTGGCGTTGCTTGTATATCTAATCGTGTAGCCTCAAAAGAGAAGGCACAGGAGAGTTTTCTCTCGAAAGAATATGTAAGAATACCACGTTATAAGGAAATACAGTGTTGCAGAGCAAAGACAAATAATTACGTTTTGGAAACATTTTAGGAGAAGAAATAACGCATCGTACAAAATTAGCTTGTATCTCCTAAACAACACGTTTTAACTCGAAATGATTTGGTGTGGCGTGTACGTCTAAACGTGTAGCCTCAAAAGAGAACCCACAGGAGAATTTTCTTTCTTCAAAATTTGTCAGAAATCTACGTTTTAAGGAAATCTCGCATCGTGCGAAATTATCTTGTTTTTCCTAATCAACACGTTGTAACTCGAAAAGATTTGGTGTTGCGTGTATGTCTAAGCGTGTAGCCTCAAAAGAGAAGGCACAGGAGAGTTTTCTCTCAAAAGAATATGTAAGAATACCACGTTATAAGGAAATACAGTGTTGCAGAGTAAAGACAAATACTTACTTATTGGAAACACTTAAACTTTATGAGAAGAAATAACTTAGATACAAATTTAGCTTGTATCTCCTAAACAGCACGTTGTAACTTAAAAAGATTTGGTGTGTCGTGTAATTCTAAACGTGTAGCCTCAAAAGAGAACCCACAGGAGAATTTTCTTTCATCAAAATTTGTCAGAAAACCATGTTATAAGGAAATCCCGCATCGTGCAAAATTATCTTGTTTTTCCTAAACAACACATCTTAACTCGAAAAGCTTTGGTGTTGCGTGTATGTCTAAGCGTGTAGCCTCAAAAGAGAAGGCACAGGAGAGTTTTCACTCAAAACAATATGTAAGAATACCACGTTATAAGGAAATACAGTGTGGCAGAGTAAAGACAAATACCTACTAATTAGAAACACTTAAACTTTACGAGAAGTAATAACGCATCATTTAAAATTAGCTTATATCTCCTAAACAACACGTTGTAAATGGAAAAGATTTGGTCTGGCGTTTACAACTAAACATGTAGGCTTAAAAGAGAACCCACAGGAGAATTTTTTTCCGTCAAAATTTGCCAGAAAAACGTGTTTTAAGGAAATCCCGCATTGTGCGAAATTATCTTGTTTTTCCTAAACAACACATCGTAACTCGAAAAGCTTTGGTGTTGCGTGTATGTCTAGGCGTGTAGCCTCAAAAGAGAAGGCACAGGAGAGTTTTCTCTCAAAAGAATATGTAAGAATACCACGTTATAAGGAAATACAGTGTTGCAGAGTAAAGACAAATACGCACTTATTAGAAACACTTAAACTTTATGAGAAGAAATAATGCATCGTACAAAATTAGCTTGTATCTCCTAAACAGCACGTTGTAACTTGAAAAGATTTGGTGTGGCGTGTACACCTAAACGTGTAGCCTCAAAAGAGAACCCACAGGAGAATTTTCTTTCATCAAAATATGTCAGAAAACCACGTTTTAAGGAAATCCCTCATCGTGTGAAATTATCTTGTTTTTCCTAAACAACATGTTGTAACTCGAAAAGCTTTGGTGTTGCGTGTAAGTCTTAGCGTGTAGCCTCAAAAGAGAAGGCAATGGAGAGTTTTCTCTAGAAAGAATATGTAAGAATACCACGTTATAAGGAAATACAGTGTTGCAGAGTAAAGACAAATACGTACATATTGGAAACACTTTAACATTATGAGAAAAAATAACACATCGTAAAAAATAGCTTGTATCTCCTCAACAACACGTTGTAACTCGAAAAGACTTGGTGTGGCATGTATGACTAAACGTGTAGCCTCAAAAGAAAACCCATAGGAGAATTTTCTTTCGTCAATATTTGTCAGAAAACCACATTTTAAGGAAATCTCGCATCGTGCGAAATTATCTTGTTTTTCCTAAACAACACGTTGTAACTCGAAAAGCTTTGGTGTTGCGTGTATTTCTAAGCTTGTAGCCTCAAAAGAGAACGCACAGGAGAGTTTTCTCTCGAAAGAATATGTAAGAATACCACGTTATAAGGAAATACCGTGTTGCAGAGTAAAGACAACTACGTACGTATTGGAAATCTTTAAGAGAAGAAATGACGCATCGTACAAAATTAGCTTGTATCTCCTAAACAACACGTTATAACCCGAAAAGATTTGGTGTGGCGTGTGTGTCTAAACGTGTAGCATCAAAATAGAACCCACAGGAGAATTTTCTTTCGTCAAAATTTTTCAGAAAACCACGTTTTATGGAAATCTCGCATCGTGCAAAATTTCCTTCTTTTTCCTAAACAACACGTGGTAACTCGAAAAGCTTTGGAGTTGCGTGTTTGTCTAAGCTTCTAGCCTCAAAAGAGAATGTACAGGAGAGTTTTCCCTCGAAAGAATATGTAAGAATACCACGTTATAAGGAAATACAGTGTTGCAGAGTAAAGACAAATAAGTACATATTGGAAACACTTTACGAGAAGAAATAACGCATCATACAATATTTGCTTGTATCTCCTAACAACACGTTGTAACTCAAAAATATTTGGTGTGGCTCGTACCTCTACACGTGTAGCCTCAAAAGAGAACCTACAGGAGAACTTTCTTTCGTCAAAATTTGTCAAAAAACCACGTTTTAAGGAAATCCCACATCGTGCAAAATTATCTTGTTTTTCCTTAACAACACGTTGTAACTCGAAAAGCTTTGGTGTTGTGTGAATGTCTGAGCATGTAGTCTCTAAAGAGAATGCACAGGAGAGTTTTCTCTCGAAAGAACATGTAAGAATACAATGTCATAAGGAAAAGCAGTGTTGCAGACTAAAGACAAATATGTACATAAGGGAAACACTTTACGAGAAAAAATAACGCATCGTACAAAATTAGCTTGTATCTCCTAAACAACACGTGGTAACTCGAAATGATTTGGTGTGGCGTGTACGTCTATACAGGTAGCCTCAAAAGAGAACCCACAGGAGAATTTTCTTTCGTCAAAATTTTTCCTAAAACCACGTTTTAAGGAAATCCCGCATCTTGCGAAATTATCTTGTTTTTCATAAACAACACGTTGTAACTCGAAAAGCTTTGGTGTTGCCTGTATGTCTAAGTGTGTAGCCTCAAAAGGGAACGCACAGGATAGTTTTCTCTCGAAAGAATATGCATGAATTCCACCTTATAAGGAAATGCAATGTTGCAGAATAAAGAAAAATATGTACGTATGGGAAACACTTTACGAAAAGATTTAACGCAACGTAAAAAATTAACTTGTATCTCCTAAACAACACGTTGTAACTCGAAAATATTTGGTATGGCATGTACGTCTAAACGTGTAGCCTCAAAAGAGAACCCACAGGAGAATTTTCTTTCGTCAAAATTTTTCAGAAAACCACGTTTTAAGGAAATCCCGCATCGTGCGAAATCATCTTGTTTTTCCTAAACAACATGTTGTAACTCGAAAAGCTTTGGTGTTGCGTGTATGTGTAAGCATGGAGCCTCAAAAGAGAAGGCACGGGAGAGTTTTCTCTCAAAAGAATAGGTAAGTATACCATGTTATAAGGAAATACAATTTTGCAGAGTAAAGACAAATAAGTACATATTGGAAACACTTTACGAGAAGAAATAACGCATCGTACAAAATTAGCTTGTATCTCCTAAACAACACGTTGTAACTCGAAAAGATTTGGTGTGACGTGTACGTCTAAACGTGTAGCCTCAAAAGAGAACCCACAGGAGAATTTTCTTTCATCAAAATTTGTCAGAAACCACGTTTTAAAGAAATCTCGCATCGTGCAAAATTATCTTGTTTTTCCTAAACAACAGGTTGTAACTGGAAAATCTTTGGTGTTGCCTGTATGTCTAAGCTTGTAGCCTCAAAGGAGAACTCACAGGAGAGTTTTCTCTCGAAAGAATATGTAAGAATACCACGTTATAAGGAAATACAGTGTTGCAGAGTAAAGACAAATACTTACGTATTGGAAACACTTTAAGAGAAGAAATAACGCATCGTACAAAATTAGCTTGTATCTCCTAAACAACACGTTGTAACTCGAAAAGATTTGGTATGGCCTATATGTCTAAATGTGTAGCCTCAAAAGAGAAGCCACAGGAGAATTTTCTTTCGTCAAAATTGGTCAGTAAACCACATTTTAAGGAAATCCCGCATCATGCGAAATTATCTTGTTTTTCCTAAACAAACGGTCGTAACTCGAAAAGCTTTGGTGTTGCGAGTATGTCTAAGCATGTAGCCTCAAAAGAGAAGGCATAGGAAGAGATTTTTCCCTTAAATAAAATGTAAGAATACCACGTTAAAAAGAAATACAGTGTTGCAGAGTAAAGACAAATACGTACATATTGGAAACACTTTACAAGAAGAAATAATGCATCGTAAAAAATTAGCTTGTATCTCCTAAACTACACGTTATAACTCGAAAAGATTTGGTGTGGCGTGTACATTTAAACGTGTAGCCTCAAAAGAGAACCCACAGGAGTATTTTCTTTCGTCAAAATTTTTTCAGAAAACCACGATTTTAGGAAATCCCGCATCGTGCGAAATTATCTTGTTTTTCCTAAACAACACGTTGTAACTCGTGTGCTTTGGTGTTGCATGTATGTCTAAGCATGTAGCCTTCAAAAGAGAACGCACACGAGAGTTTTCTCTCGAAAGAATATGTAAGAATACCACGTTATAAGGAAATACAGTGTTGCAGAGTAAAGACAAATACGTATGTATTGGAAACACTTTACGAGAAGAAATAAAGCATCGTAAAAAATTAGCTTGTATCTCCTAAACAACACGTTGTAACTCGAAAATATTTGGTGTGGTGTGTGCATCTAATCGTGTAGCCTCAAAAGAGATCCCACAGAAGAATTTTCGTTCGTCAAATTTTTTCAGAAAACCACGTTTTAAGGAAATCCCACATCCTGCGAAATTATCTTGGTTTTCCCAAACAAAACGTCGTAACTCGAAAAGCTTTGGTGTTGCCTCTATGTCTAAGCGTGTAGCCTCAAAAGAGAAGGCACAGGAGAGTTTTCTCTATAAAGAATATGTAAGAATACCACGTTATAAGGAAATACATTGTTGCAGAGTAAAGACAAATACGTTCGTATTGGAAACACTTTACGAGAAGAAATAATGCTTCGTACAAGCTTGTATCTCCTAAACAACACGTTTTAACTCGAAATGATTTGGTGTGGCGTGTACGTCTAAACGTGTAGCCTCAAAAGAGAACCCACAGGAGAATTTTCTTTTGTCAAAATTTGTAAGAAAACCACGTTTTAAGGAAAGCCCGCATCATGCGAAATTATATTGTTTTTCCTAATCAACACGTGTAAATCAAAAAGATTTGGTTTTGCGTGTATGTCTAAGCATGTAGCCTCAAATGAGAAGGCACAGGAGAATTTTCTCTCGAAAGAATATGCAAGAATACCACGTTATAAGGAAATACAGTGTTGCAGAGTAAAGACAAATACGTACGTATTGGAAACACTTTACGAGAAGAAATAATGCATCATACAAAATTAGCATGTATCTCCTAAACTACACGTTATAACTCGAAAAGATTTGGTGTGACGTGTACATCTAAACGTGTAGCCTCAAAAGAGAACCCACAGGAGTATTTTCTTTGGTCAAATTTTTTTCAGAAAACCACGATTTTAGAAAATCCCACATCGTGCGAAATTATCTTGTTTTTCCTAAACAACACGTTGTAACTCGAATAGCTTTGGTGTTGCGTGTATGTCTAAGCGTGTAGCCTCAAAAGAGAACGCACAGGACAGTTTTCTCTCGAAAGAATATGTAAGAATACCACGTTATGAGGAAATACAATGTTGCAGAGTAAAGACAAATATGTACATACTGGAAACACTTAAACTTTACGAGAAGAAATAATGCATCATAAAAAATTAGCTTGTAACTCCTAAACAGCACGTTGTAACTCGAAAAAATTTGGTGTGGTGTGTACGTCTAAACGTGTAGCCTCAAAATAGAACCCACAGGAGAATTTTCTTTCGTCAAAATTTGTAAGAAAACCACGATTTAAGGAAAGCCCGCATCATGCGAAATTATATTGTTTTTCCTAATCAACACGTGTAAATCAAAAAGATTTGATTTTGCGTGTATGTCTAAGCATGTAGCCTCAAATGAGAAGGCACAGGAGAATTTTCTCTCGAAAGAATATGCAAGAATACCACGTTATAAGTAAATACAGTGTTGCAGAGTAAAGACAAATACGTACGTATTGGAAACACTTTACGAGAAGAAATAATGCATCGTACAAAATTAGCATGTATCTCCTAAACTACACGTTATAACTCGAAAAGATTTGGTGTGACATGTACATCTAAACGTGTAGCCTCAAAAGAGAACCCACAGGAGTATTTTCTTTGGTCAAATTTTTTTCAGAAAACCACGATTTTAGAAAATCCCATATCGTGCGAAATTATCTTGTTTTTCCTAAACAACACGTTGTAACTCGAATAGCTTTGGTGTTGCGTGTATGTCTAAGCGTGTAGCCTCAAAAGAGAACGCACAGGACAGTTTTCTCTCGAAAGAATATGTAAGAATACCACGTTATGAGGAAATACAATGTTGCAGAGTAAAGACAAATATGTACATACTGGAAACACTTAAACTTTACGGGAAGAAATAATGCATCATAAAAAATTAGCTTGTAACTCCTAAACAGCACGTTGTAACTCGAAAAGATTTGGTGTGGTGTGTACGTCTAAATGTGCAGCCTCAAAAGAGAACCCACAGGAAAATTTTCTTTCGTCAAAATTTGTCAGAAAACCACGTTTTAAGGAAATCCCACATCGTGCGAAATTATCTTGTTTTTCCTAAACATCACGGTGTCACTCGAAAATCTTTTGTGTTGCGTGTATGTCTAAACGTGTAGCCTCAAAAGAGAAGGCACAGGAGAGTTTTCTGTCAAAAGAATATGTAAGAATACCACGTTATTAGGAAATACAGTATTGCACACTAAAGAAAATACATACTTATTGGAAACACTTTACAAGAAGAAATAACGCATCGTACAAAATTAGCTTGTATCTCCTGAACAACACATGGTAACTCAAAATGATTCGGTATTGCGTGCACGTCTAAACGTGTAGCCTCAAAAGAGAACCCACAGGAGAATTTTCTTTCCTCAAAAGTTGTCAGAACACCACGTTTTAAGGAAATCTCTCATCGTGCGAAATTATCTTGTTTTTCATAAAAACACGTTGTAACTCGAAAAGCTTTGGTGTTGCCTGTATGTCTAAGTGTGTAGCCTCAAAAGGGAACGCACAGTATAGTTTTCTCTCGAAACAATATGTAAGAAAACTACGTGATAAGGAAATACAGTGTTGCAGCGTAAAGACAAATACATACATATTGGAAACGCTTTACTAGAAGAATTAACGCATCGTACAAAATTAGCTTGTATCTCCTAAACAACACGTTGTAAATCGAAAAAATTTGGTGTGGCGTGTACATCTAAAAATGTAGCCTCAAAAGAGAACCCAAAGGAGAATTTTCTTTCGTCAAAATTTGTCAGAAAACCACGTTTTAAGGAAATCCCGCATCGTTCGATATCATCTTCTTCCTAAACAACATGTTGTAACTCGAAAAGCTTTGGTGTTGCGTGTATGTGTAAGCGTGGAGCCTCAAAAGAGAAGGCACAGGAGAGTTTTCTCTTGAAAGAATATGTAAGAATACCACGTTATAAGAAAATACAATTTTGCAGGGTAAAGACAAATAAGAACTTATTGGAAACACATTACAATAAGAAATAACATATCGTAGAAAATTAGCTTGTATCTCCTAAACAACAAAAAGATTTGGTGTGACGTGTACGTCTAAATGTGTAGCCTCAAAAGAGAACCCACAGGAGAATTTTCTTTCATCACAATTTGTCAGAAACCACGTTTTATGGAAATCTCGCATCGTGCGAAATTATCTTGTTTTTCCTAAACAACACGTTGTAACTCGAAAAGCTTTGGTGGTGCGTGTATGTCTAAGCGTGTAGCCTCAAAAGAGAACACACAGGAGACTTTTCTCTCGAAAGAATATGTAAGAATACCACGTTATAAGGAAATACAGTGTTGCAGAGTAAAGACAAATACATACGTATTGGAAACACTTTACGAGAAGAATTAAAGCATCGTACAAAATTAGCTTGTATCTCCTAAACAACACCTTGTAACTCGATAAGATTTAGTGTGGCTCGTACCCCTACACGTGTAGCCTCAAAAGAGAACCCACAGGAGAATTTTCTTTCGTCAAAATTTTTCAGAAAACCACGATTTATGGAAATCTCGCATCGTGCGAAATTATCTTGTTTTTACTAAACAACACGTTGTTACTCGAAAATCGTTGTCGTTGCATGTATGTCTAAGCATGTAGCCTCAAAAGAGCACGCACAGGAGAGTTTTCCCTCAAAGAATATGTAAGAATACCACGTTATAAGGAAATACAGTGTTGCAGACTAAATACAAATAAGTACGTATTGGAAACAATTTATGAGAAGAAATAACGCATCGTACAAAATTAGCTTGTATCTCCTAAACAACACGTTGTAACTCGAAAAGATTTGGTGTGACGTGTACGTCTACATGTGTAGCCTCAAAAGAGAACCCACAGGAGAATTTTCTTTCATCAAAATTTGTCAGAAACCACGTTTTAAAGAAATCTTGCATCGTGCAAAATTATCTTGTTTTTCCTAAACAATAGGTTGTAACTGGAAAAGCTTTGGTGTTGCCTGTATGTCTAAGCTTGTAGCCTCAAAAGAGAACTCACAGGAGAGTTTTCTCTCGAAAGAATATGTAAGAATACCACGTTATAAGGAAATACAGTGTTGCAGAGTAAAGACAAATATGTACTTATTGGAAACACTTTAAGAGAAGAAATAACGCATCGTAAAACACTAGCTTGTATCTCCTAAATAACACGTTGTAACTCGAAAAGATTTGGTATGGCTCTTACCTCTACACGTGTAGCCTCGAAAAAGTACCCACAGGAGAACTTTCTTTCGTCAAAATTTTTCAGAAAACCACGTTTTATGGAAATCTGGCATCGTGGGAAATTATCTTGTTTTACCTAAACAACACATTGTAACTCAAAAAGCTTTGGCGTTGCGTGTTTGTGTAAGCATGGAGCCTCAAAAGAGAAGGCACAGGAGAGTTTTCTCTCGAAAGAATATGTAAGAATACCACGTTATAAGGAAATACAATTTTGCAGAGTAAAGACAAATAAGTACATATTGGAAACACTTTACGAGAAGAAATAACGCATCGTACAAAATTAGCTTGTATCTCCTAAACAACACGTTGTAACTCGAAAAGATTTGGTGTGACGTGTACGTCTAAACGTGTAGCCTCAAAAGAGAACCCACAGGAGAATTTTCTTTCGTCAAAATTTGTCAGAAACCACGTTTTAAGGGAATCTCGCATCGTGCGAAATTATCTTGTTTTTCCTAAAGAACACGTTGTAACTCGAAAAGCTTTGGTGTTGCTTGTATGTCTAAGCGTGTAACCTCAAAAGAGAACTCAAAGGAGAGTTTTCTCTCGAAAGAATATGTAAGAATACCACGTTATAAGGAAATACAGTGTTGCAGAGTAAAGACAAATATGTACGTATTGGAAACACTTTAAGAGAAGAAATAATGCATTGTACAACATTAGCTTGTATCTCCTAAACAACACGTTGTAGCTCGAAAAGATTTGGTGTGGCTCATACCTCCACACGTGTAGCCTCAAAAGAGAACCCACAAGAGAACTTTCTTTCGTCAAAATTTTTCAGAAAACCACGTTTTATGGAAATCTGGCATCGTGCGAAATAATCTTGTTTTTCCTAAACAACACATTGTAACTCAAAAAGCTTTGGCGTTGTGTGTTTGTGTAAGCATGGAGCCTCAAAAGGGAAGGCACAGGAGAGTTTTCTCTCGAAAGAATATGTAAGAATACCACGTTAAAAGGAAATACAATTTTGCAGAGTAAAGACAAATAAGTACATATTGGAAACACTTTACGAGAAGAAATAACGCATCGTACAAAATTAGCTTGTATCTCCTAAACAACAACTTGTAACTCAAAAAGATTTGGTGTGAAGTGTACGTCTAAACGTGCAGCCTCAAAAGAGAACCCACAGGAGAATTTTCCTTCATCCAATTTGTCAGAAACCACGTTTTAATGAAATCTCGCACCGTGCGAAATTATCTTGTTTTTCCTAAACAACACGTTGTAACTCGAAAAGCTTTGGTGTTGCGTGTATGTCTAAGCGTGTCACCTCAAAAGAGAACGCACAGGAGAGTTTTCTCTCGAAAGAATATATAAGAATACCACGTTATAAGGAAATACAGTGTTGCAGAGTAAAGACAAATACGTACATATTGGATACACTTTACGAGAAGAAATAACGCATCGTACAAAATTAGCTTGTATCTCCTAAACAACACGTTGCAACTCGAAAAGATTTGGTGTGGCCCGTACCTCTACACGTGTAGCCTCAAAAGAGAACCCACAGGAGAACTTTCTTTCGTCAAAATATGTCAGAAAACCATGTTTTATGGACATCTCGCATCCTGCGAAATTATCTTGTTTTTCCTAAACAAGTTGTAACTCGAAAAGCTTTGGGGTTGCATGTATGTCTAAGCATGTAGCCTCAAAAGAGAACGCACAGGAGAGTTTTTCCTCGAAAGAATATGTAAGAATACCACGTTATAAGGAAATACAGTGTTGCAGAGTAAAGACAAATACGTACGTATTGGAAACACTTTATGAGAAGAAATAACGCATCGTACAAAATTTGCTTGTATCTCCTAAACAACACGTTGTAACTAGAAAAGATTTGGTGTGGCTCGTACGTCTACACGTGTTGACTCAAAAGAACACCAACAGGGGAACTTTCTTTCGTCAAAATTTGTCAGAAAACCACGTTTTAAGGTAATCCCGCATCGTGCAAAATTATCTTGTTTTTCCTAAACAACACGTTGTAACTCGAAAAGCTTTGGTGTTGCGTGTATGTCTAAAGGTGTGGCCTCAAAAGAGAACGCACAGGAGAGTTTTCTCTCGAAAGAATCTGTAAGAATACCACGTTATAAGGAAATACAATTTTGCAGAGTAAAGACAAATAAGTACATATTGGAAACACTTTAGTAAAAGAAATACTGCTTCATACAAAATTAGCTTGTATCTCCTAAACAACACGTTGTAACTCGAAAAGATCTGGTGTGACATGTACGTCTAAACCTGTAGCCTCAAAAGAGAACACACAGGAGAATTTTCTTTCATCAAAATTTGTCAGAAACCACGTTTTAAGGAAATCTTGCATCGTGCGAAATTATCTTGTTTTTCCTAAACAACATGTTGTATCTCGAAAAGCTTTGCTGTTGCGTGTATGTCTAAGCGTGTAGCCTCACAAGAGAACGCACAGGAGAATTTTCTCTCGAAAGAATATGTAAGAATACCACGTTTTAAGGAAATACAGTGTTGCAGAGTAAAGACAAATACGTACGTATTGGAAACACTTTAAGAGAAGAAATAATGCATCGTAAATAATAGCTTGTATCTTCTAAACAACACGTTGTAACTCGAAAAGATTTGTTTTGGCTCCTACGACTACATGTGTAGCCTCAAAAGAGAATGCACAGGAGAACTTTCTTTGGTCAAAATTTTTCAGAAAACCACGTTTTATGGAAATATCGCATCGTGCGAAATTATCTTCTTTTTCCTAAACAAAACGTTGTAACTCGAAAAGCTTTGGCGTTGCGTGTATGCCTAAGCATGTAGCCTACAAAGAGAACACACAGGAGAGTTTTCCCTCGAAAGAATATGTAAGAATACCACGTTATAGGGAAATACAATGTTGCAGAGTAAAGAGAAATAAGTACGTATTGGAAACACTTTACGAGAAGAAATAACGCATCATAAAAAATTAGCTTGTATCTCCTAAACAACACGTGGTAACTCGAAAAGATTTGGTGTGGCGTGAACGTCTAAACGTGTAGCCTCAAAAGAGAACCCACAGGATAATTTTCTTTCGTCAAAATTTGTGAGAAAACCACATTTTAAGGAAATCACGCATCGTGCGAAATAATCTTGATTTTCATAAACAACACGTTGTAAGTCGAAAAGCTTTGGTGATGCCTGTATGTCTAAGTGTGTAGCCTCAAAAGGGAACGCACAGGATAGTTTTCTCTCGAAAGAATATGTAAGAATACCAAGTTATAAGGAAATACAGTGTTCCAGAGTAAAGAAAAATATGTACGTATTGGAAAACTTTACGAGAAGAAATAACGCATCGTACAAAATTAGCTTGTATCTCCTAAACAACACGTTGTAACTCGAAAAGATTTGGTGCGGCGTGTACGTCTAAATGTGTAGCTTCAAAAGAGAACCCACAGGAGAATTTTCTTTCGTTAAAATTTTGCAGAAAACCACGTTTTAAGGAAATCCCGCATCGTGCGAAATCATCTTCTTTTTCCTAAACAACAAGCTGTAACTCGAAAAGCTTTGGTGTTGCGCGTATGTCTAAGCGTGGAGCCTCAAAAGAGAAGGCACAGGAGAGTTTTCTCTTGAAAGAATATGTAAGAATACCACGTTATAAGGAAATAAAATTTTGATGAGTAAAGACAAATAAGTACATATTGGAAACACTTTACGAGAAGAAATAACGCATCTTACAAAATTAGCTTGTATCTCCTAAACAACACGTTGTTACTCGAAAACATTTGGTGTGACGTGTATGTCTAAACGTGTACCCTCAAAAGAGAACCCACAGGAGAGTTTTCTTTCATCCAAATTTGTCAGAAACCACGTTTTAAGGAAATCTCGCATCGTGCGAAATTATCTTGTTTTTCCTAAACAGCACGTTGTAACTCGAAAAGCTTTGGTGTTGCATGTATGTCTAAGCATATAGCCTCAACAGAGAACGCAAAGGAGAGTTTTCCCTCAAAGAATATGTAAGAATACCACGTTATAAGGAAATACAGTGTTGCAGACTAAATACAAATAAGTACGTATTGGAAACACTTTACGAGAAGAAATAACGCATCATAAATTATTAACTTGTATCTCCTAAACAACAAGTGGTAACTCGAAAAGATTTGGTTTGGCGTGTACGTCTAAAAGTGTAGCCTCAAAGACAACGAACAGGAGAATTTTCTTTCGTCAAAATTTGTGAGAAAACCACGTTTTAAGGAAATCCTGCATCCTGCAAAATTATCTTGTTTTTCCTAAACAACACGTTGTAATTCAAAAAGCTTTGGTGTTGCGTGTATATCTAAGCTTGTAGCCTCAAAAGAGAACACACAGTAGAGTATTCTCTCGAAACAATATGTGAGAATACCACGTTATAAGGAAATACAGTGTTGCAGACTAAAGACAAATACGTAAGTATTGGAAAAAACTTTACGAAAAGATATAATGCATCATACAAAATTAGCTTGTATCTCCTAAACAACACGTTGTAACTCGAAAGGATTTGGTGTGGCCTGTACGTCTAAACGTGTAGCCTCAAAAGAGAACGCATAGGAGAATTTTCTTTGGTCAAAATTTGTCAGAAAACCACGTATTAAGGAAATTCCGCATCGTGCGAAATTATCTTGTTTTTCCTAAACAAAACGTTTTAACTCGAAAAGCTTTGGTGTTGCGTGTATGTCTAAGCCTGTAACCTCAAAGGAGAATGCCCAGGAGAGTTTTCTCTCGAAAGAATATGTAAGAAAACCACGTTATAAGGAAATACAGTGTTGCAGAGTAAAGACAAATACGTACTTATTGGAAAAACTTAAACTTTACGAGAAGAAATAAGGCATCTTACAAAATTAGTTTGTATCTCCTAAACAACACATTATAACTTGAAAAGATTTGGTGTGGTGTGTACTTCTAAACTTGTAGCCTCAAAAGAGAACCCACAGGATAATTTTCTTTCGTCAAAATTTGTCAGAAAACCACGTTTTAAGGAAATCCCGCATCTTGCGAAATTATCTTGTTTTTCCTAAACAACACGTTGTAACTCGAAAGCTTTGGTGTTGCGTGTATGTCTAAGCGTGTAGCCTCAAAAGAGAACGCACAGGAGAGTTTTCTCTCGAAAGAATATGTAAGGATACCACGTTATAAGGAAATACAGTGTTGCAGAATAATGACAAATACGTACGTATTGGAAACACTTTATGAGAGAAATAACGCATCTGGCAAAATTAGCTTGTATGTCCTAAACAACTCGTTATAACTCGAAATTATTTGGTGTGGGGTGCACGTCTAAACGTGTAGCCTCAAAAGAGTACCCACAGGAGAGTTTTATTTCGTCAAAATTTGTCAGAAAACCACGTTTTAAGGAAATCCCGCATCTTGCGAAATTATCTTGTTTTTCCTAAACAACAAGTTGTAAATCGAAAAGCTTTGGTGTTGCGTGAATGTCTAAGCATGTAGCCTCAAAGGAGAACGCACAGGAGAGTTTTCTCTCGAAAGAATATGCAAGAATACCACGTTATAAGGAAATACAGTGTTGCAGAGTAAAGGCAAATATGTACGTAGTGGAAACACTAAAACTTTATGAGAAGAAATAACGCATCGTAAAAAATTAGCTTGTTTCTCCTAAACAACACGTTGTAACTCGAAAGGATTTGGTGTGGCATGTACGTCTAAATGTGTAGCCTCAAAAGAGAACCCACAGGAGTATTTTCTTTCGTCAAAATTTGTCAGAAAACCACGTTTTATGGAAATCCCGCATCGTGCGAAATTATCTTGTTTTTCCTAAACAACACGTTGTAACTCGAAAAGCTTTGGTGTTGCGTGTATGTCTAAGCGTGTAGCCTCAAAATAGAACGCAAAGGAGAGTTTTTTCTCGAAAGAATGTGTAAGAATACGACGTTATTAGGAAATACAGTGTTGCAGAGTAAAGACAAATACTTACGTATTGGAAAAAACTTTACGAGAAGAAATAACGCATCGTAAGAAATTAGCTTGTATCTCCTAAACAACACGTTGTAACTTAAAAAGATTTGGTGTGGCCTGTACGTCTTAACGTGTAGCCTGAAAAGAGAACCCATAGGAGAATTTTCTTTGGTCAAAATATGTCAGAAAACCAGGTATTAAGGAAATCCCGCATAGTGCGAAATTATCTTGTTTTTTCTAAACCAAACGTTTTAACTCGAAAAGCTTTGGTGTTGCGTGTATGTCTAAGCGTGTAGCCTCAAAAGAGAACGCACAGGAGAGTTTTCTCTCGAAAGAATATGTAAGAATACCACGTTATAAGGAAATACAGTGTTGCAGAGTAAAGACAAATACGTACTTATTGGAAACACTTAAACTTTACGAGAAGAAATAAGGCATCGTACAAAATTAGTATGTATCTCCTAAACAACACGATATAACTCGGAAAGATTTGGTGTGGTGTGTATGTCTAAACATGTAGCCTCAAAAGAGAACCCACAGGAGAATTTTTGTTCGTTAAATTTTGTCAGAAAACCACGTTTTAAGGAAATCCCGCATTGTGCGAAATTATCTTGTTTTTCCTAAACAACACGTTGTAACACGAAAAGCTTTGGTGCTGCGTGTATGTCTAAGCGTATAGCCTCAAAAGAGAACGCAAAGGAGAGTTTTTTCTCGAAAGAATATGTAAGAATACCACGTTATTAGGAAATACAGTGTTGCAGAGTAAAGACAAATACTTATGTATTGGAAAAACTTTACGAGAAGAAATAACGCATCGTAAAAAATTAGCTTGTGTCTCCTAAACAACACGTTGTAACTCGAAAGGATTTGGTGTGGCATGTACGTCTAAATGTGTAGCCTCAAAAGAGAACCCACAGGAGTATTTTCTTTCGTCAAAATTTGTCAGAAAACCACGTTTTATGGAAATCCCGCATCGTGCGAAATTATCTTGTTTTTCCTAAACAACACGTTGTAACTCGAAAAGCTTTGGTGTTGCGTGTATGTCTAAGCGTGTAGCCTCAAAATAGAACGCAAAGGAGAGTTTTTTCTCGAAAGAATGTGTAAGAATACGACGTTATTAGGAAATACAGTGTTGCAGAGTAAAGCCAAATACTTACGTATTGGAAAAAACTTTACGAGAAGAAATAACGCATCGTAAGAAATTAGCTTGTATCTCCTAAACAACACGTTGTAACTTAAAAAGATTTGGTGTGGCCTGTACGTCTTAACGTGTAGCCTGAAAAGAGAACCCATAGGAGAATTTTCTTTGGTCAAAATATGTCAGAAAACCACGTATTAAGGAAATCCCGCATAGTGCGAAATTATCTTGTTTTTTCTAAACCAAACGTTTTAACTCGAAAAGCTTTGGTGTTGCGTGTATGTCTAAGCGTGTAGCCTCAAAAGAGAACGCACAGGAGAGTTTTCTCTCGAAAGAATATGTAAGAATACCACGTTATAAGGAAATACAGTGTTGCAGAGTAAAGACAAATACGTACTTATTGGAAACACTTAAACTTTACGAGAAGAAATAAGGCATCGTACAAAATTAGTATGTATCTCCTAAACAACACGATATAACTCGGAAAGATTTGGTGTGGTGTGTATGTCTAAACATGTAGCCTCAAAAGAGAACCCACAGGAGAATTTTTGTTCGTTAAATTTTGTCAGAAAACCACGTTTTAAGGAAATCCCGCATTGTGCGAAATTATCTTGTTTTTCCTAAACAACACGTTGTAACACGAAAAGCTTTGGTGCTGCGTGTATGTCTAAGCGTATAGCCTCAAAAGAGAACGCAAAGGAGAGTTTTTTCTCGAAAGAATATGTAAGAATACCACGTTATTAGGAAATACAGTGTTGCAGAGTAAAGACAAATACTTACGTCTTGGAAAAACTTTACGAGAAGAAATAACGCATCGTAAGAAATTAGCTTGTATCTCCTAAACAACACGTTGTAACTCGAAAAGCTTTGGTGTTGCGTCTATGTGTAAGCATGTAGCCTCAAAGGAGAACGCAAAGGAGAGTTTTTTCTCGAAAGAATATGTAAGAATACCACGTTATTAGGAAATACAATGTTGCAGAGTAAAGACAAATACTTATGTATTGGAAAAACTTTACGAGAAGAAATAACGCATCGTAAAAAATTAGCTTGTGTCTACTAAACAACACGTTGCAACTTAAAAAGATTTGGTGTGGCCTGTACGTCTAAACGTGTAGCCTGAAAAGAGAAGCCCTAGGAGAATTTTCTTTGGTCAAAATTTGTCAGAAAACTTCGTTTTAAGGAAATCCCGCATCGTGCGAAATTATCTTGGTTTTCCTAAACAACACATTGTAACTCGAAAAGCTTTGGTGTTGCGTGAATGTCTAAGCATATAGCCTCAAAGGAGAACACACAGGAGAGTTTTCTCTCGAAAGAATATGCAAGAATACCACGTTATAAGGAAATACAGTGTTGCAGAGTAAAGGCAAATATGTACGTAATGGAAACACTTAAACTTTATGAGAAGAAATAACGCATCGTAGAAAAATTACCTTGTTTCTCCTAAACAACACGTTGTAACTCGAAAAGATTTGGTGTGGCGTGTACGTCTAAATGTGTAGCCTCAAAAGAGAACCGACAGGAGTATTTTCTTTCGTCAAAATTTGTCAGAAAACCACGTTTTAAGGAAATCCCGCATCGTGCAAAAATATCTTGTTTTTCCTAAACAACACGTTGTAACTCGAAAAGCTTTGGTTTTGCGTGTATGTCTAAGCGTGTAGCCTCAAAAGAGAACGCAAAGGAGAGTTTTTTCTCAAAGGAATATGTAAGAATACCACGTTATTAGGAAATACAGTGTTGCAGAGTAAAGACAAATATTTATGCCTTGGAAAAACTTTACGAGAAGAAATAACGCATCGTAAGAAATTAGCTTGTATCTCCTAAACAACACGTTGTAACATAAAAAGATTTGGTGTGGCCTGTACGTCTAAACGTGTAGCCTGAAAAGAGAACCCATAGGAGAATTTTCTTTGGTCAAAATTTGTCAGAAAACCATGTATTAAGGAAATCCCGCATAGTGCGACATTATCTTGTTTTTCCTAAACCAAACGTTTTAACTCGAAAAGCTTTCGTGTTGCGTGTATGTCTAAGCGAGTAGCCTCAAAAGAGAACACACAGGAGAGTTTTCTCTCGAAAGAATATGTAAGAATACCACGTTATAAGGAAATACAGTGTTGCAGAGTAAAGACAAATACGTACTTATTGGAAAAACTTAAACCTTACGAGAAGAAATAAGGCATCTTACAAAATTAGTTTGTATCTCCTAAACAACACATTATAACTCGATAAGATTTGGTGTGGTGTGTATGTCTAAACGTGTAGCCTCAAAAGAGAACCCACAGGAAAATTTTCTTTTGTCAAAATTTGTCAGAAAACCATGTTTTAAGGAAATCCCGCATTCTGCGAAATTATCTTGTTTTTCTTAAGAAAAACAAAACGTTTTAACTCGAAAAGCTTTGGTGTTGCGTGTATGTCTAAGCGTGTAGCCTCAAAAGAGAACGCACAGGAGAGTTTTCTCTCGAAAGAATATGTAAGAATACCACGTTATAACGAAATACAGTGTTGCAGAGTAAAGACAAATACGTACTTATTGGAAAAACTTAAACTTAAGAGAAGAAATAACGCATCGTACAAAATTAGCTTGTATATCCTAAACAACACGTTGTAGCTTAAAAAGATTTGGTGTGGCCTGTACGTCTAAACGTGTAGCCTCAAAAGAGAACCCATAGGAGAATTTTCTTTGGTCAAAATTTGTCAGAAAACCACGTATTAAGGAAATTCCGCATCGTGCGAAATTATCTTGTTTTTCCTAAACAAAACATTTTAACTCGAAAAGCTTTGGTGTTGCGTGTATGTCTAAGCCTGTAACCTCAAAGGAGAATGCCCAGGAGAGTTTTCTCTCGAAAGAATATGTAAGAATACCACGTTATAAGGAAATACAGTGTTGCAGAGTAAAGACAAATACGTACTTATTGGAAAAACTTAAACTTTACGAGAAGAAATAAGGCATCTTACAAAATTAGTTTGTATCTCCTAAACAACATGTTATAACTTGAAAAGATTTGGTGTGGTGTGTACGTCTAAATTTGTAGCCTCAAAAGAGAACCCACAGGATAATTTTCTTTCGTCAAAATTTGTCAGAAAACCACGTTTTAAGGAAATTCCGCATCTTGCGAAATTATCTTGTTTTTCCTAAACAACACGTTGTAACTCGAAAGCTTGGGTGTTGCGTGTATGTCTAAGCGTGTAGCCTCAAAAGAGAACGCACAGGAGAGTTTTCTCTCGAAAGAATATGTAAGGATACCATGTTATAAGGAAATACAGTGTTGCAGAGTAAAGACAAATACGTACGTATTGGAAACACTTTATGAGAGAAATAACGCATCTGGCAAAATTAGCTTGTATGTCCTATACAACTCGTTGTAACTCGAAAAGATTTGGTGTGGGGTGCACGTCTAAACGTGTAGCCTCAAAAGAGTACCCACAGGAGAGTTTGTTTCGTCAAAATTTGTCAGAAAACCACGTTTTAAGGAAAGCCCGCATCTTGCGAAATTATCTTGTTTTTCCTAAACAACACGTTGTAAATCGAAAAGCTTTGGTGTTGCGTGAATGTCTAAGCATGTAGCCTCAAAGGAGAACGCACAGGAGAGTTTTCTCTCGAAAGAATATGCAAGAATACCACGTTATAAGGAAATACAGTGTTGCAGAGTAAAGGCAAATATGTACGTAATGGAAACACTAAAACTTTTGAGAAGAAATAACGCATCGTAAAAAATTAGCTTGTTTCTCCTAAACAACACGTTGTAACTCGAAATGATTTGGTGTGGCATGTACGTCTAAATGTGTAGCCGTAAAAGAGAACCCCCAGGAGAATTTTCTTTCGTCAAAATTTTTCAGAAAACCACGTTTTAAGTAAATCCCGCATCGTGCGAAATTATCTTGTTTTTCCTAAACAACACGTCGTTACTAGAAAAGCTTTGGTGTTGCGTGTATGTCTAAGCATGTAGCCTCAAAAGAGAATGCACTGGAGAGTTTTCTCTCGAAAGAATATGTAAGAATACCACAATATAAGGAAATACAGTGTTGCAGAGTAAAGACAAATATGTACTTATTGGAAACACTTTACGAGGAGAAATAACGCATAGTAAAAAAATTAGCTTGTATCTCCTAAACAACACATTGTAACTCGAAAACATTTGGTGTGGCGTGTACGTCTAAAGGTGTAGCCTCAAAAGAGTACCCACAGGAAAATTTTCTTTCGTCAAAATTTGTCACAAAACCACGTTTTAAGGAAATCACGCATCGTGCGAAAAATCTTGTTTTTCCTAAACAACACGTTGTAACTCGAAAAGCTTTGGTGTTGCGTGTATGTCTATGCGTGTAGCCTCAAAAGAGAAGGCACAGGAGAGTTTTCTCTGGAAACAATATGTAACAATACCACGTTATAAGGAAATACAGTGTTGCAGAATAAAGACAAATCCATACATATTGGAAACACTTAAACTTTACGAGTAGAAATAATGCGTCGTGCAAAATTAGCTTGTATCTCTTAACAGCACGTTGTAACTAGAAATGATTTGGTGTGGCGTGTACTTCTAAACGAGTAGCCTCAAAAGAGAACCCACAGGAGAATTTTCTTGCGTCAAAATTTGTCAGAAAACCACGGTTTAAGGAAATCCCGCATCATGCGAAATTATCTGGTTATTCCTAAACAACACGTTGTAACTCGAAAAGCTTTGGTGTTTCGTGTAAGTCTTAGCGTGTAGCCTCAAAAGAGAAGGCAACGGAGAGTTTTCTCTCAAAAGAATATGTAAGAATACCACGTAAATAGGAACTACAGTGTTGCAGAGTAAAGACAAGTACATACGTATTGGAAACACTTTAGGAGAAGAAATAACGCATCATAAAAAATTAGCTTGTATCTCCTAAACAACACGTTGTAACTCGAAAATATTTGGTGTGGCGTGTGCGTCTAAACGTGTAGCATCAAAAGAGAACCCACAGGAGAATTTTCTTTCGTCAAAATTTATCAGAAAACCACGTTTTAAGGAAATCCCGCATCGTGCGAAATTATCTTGTTTTTCCTAAACAAAACATCGTAACTCGAAAAGCTTTGGCGTTGCTTGTATATCTAATCGTGTAGCCTCAAAAGAGAAGGCACAGGAGAGTTTTCTCTCGAAAGAATATGTAAGAATACCACGTTATAAGGAAATACAGTGTTGCAGAGCAAAGACAAATAATTACGTTTTGGAAACATTTTAGGAGAAGAAATAACGCATCGTACAAAATTAGCTTGTATCTCCTAAACAACACGTTTTAACTCGAAATGATTTGGTGTGGCGTGTACGTCTAAACGTGTAGCCTCAAAAGAGAACCCACAGGAGAATTTTCTTTCTTCAAAATTTGTCAGAAATCTACGTTTTAAGGAAATCTCGCATCGTGCGAAATTATCTTGTTTTTCCTAATCAACACGTTGTAACTCGAAAAGATTTGGTGTTGCGTGTATGTCTAAGCGTGTAGCCTCAAAAGAGAAGGCACAGGAGAGTTTTCTCTCAAAAGAATATGTAAGAATACCACGTTATAAGGAAATACAGTGTTGCAGAGTAAAGACAAATACTTACTTATTGGAAACACTTAAACTTTATGAGAAGAAATAACTTAGATACAAATTTAGCTTGTATCTCCTAAACAGCACGTTGTAACTTAAAAAGATTTGGTGTGTCGTGTAATTCTAAACGTGTAGCCTCAAAAGAGAACCCACAGGAGAATTTTCTTTCATCAAAATTTGTCAGAAAACCATGTTATAAGGAAATCCCGCATCGTGCAAAATTATCTTGTTTTTCCTAAACAACACATCTTAACTCGAAAAGCTTTGGTGTTGCGTGTATGTCTAAGCGTGTAGCCTCAAAAGAGAAGGCACAGGAGAGTTTTCACTCAAAACAATATGTAAGAATACCACGTTATAAGGAAATACAGTGTGGCAGAGTAAAGACAAATACCTACTAATTAGAAACACTTAAACTTTACGAGAAGTAATAACGCATCATTTAAAATTAGCTTATATCTCCTAAACAACACGTTGTAAATGGAAAAGATTTGGTCTGGCGTTTACAACTAAACATGTAGGCTTAAAAGAGAACCCACAGGAGAATTTTTTTCCGTCAAAATTTGCCAGAAAAACGTGTTTTAAGGAAATCCCGCATTGTGCGAAATTATCTTGTTTTTCCTAAACAACACATCGTAACTCGAAAAGCTTTGGTGTTGCGTGTATGTCTAGGCGTGTAGCCTCAAAAGAGAAGGCACAGGAGAGTTTTCTCTCAAAAGAATATGTAAGAATACCACGTTATAAGGAAATACAGTGTTGCAGAGTAAAGACAAATACGCACTTATTAGAAACACTTAAACTTTATGAGAAGAAATAATGCATCGTACAAAATTAGCTTGTATCTCCTAAACAGCACGTTGTAACTTGAAAAGATTTGGTGTGGCGTGTACACCTAAACGTGTAGCCTCAAAAGAGAACCCACAGGAGAATTTTCTTTCATCAAAATATGTCAGAAAACCACGTTTTAAGGAAATCCCTCATCGTGTGAAATTATCTTGTTTTTCCTAAACAACATGTTGTAACTCGAAAAGCTTTGGTGTTGCGTGTAAGTCTTAGCGTGTAGCCTCAAAAGAGAAGGCAATGGAGAGTTTTCTCTAGAAAGAATATGTAAGAATACCACGTTATAAGGAAATACAGTGTTGCAGAGTAAAGACAAATACGTACATATTGGAAACACTTTAACATTATGAGAAAAAATAACACATCGTAAAAAATAGCTTGTATCTCCTCAACAACACGTTGTAACTCGAAAAGACTTGGTGTGGCATGTATGACTAAACGTGTAGCCTCAAAAGAAAACCCATAGGAGAATTTTCTTTCGTCAATATTTGTCAGAAAACCACATTTTAAGGAAATCTCGCATCGTGCGAAATTATCTTGTTTTTCCTAAACAACACGTTGTAACTCGAAAAGCTTTGGTGTTGCGTGTATTTCTAAGCTTGTAGCCTCAAAAGAGAACGCACAGGAGAGTTTTCTCTCGAAAGAATATGTAAGAATACCACGTTATAAGGAAATACCGTGTTGCAGAGTAAAGACAACTACGTACGTATTGGAAATCTTTAAGAGAAGAAATGACGCATCGTACAAAATTAGCTTGTATCTCCTAAACAACACGTTATAACCCGAAAAGATTTGGTGTGGCGTGTGTGTCTAAACGTGTAGCATCAAAATAGAACCCACAGGAGAATTTTCTTTCGTCAAAATTTTTCAGAAAACCACGTTTTATGGAAATCTCGCATCGTGCAAAATTTCCTTCTTTTTCCTAAACAACACGTGGTAACTCGAAAAGCTTTGGAGTTGCGTGTTTGTCTAAGCTTCTAGCCTCAAAAGAGAATGTACAGGAGAGTTTTCCCTCGAAAGAATATGTAAGAATACCACGTTATAAGGAAATACAGTGTTGCAGAGTAAAGACAAATAAGTACATATTGGAAACACTTTACGAGAAGAAATAACGCATCATACAATATTTGCTTGTATCTCCTAACAACACGTTGTAACTCAAAAATATTTGGTGTGGCTCGTACCTCTACACGTGTAGCCTCAAAAGAGAACCTACAGGAGAACTTTCTTTCGTCAAAATTTGTCAAAAAACCACGTTTTAAGGAAATCCCACATCGTGCAAAATTATCTTGTTTTTCCTTAACAACACGTTGTAACTCGAAAAGCTTTGGTGTTGTGTGAATGTCTGAGCATGTAGTCTCTAAAGAGAATGCACAGGAGAGTTTTCTCTCGAAAGAACATGTAAGAATACAATGTCATAAGGAAAAGCAGTGTTGCAGACTAAAGACAAATATGTACATAAGGGAAACACTTTACGAGAAAAAATAACGCATCGTACAAAATTAGCTTGTATCTCCTAAACAACACGTGGTAACTCGAAATGATTTGGTGTGGCGTGTACGTCTATACAGGTAGCCTCAAAAGAGAACCCACAGGAGAATTTTCTTTCGTCAAAATTTTTCCTAAAACCACGTTTTAAGGAAATCCCGCATCTTGCGAAATTATCTTGTTTTTCATAAACAACACGTTGTAACTCGAAAAGCTTTGGTGTTGCCTGTATGTCTAAGTGTGTAGCCTCAAAAGGGAACGCACAGGATAGTTTTCTCTCGAAAGAATATGCATGAATTCCACCTTATAAGGAAATGCAATGTTGCAGAATAAAGAAAAATATGTACGTATGGGAAACACTTTACGAAAAGATTTAACGCAACGTAAAAAATTAACTTGTATCTCCTAAACAACACGTTGTAACTCGAAAATATTTGGTATGGCATGTACGTCTAAACGTGTAGCCTCAAAAGAGAACCCACAGGAGAATTTTCTTTCGTCAAAATTTTTCAGAAAACCACGTTTTAAGGAAATCCCGCATCGTGCGAAATCATCTTGTTTTTCCTAAACAACATGTTGTAACTCGAAAAGCTTTGGTGTTGCGTGTATGTGTAAGCATGGAGCCTCAAAAGAGAAGGCACGGGAGAGTTTTCTCTCAAAAGAATAGGTAAGTATACCATGTTATAAGGAAATACAATTTTGCAGAGTAAAGACAAATAAGTACATATTGGAAACACTTTACGAGAAGAAATAACGCATCGTACAAAATTAGCTTGTATCTCCTAAACAACACGTTGTAACTCGAAAAGATTTGGTGTGACGTGTACGTCTAAACGTGTAGCCTCAAAAGAGAACCCACAGGAGAATTTTCTTTCATCAAAATTTGTCAGAAACCACGTTTTAAAGAAATCTCGCATCGTGCAAAATTATCTTGTTTTTCCTAAACAACAGGTTGTAACTGGAAAATCTTTGGTGTTGCCTGTATGTCTAAGCTTGTAGCCTCAAAGGAGAACTCACAGGAGAGGTTTCTCTCGAAAGAATATGTAAGAATACCACGTTATAAGGAAATACAGTGTTGCAGAGTAAAGACAAATACTTACGTATTGGAAACACTTTAAGAGAAGAAATAACGCATCGTACAAAATTAGCTTGTATCTCCTAAACAACACGTTGTAACTCGAAAAGATTTGGTATGGCCTATATGTCTAAATGTGTAGCCTCAAAAGAGAAGCCACAGGAGAATTTTCTTTCGTCAAAATTGGTCAGTAAACCACATTTTAAGGAAATCCCGCATCATGCGAAATTATCTTGTTTTTCCTAAACAAACGGTCGTAACTCGAAAAGCTTTGGTGTTGCGAGTATGTCTAAGCATGTAGCCTCAAAAGAGAAGGCATAGGAAGAGATTTTTCCCTTAAATAAAATGTAAGAATACCACGTTAAAAAGAAATACAGTGTTGCAGAGTAAAGACAAATACGTACATATTGGAAACACTTTACAAGAAGAAATAATGCATCGTAAAAAATTAGCTTGTATCTCCTAAACTACACGTTATAACTCGAAAAGATTTGGTGTGGCGTGTACATTTAAACGTGTAGCCTCAAAAGAGAACCCACAGGAGTATTTTCTTTCGTCAAAATTTTTTCAGAAAACCACGATTTTAGGAAATCCCGCATCGTGCGAAATTATCTTGTTTTTCCTAAACAACACGTTGTAACTCGTGTGCTTTGGTGTTGCATGTATGTCTAAGCATGTAGCCTTCAAAAGAGAACGCACACGAGAGTTTTCTCTCGAAAGAATATGTAAGAATACCACGTTATAAGGAAATACAGTGTTGCAGAGTAAAGACAAATACGTATGTATTGGAAACACTTTACGAGAAGAAATAAAGCATCGTAAAAAATTAGCTTGTATCTCCTAAACAACACGTTGTAACTCGAAAATATTTGGTGTGGTGTGTGCATCTAATCGTGTAGCCTCAAAAGAGATCCCACAGAAGAATTTTCGTTCGTCAAATTTTTTCAGAAAACCACGTTTTAAGGAAATCCCACATCCTGCGAAATTATCTTGGTTTTCCCAAACAAAACGTCGTAACTCGAAAAGCTTTGGTGTTGCCTCTATGTCTAAGCGTGTAGCCTCAAAAGAGAAGGCACAGGAGAGTTTTCTCTATAAAGAATATGTAAGAATACCACGTTATAAGGAAATACATTGTTGCAGAGTAAAGACAAATACGTTCGTATTGGAAACACTTTACGAGAAGAAATAATGCTTCGTACAAGCTTGTATCTCCTAAACAACACGTTTTAACTCGAAATGATTTGGTGTGGCGTGTACGTCTAAACGTGTAGCCTCAAAAGAGAACCCACAGGAGAATTTTCTTTTGTCAAAATTTGTAAGAAAACCACGTTTTAAGGAAAGCCCGCATCATGCGAAATTATATTGTTTTTCCTAATCAACACGTGTAAATCAAAAAGATTTGGTTTTGCGTGTATGTCTAAGCATGTAGCCTCAAATGAGAAGGCACAGGAGAATTTTCTCTCGAAAGAATATGCAAGAATACCACGTTATAAGGAAATACAGTGTTGCAGAGTAAAGACAAATACGTACGTATTGGAAACACTTTACGAGAAGAAATAATGCATCATACAAAATTAGCATGTATCTCCTAAACTACACGTTATAACTCGAAAAGATTTGGTGTGACGTGTACATCTAAACGTGTAGCCTCAAAAGAGAACCCACAGGAGTATTTTCTTTGGTCAAATTTTTTTCAGAAAACCACGATTTTAGAAAATCCCACATCGTGCGAAATTATCTTGTTTTTCCTAAACAACACGTTGTAACTCGAATAGCTTTGGTGTTGCGTGTATGTCTAAGCGTGTAGCCTCAAAAGAGAACGCACAGGACAGTTTTCTCTCGAAAGAATATGTAAGAATACCACGTTATGAGGAAATACAATGTTGCAGAGTAAAGACAAATATGTACATACTGGAAACACTTAAACTTTACGAGAAGAAATAATGCATCATAAAAAATTAGCTTGTAACTCCTAAACAGCACGTTGTAACTCGAAAAAATTTGGTGTGGTGTGTACGTCTAAACGTGTAGCCTCAAAATAGAACCCACAGGAGAATTTTCTTTCGTCAAAATTTGTAAGAAAACCACGATTTAAGGAAAGCCCGCATCATGCGAAATTATATTGTTTTTCCTAATCAACACGTGTAAATCAAAAAGATTTGATTTTGCGTGTATGTCTAAGCATGTAGCCTCAAATGAGAAGGCACAGGAGAATTTTCTCTCGAAAGAATATGCAAGAATACCACGTTATAAGTAAATACAGTGTTGCAGAGTAAAGACAAATACGTACGTATTGGAAACACTTTACGAGAAGAAATAATGCATCGTACAAAATTAGCATGTATCTCCTAAACTACACGTTATAACTCGAAAAGATTTGGTGTGACATGTACATCTAAACGTGTAGCCTCAAAAGAGAACCCACAGGAGTATTTTCTTTGGTCAAATTTTTTTCAGAAAACCACGATTTTAGAAAATCCCACATCGTGC
The DNA here is from genome assembly GCF_947179515.1 of Apodemus sylvaticus. Lineage (NCBI taxonomy): Eukaryota > Metazoa > Chordata > Mammalia > Rodentia > Muridae > Apodemus > Apodemus sylvaticus. The sequence goes on along the minus strand of NC_067483.1, from coordinate 556,882 downwards.
GAAATTATCTTGTTTTTCCTAAACAACACGTTGTAACTCGAATAGCTTTGGTGTTGCGTGTATGTCTAAGCGTGTAGCCTCAAAAGAGAACGCACAGGACAGTTTTCTCTCGAAAGAATATGTAAGAATACCACGTTATGAGGAAATACAATGTTGCAGAGTAAACACAAATATGTACATATTGGAAACACTTAAACTTTACGAGAAGAAATAATGCATCATAAAAAATTAGCTTGTAACTCCTAAACAGCACGTTGTAACTCGAAAAGATTTGGTGTGGTGTGTACGTCTAAATGTGCAGCCTCAAAAGAGAACCCACAGGAAAATTTTCTTTCGTCAAAATTTGTCAGAAAACCACGTTTTAAGGAAATCCCACATCGTGCGAAATTATCTTGTTTTTCCTAAACATCACGGTGTCACTCGAAAATCTTTTGTGTTGCGTGTATGTCTAAACGTGTAGCCTCAAAAGAGAAGGCACAGGAGAGTTTTCTGTCAAAAGAATATGTAAGAATACCACGTTATTAGGAAATACAGTATTGCACACTAAAGAAAATACATACTTATTGGAAACACTTTACAAGAAGAAATAACGCATCGTACAAAATTAGCTTGTATCTCCTGAACAACACATGGTAACTCAAAATGATTCGGTATTGCGTGCACGTCTAAACGTGTAGCCTCAAAAGAGAACCCACAGGAGAATTTTCTTTCCTCAAAAGTTGTCAGAACACCACGTTTTAAGGAAATCTCTCATCGTGCGAAATTATCTTGTTTTTCATAAAAACACGTTGTAACTCGAAAAGCTTTGGTGTTGCCTGTATGTCTAAGTGTGTAGCCTCAAAAGGGAACGCACAGTATAGTTTTCTCTCGAAACAATATGTAAGAAAACTACGTGATAAGGAAATACAGTGTTGCAGCGTAAAGACAAATACATACATATTGGAAACGCTTTACTAGAAGAATTAACGCATCGTACAAAATTAGCTTGTATCTCCTAAACAACACGTTGTAAATCGAAAAAATTTGGTGTGGCGTGTACATCTAAAAATGTAGCCTCAAAAGAGAACCCAAAGGAGAATTTTCTTTCGTCAAAATTTGTCAGAAAACCACGTTTTAAGGAAATCCCGCATCGTTCGATATCATCTTCTTCCTAAACAACATGTTGTAACTCGAAAAGCTTTGGTGTTGCGTGTATGTGTAAGCGTGGAGCCTCAAAAGAGAAGGCACAGGAGAGTTTTCTCTTGAAAGAATATGTAAGAATACCACGTTATAAGAAAATACAATTTTGCAGGGTAAAGACAAATAAGAACTTATTGGAAACACATTACAATAAGAAATAACATATCGTAGAAAATTAGCTTGTATCTCCTAAACAACAAAAAGATTTGGTGTGACGTGTACGTCTAAATGTGTAGCCTCAAAAGAGAACCCACAGGAGAATTTTCTTTCATCAAAATTTGTCAGAAACCACGTTTTATGGAAATCTCGCATCGTGCGAAATTATCTTGTTTTTCCTAAACAACACGTTGTAACTCGAAAAGCTTTGGTGGTGCGTGTATGTCTAAGCGTGTAGCCTCAAAAGAGAACACACAGGAGACTTTTCTCTCGAAAGAATATGTAAGAATACCACGTTATAAGGAAATACAGTGTTGCAGAGTAAAGACAAATACATACGTATTGGAAACACTTTACGAGAAGAATTAAAGCATCGTACAAAATTAGCTTGTATCTCCTAAACAACACCTTGTAACTCGATAAGATTTAGTGTGGCTCGTACCCCTACACGTGTAGCCTCAAAAGAGAACCCACAGGAGAATTTTCTTTCATCAAAATTTGTCAGAAACCACGTTTTAAATAAATCTTGCATCGTGCAAAATTATCTTGTTTTTCCTAAACAATAGGTTGTAACTGGAAAAGCTTTGGTGTTGCCTGTATGTCTAAGCTTGTAGCCTCAAAAGAGAACTCACAGGAGAGTTTTCTCTCGAAAGAATATGTAAGAATACCACGTTATAAGGAAATACAGTGTTGCAGAGTAAAGACAAATATGTACTTATTGGAAACACTTTAAGAGAAGAAATAACGCATCGTAAAACACTAGCTTGTATCTCCTAAATAACACGTTGTAAATCGAAAAGATTTGGTATGGCTCTTACCTCTACACGTGTAGCCTCGAAAAAGTACCCACAGGAGAACTTTCTTTCGTCAAAATTTTTCAGAAAACCACGTTTTATGGAAATCTGGCATCGTGGGAAATTATCTTGTTTTACCTAAACAACACATTGTAACTCAAAAAGCTTTGGCGTTGCGTGTTTGTGTAAGCATGGAGCCTCAAAAGAGAAGGCACAGGAGAGTTTTCTCTCGAAAGAATATGTAAGAATACCACGTTATAAGGAAATACAATTTTGCAGAGTAAAGACAAATAAGTACATATTGGAAACACTTTACGAGAAGAAATAACGCATCGTACAAAATTAGCTTGTATCTCCTAAACAACACGTTGTAACTCGAAAAGATTTGGTGTGACGTGTACGTCTAAACGTGTAGCCTCAAAAGAGAATCCACAGGAGAATTTTCTTTCGTCAAAATTTGTCAGAAACCACGTTTTAAGGGAATCTCGCATCGTGCGAAATTATCTTGTTTTTCCTAAAGAACACGTTGTAACTCGAAAAGCTTTGGTGTTGCGTGTATGTCTAAGCGTGTAACCTCAAAAGAGAACTCAAAGGAGAGTTTTCTCTCGAAAGAATATGTAAGAATACCACGTTATAAGGAAATACAGTGTTGCAGAGTAAAGACAAATATGTACGTATTGGAAACACTTTAAGAGAAGAAATAATGCATTGTACAACATTAGCTTGTATCTCCTAAACAACACGTTGTAGCTCGAAAAGATTTGGTGTGGCTCATACCTCCACACGTGTAGCCTCAAAAGAGAACCCACAAGAGAACTTTCTTTCGTCAAAATTTTTCAGAAAACCACGTTTTATGGAAATCTGGCATCGTGCGAAATAATCTTGTTTTTCCTAAACAACACATTGTAACTCAAAAAGCTTTGGCGTTGTGTGTTTGTGTAAGCATGGAGCCTCAAAAGGGAAGGCACAGGAGAGTTTTCTCTCGAAAGAATATGTAAGAATACCACGTTAAAAGGAAATACAATTTTGCAGAGTAAAGACAAATAAGTACATATTGGAAACACTTTACGAGAAGAAATAACGCATCGTACAAAATTAGCTTGTATCTCCTAAACAACAACTTGTAACTCAAAAAGATTTGGTGTGAAGTGTACGTCTAAACGTGCAGCCTCAAAAGAGAACCCACAGGAGAATTTTCCTTCATCCAATTTGTCAGAAACCACGTTTTAATGAAATCTCGCACCGTGCGAAATTATCTTGTTTTTCCTAAACAACACGTTGTAACTCGAAAAGCTTTGGTGTTGCGTGTATGTCTAAGCGTGTCACCTCAAAAGAGAACGCACAGGAGAGTTTTCTCTCGAAAGAATATATAAGAATACCACGTTATAAGGAAATACAGTGTTGCAGAGTAAAGACAAATACGTACATATTGGATACACTTTACGAGAAGAAATAACGCATCGTACAAAATTAGCTTGTATCTCCTAAACAACACGTTGCAACTCGAAAAGATTTGGTGTGGCCCGTACCTCTACACGTGTAGCCTCAAAAGAGAACCCACAGGAGAACTTTCTTTCGTCAAAATATGTCAGAAAACCATGTTTTATGGACATCTCGCATCCTGCGAAATTATCTTGTTTTTCCTAAACAAGTTGTAACTCGAAAAGCTTTGGGGTTGCATGTATGTCTAAGCATGTAGCCTCAAAAGAGAACGCACAGGAGAGTTTTTCCTCGAAAGAATATGTAAGAATACCACGTTATAAGGAAATACAGTGTTGCAGAGTAAAGACAAATACGTACGTATTGGAAACACTTTATGAGAAGAAATAACGCATCGTACAAAATTTGCTTGTATCTCCTAAACAACACGTTGTAACTAGAAAAGATTTGGTGTGGCTCGTACGTCTACACGTGTTGACTCAAAAGAACACCAACAGGGGAACTTTCTTTCGTCAAAATTTGTCAGAAAACCACGTTTTAAGGTAATCCCGCATCGTGCAAAATTATCTTGTTTTTCCTAAACAACACGTTGTAACTCGAAAAGCTTTGGTGTTGCGTGTATGTCTAAAGGTGTGGCCTCAAAAGAGAACGCACAGGAGAGTTTTCTCTCGAAAGAATCTGTAAGAATACCACGTTATAAGGAAATACAATTTTGCAGAGTAAAGACAAATAAGTACATATTGGAAACACTTTAGTAAAAGAAATACTGCTTCATACAAAATTAGCTTGTATCTCCTAAACAACACGTTGTAACTCGAAAAGATCTGGTGTGACATGTACGTCTAAACCTGTAGCCTCAAAAGAGAACACACAGGAGAATTTTCTTTCATCAAAATTTGTCAGAAACCACGTTTTAAGGAAATCTTGCATCGTGCGAAATTATCTTGTTTTTCCTAAACAACATGTTGTATCTCGAAAAGCTTTGCTGTTGCGTGTATGTCTAAGCGTGTAGCCTCACAAGAGAACGCACAGGAGAATTTTCTCTCGAAAGAATATGTAAGAATACCACGTTTTAAGGAAATACAGTGTTGCAGAGTAAAGACAAATACGTACGTATTGGAAACACTTTAAGAGAAGAAATAATGCATCGTAAATAATAGCTTGTATCTTCTAAACAACACGTTGTAACTCGAAAAGATTTGTTTTGGCTCCTACGACTACATGTGTAGCCTCAAAAGAGAATGCACAGGAGAACTTTCTTTGGTCAAAATTTTTCAGAAAACCACGTTTTATGGAAATATCGCATCGTGCGAAATTATCTTCTTTTTCCTAAACAAAACGTTGTAACTCGAAAAGCTTTGGCGTTGCGTGTATGCCTAAGCATGTAGCCTACAAAGAGAACACACAGGAGAGTTTTCCCTCGAAAGAATATGTAAGAATACCACGTTATAGGGAAATACAATGTTGCAGAGTAAAGAGAAATAAGTACGTATTGGAAACACTTTACGAGAAGAAATAACGCATCATAAAAAATTAGCTTGTATCTCCTAAACAACACGTGGTAACTCGAAAAGATTTGGTGTGGCGTGAACGTCTAAACGTGTAGCCTCAAAAGAGAACCCACAGGATAATTTTCTTTCGTCAAAATTTGTGAGAAAACCACATTTTAAGGAAATCACGCATCGTGCGAAATAATCTTGATTTTCATAAACAACACGTTGTAAGTCGAAAAGCTTTGGTGATGCCTGTATGTCTAAGTGTGTAGCCTCAAAAGGGAACGCACAGGATAGTTTTCTCTCGAAAGAATATGTAAGAATACCAAGTTATAAGGAAATACAGTGTTCCAGAGTAAAGAAAAATATGTACGTATTGGAAAACTTTACGAGAAGAAATAACGCATCGTACAAAATTAGCTTGTATCTCCTAAACAACACGTTGTAACTCGAAAAGATTTGGTGCGGCGTGTACGTCTAAATGTGTAGCTTCAAAAGAGAACCCACAGGAGAATTTTCTTTCGTTAAAATTTTGCAGAAAACCACGTTTTAAGGAAATCCCGCATCGTGCGAAATCATCTTCTTTTTCCTAAACAACAAGCTGTAACTCGAAAAGCTTTGGTGTTGCGCGTATGTCTAAGCGTGGAGCCTCAAAAGAGAAGGCACAGGAGAGTTTTCTCTTGAAAGAATATGTAAGAATACCACGTTATAAGGAAATAAAATTTTGATGAGTAAAGACAAATAAGTACATATTGGAAACACTTTACGAGAAGAAATAACGCATCTTACAAAATTAGCTTGTATCTCCTAAACAACACGTTGTTACTCGAAAACATTTGGTGTGACGTGTATGTCTAAAGGTGTACCCTCAAAAGAGAACCCACAGGAGAGTTTTCTTTCATCCAAATTTGTCAGAAACCACGTTTTAAGGAAATCTCGCATCGTGCGAAATTATCTTGTTTTTCCTAAACAGCACGTTGTAACTCGAAAAGCTTTGGTGTTGCATGTATGTCTAAGCATGTAGCCTCAACAGAGAACGCAAAGGAGAGTTTTCCCTCAAAGAATATGTAAGAATACCACGTTATAAGGAAATACAGTGTTGCAGACTAAATACAAATAAGTACGTATTGGAAACACTTTACGAGAAGAAATAACGCATCATAAATTATTAACTTGTATCTCCTAAACAACAAGTGGTAACTCGAAAAGATTTGGTTTGGCGTGTACGTCTAAAAGTGTAGCCTCAAAGACAACGAACAGGAGAATTTTCTTTCGTCAAAATTTGTGAGAAAACCACGTTTTAAGGAAATCCTGCATCCTGCAAAATTGTCTTGTTTTTCCTAAACAACACGTTGTAATTCAAAAAGCTTTGGTGTTGCGTGTATATCTAAGCTTGTAGCCTCAAAAGAGAACACACAGTAGAGTATTCTCTCGAAACAATATGTGAGAATACCACGTTATAAGGAAATACAGTGTTGCAGACTAAAGACAAATACGTAAGTATTGGAAAAAACTTTACGAAAAGATATAATGCATCATACAAAATTAGCTTGTATCTCCTAAACAACACGTTGTAACTCGAAAGGATTTGGTGTGGCCTGTACGTCTAAACGTGTAGCCTCAAAAGAGAACACATAGGAGAATTTTCTTTGGTCAAAATTTGTCAGAAAACCACGTATTAAGGAAATTCCGCATCGTGCGAAATTATCTTGTTTTTCCTAAACAAAACGTTTTAACTCGAAAAGCTTTGGTGTTGCGTGTATGTCTAAGCCTGTAACCTCAAAGGAGAATGCCCAGGAGAGTTTTCTCTCGAAAGAATATGTAAGAAAACCACGTTATAAGGAAATACAGTGTTGCAGAGTAAAGACAAATACGTACTTATTGGAAAAACTTAAACTTTACGAGAAGAAATAAGGCATCTTACAAAATTAGTTTGTATCTCCTAAACAACACATTATAACTTGAAAAGATTTGGTGTGGTGTGTACTTCTAAACTTGTAGCCTCAAAAGAGAACCCACAGGATAATTTTCTTTCGTCAAAATTTGTCAGAAAACCACGTTTTAAGGAAATCCCGCATCTTGCGAAATTATCTTGTTTTTCCTAAACAACACGTTGTAACTCGAAAGCTTTGGTGTTGCGTGTATGTCTAAGCGTGTAGCCTCAAAAGAGAAGGCACAGGAGAGTTTTCTCTCGAAAGAATATGTAAGGATACCACGTTATAAGGAAATACAGTGTTGCAGAATAATGACAAATACGTACGTATTGGAAACACTTTATGAGAGAAATAACGCATCTGGCAAAATTAGCTTGTATGTCCTAAACAACTCGTTATAACTCGAAATTATTTGGTGTGGGGTGCACGTCTAAACGTGTAGCCTCAAAAGAGTACCCACAGGAGAGTTTTATTTCGTCAAAATTTGTCAGAAAACCACGTTTTAAGGAAATCCCGCATCTTGCGAAATTATCTTGTTTTTCCTAAACAACACGTTGTAAATCGAAAAGCTTTGGTGTTGCGTGAATGTCTAAGCATGTAGCCTCAAAGGAGAACGCACAGGAGAGTTTTCTCTCGAAAGAATATGCAAGAATACCACGTTATAAGGAAATACAGTGTTGCAGAGTAAAGGCAAATATGTACGTAGTGGAAACACTAAAACTTTATGAGAAGAAATAACGCATCGTAAAAAATTAGCTTGTTTCTCCTAAACAACACGTTGTAACTCGAAAGGATTTGGTGTGGCATGTACGTCTAAATGTGTAGCCTCAAAAGAGAACCCACAGGAGTATTTTCTTTCGTCAAAATTTGTCAGAAAACCACGTTTTATGGAAATCCCGCATCGTGCGAAATTATCTTGTTTTTCCTAAACAACACGTTGTAACTCGAAAAGCTTTGGTGTTGCGTGTATGTCTAAGCGTGTAGCCTCAAAATAGAACGCAAAGGAGAGTTTTTTCTCGAAAGAATGTGTAAGAATACGACGTTATTAGGAAATACAGTGTTGCAGAGTAAAGACAAATACTTACGTATTGGAAAAAACTTTACGAGAAGAAATAACGCATCGTAAGAAATTAGCTTGTATCTCCTAAACAACACGTTGTAACTTAAAAAGATTTGGTGTGGCCTGTACGTCTTAACGTGTAGCCTGAAAAGAGAACCCATAGGAGAATTTTCTTTGGTCAAAATATGTCAGAAAACCACGTATTAAGGAAATCCCGCATAGTGCGAAATTATCTTGTTTTTTCTAAACCAAACGTTTTAACTCGAAAAGCTTTGGTGTTGCGTGTATGTCTAAGCGTGTAGCCTCAAAAGAGAACGCACAGGAGAGTTTTCTCTCGAAAGAATATGTAAGAATACCACGTTATAAGGAAATACAGTGTTGCAGAGTAAAGACAAATACGTACTTATTGGAAACACTTAAACTTTACGAGAAGAAATAAGGCATCGTACAAAATTAGTATGTATCTCCTAAACAACACGATATAACTCGGAAAGATTTGGTGTGGTGTGTATGTCTAAACATGTAGCCTCAAAAGAGAACCCACAGGAGAATTTTTGTTCGTTAAATTTTGTCAGAAAACCACGTTTTAAGGAAATCCCGCATTGTGCGAAATTATCTTGTTTTTCCTAAACAACACGTTGTAACACGAAAAGCTTTGGTGCTGCGTGTATGTCTAAGCGTATAGCCTCAAAAGAGAACGCAAAGGAGAGTTTTTTCTCGAAAGAATATGTAAGAATACCACGTTATTAGGAAATACAGTGTTGCAGAGTAAAGACAAATACTTACGTCTTGGAAAAACTTTACGAGAAGAAATAACGCATCGTAAGAAATTAGCTTGTATCTCCTAAACAACACGTTGTAACTCGAAAAGCTTTGGTGTTGCGTCTATGTGTAAGCGTGTAGCCTCAAAGGAGAACGCAAAGGAGAGTTTTTTCTCGAAAGAATATGTAAGAATACCACGTTATTAGGAAATACAGTGTTGCAGAGTAAAGACAAATACTTATGTATTGGAAAAACTTTACGAGAAGAAATAACGCATCGTAAAAAATTAGCTTGTGTCTCCTAAACAACACGTTGTAACTCGAAAGGATTTGGTGTGGCATGTACGTCTAAATGTGTAGCCTCAAAAGAGAACCCACAGGAGTATTTTCTTTCGTCAAAATTTGTCAGAAAACCACGTTTTATGGAAATCCCGCATCGTGCGAAATTATCTTGTTTTTCCTAAACAACACGTTGTAACTCGAAAAGCTTTGGTGTTGCGTGTATGTCTAAGCGTGTAGCCTCAAAATAGAACGCAAAGGAGAGTTTTTTCTCGAAAGAATGTGTAAGAATACGACGTTATTAGGAAATACAGTGTTGCAGAGTAAAGCCAAATACTTACGTATTGGAAAAAACTTTACGAGAAGAAATAACGCATCGTAAGAAATTAGCTTGTATCTCCTAAACAACACGTTGTAACTTAAAAAGATTTGGTGTGGCCTGTACGTCTTAACGTGTAGCCTGAAAAGAGAACCCATAGGAGAATTTTCTTTGGTCAAAATATGTCAGAAAACCACGTATTAAGGAAATCCCGCATAGTGCGAAATTATCTTGTTTTTTCTAAACCAAACGTTTTAACTCGAAAAGCTTTGGTGTTGCGTGTATGTCTAAGCGTGTAGCCTCAAAAGAGAACGCACAGGAGAGTTTTCTCTCGAAAGAATATGTAAGAATACCACGTTATAAGGAAATACAGTGTTGCAGAGTAAAGACAAATACGTACTTATTGGAAACACTTAAACTTTACGAGAAGAAATAAGGCATCGTACAAAATTAGTATGTATCTCCTAAACAACACGATATAACTCGGAAAGATTTGGTGTGGTGTGTATGTCTAAACATGTAGCCTCAAAAGAGAACCCACAGGAGAATTTTTGTTCGTTAAATTTTGTCAGAAAACCACGTTTTAAGGAAATCCCGCATTGTGCGAAATTATCTTGTTTTTCCTAAACAACACGTTGTAACACGAAAAGCTTTGGTGCTGCGTGTATGTCTAAGCGTATAGCCTCAAAAGAGAACGCAAAGGAGAGTTTTTTCTCGAAAGAATATGTAAGAATACCACGTTATTAGGAAATACAGTGTTGCAGAGTAAAGACAAATACTTACGTCTTGGAAAAACTTTACGAGAAGAAATAACGCATCGTAAGAAATTAGCTTGTATCTCCTAAACAACACGTTGTAACTCGAAAAGCTTTGGTGTTGCGTCTATGTGTAAGCATGTAGCCTCAAAGGAGAACGCAAAGGAGAGTTTTTTCTCGAAAGAATATGTAAGAATACCACGTTATTAGGAAATACAGTGTTGCAGAGTAAAGACAAATACTTATGTATTGGAAAAACTTTACGAGAAGAAATAACGCATCGTAAAAAATTAGCTTGTGTCTACTAAACAACACGTTGCAACTTAAAAAGATTTGGTGTGGCCTGTACGTCTAAACGTGTAGCCTGAAAAGAGAAGCCCTAGGAGAATTTTCTTTGGTCAAAATTTGTCAGAAAACTTCGTTTTAAGGAAATCCCGCATCGTGCGAAATTATCTTGGTTTTCCTAAACAACACATTGTAACTCGAAAAGCTTTGGTGTTGCGTGAATGTCTAAGCATATAGCCTCAAAGGAGAACACACAGGAGAGTTTTCTCTCGAAAGAATATGCAAGAATACCACGTTATAAGGAAATACAGTGTTGCAGAGTAAAGGCAAATATGTACGTAATGGAAACACTTAAACTTTATGAGAAGAAATAACGCATCGTAGAAAAATTACCTTGTTTCTCCTAAACAACACGTTGTAACTCGAAAAGATTTGGTGTGGCGTGTACGTCTAAATGTGTAGCCTCAAAAGAGAACCGACAGGAGTATTTTCTTTCGTCAAAATTTGTCAGAAAACCACGTTTTAAGGAAATCCCGCATCGTGCAAAAATATCTTGTTTTTCCTAAACAACACGTTGTAACTCGAAAAGCTTTGGTTTTGCGTGTATGTCTAAGCGTGTAGCCTCAAAAGAGAACGCAAAGGAGAGTTTTTTCTCAAAGGAATATGTAAGAATACCACGTTATTAGGAAATACAGTGTTGCAGAGTAAAGACAAATATTTACGCCTTGGAAAAACTTTACGAGAAGAAATAACGCATCGTAAGAAATTAGCTTGTATCTCCTAAACAACACGTTGTAACATAAAAAGATTTGGTGTGGCCTGTACGTCTAAACGTGTAGCCTGAAAAGAGAACCCATAGGAGAATTTTCTTTGGTCAAAATTTGTCAGAAAACCATGTATTAAGGAAATCCCGCATAGTGCGACATTATCTTGTTTTTCCTAAACCAAACGTTTTAACTCGAAAAGCTTTCGTGTTGCGTGTATGTCTAAGCGAGTAGCCTCAAAAGAGAACACACAGGAGAGTTTTCTCTCGAAAGAATATGTAAGAATACCACGTTATAAGGAAATACAGTGTTGCAGAGTAAAGACAAATACGTACTTATTGGAAAAACTTAAACCTTACGAGAAGAAATAAGGCATCTTACAAAATTAGTTTGTATCTCCTAAACAACACATTATAACTCGATAAGATTTGGTGTGGTGTGTATGTCTAAACGTGTAGCCTCAAAAGAGAACCCACAGGAAAATTTTCTTTTGTCAAAATTTGTCAGAAAACCATGTTTTAAGGAAATCCCGCATTCTGCGAAATTATCTTGTTTTTCTTAAGAAAAACAAAACGTTTTAACTCGAAAAGCTTTGGTGTTGCGTGTATGTCTAAGCGTGTAGCCTCAAAAGAGAACGCACAGGAGAGTTTTCTCTCGAAAGAATATGTAAGAATACCACGTTATAAGGAAATACAGTGTTGCAGAGTAAAGACAAATACGTACTTATTGGAAAAACTTAAACTTAAGAGAAGAAATAACGCATCGTACAAAATTAGCTTGTATATCCTAAACAACACGTTGTAGCTTAAAAAGATTTGGTGTGGCCTGTACGTCTAAACGTGTAGCCTCAAAAGAGAACCCATAGGAGAATTTTCTTTGGTCAAAATTTGTCAGAAAACCACGTATTAAGGAAATTCCGCATCGTGCGAAATTATCTTGTTTTTCCTAAACAAAACATTTTAACTCGAAAAGCTTTGGTGTTGCGTGTATGTCTAAGCCTGTAACCTCAAAGGAGAATGCCCAGGAGAGTTTTCTCTCGAAAGAATATGTAAGAATACCACGTTATAAGGAAATACAGTGTTGCAGAGTAAAGACAAATACGTACTTATTGGAAAAACTTAAACTTTACGAGAAGAAATAAGGCATCTTACAAAATTAGTTTGTATCTCCTAAACAACATGTTATAACTTGAAAAGATTTGGTGTGGTGTGTACGTCTAAACTTGTAGCCTCAAAAGAGAACCCACAGGATAATTTTCTTTCGTCAAAATTTGTCAGAAAACCACGTTTTAAGGAAATTCCGCATCTTGCGAAATTATCTTGTTTTTCCTAAACAACACGTTGTAACTCGAAAGCTTGGGTGTTGCGTGTATGTCTAAGCGTGTAGCCTCAAAAGAGAACGCACAGGAGAGTTTTCTCTCGAAAGAATATGTAAGGATACCATGTTATAAGGAAATACAGTGTTGCAGAGTAAAGACAAATACGTACGTATTGGAAACACTTTATGAGAGAAATAACGCATCTGGCAAAATTAGCTTGTATGTCCTATACAACTCGTTGTAACTCGAAAAGATTTGGTGTGGGGTGCACGTCTAAACGTGTAGCCTCAAAAGAGTACCCACAGGAGAGTTTGTTTCGTCAAAATTTGTCAGAAAACCACGTTTTAAGGAAAGCCCGCATCTTGCGAAATTATCTTGTTTTTCCTAAACAACACGTTGTAAATCGAAAAGCTTTGGTGTTGCGTGAATGTCTAAGCATGTAGCCTCAAAGGAGAACGCACAGGAGAGTTTTCTCTCGAAAGAATATGCAAGAATACCACGTTATAAGGAAATACAGTGTTGCAGAGTAAAGGCAAATATGTACGTAATGGAAACACTAAAACTTTTGAGAAGAAATAACGCATCGTAAAAAATTAGCTTGTTTCTCCTAAACAACACGTTGTAACTCGAAATGATTTGGTGTGGCATGTACGTCTAAATGTGTAGCCGTAAAAGAGAACCCCCAGGAGAATTTTCTTTCGTCAAAATTTTTCAGAAAACCACGTTTTAAGTAAATCCCGCATCGTGCGAAATTATCTTGTTTTTCCTAAACAACACGTCGTTACTAGAAAAGCTTTGGTGTTGCGTGTATGTCTAAGCATGTAGCCTCAAAAGAGAATGCACTGGAGAGTTTTCTCTCGAAAGAATATGTAAGAATACCACAATATAAGGAAATACAGTGTTGCAGAGTAAAGACAAATATGTACTTATTGGAAACACTTTACGAGGAGAAATAACGCATAGTAAAAAAATTAGCTTGTATCTCCTAAACAACACATTGTAACTCGAAAACATTTGGTGTGGCGTGTACGTCTAAAGGTGTAGCCTCAAAAGAGTACCCACAGGAAAATTTTCTTTCGTCAAAATTTGTCACAAAACCACGTTTTAAGGAAATCACGCATCGTGCGAAAAATCTTGTTTTTCCTAAACAACACGTTGTAACTCGAAAAGCTTTGGTGTTGCGTGTATGTCTATGCGTGTAGCCTCAAAAGAGAAGGCACAGGAGAGTTTTCTCTGGAAACAATATGTAACAATACCACGTTATAAGGAAATACAGTGTTGCAGAATAAAGACAAATCCATACATATTGGAAACACTTAAACTTTACGAGTAGAAATAATGCGTCGTGCAAAATTAGCTTGTATCTCTTAACAGCACGTTGTAACTAGAAATGATTTGGTGTGGCGTGTACTTCTAAACGAGTAGCCTCAAAAGAGAACCCACAGGAGAATTTTCTTGCGTCAAAATTTGTCAGAAAACCACGGTTTAAGGAAATCCCGCATCATGCGAAATTATCTGGTTATTCCTAAACAACACGTTGTAACTCGAAAAGCTTTGGTGTTTCGTGTAAGTCTTAGCGTGTAGCCTCAAAAGAGAAGGCAACGGAGAGTTTTCTCTCAAAAGAATATGTAAGAATACCACGTAAATAGGAACTACAGTGTTGCAGAGTAAAGACAAGTACATACGTATTGGAAACACTTTAGGAGAAGAAATAACGCATCATAAAAAATTAGCTTGTATCTCCTAAACAACACGTTGTAACTCGAAAATATTTGGTGTGGCGTGTGCGTCTAAACGTGTAGCATCAAAAGAGAACCCACAGGAGAATTTTCTTTCGTCAAAATTTATCAGAAAACCACGTTTTAAGGAAATCCCGCATCGTGCGAAATTATCTTGTTTTTCCTAAACAAAACATCGTAACTCGAAAAGCTTTGGCGTTGCTTGTATATCTAATCGTGTAGCCTCAAAAGAGAAGGCACAGGAGAGTTTTCTCTCGAAAGAATATGTAAGAATACCACGTTATAAGGAAATACAGTGTTGCAGAGCAAAGACAAATAATTACGTTTTGGAAACATTTTAGGAGAAGAAATAACGCATCGTACAAAATTAGCTTGTATCTCCTAAACAACACGTTTTAACTCGAAATGATTTGGTGTGGCGTGTACGTCTAAACGTGTAGCCTCAAAAGAGAACCCACAGGAGAATTTTCTTTCTTCAAAATTTGTCAGAAATCTACGTTTTAAGGAAATCTCGCATCGTGCGAAATTATCTTGTTTTTCCTAATCAACACGTTGTAACTCGAAAAGATTTGGTGTTGCGTGTATGTCTAAGCGTGTAGCCTCAAAAGAGAAGGCACAGGAGAGTTTTCTCTCAAAAGAATATGTAAGAATACCACGTTATAAGGAAATACAGTGTTGCAGAGTAAAGACAAATACTTACTTATTGGAAACACTTAAACTTTATGAGAAGAAATAACTTAGATACAAATTTAGCTTGTATCTCCTAAACAGCACGTTGTAACTTAAAAAGATTTGGTGTGTCGTGTAATTCTAAACGTGTAGCCTCAAAAGAGAACCCACAGGAGAATTTTCTTTCATCAAAATTTGTCAGAAAACCATGTTATAAGGAAATCCCGCATCGTGCAAAATTATCTTGTTTTTCCTAAACAACACATCTTAACTCGAAAAGCTTTGGTGTTGCGTGTATGTCTAAGCGTGTAGCCTCAAAAGAGAAGGCACAGGAGAGTTTTCACTCAAAACAATATGTAAGAATACCACGTTATAAGGAAATACAGTGTGGCAGAGTAAAGACAAATACCTACTAATTAGAAACACTTAAACTTTACGAGAAGTAATAACGCATCATTTAAAATTAGCTTATATCTCCTAAACAACACGTTGTAAATGGAAAAGATTTGGTCTGGCGTTTACAACTAAACATGTAGGCTTAAAAGAGAACCCACAGGAGAATTTTTTTCCGTCAAAATTTGCCAGAAAAACGTGTTTTAAGGAAATCCCGCATTGTGCGAAATTATCTTGTTTTTCCTAAACAACACATCGTAACTCGAAAAGCTTTGGTGTTGCGTGTATGTCTAGGCGTGTAGCCTCAAAAGAGAAGGCACAGGAGAGTTTTCTCTCAAAAGAATATGTAAGAATACCACGTTATAAGGAAATACAGTGTTGCAGAGTAAAGACAAATACGCACTTATTAGAAACACTTAAACTTTATGAGAAGAAATAATGCATCGTACAAAATTAGCTTGTATCTCCTAAACAGCACGTTGTAACTTGAAAAGATTTGGTGTGGCGTGTACACCTAAACGTGTAGCCTCAAAAGAGAACCCACAGGAGAATTTTCTTTCATCAAAATATGTCAGAAAACCACGTTTTAAGGAAATCCCTCATCGTGTGAAATTATCTTGTTTTTCCTAAACAACATGTTGTAACTCGAAAAGCTTTGGTGTTGCGTGTAAGTCTTAGCGTGTAGCCTCAAAAGAGAAGGCAATGGAGAGTTTTCTCTAGAAAGAATATGTAAGAATACCACGTTATAAGGAAATACAGTGTTGCAGAGTAAAGACAAATACGTACATATTGGAAACACTTTAACATTATGAGAAAAAATAACACATCGTAAAAAATAGCTTGTATCTCCTCAACAACACGTTGTAACTCGAAAAGACTTGGTGTGGCATGTATGACTAAACGTGTAGCCTCAAAAGAAAACCCATAGGAGAATTTTCTTTCGTCAATATTTGTCAGAAAACCACATTTTAAGGAAATCTCGCATCGTGCGAAATTATCTTGTTTTTCCTAAACAACACGTTGTAACTCGAAAAGCTTTGGTGTTGCGTGTATTTCTAAGCTTGTAGCCTCAAAAGAGAACGCACAGGAGAGTTTTCTCTCGAAAGAATATGTAAGAATACCACGTTATAAGGAAATACCGTGTTGCAGAGTAAAGACAACTACGTACGTATTGGAAATCTTTAAGAGAAGAAATGACGCATCGTACAAAATTAGCTTGTATCTCCTAAACAACACGTTATAACCCGAAAAGATTTGGTGTGGCGTGTGTGTCTAAACGTGTAGCATCAAAATAGAACCCACAGGAGAATTTTCTTTCGTCAAAATTTTTCAGAAAACCACGTTTTATGGAAATCTCGCATCGTGCAAAATTTCCTTCTTTTTCCTAAACAACACGTGGTAACTCGAAAAGCTTTGGAGTTGCGTGTTTGTCTAAGCTTCTAGCCTCAAAAGAGAATGTACAGGAGAGTTTTCCCTCGAAAGAATATGTAAGAATACCACGTTATAAGGAAATACAGTGTTGCAGAGTAAAGACAAATAAGTACATATTGGAAACACTTTACGAGAAGAAATAACGCATCATACAATATTTGCTTGTATCTCCTAACAACACGTTGTAACTCAAAAATATTTGGTGTGGCTCGTACCTCTACACGTGTAGCCTCAAAAGAGAACCTACAGGAGAACTTTCTTTCGTCAAAATTTGTCAAAAAACCACGTTTTAAGGAAATCCCACATCGTGCAAAATTATCTTGTTTTTCCTTAACAACACGTTGTAACTCGAAAAGCTTTGGTGTTGTGTGAATGTCTGAGCATGTAGTCTCTAAAGAGAATGCACAGGAGAGTTTTCTCTCGAAAGAACATGTAAGAATACAATGTCATAAGGAAAAGCAGTGTTGCAGACTAAAGACAAATATGTACATAAGGGAAACACTTTACGAGAAAAAATAACGCATCGTACAAAATTAGCTTGTATCTCCTAAACAACACGTGGTAACTCGAAATGATTTGGTGTGGCGTGTACGTCTATACAGGTAGCCTCAAAAGAGAACCCACAGGAGAATTTTCTTTCGTCAAAATTTTTCCTAAAACCACGTTTTAAGGAAATCCCGCATCTTGCGAAATTATCTTGTTTTTCATAAACAACACGTTGTAACTCGAAAAGCTTTGGTGTTGCCTGTATGTCTAAGTGTGTAGCCTCAAAAGGGAACGCACAGGATAGTTTTCTCTCGAAAGAATATGCATGAATTCCACCTTATAAGGAAATGCAATGTTGCAGAATAAAGAAAAATATGTACGTATGGGAAACACTTTACGAAAAGATTTAACGCAACGTAAAAAATTAACTTGTATCTCCTAAACAACACGTTGTAACTCGAAAATATTTGGTATGGCATGTACGTCTAAACGTGTAGCCTCAAAAGAGAACCCACAGGAGAATTTTCTTTCGTCAAAATTTTTCAGAAAACCACGTTTTAAGGAAATCCCGCATCGTGCGAAATCATCTTGTTTTTCCTAAACAACATGTTGTAACTCGAAAAGCTTTGGTGTTGCGTGTATGTGTAAGCATGGAGCCTCAAAAGAGAAGGCACGGGAGAGTTTTCTCTCAAAAGAATAGGTAAGTATACCATGTTATAAGGAAATACAATTTTGCAGAGTAAAGACAAATAAGTACATATTGGAAACACTTTACGAGAAGAAATAACGCATCGTACAAAATTAGCTTGTATCTCCTAAACAACACGTTGTAACTCGAAAAGATTTGGTGTGACGTGTACGTCTAAACGTGTAGCCTCAAAAGAGAACCCACAGGAGAATTTTCTTTCATCAAAATTTGTCAGAAACCACGTTTTAAAGAAATCTCGCATCGTGCAAAATTATCATGTTTTTCCTAAACAACAGGTTGTAACTGGAAAATCTTTGGTGTTGCCTGTATGTCTAAGCTTGTAGCCTCAAAGGAGAACTCACAGGAGAGTTTTCTCTCGAAAGAATATGTAAGAATACCACGTTATAAGGAAATACAGTGTTGCAGAGTAAAGACAAATACTTACGTATTGGAAACACTTTAAGAGAAGAAATAACGCATCGTACAAAATTAGCTTGTATCTCCTAAACAACACGTTGTAACTCGAAAAGATTTGGTATGGCCTATATGTCTAAATGTGTAGCCTCAAAAGAGAAGCCACAGGAGAATTTTCTTTCGTCAAAATTGGTCAGTAAACCACATTTTAAGGAAATCCCGCATCATGCGAAATTATCTTGTTTTTCCTAAACAAACGGTCGTAACTCGAAAAGCTTTGGTGTTGCGAGTATGTCTAAGCATGTAGCCTCAAAAGAGAAGGCATAGGAAGAGATTTTTCCCTTAAATAAAATGTAAGAATACCACGTTAAAAAGAAATACAGTGTTGCAGAGTAAAGACAAATACGTACATATTGGAAACACTTTACAAGAAGAAATAATGCATCGTAAAAAATTAGCTTGTATCTCCTAAACTACACGTTATAACTCGAAAAGATTTGGTGTGGCGTGTACATTTAAACGTGTAGCCTCAAAAGAGAACCCACAGGAGTATTTTCTTTCGTCAAAATTTTTTCAGAAAACCACGATTTTAGGAAATCCCGCATCGTGCGAAATTATCTTGTTTTTCCTAAACAACACGTTGTAACTCGTGTGCTTTGGTGTTGCATGTATGTCTAAGCATGTAGCCTTCAAAAGAGAACGCACACGAGAGTTTTCTCTCGAAAGAATATGTAAGAATACCACGTTATAAGGAAATACAGTGTTGCAGAGTAAAGACAAATACGTATGTATTGGAAACACTTTACGAGAAGAAATAAAGCATCGTAAAAAATTAGCTTGTATCTCCTAAACAACACGTTGTAACTCGAAAATATTTGGTGTGGTGTGTGCATCTAATCGTGTAGCCTCAAAAGAGATCCCACAGAAGAATTTTCGTTCGTCAAATTTTTTCAGAAAACCACGTTTTAAGGAAATCCCACATCCTGCGAAATTATCTTGGTTTTCCCAAACAAAACGTCGTAACTCGAAAAGCTTTGGTGTTGCCTCTATGTCTAAGCGTGTAGCCTCAAAAGAGAAGGCACAGGAGAGTTTTCTCTATAAAGAATATGTAAGAATACCACGTTATAAGGAAATACATTGTTGCAGAGTAAAGACAAATACGTTCGTATTGGAAACACTTTACGAGAAGAAATAATGCTTCGTACAAGCTTGTATCTCCTAAACAACACGTTTTAACTCGAAATGATTTGGTGTGGCGTGTACGTCTAAACGTGTAGCCTCAAAAGAGAACCCACAGGAGAATTTTCTTTTGTCAAAATTTGTAAGAAAACCACGTTTTAAGGAAAGCCCGCATCATGCGAAATTATATTGTTTTTCCTAATCAACACGTGTAAATCAAAAAGATTTGGTTTTGCGTGTATGTCTAAGCATGTAGCCTCAAATGAGAAGGCACAGGAGAATTTTCTCTCGAAAGAATATGCAAGAATACCACGTTATAAGGAAATACAGTGTTGCAGAGTAAAGACAAATACGTACGTATTGGAAACACTTTACGAGAAGAAATAATGCATCATACAAAATTAGCATGTATCTCCTAAACTACACGTTATAACTCGAAAAGATTTGGTGTGACGTGTACATCTAAACGTGTAGCCTCAAAAGAGAACCCACAGGAGTATTTTCTTTGGTCAAATTTTTTTCAGAAAACCACGATTTTAGAAAATCCCACATCGTGCGAAATTATCTTGTTTTTCCTAAACAACACGTTGTAACTCGAATAGCTTTGGTGTTGCGTGTATGTCTAAGCGTGTAGCCTCAAAAGAGAACGCACAGGACAGTTTTCTCTCGAAAGAATATGTAAGAATACCACGTTATGAGGAAATACAATGTTGCAGAGTAAAGACAAATATGTACATACTGGAAACACTTAAACTTTACGAGAAGAAATAATGCATCATAAAAAATTAGCTTGTAACTCCTAAACAGCACGTTGTAACTCGAAAAAATTTGGTGTGGTGTGTACGTCTAAACGTGTAGCCTCAAAATAGAACCCACAGGAGAATTTTCTTTCGTCAAAATTTGTAAGAAAACCACGATTTAAGGAAAGCCCGCATCATGCGAAATTATATTGTTTTTCCTAATCAACACGTGTAAATCAAAAAGATTTGATTTTGCGTGTATGTCTAAGCATGTAGCCTCAAATGAGAAGGCACAGGAGAATTTTCTCTCGAAAGAATATGCAAGAATACCACGTTATAAGTAAATACAGTGTTGCAGAGTAAAGACAAATACGTACGTATTGGAAACACTTTACGAGAAGAAATAATGCATCGTACAAAATTAGCATGTATCTCCTAAACTACACGTTATAACTCGAAAAGATTTGGTGTGACATGTACATCTAAACGTGTAGCCTCAAAAGAGAACCCACAGGAGTATTTTCTTTGGTCAAATTTTTTTCAGAAAACCACGATTTTAGAAAATCCCACATCGTGCGAAATTATCTTGTTTTTCCTAAACAACACGTTGTAACTCGAATAGCTTTGGTGTTGCGTGTATGTCTAAGCGTGTAGCCTCAAAAGAGAACGCACAGGACAGTTTTCTCTCGAAAGAATATGTAAGAATACCACGTTATGAGGAAATACAATGTTGCAGAGTAAACACAAATATGTACATATTGGAAACACTTAAACTTTACGAGAAGAAATAATGCATCATAAAAAATTAGCTTGTAACTCCTAAACAGCACGTTGTAACTCGAAAAGATTTGGTGTGGTGTGTACGTCTAAATGTGCAGCCTCAAAAGAGAACCCACAGGAAAATTTTCTTTCGTCAAAATTTGTCAGAAAACCACGTTTTAAGGAAATCCCACATCGTGCGAAATTATCTTGTTTTTCCTAAACATCACGGTGTCACTCGAAAATCTTTTGTGTTGCGTGTATGTCTAAACGTGTAGCCTCAAAAGAGAAGGCACAGGAGAGTTTTCTGTCAAAAGAATATGTAAGAATACCACGTTATTAGGAAATACAGTATTGCACACTAAAGAAAATACATACTTATTGGAAACACTTTACAAGAAGAAATAACGCATCGTACAAAATTAGCTTGTATCTCCTGAACAACACATGGTAACTCAAAATGATTCGGTATTGCGTGCACGTCTAAACGTGTAGCCTCAAAAGAGAACCCACAGGAGAATTTTCTTTCCTCAAAAGTTGTCAGAACACCACGTTTTAAGGAAATCTCTCATCGTGCGAAATTATCTTGTTTTTCATAAAAACACGTTGTAACTCGAAAAGCTTTGGTGTTGCCTGTATGTCTAAGTGTGTAGCCTCAAAAGGGAACGCACAGTATAGTTTTCTCTCGAAACAATATGTAAGAAAACTACGTGATAAGGAAATACAGTGTTGCAGCGTAAAGACAAATACATACATATTGGAAACGCTTTACTAGAAGAATTAACGCATCGTACAAAATTAGCTTGTATCTCCTAAACAACACGTTGTAAATCGAAAAAATTTGGTGTGGCGTGTACATCTAAAAATGTAGCCTCAAAAGAGAACCCAAAGGAGAATTTTCTTTCGTCAAAATTTGTCAGAAAACCACGTTTTAAGGAAATCCCGCATCGTTCGATATCATCTTCTTCCTAAACAACATGTTGTAACTCGAAAAGCTTTGGTGTTGCGTGTATGTGTAAGCGTGGAGCCTCAAAAGAGAAGGCACAGGAGAGTTTTCTCTTGAAAGAATATGTAAGAATACCACGTTATAAGAAAATACAATTTTGCAGGGTAAAGACAAATAAGAACTTATTGGAAACACATTACAATAAGAAATAACATATCGTAGAAAATTAGCTTGTATCTCCTAAACAACAAAAAGATTTGGTGTGACGTGTACGTCTAAATGTGTAGCCTCAAAAGAGAACCCACAGGAGAATTTTCTTTCATCAAAATTTGTCAGAAACCACGTTTTATGGAAATCTCGCATCGTGCGAAATTATCTTGTTTTTCCTAAACAACACGTTGTAACTCGAAAAGCTTTGGTGGTGCGTGTATGTCTAAGCGTGTAGCCTCAAAAGAGAACACACAGGAGACTTTTCTCTCGAAAGAATATGTAAGAATACCACGTTATAAGGAAATACAGTGTTGCAGAGTAAAGACAAATACATACGTATTGGAAACACTTTACGAGAAGAATTAAAGCATCGTACAAAATTAGCTTGTATCTCCTAAACAACACCTTGTAACTCGATAAGATTTAGTGTGGCTCGTACCCCTACACGTGTAGCCTCAAAAGAGAACCCACAGGAGAATTTTCTTTCATCAAAATTTGTCAGAAACCACGTTTTAAATAAATCTTGCATCGTGCAAAATTATCTTGTTTTTCCTAAACAATAGGTTGTAACTGGAAAAGCTTTGGTGTTGCCTGTATGTCTAAGCTTGTAGCCTCAAAAGAGAACTCACAGGAGAGTTTTCTCTCGAAAGAATATGTAAGAATACCACGTTATAAGGAAATACAGTGTTGCAGAGTAAAGACAAATATGTACTTATTGGAAACACTTTAAGAGAAGAAATAACGCATCGTAAAACACTAGCTTGTATCTCCTAAATAACACGTTGTAACTCGAAAAGATTTGGTATGGCTCTTACCTCTACACGTGTAGCCTCGAAAAAGTACCCACAGGAGAACTTTCTTTCGTCAAAATTTTTCAGAAAACCACGTTTTATGGAAATCTGGCATCGTGGGAAATTATCTTGTTTTACCTAAACAACACATTGTAACTCAAAAAGCTTTGTCGTTGCGTGTTTGTGTAAGCATGGAGCCTCAAAAGAGAAGGCACAGGAGAGTTTTCTCTCGAAAGAATATGTAAGAATACCACGTTATAAGGAAATACAATTTTGCAGAGTAAAGACAAATAAGTACATATTGGAAACACTTTACGAGAAGAAATAACGCATCGTACAAAATTAGCTTGTATCTCCTAAACAACACGTTGTAACTCGAAAAGATTTGGTGTGACGTGTACGTCTAAACGTGTAGCCTCAAAAGAGAATCCACAGGAGAATTTTCTTTCGTCAAAATTTGTCAGAAACCACGTTTTAAGGGAATCTCGCATCGTGCGAAATTATCTTGTTTTTCCTAAAGAACACGTTGTAACTCGAAAAGCTTTGGTGTTGCGTGTATGTCTAAGCGTGTAACCTCAAAAGAGAACTCAAAGGAGAGTTTTCTCTCGAAAGAATATGTAAGAATACCACGTTATAAGGAAATACAGTGTTGCAGAGTAAAGACAAATATGTACGTATTGGAAACACTTTAAGAGAAGAAATAATGCATTGTACAACATTAGCTTGTATCTCCTAAACAACACGTTGTAGCTCGAAAAGATTTGGTGTGGCTCATACCTCCACACGTGTAGCCTCAAAAGAGAACCCACAAGAGAACTTTCTTTCGTCAAAATTTTTCAGAAAACCACGTTTTATGGAAATCTGGCATCGTGCGAAATAATCTTGTTTTTCCTAAACAACACATTGTAACTCAAAAAGCTTTGGCGTTGTGTGTTTGTGTAAGCATGGAGCCTCAAAAGGGAAGGCACAGGAGAGTTTTCTCTCGAAAGAATATGTAAGAATACCACGTTAAAAGGAAATACAATTTTGCAGAGTAAAGACAAATAAGTACATATTGGAAACACTTTACGAGAAGAAATAACGCATCGTACAAAATTAGCTTGTATCTCCTAAACAACAACTTGTAACTCAAAAAGATTTGGTGTGAAGTGTACGTCTAAACGTGCAGCCTCAAAAGAGAACCCACAGGAGAATTTTCCTTCATCCAATTTGTCAGAAACCACGTTTTAATGAAATCTCGCACCGTGCGAAATTATCTTGTTTTTCCTAAACAACACGTTGTAACTCGAAAAGCTTTGGTGTTGCGTGTATGTCTAAGCGTGTCACCTCAAAAGAGAACGCACAGGAGAGTTTTCTCTCGAAAGAATATATAAGAATACCACGTTATAAGGAAATACAGTGTTGCAGAGTAAAGACAAATACGTACATATTGGATACACTTTACGAGAAGAAATAACGCATCGTACAAAATTAGCTTGTATCTCCTAAACAACACGTTGCAACTCGAAAAGATTTGGTGTGGCCCGTACCTCTACACGTGTAGCCTCAAAAGAGAACCCACAGGAGAACTTTCTTTCGTCAAAATATGTCAGAAAACCATGTTTTATGGACATCTCGCATCCTGCGAAATTATCTTGTTTTTCCTAAACAAGTTGTAACTCGAAAAGCTTTGGGGTTGCATGTATGTCTAAGCATGTAGCCTCAAAAGAGAACGCACAGGAGAGTTTTTCCTCGAAAGAATATGTAAGAATACCACGTTATAAGGAAATACAGTGTTGCAGAGTAAAGACAAATACGTACGTATTGGAAACACTTTATGAGAAGAAATAACGCATCGTACAAAATTTGCTTGTATCTCCTAAACAACACGTTGTAACTAGAAAAGATTTGGTGTGGCTCGTACGTCTACACGTGTTGACTCAAAAGAACACCAACAGGGGAACTTTCTTTCGTCAAAATTTGTCAGAAAACCACGTTTTAAGGTAATCCCGCATCGTGCAAAATTATCTTGTTTTTCCTAAACAACACGTTGTAACTCGAAAAGCTTTGGTGTTGCGTGTATGTCTAAAGGTGTGGCCTCAAAAGAGAACGCACAGGAGAGTTTTCTCTCGAAAGAATCTGTAAGAATACCACGTTATAAGGAAATACAATTTTGCAGAGTAAAGACAAATAAGTACATATTGGAAACACTTTAGTAAAAGAAATACTGCTTCATACAAAATTAGCTTGTATCTCCTAAACAACACGTTGTAACTCGAAAAGATCTGGTGTGACATGTACGTCTAAACCTGTAGCCTCAAAAGAGAACACACAGGAGAATTTTCTTTCATCAAAATTTGTCAGAAACCACGTTTTAAGGAAATCTTGCATCGTGCGAAATTATCTTGTTTTTCCTAAACAACATGTTGTATCTCGAAAAGCTTTGCTGTTGCGTGTATGTCTAAGCGTGTAGCCTCACAAGAGAACGCACAGGAGAATTTTCTCTCGAAAGAATATGTAAGAATACCACGTTTTAAGGAAATACAGTGTTGCAGAGTAAAGACAAATACGTACGTATTGGAAACACTTTAAGAGAAGAAATAATGCATCGTAAATAATAGCTTGTATCTTCTAAACAACACGTTGTAACTCGAAAAGATTTGTTTTGGCTCCTACGACTACATGTGTAGCCTCAAAAGAGAATGCACAGGAGAACTTTCTTTGGTCAAAATTTTTCAGAAAACCACGTTTTATGGAAATATCGCATCGTGCGAAATTATCTTCTTTTTCCTAAACAAAACGTTGTAACTCGAAAAGCTTTGGCGTTGCGTGTATGCCTAAGCATGTAGCCTACAAAGAGAACACACAGGAGAGTTTTCCCTCGAAAGAATATGTAAGAATACCACGTTATAGGGAAATACAATGTTGCAGAGTAAAGAGAAATAAGTACGTATTGGAAACACTTTACGAGAAGAAATAACGCATCATAAAAAATTAGCTTGTATCTCCTAAACAACACGTGGTAACTCGAAAAGATTTGGTGTGGCGTGAACGTCTAAACGTGTAGCCTCAAAAGAGAACCCACAGGATAATTTTCTTTCGTCAAAATTTGTGAGAAAACCACATTTTAAGGAAATCACGCATCGTGCGAAATAATCTTGATTTTCATAAACAACACGTTGTAAGTCGAAAAGCTTTGGTGATGCCTGTATGTCTAAGTGTGTAGCCTCAAAAGGGAACGCACAGGATAGTTTTCTCTCGAAAGAATATGTAAGAATACCAAGTTATAAGGAAATACAGTGTTCCAGAGTAAAGAAAAATATGTACGTATTGGAAAACTTTACGAGAAGAAATAACGCATCGTACAAAATTAGCTTGTATCTCCTAAACAACACGTTGTAACTCGAAAAGATTTGGTGCGGCGTGTACGTCTAAATGTGTAGCTTCAAAAGAGAACCCACAGGAGAATTTTCTTTCGTTAAAATTTTGCAGAAAACCACGTTTTAAGGAAATCCCGCATCGTGCGAAATCATCTTCTTTTTCCTAAACAACAAACTGTAACTCGAAAAGCTTTGGTGTTGCGCGTATGTCTAAGCGTGGAGCCTCAAAAGAGAAGGCACAGGAGAGTTTTCTCTTGAAAGAATATGTAAGAATACCACGTTATAAGGAAATAAAATTTTGATGAGTAAAGACAAATAAGTACATATTGGAAACACTTTACGAGAAGAAATAACGCATCTTACAAAATTAGCTTGTATCTCCTAAACAACACGTTGTTACTCGAAAACATTTGGTGTGACGTGTATGTCTAAAGGTGTACCCTCAAAAGAGAACCCACAGGAGAGTTTTCTTTCATCCAAATTTGTCAGAAACCACGTTTTAAGGAAATCTCGCATCGTGCGAAATTATCTTGTTTTTCCTAAACAGCACGTTGTAACTCGAAAAGCTTTGGTGTTGCATGTATGTCTAAGCATGTAGCCTCAACAGAGAACGCAAAGGAGAGTTTTCCCTCAAAGAATATGTAAGAATACCACGTTATAAGGAAATACAGTGTTGCAGACTAAATACAAATAAGTACGTATTGGAAACACTTTACGAGAAGAAATAACGCATCATAAATTATTAACTTGTATCTCCTAAACAACAAGTGGTAACTCGAAAAGATTTGGTTTGGCGTGTACGTCTAAAAGTGTAGCCTCAAAGACAACGAACAGGAGAATTTTCTTTCGTCAAAATTTGTGAGAAAACCACGTTTTAAGGAAATCCTGCATCCTGCAAAATTGTCTTGTTTTTCCTAAACAACACGTTGTAATTCAAAAAGCTTTGGTGTTGCGTGTATATCTAAGCTTGTAGCCTCAAAAGAGAACACACAGTAGAGTATTCTCTCGAAACAATATGTGAGAATACCACGTTATAAGGAAATACAGTGTTGCAGACTAAAGACAAATACGTAAGTATTGGAAAAAACTTTACGAAAAGATATAATGCATCATACAAAATTAGCTTGTATCTCCTAAACAACACGTTGTAACTCGAAAGGATTTGGTGTGGCCTGTACGTCTAAACGTGTAGCCTCAAAAGAGAACACATAGGAGAATTTTCTTTGGTCAAAATTTGTCAGAAAACCACGTATTAAGGAAATTCCGCATCGTGCGAAATTATCTTGTTTTTCCTAAACAAAACGTTTTAACTCGAAAAGCTTTGGTGTTGCGTGTATGTCTAAGCCTGTAACCTCAAAGGAGAATGCCCAGGAGAGTTTTCTCTCGAAAGAATATGTAAGAAAACCACGTTATAAGGAAATACAGTGTTGCAGAGTAAAGACAAATACGTACTTATTGGAAAAACTTAAACTTTACGAGAAGAAATAAGGCATCTTACAAAATTAGTTTGTATCTCCTAAACAACACATTATAACTTGAAAAGATTTGGTGTGGTGTGTACTTCTAAACTTGTAGCCTCAAAAGAGAACCCACAGGATAATTTTCTTTCGTCAAAATTTGTCAGAAAACCACGTTTTAAGGAAATCCCGCATCTTGCGAAATTATCTTGTTTTTCCTAAACAACACGTTGTAACTCGAAAGCTTTGGTGTTGCGTGTATGTCTAAGCGTGTAGCCTCAAAAGAGAAGGCACAGGAGAGTTTTCTCTCGAAAGAATATGTAAGGATACCACGTTATAAGGAAATACAGTGTTGCAGAATAATGACAAATACGTACGTATTGGAAACACTTTATGAGAGAAATAACGCATCTGGCAAAATTAGCTTGTATGTCCTAAACAACTCGTTATAACTCGAAATTATTTGGTGTGGGGTGCACGTCTAAACGTGTAGCCTCAAAAGAGTACCCACAGGAGAGTTTTATTTCGTCAAAATTTGTCAGAAAACCACGTTTTAAGGAAATCCCGCATCTTGCGAAATTATCTTGTTTTTCCTAAACAACACGTTGTAAATCGAAAAGCTTTGGTGTTGCGTGAATGTCTAAGCATGTAGCCTCAAAGGAGAACGCACAGGAGAGTTTTCTCTCGAAAGAATATGCAAGAATACCACGTTATAAGGAAATACAGTGTTGCAGAGTAAAGGCAAATATGTACGTAGTGGAAACACTAAAACTTTATGAGAAGAAATAACGCATCGTAAAAAATTAGCTTGTTTCTCCTAAACAACACGTTGTAACTCGAAAGGATTTGGTGTGGCATGTACGTCTAAATGTGTAGCCTCAAAAGAGAACCCACAGGAGTATTTTCTTTCGTCAAAATTTGTCAGAAAACCACGTTTTATGGAAATCCCGCATCGTGCGAAATTATCTTGTTTTTCCTAAACAACACGTTGTAACTCGAAAAGCTTTGGTGTTGCGTGTATGTCTAAGCGTGTAGCCTCAAAATAGAACGCAAAGGAGAGTTTTTTCTCGAAAGAATGTGTAAGAATACGACGTTATTAGGAAATACAGTGTTGCAGAGTAAAGACAAATACTTACGTATTGGAAAAAACTTTACGAGAAGAAATAACGCATCGTAAGAAATTAGCTTGTATCTCCTAAACAACACGTTGTAACTTAAAAAGATTTGGTGTGGCCTGTACGTCTTAACGTGTAGCCTGAAAAGAGAACCCATAGGAGAATTTTCTTTGGTCAAAATATGTCAGAAAACCACGTATTAAGGAAATCCCGCATAGTGCGAAATTATCTTGTTTTTTCTAAACCAAACGTTTTAACTCGAAAAGCTTTGGTGTTGCGTGTATGTCTAAGCGTGTAGCCTCAAAAGAGAACGCACAGGAGAGTTTTCTCTCGAAAGAATATGTAAGAATACCACGTTATAAGGAAATACAGTGTTGCAGAGTAAAGACAAATACGTACTTATTGGAAACACTTAAACTTTACGAGAAGAAATAAGGCATCGTACAAAATTAGTATGTATCTCCTAAACAACACGATATAACTCGGAAAGATTTGGTGTGGTGTGTATGTCTAAACATGTAGCCTCAAAAGAGAACCCACAGGAGAATTTTTGTTCGTTAAATTTTGTCAGAAAACCACGTTTTAAGGAAATCCCGCATTGTGCGAAATTATCTTGTTTTTCCTAAACAACACGTTGTAACACGAAAAGCTTTGGTGCTGCGTGTATGTCTAAGCGTATAGCCTCAAAAGAGAACGCAAAGGAGAGTTTTTTCTCGAAAGAATATGTAAGAATACCACGTTATTAGGAAATACAGTGTTGCAGAGTAAAGACAAATACTTACGTCTTGGAAAAACTTTACGAGAAGAAATAACGCATCGTAAGAAATTAGCTTGTATCTCCTAAACAACACGTTGTAACTCGAAAAGCTTTGGTGTTGCGTCTATGTGTAAGCGTGTAGCCTCAAAGGAGAACGCAAAGGAGAGTTTTTTCTCGAAAGAATATGTAAGAATACCACGTTATTAGGAAATACAGTGTTGCAGAGTAAAGACAAATACTTATGTATTGGAAAAACTTTACGAGAAGAAATAACGCATCGTAAAAAATTAGCTTGTGTCTCCTAAACAACACGTTGTAACTCGAAAGGATTTGGTGTGGCATGTACGTCTAAATGTGTAGCCTCAAAAGAGAACCCACAGGAGTATTTTCTTTCGTCAAAATTTGTCAGAAAACCACGTTTTATGGAAATCCCGCATCGTGCGAAATTATCTTGTTTTTCCTAAACAACACGTTGTAACTCGAAAAGCTTTGGTGTTGCGTGTATGTCTAAGCGTGTAGCCTCAAAATAGAACGCAAAGGAGAGTTTTTTCTCGAAAGAATGTGTAAGAATACGACGTTATTAGGAAATACAGTGTTGCAGAGTAAAGCCAAATACTTACGTATTGGAAAAAACTTTACGAGAAGAAATAACGCATCGTAAGAAATTAGCTTGTATCTCCTAAACAACACGTTGTAACTTAAAAAGATTTGGTGTGGCCTGTACGTCTTAACGTGTAGCCTGAAAAGAGAACCCATAGGAGAATTTTCTTTGGTCAAAATATGTCAGAAAACCACGTATTAAGGAAATCCCGCATAGTGCGAAATTATCTTGTTTTTTCTAAACCAAACGTTTTAACTCGAAAAGCTTTGGTGTTGCGTGTATGTCTAAGCGTGTAGCCTCAAAAGAGAACGCACAGGAGAGTTTTCTCTCGAAAGAATATGTAAGAATACCACGTTATAAGGAAATACAGTGTTGCAGAGTAAAGACAAATACATACTTATTGGAAACACTTAAACTTTACGAGAAGAAATAAGGCATCGTACAAAATTAGTATGTATCTCCTAAACAACACGATATAACTCGGAAAGATTTGGTGTGGTGTGTATGTCTAAACATGTAGCCTCAAAAGAGAACCCACAGGAGAATTTTTGTTCGTTAAATTTTGTCAGAAAACCACGTTTTAAGGAAATCCCGCATTGTGCGAAATTATCTTGTTTTTCCTAAACAACACGTTGTAACACGAAAAGCTTTGGTGCTGCGTGTATGTCTAAGCGTATAGCCTCAAAAGAGAACGCAAAGGAGAGTTTTTTCTCGAAAGAATATGTAAGAATACCACGTTATTAGGAAATACAGTGTTGCAGAGTAAAGACAAATACTTACGTCTTGGAAAAACTTTACGAGAAGAAATAACGCATCGTAAGAAATTAGCTTGTATCTCCTAAACAACACGTTGTAACTCGAAAAGCTTTGGTGTTGCGTCTATGTGTAAGCATGTAGCCTCAAAGGAGAACGCAAAGGAGAGTTTTTTCTCGAAAGAATATGTAAGAATACCACGTTATTAGGAAATACAGTGTTGCAGAGTAAAGACAAATACTTATGTATTGGAAAAACTTTACGAGAAGAAATAACGCATCGTAAAAAATTAGCTTGTGTCTACTAAACAACACGTTGCAACTTAAAAAGATTTGGTGTGGCCTGTACGTCTAAACGTGTAGCCTGAAAAGAGAAGCCCTAGGAGAATTTTCTTTGGTCAAAATTTGTCAGAAAACCACGTTTTAAGGAAATCCCGCATCGTGCGAAATTATCTTGGTTTTCCTAAACAACACATTGTAACTCGAAAAGCTTTGGTGTTGCGTGAATGTCTAAGCATATAGCCTCAAAGGAGAACACACAGGAGAGTTTTCTCTCGAAAGAATATGCAAGAATACCACGTTATAAGGAAATACAGTGTTGCAGAGTAAAGGCAAATATGTACGTAATGGAAACACTTAAACTTTATGAGAAGAAATAACGCATCGTAGAAAAATTACCTTGTTTCTCCTAAACAACACGTTGTAACTCGAAAAGATTTGGTGTGGCGTGTACGTCTAAATGTGTAGCCTCAAAAGAGAACCGACAGGAGTATTTTCTTTCGTCAAAATTTGTCAGAAAACCACGTTTTAAGGAAATCCCGCATCGTGCAAAAATATCTTGTTTTTCCTAAACAACACGTTGTAACTCGAAAAGCTTTGGTTTTGCGTGTATGTCTAAGCGTGTAGCCTCAAAAGAGAACGCAAAGGAGAGTTTTTTCTCAAAGGAATATGTAAGAATACCACGTTATTAGGAAATACAGTGTTGCAGAGTAAAGACAAATATTTACGCCTTGGAAAAACTTTACGAGAAGAAATAACGCATCGTAAGAAATTAGCTTGTATCTCCTAAACAACACGTTGTAACATAAAAAGATTTGGTGTGGCCTGTACGTCTAAACGTGTAGCCTGAAAAGAGAACCCATAGGAGAATTTTCTTTGGTCAAAATTTGTCAGAAAACCATGTATTAAGGAAATCCCGCATAGTGCGACATTATCTTGTTTTTCCTAAACCAAACGTTTTAACTCGAAAAGCTTTCGTGTTGCGTGTATGTCTAAGCGAGTAGCCTCAAAAGAGAACACACAGGAGAGTTTTCTCTCGAAAGAATATGTAAGAATACCACGTTATAAGGAAATACAGTGTTGCAGAGTAAAGACAAATACGTACTTATTGGAAAAACTTAAACCTTACGAGAAGAAAAAAGGCATCTTACAAAATTAGTTTGTATCTCCTAAACAACACATTATAACTCGATAAGATTTGGTGTGGTGTGTATGTCTAAACGTGTAGCCTCAAAAGAGAACCCACAGGAAAATTTTCTTTTGTCAAAATTTGTCAGAAAACCATGTTTTAAGGAAATCCCGCATTCTGCGAAATTATCTTGTTTTTCTTAAACAAAACGTTTAACTCGAAAAGCTTTGGTGTTGCGTGTATGTCTAAGCGTGTAGCCTCAAAAGAGAACGCACAGGAGAGTTTTCTCTCGAAAGAATATGTAAGAATACCACGTTATAAGGAAATACAGTGTTGCAGAGTAAAGACAAATACGTACTTATTGGAAAAACTTAAACTTAAGAGAAGAAATAACGCATCGTACAAAATTAGCTTGTATATCCTAAACAACACGTTGTAACTTAAAAAGATTTGGTGTGGCCTGTACGTCTAAACGTGTAGCCTCAAAAGAGAACCCATAGGTGAATTTTCTTTGGTCAAAATTTGTCAGAAAACCACGTATTAAGGAAATTCCGCATCGTGCGAAATTATCTTGTTTTTCCTAAACAAAACATTTTAACTCGAAAAGCTTTGGTGTTGCGTGTATGTCTAAGCCTGTAACCTCAAAGGAGAATGCCCAGGAGAGTTTTCTCTCGAAAGAATATGTAAGAATACCACGTTATAAGGAAATACAGTGTTGCAGAGTAAAGACAAATACGTACTTATTGGAAAAACTTAAACTTTACGAGAAGAAATAAGGCATCTTACAAAATTAGTTTGTATCTCCTAAACAACATGTTATAACTTGAAAAGATTTGGTGTGGTGTGTACGTCTAAACTTGTAGCCTCAAAAGAGAACCCACAGGATAATTTTCTTTCGTCAAAATTTGTCAGAAAACCACGTTTTAAGGAAATTCCGCATCTTGCGAAATTATCTTGTTTTTCCTAAACAACACGTTGTAACTCGAAAGCTTGGGTGTTGCGTGTATGTCTAAGCGTGTAGCCTCAAAAGAGAACGCACAGGAGAGTTTTCTCTCGAAAGAATATGTAAGGATACCATGTTATAAGGAAATACAGTGTTGCAGAGTAAAGACAAATACGTACGTATTGGAAACACTTTATGAGAGAAATAACGCATCTGGCAAAATTAGCTTGTATGTCCTATACAACTCGTTGTAACTCGAAAAGATTTGGTGTGGGGTGCACGTCTAAACGTGTAGCCTCAAAAGAGTACCCACAGGAGAGTTTTGTTTCGTCAAAATTTGTCAGAAAACCACGTTTTAAGGAAAGCCCGCATCTTGCGAAATTATCTTGTTTTTCCTAAACAACACGTTGTAAATCGAAAAGCTTTGGTGTTGCGTGAATGTCTAAGCATGTAGCCTCAAAGGAGAACGCACAGGAGAGTTTTCTCTCGAAAGAATATGCAAGAATACCACGTTATAAGGAAATACAGTGTTGCAGAGTAAAGGCAAATATGTACGTAATGGAAACACTAAAACTTTATGAGAAGAAATAACGCATCGTAAAAAATTAGCTTGTTTCTCCTAAACAACACGTTGTAACTCGAAATGATTTGGTGTGGCATGTACGTCTAAATGTGTAGCCTCAAAAGAGAACCCACAGGAGTATTTTCTTTCGTCAAAATTTGTCAGAAAACCACGTTTTAAGGAAATCCCGCATCGTGCGAAATTATCTTGTTTTTCCTAAACAACACGTTGTAACTCGAAAAGCTTTGGTGTTGCGTGTATGTCTAAGCGTGTAGCCTCAAAAGAGAATGCAAAGTAGAGTTTTTTCTCGAAAGAATGTGTAAGAATACCACGTTATTAGGAAATACAGTGTTGCAGAGTAAAGACAAATACTTACGTATTGGAAAAAACTTTACGAGAAGAAATAACGCATCGTAAGAAATTAGCTTGTATCTCCTAAACAACACGTTGTAACTTAAAAAGATTTGGTGTGGCCTGTACGTCTAAACGTGTAGCCTGAAAAGAGAACCCATAGGAGAATTTTCTTTGGTCAAAATATGTCAGAAAACCACGTATTAAGGAAATCCCGCATAGTGCGAAATTATCTTGTTTTTTCTAAACCAAACGTTTTAACTCGAAAAGCTTTGGTGTTGCGTGAATGTCTAAGCGTGTAGCCTCAAAAGAGAACGCACAGGAGAGTTTTCTCTCGAAAGAATATGTAAGAATACCACGTTATAAGGAAATACAGTGTTGCAGAGTAAAGACAAATACGTACTTATTGGAAACACTTAAACTTTACGAGAAGAAATAAGGCATCGTACAAAATTAGTATGTATCTCCTAAACAACACGATATAACTCGGAAAGATTTGGTGTGGTGTGTATGTCTAAACATGTAGCCTCAAAAGAGAACCCACAGGAGAATTTTTGTTCGTTAAATTTTGTCAGAAAACCACGTTTTAAGGAAATCCCGCATTGTGCGAAATTATCTTGTTTTTCCTAAACAACACATTGTAACTTGAAAAGCTTTGGTGCTGCGTGTATGTCTAAGCGTATAGCCTCAAAAGAGAACGCAAAGGAGAGTTTTTTCTCGAAAGAATATGTAAGAATACCACGTTATTAGGAAATACAGTGTTGCAGAGTAAAAACAAATACTTACGTCTTGGAAAAACTTTACGAGAAGAAATAACGCATCGTAAGAAATTAGCTTGTATCTCCTAAACAACACGTTGTAACTCGAAAAGCTTTGGTGTTGCGTGTATGTGTAAGCGTGTAGCCTCAAAGGAGAACGCAAAGGAGAGTTTTTTCTCGAAAGAATATGTAAGAATACCACGTTATTAGGAAATACAGTGTTGCAGAGTAAAGACAAATACTTCTGTATTGGAAAAACTTTACGAGAAGAAATAACGCATCATACAAAATTAGCTTGTATCTCCTAAACAACACGTTGTAACTTAAAAAGATTTGGTGTGGCCTGTACGTCTAAACGTGTAGCCTGAAAAGAGAAGTCATAGGAGAATTTTCTTTGGTCAAAATTTGTCAGAAAACCACGTATTAAGGAAATCCCGCATCGTGCGAAATTATCTTGTTTTTCCTAAACAACACGTTGTAACTCGAAAAGCTACACGCAACACCAAAGCTTTTCGAGTTACAACGTGCTGTTTAGGAGATACAAGCTAATTTTGTAAGATGTGTTATTTCACTTCGTAAAGTGTTTCCAATAGGTACGTATTTGTCTTTACTCTGCAACACTGTATTTCCTTATAAGGTGGTATTCTTACATATTCTTTCGAGAGAAAACTCTCCTGAGTGTTCTATTTTGAGGCTACACGCTTAGACATACATGCAACACCAAAGCTTTTCGAGTTACAACATGTTGTTTAGGAAAAACAAGATAATTTCGCACGATGCGGGATTTCCTTAAAATGTGGATTTCTGACAAATTTTGAAGAAAGAAAATTCTCCTTGGCTT
The DNA here is from genome assembly GCF_947179515.1 of Apodemus sylvaticus. Taxonomy (NCBI): domain Eukaryota; kingdom Metazoa; phylum Chordata; class Mammalia; order Rodentia; family Muridae; genus Apodemus; species Apodemus sylvaticus. The sequence goes on along the minus strand of NC_067483.1, from coordinate 520,996 downwards.
CTCTTTTGAGGCTACACGTTTAGAAGTACACGTCACACCAAATATTTTCGAGTTACAACGTGTTGTTTAGGAGATACAATCTAATTTTTGCGATGCGCTATTTCTTCTCGTAAAGTGTTTCCAATAAGTACGTATTTGTCTTTACTCTGCAACACTGTATTTCCTTATAACGTAGTATTCTTGCATATTCTTTCGAGAGAAAACTCTCCTGTGCCTTCACTTTTGAGGCTACACACTTAGACAGACACGCAACACGAAAGCTTTTCGAGTTACAACGTGTTGTTTAGGAAAAACAGGATAATTTCCCACGATGCGGGACTTTCTCCAAACTTGGTTTTCTGACAAATTTTGACGAAAGAAAATTCTCCTGTGGGTTCTCTTTTGAGGCTACACGTTTAGACGTACACGCCACACCAAATCTTTTCGAGTTACAACGTGTTGATTAGGAGATACAAGCTAATTTTGTACGATGCGTTATTTCTTCTCTTAAAGTGTTTCCAATAAGTACGTATTTGTCTTTACTCTGCAACACTGTATTTCCTTTTAACGTGGTATGCTTACATATTCTTTAGAGAGATAATTCTCCTGTGCCTACTCTTTTGAGGCTACACGCTTACCCATACACGCAATACCAAAGCTTTTCGAGTTTCGACGTGTTGTTTCGGAAAAACAAGATCGTTTCACACGATGCTGGATTTCCTTAAAACGTGCTTTTCTGAAAAATTTTGACGAGAGAAAATTCTCCTGTGGGTTCTCTTTAGAGGCTACACGTTTAGACGTACACGCCACACCAAAACTTTTCGAGTTAAAACTTGTTGTTTAGGAGATAAAAGCTAATTTTGTAGGATGCTTTATTTCTTCTCGTAAAGTGTTTCCAATACGTATGTATTTGTCTTTACTCTGCAACACTGTATTTCCTTATAACGTGATATTCTTACATATTCTTTCGAGAGAAAACTCTCCTGTGCCTTCTCTTTTGAGGCTACATGCTTAGACATACAGGCAAAACCAAAGCATTTCGTGTTACAACGTGTTGATAAGGAAAAATAAGATAATTTTGCACGATGCGGGATTTCCTTAAAACGTGGTTTTCTGAAAAAGTTTGACGAAAGAAAATTCTGCTTTTGGTTCTCTTTTGAGGCTACACATTTAGACGTACACGCCACACCAAAACCTTTCGAGTTGCAACGTGTTGTTTAGGAGATACAAGCTAATTTTGTATGATGCTTTATTTCTTCTCGTAAAATGTTTCCAATACGTACGTATTTGTCTTTATTCTGCAACATAGTATTTTCTTATAACGTGGTATTCTTACATATTCTTTCGAGAGAAAACTCTCCTGTGCCTTCTCTTTTGAGGGTACACGCTTAGGCATACAGGCAAAACCAAAGCATTTCGTGTTACAACATGTTGATTAGGAAAAATAAGATAATTTCTCACGATGCGGGATTTCCATAAAACGTGGTTTTCTGACAAATTTTGAGGGAAGAAAATTCTCCTGTTGGTTCTCTTTTGAGGCTACACGTTTAGACGTACACGACACACCAAATCTTTTCGAGTTACAACGTGTTGTATAGGAGATACAAGCTAATTTTGTTAGAAGCGTTATTTCTTCTCGTAAAGTGTTTCCAATACGTATGTATTTTTCTTTACTCTGCAACACTGTATTTCCTTATAACGTGGTATTCTTACATATTCTTTCAAGAGAAAACTCTCCTGTACCTTCTATTTTGAAGCCACATGCTTAGACATACACGCAACACCGAAGCTTTTCGAGTTACAACATGTAGTTTAGGAGATACAAGCTAATTTTGTATGATGCGTTATTTCTTCTCATAAAGTGTTTCCAATACGTACGTATTTGTCTTTACTCTGCACCACTGTATTTCCTTATAAGGTGGTATTCTTACATATTCTTTCGATAGAAAACTCTCTTGTGCATTCTCTTTTGAGGCTACAAACTTAGTAATACACGCAACACCAAAGCATTTAGCGTTACAACATGTTGATTAGGAAAAAAAAAGACACTTTCCTTAAAACGTGGTTTTTTGAAAAATTTTGACGAAAGAAAATTCTCCTGTGGGTTCTGTTTTGAGGCTACACGTGTACACGTACACGCCCCACCAAACCCTTTCGAGTTACAACGTGCTGTTTAGGAGATACAAGCTAATTTTGTATGATGCGTTATTTCTTTTCGTAAAGTGTTTCCAATAGAGTACGTATTTGTCTTTGCTCTGAGACACTGTGTTTCCTAATAAAGTGGTATTCTTACATATTCTTTCCATAGAAAACTGACCTGTGCGTTCTCCTTTGAGGCTACACGCTTTGACATACATGCAAAACCAAAGCTTTTCGCATTACAACGTGTTGATTAGGAAAAACAAGATAATTTCGCAGGATGGGGGATTTCCTTAAAACGTGGTTTTCTGACAATTTTGACGAAAGAAAATTCTCCTGTGGGTTCTCTTTATAGGCTACACGTTTAGACGTACACGCCACACCAAATCTTTTCGAGTTACAACGTGTTGTTTAGGAGATACAAGCTAATTTTGTTTTTTTTCGTCAAAATTTGTCAGAAAACCACGTTTTAAGGAAATCCCGCATCGTGCGAAATTAACTTATTTTTCCTAAACAACACGTTTTAATAGGAAAAGCTTTGCTGTTGCGAGTATATCTAAGCATGTAGCCTCAAAAGAGATCGCACATGAGAGTTTTCTATTGAAAGAATATGTAACAATACCACGTTATAAGGATATACAGTATTGCAGAGTAAAGACAAATACGTATTGGAAACACTTTACTAGAAGAAATAACGCATCTTACAAAATTAGCTTGCATCTCCTAAACAACACGTTGTAACTCGAAAAGATTTGGTGTGGCCTGTACGTTTAAATATGTAGCCTCAAAGGAGAAATCACAGGAGAATTTTCTTTCATCAAAATTTGTCAGAAAACCACGTTTTAAGGAAATCCCAAATCGTGCGAAATTATCTTGTTTTTCCTAAACAACACATCGTATCTCGAAAAGCTTTGGTGTTGCGTGTATGTCTAAGCGTGTAGCCGCAAAACAGAAGGCGCAGGAGAGTTTTCTCTTGAAAGAATATGTAAGAATACCACATTATAAGGAAATATAGTGTTGCAGAGTAAAGACAAACATGTACGTATTGGAAAGACTTTACAAGAAGAAATAACGCATCATAAAAATTAGCTTGTATCTCCTAAACTACACGTTGTAACTTGAAAAGATTTGGTGTAGCTTGTATGTCTAAACGTGTAGCCTCAAAAGAGAACCCACAGGAGAATTTTCTTTCGTCAATTTTTTTTCAGAAAACCACGTTTTAAGGAAATCCCCCAACATGCGAAATTATCTTGTTTTTCCTAAACAACACGTTGTAACTCGAAAAGCTTTGGTGTTCTGTCTATGTCTAAGCGTGCAGCCTCAAAAGAGAAGTCACAGGAGAGTTTTCTCTCGAAAGAATATGTAAGAATACCACGTTATATGGAAATACAGTGTTGCAGAGTAAAGACATATAGGTACATGTTGGAAACACTTTATGAGAAGAAATAACGCATCGTAAAAAATTAGCTTGTATCTCCTAAACAACACGTTGTAACTCGAAAAGCTTTGGTGTTGCGTGTGTATTTAAGCGTGTAGCTTCAAAAGAGAACACACAGGAGAGTTTTCTCTCGAAAGAATATGTAAGAATACCACATTATTATTAAATACAGTGCTGCAGAGAAAAGACAAATATGTATATATTGGAAACACTTTACGAGAAGAAATAACGCATCGTACAAAATTAGCTTGTAACTCCTAAACAACACGTTTTACTCGAAAATATTTGGTGTGGCATGTACGTCTAAACGTGTAGCCTCAAAAGAGACACACAGGAGAAGTTTCTTTCGTCAAAATTTGTCACAAAACAAAGTTTTGATGAAATCCCGCATCGTGAGAAATTATCTTGTTTTTCCTAATCAACAAGTTGTAACTCGAAAAACTTTGGTGTTGCGTGTATGTCTAAGCATGTAGCCTCAAAAGAGAAGGCACAGGAGAGTTTTCTCTTGAAAGAATACGTAAGAATACCACGTTATAAGGAAATACAGTGTTGCAGAGTAAAGACAAATACGTACCTATTGGAAACACTTAGACTTTACGAGAATAAAAAATGCATCGTAAAAAATTAGCTTGTATCTCCTAAACAACACGTTGTAACTCGAAAAGATTTGGTGTGGCGTGTACGTCTAAACGTGTAGCCTCAAAAGAGAACCCACAGGAGAATTTTCTTTCGTCAAAATTTGTCAGAAAACCACGTTATAAGGAAATCCCGCATTGTGCGAAATTATCTTGTTTTTCCTAAACAACACGTTGAAACTCGAAAATCTTTGGTGTTGCGTGTATGTCTAAGCATGTAGCCTCAAAAGAGAAGGCACAGGAGAGTTTTCTCTCGAAAGAATATGTAAGAATACCACGTTATAAGGAAATACAGTGTTGCAGAGTAAAGACAAATACTTATGTATTGGAAACACTTTAAGAGAAGAAATAACGCATCTTAAAAAATTAGCTGATATCTCCTAAACAACACGTTGTAACTCGAAAAGATTTCGTGTGGCATGTACGTCTAAACGTGTAGCCTTCAAAAGAGAACCCACAGGAGAATTTTCTTTTGTCAAAATTTGTCTGAAAACCACGTTTTAAGGAAATCCAGCTTCGCGCGAAATTATCTTGTTTTTCCTAAACAACACGTTGTAACCCGAAACGCTTTGGTGTTGCGTGTATGTCTAAGCATGTAGCTTCAAAAGAGAAGGCACAGGAGAGTTTTCTCTCAAAAGAATATGTAAGAATACCACGTTATAAGGAAATACAGTGTTGCAGAGTAAAGAGAAGTACGTATGTACTGGAAACACTTTACGAGAAGAAATAACGCATCTTACAAAATTAGGTTGTATCTCCTAAACAACACGTTGTAACTCGAAAAGATTTGGTGTGGCGTGTATGTCTAAACGTGTAGCCTCAAAAGAGAGCCCACAGGAGAATTTTCTTTTGTCAATATTTGTCAGAAAACCACGTTTTAAGGAAATCCAGCATCGGGCGAAATTATCTTGTTTTTCCTAAACAACATGTTGTAACTCGAAAAGCTTTCGTATTGCGTGTATGTCTAAGCGTGTAACCTCAAAAGAGAAGGCACAGGAGAGTTTTCTCTCAAAAGAATATGTAAGAATAACACGTTATAAGGAAATACAATGTTGTAGAGAAAAGACAAATACGTACATATTGGAAACACTTAAACTATACGAGAAGAAATAATGCATCGTACAAAATTTGTTTGTATCTCCTAAACAGCACGTTGTAACTCGAAAAGATTTGGTGTGACGTGTATGTCTAAACGTGTAGCCTCAAAGAGAACCCACAGGAAATTTTTCATTCATCAAAATTTGTCAGAAACCACGTTTTAAAGAAATCCCGCATTGTGCGAAATTATCTTATTTTTCCTAAACAACATGTTATAAATCGAAAAGCTTTGGTGTTGCGTGTATGTCTAAGCATGTAGCCTCAAAAGAGAAGGCACAGGAGAGTTTTCTCGAAAGAATATGTAAGAATACCATGTTATAAGGAAATACTGTGTTGCAGAGTAAAGACAAATACGTACATATTGGAAACACTTTACAAGAAGAAATAACCCATCGTACAAAATTAACTTGTATCTCCTAAACTACACGTTGTAACTCGAAAAGATTTGGTGTGGCGTGTAGGTCTAAACGTGTAGCCTCAAATGAGAACCCACTGGAGAATTTTCGTTCTTCAAATTTTTTTTAGAAAACCACGTTTTAAGGAAATCACGCATCGTGTGAAATTATCTTGTTTTTCCTAAACAACAAATTTTAACTCGAAAAGCTTTGTTGTTGCGTGTATGTCTAAGCGAGTAGCATCAAAAAAGAAGAGGCACAGGAGAGTATTCTCTCGAAAGAATACATAAGAATACCACATTATAAGGAAATACAGTGTGGCAGAGTAAAGACAAATACATACATAGTGGAAACACTTTACAAGAAGAAATAACGCATCGTACAAAATTAGGTTGTATCTCTTAAACAGCACTTTGTAACTCGAAAAGATTTGGTGTGGCGTGTACATCTAAACATGTAGCCTCAAAGGAGAACCCACAGGAGAATTTTCTTTCATCAAAATTTGTCAGAAAACCACGTTTAAGGAAATCCCGCATCGTGTGAAATTATCTTGTTTTTCCTAAAGAACACGTTGTAACTAGAAAAGCTTTGGTGTTGCGTGTATGTCTAAGCTTGTCGCCTCAAAAGAGAAGGCATAGGAGAGTTTTCTCTCAAAAGAATATGTAAGAATACCACGTTATAAGGAAATACAGTGTTGCAAAGTAAAGACAAATACGTACATTTTGGAAACACTTTACGAGAAGAATTAACGCCTCGTACAAAATTAGTTTGTATCTCCTAAACAACACGTTGTAACTCGAAAAGATTTGGAGTGGCTTGTACGTCTAAACGTGTAGCCTCAAAAGAGAACCCACAGGAGAATTTTCTTTCGTCAAAATTTGTCAGAAAACCACGTTTTAAGGAAATCCGGCATCGTGCGAATTTATCTTGTTTTTCCTAATCAACACGTTGTAACACAAAATGCTTTGGTTTTGCGTGTATGTCTAAGCACGTAGCCTCAAAAGAAAAAGCACAGGAGAGTTTTCTCTCGAAAGAATATGTAGGAATACCACGTTATAAGGAAATACAGTGTTGCAGAGTAAAGACAAATACGTACCTATTGGAAACACTTAAACTTTACGAGAATAAAAAATGCATCGTAAAAAATTAGCTTGTATCTCATAAACAGCACGTTGTAACTCGAAAAGATTTGGTGTGGCGTGTATGTCTAAACGTGTACCCTCAAAAGAGAACCCACAGGAGAATTTTCTTTCATCAAAATTTGTCAGAAAACCAAGTTTTAAGGAAATCCCGCATCGTGCGAAATTATCTTGTTTTTCCTAAACAACATGTTGTAACTCAAAAGCTTTGGTGTTGCGTGTATGTCTAAGCGTGTAGCCTCAAAAGAGAAGGCACAGGAGAGTTTTCTCACGAAAGAATATGTAAGAATACCACGTTATAAGGAAATACAGTTTTGCAGAATAAAGACAAATACGTACCTATTGGAAACACTTAAAGTTTATGAGAAGAAATAACGCATCATACAAAATTAGCTTGTATCTCCTAAACAACACATTGTAACTCGAAAAGACTTGGTGTGGCGTGTACATCTAAACGTGTAGCCTCAAAAGAGAACCTACAGGAGAATTTTCTTTCGTCAAAATTTGTCAGAAAACCACGTTTTAAGGAAATCCCATATCGTGCGAAATTATCTTATTTTTCCTAAACAACATGTTGTAACATGAAAAGCATTGGTCTTGTGAGTATGTCTTAGCATGCAGCCTCAAAGGAGAACGCACAGGAGAGTTTTGTCTCGAAAAAATATGTAAGAATACCACGTTATAAGGAAATCGAATGTTGCAGAGTAAAGACAAATACATACTTATTGGAAACACGTTCCGAAAAGAAATAAAGCGTCGTAAAAATTAGCTTGTATCTCCTAAACAACAGGTTGTAACTCGAAAAGATTTGGTGGGGCGTGTACGTCTAAACGTGTAGCCTCAAAAGAGAACCCACAGGATAATTTTCTTTCGTCAAAATTTGTCAGAAAACCATGTTTTAAGGTAATCCCGCATCGTGCGAAATTATCTTGTTTTTCCTAATCAACATGTTGTAACTCGAAAAGCTTTGGTGTTGCGTGTATGTCTAAGCGTGTAGCCTCAAAAGAGAAGGCACAGGAGAGTTTTCTCTCGAAAGAATATGTAAGAATACCACGTTATAAAGAAATACAGTTTTGCAGAGTAAAGACAAATATGTATGCATTGGAGAAACTTTAGGAGTAGAAATAACGCATCGTACAAAATTAGCTTGTATCTCCTAAACAACACGTTGTAACTCGAAAATATTTGGTATGGCGTGTATGTCTAAACATGTAGCCTCAAAAGAGAACCCACAGGAGAATTTTCATTCGTCAAAATTTGTCAGAAAACCACGTTTTAAGGAAATCCTGCATCGTGACAAATTATCTTGTTTTGCCTAAACAACACGTTGTAATTCGAAAAGCTTTGGTGTTGAGTGTATGTCTAACCGTTTAGCCTCAAAAGAGAAGGCACAGGAGAGTTTTCTCTCGAAAGAATATGTAAGAATACCACGTTATAAGGAAATACAGTGTTGCAGATAAAGACAAATACATACGTATTGGAAACACTTAAACTTTACGAGAAGAAATAACTTATCGTAAAAAATTAGCTTGTATCTCCTAAACAACACGTTGTAACTCGAAAAGATTTGGTGTGGCGTGTAAGTCTAAACGTGTAGCCTCAAAAGAGAACCCACAGGAGAATTTTCTTTGTCAAAATTTGTCAGAAAACCATGTTTTAAGGAAATCCCGCATCTTGCAAAATTATCTTTTTCCTAAACAACTCATCTTAACGCATAAAGCTTTGGTGTTGCGTGTATGTCTAAGCGTGTAGCCTCAAAAGAGAAGGCACAGGAGAGTTTTCTCTCGAAACAATATGTAAGAATACCACGTTATAAGGAAATACAGTGTTGCAGAGTAAAGACAATTACGTACGTATTGGAAACACTTAAACATTAGAGAAGAAATAAAGCATCATACAAAATTAGCTTATATCTCCTAAACAACACGTTGTAACTCGAAATGATTTGGTGTGGCGTTTACAACTAAACATGTAGCCTTAAAAGAGAACCCACAGGAGAATTTTCTTCGTCAAAATTTGTCAGAAAACCACGTTTTAAGGAAATCCCGCATCGTTCGAAAATATCTTGTTTTTTCTAAACAACACATCGTAACTCGAAAAGCTTTGGTGTTGCGTGTATGTCTAGGCGTGTAGCCTCAAAAGAGACGGCAATGGAGAGTTTTCTCTCGAAAGAATATGTAAGAATACCACGTTATAAGGAAATACAGTGTTGCAGAGTAAAGACAAATAAGCACTTATTGGAAACACTTAAACTTTACGAAAAGAAATGATGCATCATACAAAATTAGCTTGTATCTCCTAAACAGCACATTGTAACTTGAAAAGATTTGGTGTGGCGTGTATATCTAAACGTGTAGCCTCAAAAGAGAACCCACAAGAAATTTTCTTTCCTCAAAATTTGTCAGAAAACCACGTTTTAAGGAAATCCTGCATCGTGTGTAATTATCTTGTTTTTCCTAAACAATACGTTGTAACTCGAAAAGCTTTGGTGTTGCGTGTAAGTCTTAGCGTGTAGCCTCAAAAGAGACGGCAATGGAGAGTTTTCTCTCGAAAGAATATGTAAGAATACCACGTTATAAGGAAATAAAGTGTTGCAGAGTAAAGACAAATAAGTACGTAATGGAAAAACTTAAACTTTATGAGAAATAATAACACATCGTAAAAAATAGCTTGTATCTCCTAAACAACACGTTGTAACTCGAAACGATTTGGTGCGGCATATATGACAAAACGTGTAGCCTCAAAAGAGAACCCATAGGAGAATTTTCTTTCGTCAATATTTGTCAGAAAACCACATTTTAAGGAAATCCCGCATCGTGCGAAATTATCTTGTTTTTCCTAAACAACACGTTGTAACTTGAAAAGCTTTGGTGTTGCGTGTATTTCTAAGCGTGTAGCATCAAAAGAGAAGGCACAGGAGAGTTTTCTCTCGAAAGGATATGTAAGAATACCACGTTATAAGGAAATACAGTGTTGCAGAGTAAAGACAAATACGTACATATTGGAAACACTTAAACTTTACGATAAGAAATAACTTATCGTACAAAATTAGCTTGTATCTCCTAAACAACACGTTGTAACTCGAAAAGATTTGGTGTGGCATGTGCGTCTAAACGTGTAGCCTCAAAAGAGAACCCACAGTAGAATTTTCTTTCGTCAAAATTTTTCAGACAACCACATTTTAAGGAAATCCGGCATTGTGCGAAATTATCTATTTTTTCCTAAACAAAACGTCCTGACTCGAAAATCTTTGGTGTTGCGTGTATGTCTAAGCGTGTAGCCTCAAAAGAGAAGGCACAGAAGAGTTTTCTCTCGAAAGAATATGTAAGAATACCATGTTATAAGGAAATACAGTGTTGCAGATTAAAGACAAATACGTATATATTGGAAACATTTTACGAGAAGAAATAATGCTACTTACAAGCTTGTATCTCCTAAACAACACGTTTTAACTCAAAATGATTTGGTGTGGCGTGTACGTCTAAACATGTAGCCTCAAAAGAGAACCCACAGGAGAATTTTCTTTCGTCAAAATTTGTTAGAAAACCACATTTTAAGGAAATACTGCATCGTGCGAAATTATCTTGTTTTTCCTAAACAACACTTCGTAACTCGAAAAGCTTTGGTTTTGTGTGTATGTCTAAACATGTAGCCTCAAAGGAGAAGGCACAGGAGAGTTTTCTCTCGAACGAATATGTAAGAATACCACCTTATAAGGATATACAGTGTTGCAGAGAAAAGACAAATACGTACATATTGGAAACACTTAAACTTACGAGAAGAAATAATGCATCGTACAAAATTAGCTTGTACCTCCTAAACAACACGTTGTAACTCGGAAAGATTTGATGTGGCTTGTACGTCTACAAGTGTAGCCTCAAAAAAGAACCCACAGGAGAATATTCTTAGGTCAAAATTTGTCAGAAAACCACGTTTTAAGGAAATCCCGCATCGTGAGAAATTATCTTGTTTTTCCTAAACAACATATTTTAACTCGATAAGCTTTGTTGTTGCGTGTACTTCTAAGCATGTAGCCTCAAAAGAGAAGGCACAGGAAAGTTTTCTCTCGAAAGAATATGTAAGAATACCACGTTATAAGGAAATACAGTGTTGCAGATTAAAGACAAAAAGTACATACTGGAAACACTTTACGAGAAGAAATAACGCATCGTAAAAAATTAGCTTGTATCTCCAAAACAACACGTATTAACTCGAAAAGATTTGGTGTGGCGTGTACATCTAAACGTGTAGCCTCAAATGAGAACCCACAGGAGAATTTTCTTTCATCAAAATTGGTCAGTAAACCACGTTTTAAGGAAATCCCACATCATGCGAAATTATCTTGTTTTTCCTAAACAACACGTCGTAACTCGAAAAGATTTGGTGTTGCGTGTATGTCTAAGCATGTAGCCTCAAAAGAGAAGGCACAGGAGAGTTTTCTCTCTAAAGAATATGTAAGAATACCACGTTATAAGGAAATACAGTGTTGCAGAGTAAAGACAAATACCTATGTATTGGAAACACTTTAGAAGAAGAAATAATGCATCGTACAAAATTAGCTTGTATCTCCTAAACTACACGTTATAACTCGAAAAGATTTGGTGTGGGGTATACGTATAAACGTGTAGCCTCAAAAGAGAACCCACAGGAGTATTTTCTTTCGTCAAAATTTTTTCAGAAAACCACGTTTTAAGGAAATCCCGCATCGTGCGAAATTATCTTGTTTTTCCTAAACAACACGTTGTAACTCGAAAAGCTTTGGTGTTGCTTGTATGTCTAAGCATGTAGCCACAAAAGGGAATGCACAGGAGAGTTTTCTCTCGAAAGAATATGTAAGAATACCACGTTATAAGGAAATACAGTGTTGCACAGTAAAGAGAAATACATACATATTGGAAACACATAAACTTTATGAGAAGAAATAATGCATCATACAAAATTAGCTTGTATCTCCTAACAGCACGTTGTAACTCGAAAAGATTTGGTGTGGCGTGTACTTCTAAACGTGTAGCCTCAAAAGAGAACCACACAGGAGAATTTTCTTTCGTCAAAATTGGTCAGTAAACCACGTTTTAAGGAAATCCCACATCATGCGAAATTATCTTGTTTTTCCTAAACAACACGTCGTAACTCGAAAAGCTTTGGTGTTGCGTGTATGTCTAAGCATGTAGCCTCAAAAGAGAAGGCACAGGAGAGTTTTCTCTCTAAAGAATATGTAAGAATACCACGTTATAAGGAAATACAGTGTTGCAGAGTAAAGACAAATACCTACGTATTGGAAACACTTTAGAAGAAGAAATAATGCATCGTACAAAATTAGCTTTTATCTCCTAAAGTACACGTTATAACTCGAAAAGATTTGGTGTGGGGTGTACGTATAAACGTGTAGCTTCAAAAGAGAACCCACAGGAGTATTTTCTTTCATCAAAATATTTTCAGAAAACCACGTTTTAAGGAAATCCCGCATCGTGCGAAATTATCTTGTTTTTCCTAAACAACACGCTGTAACTCGAAAAGCTTTGGTGTTGCTTGTATGTCTAAGCATGTAGCCACAAAAGGGAATGCACAGGAGAGTTTTCTCTCGAAAGAATATGTAAGAATACCACGTTATAAGGAAATACAGTGTTGCAGAGTAAAGACAAATACATACATATTGGAAATACTTAAACTTTATGAGAAGAAATAATGCATCATACAAAATTAGCTTGTATCTCCTAACAGCACGTTGTAACTCGAAAAGATTTGGTGTGGCGTGTACTTCTAAACGTGTAGCCTCAAAAGAGAACCACACAGGAGAATTTTCTTTCGTCAAAATTTGTCTGAAAACCATGTTTTAAGGAAATCCCGCATCGTTGGAAATTACCTTGTTTTTCCTAAACAACACGTTGTCACTCGAAAAGCTTTGGTGTTGCGTGTATGTCTAAGCGTAGAGCCTCAAAAGAGAAGGCACAGGAGAGTTTTCTCTCAAAAGAATATGTAAGAATAACACGTTATAAGGAAATACAATGTTGTAGAGAAAAGACAAATACGTACATATTGGAAACACTTAAACTATACGAGAAGAAATAATGCATCGTACAAAATTTGTTTGTATCTCCTAAACAGCACGTTGTAACTCGAAAAGATTTGGTGTGGCGTGTACGTCTAAACGTGTAGCCTCAAAGAGAACGCACAGGAAATTTTTCATTCATCAAAATTTGTCAGAAACCACGTTTTAAAGAAATCCCGCATTGTGCGAAATTATCTTATTTTTCCTAAACAACATGTTATAAATCGAAAAGCTTTGGTGTTGCGTGTATGTCTAAGCATGTAGCCTCAAAAGAGAAGGCACAGGAGAGTTTTCTCGAAAGAATATGTAAGAATACCACGTTATAAGGAAATACTGTGTTGCAGAGTAAAGACAAATACGTACATATTGGAAACACTTTACAAGAAGAAATAACCCATCGTACAAAATTAACTTGTATCTCCTAAACTACACGTTGTAACTCGAAAAGATTTGGTGTGGCGTGTACGTCTAAACGTGTAGCCTCAAATGAGAACCCACTGGAGAATTTTCGTTCTTCAAATTTTTTTTAGAAAACCACGTTTTAAGGAAATCACGCATCGTGTGAAATTATCTTGTTTTTCCTAAACAACAAATTTTAACTCGAAAAGCTTTGTTGTTGCGTGTATGTCTAAGCGAGTAGCATCAAAAAAGAAGAGGCACAGGAGAGTATACTCTCGAAAGAATACATAAGAATACCACATTATAAGGAAATACAGTGTGGCAGAGTAAAGACAAATACATACATAGTGGAAACACTTTACAAGAAGAAATAACGCATCGTACAAAATTAGGTTGTATCTCTTAAACAGCACTTTGTAACTCGAAAAGATTTGGTGTGGCGTGTACATCTAAACGTGTAGCCTCAAAGGAGAACCCACAGGAGAATTTTCTTTCATCAAAATTTGTCAGAAAACCACGTTTAAGGAAATCCCGCACCGTGTGAAATTATCTTGTTTTTCCTAAAGAACACGTTGTAACTAGAAAAGCTTTGGTGTTGCGTGTATGTCTAAGCTTGTCACCTCAAAAGAGAAGGCAAAGGAGAGTTTTCTCTCAAAAGAATATGTAAGAATACCACGTTATAAGGAAATACAGTGTTGCAAAGTAAAGACAAATACGTACATTTTGGAAACACTTTACGAGAAGAATTAACGCCTCGTACAAAATTAGTTTGTATCTCCTAAACAACACGTTGTAACTCGAAAAGATTTGGAGTGGCTTGTACGTCTAAACGTGTAGCCTCAAAAGAGAACCCACAGGAGAATTTTCTTTCGTCAAAATTTGTCAGAAAACCACGTTTTAAGGAAATCCGGCATCCTGCGAATTTATCTTGTTTTTCCTAATCAACACGTTGTAACACAAAATGCTTTGGTTTTGCGTGTATGTCTAAGCACGTAGCCTCAAAAGAAAAAGCACAGGAGAGTTTTCTCTCGAAAGAATATGTAGGAATACCACGTTATAAGGAAATACAGTGTTGCAGAGTAAAGACAAATACGTACCTATTGGAAACACTTAAACTTTACGAGAATAAAAAATGCATCGTAAAAAATTTGCTTGTATCTCATAAACAGCACGTTGTAACTCGAAAAGATTTGGTGTGGCGTGTATGTCTAAACGTGTACCCTCAAAAGAGAACCCACAGGAGAATTTTCTTTCATCAAAATTTGTCAGAAAACCAAGTTTTAAGGAAATCCCGCATCGTGCGAAATTATCTTGTTTTTCCTAAACAACATGTTGTAACTCAAAAGCTTTGGTGTTGCGTGTATGTCTAAGCGTGTAGCCTCAAAAGAGAAGGCACAGGAGAGTTTTCTCACGAAAGAATATGTAAGAATACCACGTTATAAGGAAATACAGTTTTGCAGAATAAAGACAAATACGTACCTATTGGAAACACTTAAAGTTTATGAGAAGAAATAACGCATCATACAAAATTAGCTTGTATCTCCTAAACAACACATTGTAACTCGAAAAGACTTGGTGTGGCGTGTACATCTAAACGTGTAGCCTCAAAAGAGAACCTACAAGAGAATTTTCTTTCGTCAAAATTTGTCAGAAAACCACGTTTTAAGGAAATCCCATATCGTGCGAAATTATCTTATTTTTCCTAAACAACATGTTGTAACATGAAAAGCATTGGTCTTGTGAGTATGTCTTAGCATGTAGCCTCAAAGGAGAACGCACAGGAGAGTTTTGTCTCGAAAAAATATGTAAGAATACCACGTTATAAGGAAATCGAATGTTGCAGAGTAAAGACAAATACATACTTATTGGAAACACGTTCCGAAAAGAAATAACGCGTCGTAAAAATTAGCTTGTATCTCCTAAACAACACGTTGTAACTCGAAAAGATTTGGTGGGGCGTGTACGTCTAAACGTGTAGCCTCAAAAGAGAACCCACAGGATAATTTTCTTTCGTCAAAATTTGTCAGAAAACCATGTTTTAAGGTAATCCAGCATCGTGCGAAATTATCTTGTTTTTCCTAATCAACATGTTGTAACTCGAAAAGCTTTGGTGTTGCGTGTATGTCTAAGCGTGTAGCCTCAAAAGAGAAGGCACAGGAGAGTTTTCTCTCGAAAGAATATGTAAGAATACCACGTTATAAAGAAATACAGTTTTGCAGAGTAAAGACAAATATGTATGCATTGGAGAAACTTTAGGAGTAGAAATAACGCATCGTACAAAATTAGCTTGTATCTCCTAAACAACACGTTGTAACTCGAAAATATTTGGTATGGCGTGTATGTCTAAACATGTAGCCTCAAAAGAGAACCCACAGGAGAATTTTCATTCGTCAAAATTTGTCAGAAAACCACGTTTTAAGGAAATCCTGCATCGTGAAAAATTATCTTGTTTTGCCTAAACAACACGTTGTAATTCGAAAAGCTTTGGTGTTGAGTGTATGTCTAACCGTTTAGCCTCAAAAGAGAAGGCACAGGAGAGTTTTCTCTCGAAAGAATATGTAAGAATACCACGTTATAAGGAAATACAGTGTTGCAGATAAAGACAAATACATACGTATTGGAAACACTTAAACTTTACGAGAAGAAATAACTTATCGTAAAAAATTAGCTTGTATCTCCTAAACAACACGTTGTAACTCGAAAAGATTTGGTGTGGCGTGTAAGTCTAAACGTGTAGCCTCAAAAGAGAACCCACAGGAGAATTTTCTTTGTCAAAATTTGTCAGAAAACCATGTTTTAAGGAAATCCCGCATCTTGCAAAATTATCTTTTTCCTAAACAACTCATCTTAACGCATAAAGCTTTGGTGTTGCGTGTATGTCTAAGCGTGTAGCCTCAAAAGAGAAGGCACAGGAGAGTTTTCTCTCGAAACAATATGTAAGAATACCACGTTATAAGGAAATACAGTGTTGCAGAGTAAAGACAATTACGTACGTATTGGAAACACTTAAACATTAGAGAAGAAATAAAGCATCATACAAAATTAGCTTATATCTCCTAAACAACACGTTGTAACTCGAAATGATTTGGTGTGGCGTTTACAACTAAACATGTAGCCTTAAAAGAGAACCCACAGGAGAATTTTCTTCGTCAAAATTTGTCAGAAAACCACGTTTTAAGGAAATCCCGCATCGTTCGAAAATATCTTGTTTTTTCTAAACAACACATCGTAACTCGAAAAGCTTTGGTGTTGCGTGTATGTCTAGGCGTGTAGCCTCAAAAGAGACGGCAATGGAGAGTTTTCTCTCGAAAGAATATGTAAGAATACCACGTTATAAGGAAATACAGTGTTGCAGAGTAAAGACAAATAAGCACTTATTGGAAACACTTAAACTTTACGAGAAGAAATGATGCATCATACAAAATTAGCTTGTATCTCCTAAACAGCACGTTGTAACTTGAAAAGATTTGGTGTGGCGTGTATATCTAAACGTGTAGCCTCAAAAGAGAACCCACAAGAGAATTTTCTTTCCTCAAAATTTGTCAGAAAACCACGTTTTAAGGAAATCCTGCATCGTGTGTAATTATCTTGTTTTTCCTAAACAATACGTTGTAACTCGAAAAGCTTTGGTGTTGCGTGTAAGTCTTAGCGTGTAGCCTCAAAAGAGACGGCAATGGAGAGTTTTCTCTCGAAAGAATATGTAAGAATACCACGTTATAAGGAAATAAAGTGTTGCAGAGTAAAGACAAATAAGTACGTAATGGAAAAACTTAAACTTTATGAGAAATAATAACACATCGTAAAAAATAGCTTGTATCTCCTAAACAACACGTTGTAACTCGAAAGGATTTGGTGCGGCATATATGACAAAACGTGTAGCCTCAAAAGAGAACCCATAGGAGAATTTTCTTTCGTCAATATTTGTCAGAAAACCACATTTTAAGGAAATCCCGCATCGTGCGAAATTATCTTGTTTTTCCTAAACAACACGTTGTAACTTGAAAAGCTTTGGTGTTGCGTGTATTTCTAAGCGTGTAGCATCAAAACAGAAGGCACAGGAGAGTTTTCTCTCGAAAGGATATGTAAGAATACCACGTTATAAGGAAATACAGTGTTGCAGAGTAAAGACAAATACGTACATATTGGAAACACTTAAACTTTACGATAAGAAATAACTTATCGTACAAAATTAGCTTGTATCTCCTAAACAACACGTTGTAACTCGAAAAGATTTGGTGTGGCATGTGCGTCTAAACGTGTAGCCTCAAAAGAGAACCCACAGTAGAATTTTCTTTCGTCAAAATTTTTCAGACAACCACATTTTAAGGAAATCCGGCATTGTGCGAAATTATCTATTTTTTCCTAAACAAAACGTCCTGACTCGAAAATCTTTGGTGTTGCGTGTATGTCTAAGCGTGTAGCCTCAAAAGAGAAGGCACAGGAGAGTTTTCTCTTGAAAGAATATGTAAGAATACCATGTTATAAGGAAATACAGTGGTATTGGAAACATTTTACGAGAAGAAATAATGCTTCGTACAAGCTTGTATCTCCTAAACAACACGTTTTAACTCAAAATGATTTGGTGTGGCGTGTACGTCTAAACATGTAGCCTCAAAAGAGAACCCACAGGAGAATTTTCTTTCGTCAAAATTTGTTAGAAAACCACATTTTAAGGAAATACTGCATCGTGCGAAATTATCTTGTTTTTCCTAAACAACACTTCGTAACTCGAAAAGCTTTGGTTTTGTGTGTATGTCTAAACATGTAGCCTCAAAGGAGAAGGCACAGGAGAGTTTTCTCTCGAACGAATATGTAAGAATACCACCTTATAAGGATATACAGTGTTGCAGAGAAAAGACAAATACGTACATATTGGAAACACTTAAACTTACGAGAAGAAATAATGCATCGTACAAAATTAGCTTGTACCTCCTAAACAACACGTTGTAACTCGGAAAGATTTGATGTGGCTTGTACGTCTACAAGTGTAGCCTCAAAAAAGAACCCACAGGAGAATATTCTTAGGTCAAAATTTGTCAGAAAACCACGTTTTAAGGAAATCCCGCATCGTGAGAAATTATCTTGTTTTTCCTAAACAACATATTTTAACTCGATAAGCTTTGTTGTTGCGTGTACTTCTAAGCATGTAGCCTCAAAAGAGAAGGCACAGGAAAGTTTTCTCTCGAAAGAATATGTAAGAATACCACGTTATAAGGAAATACAGTGTTGCAGATTAAAGACAAAAAGTACATATTGGAAACACTTTAGGAGAAGAAATAACGCATCGTACAAAATTAGCTTGTATCTCCAAAACAACACGTATTAACTCGAAAAGATTTGGTGTGGCGTGTACGTCCAAACGTGTAGCCTCAAATGACAACCCACAGGAGAATTTTCTTTCGTCAAAATTGGTCAGTAAACCACGTTTTAAGGAAATCCCACATCATGCGAAATTATCTTGTTTTTCCTAAACAACACGTCGTAACTCGAAAAGCTTTGGTGTTGCGTGTATGTCTAAGCATGTAGCCTCAAAAGAGTAGGCACAGGAGAGTTTTCTCTCTAAAGAATATGTAAGAATACCACGTTATAAGGAAATACAGTGTTGCAGAGTAAAGACAAATACCTATGTATTGGAAACACTTTAGAAGAAGAAATAATGCATCGTACAAAATTAGCTTGTATCTCCTAAACTACACGTTATAACTCGAAAAGATTTGGTGTGGGGTATACGTATAAACGTGTAGCCTCAAAAGAGAACCCACAGGAGTATTTTCTTTCGTCAAAATTTTTTCAGAAAACCACGTTTTAAGGAAATCCCGCATCGTGCGAAATTATCTTGTTTTTCCTAAACAACACGTTGTAACTCGAAAAGCTTTGGTGTTGCATGTATGTCTAAGCATGTAGCCACAAAAGGGAATGCACAGGAGAGTTTTCTCTCGAAAGAATATGTAAGAATACCACGTTATAAGGAAATACAGTGTTGCAGAGTAAAGACAAATACATACATATTGGAAACAATTAAACTTTATGAGAAGAAATAATGCATCATACAAAATTAGCTTGTATCTCCTAACAGCACGTTGTAACTCGAAAAGATTTGGTGTGGCGTGTACTTCTAAACGTGTAGCCTCAAAAGAGAACCACACAGGAGAATTTTCTTTCGTCAAAATTGGTCAGTAAACCACGTTTTAAGGAAATCCCACATCATGCGAAATTATCTTGTTTTTCCTAAACAACACGTCGTAACTCCAAATGCTTTGGTGTTGCGTGTATGTCTAAGCATGTAGCCTCAAAAGAGAAGGCACAGGAGAGTTTTCTCTCTAAAGAATATGTAAGAATACCACGTTATAAGGAAATACAGTGTTGCAGAGTAAAGACAAATACCTACGTATTGGAAACACTTTAGAAGAAGAAATAATGCATCGTACAAAATTAGCTTGTATCTCCTAAATTACACGTTATAACTCAAAAGATTTGGTGTGGGGTGTACGTATAAACGTGTAGCCTCAAAAGAGAAGCCACAGGAGTATTTTCTTTCATCAAAATTTTTTCAGAAAACCACGTTTTAAGGAAATCCCGCATCGTGCGAAATTATCTTGTTTTTCCTAAACAACACGTTGTAACTCGAAAAGCTTTGGTGTTGCATGTATGTCTAAGCATGTAGCCACAAAAGGGAATGCACAGGAGAGTTTTCTCTCGAAAGAATATGTAAGAATACCACGTTATAAGGAAATACAGTGTTGCAGAGTAAAGACAAATACATACATATTGGAAACAATTAAACTTTATGAGAAGAAATAATGCATCATACAAAATTAGCTTGTATCTCCTAACAGCACGTTGTAACTCGAAAAGATTTGGTGTGGCGTGTACTTCTAAACGTGTAGCCTCAAAAGAGAACCACACAGGAGAATTTTCTTTCGTCAAAATTGGTCAGTAAACCACGTTTTAAGGAAATCCCACATCATGCGAAATTATCTTGTTTTTCCTAAACAACACGTCGTAACTCGAAAAGCTTTGGTGTTGCGTGTATGTCTAAGCATGTAGCCTCAAAAGAGAAGGCACAGGAGAGTTTTCTCTCTAAAGAATATGTAAGAATACCACGTTATAAGGAAATACAGTGTTGCAGAGTAAAGACAAATACCTACGTATTGGAAACACTTTAGAAGAAGAAATAATGCATCGTACAAAATTAGCTTGTATCTCCTAAAGTACACGTTATAACTCGAAAAGATTTGGTGTGGGGTGTACGTATAAACGTGTAGCCTCAAAAGAGAACCCACAGGAGTATTTTCTTTCATCAAAATTTTTTCAGAAAACCACGTTTTAAGGAAATCCCGCATCGTGCGAAATTATCTTGTTTTTCCTAAACAACACGTTGTAACTCGAAAAGCTTTGGTGTTGCATGTATGTCTAAGCATGTAGCCACAAAAGGGAATGCACAGGAGAGTTTTCTCTCGAAAGAATATGTAAGAATACCACGTTATAAGGAAATAAAGTGTTGCAGAGTAAAGACAAATACATACATATTGGAAACACATAAACTTTATGAGAAGAAATAATGCATCATACAAAATTAGCTTGTATCTCCTAACAGCACGTTGTAACTCGAAAAGATTTGGTGTGGCGTGTACTTCTAAACGTGTAGCCTCAAAAGAGAACCACACAGGAGAATTTTCTTTCGTCAAAATTGGTCAGTAAACCACGTTTTAAGGAAATCCCACATCATGCGAAATTATCTTGTTTTTCCTAAACAACACGTCGTAACTCGAAAAGCTTTGGTGTTGCGTGTATGTCTAAGCATGTAGCCTCAAAAGAGAAGGCACAGGAGAGTTTTCTCTCTAAAGAATATGTAAGAATACCACGTTATAAGGAAATACAGTGTTGCAGAGTAAAGACAAATACCTACGTATTGGAAACACTTTAGAAGAAGAAATAATGCATCGTACAAAATTAGCTTGTATCTCCTAAACTACACGTTATAACTCGAAAAGATTTGCTGTGGGGTGTACGTCTAAACGTGTAGCCTCAAAAGAGAACCCACAGGAGTATTTTCTTTCATCAAAATATTTTCAGAAAACCACGTTTTATGGAAATCCCCCATCGTGCGAAATTATCTTGTTTTTCCTAAACAACACGTTGTAACTCGAAAAGCTTTGGTGTTGCTTGTATGTCTAAGCATGTAGCCACAAAAGGGAATGCACAGGAGAGTTTTCTCTCGAAAGAATATGTTAGAATACCACGTTATAAGGAAATACAGTGTTGCAGAGTAAAGACAAATACATACATATTGGAAATACTTAAACTTTATGAGAAGAAATAATGCATCATACAAAATTAGCTTGTATCTCCTAACAGCACGTTGTAACTCGAAAAGATTTGGTGTGGCGTGTACTTCTAAACGTGTAGCCTCAAAAGAGAACCACACAGGAGAATTTTCTTTCGTCAAAATTTGTCTGAAAACCATGTTTTAAGGAAATCCCGCATCGTTGGAAATTACCTTGTTTTTCCTAAACAACACGTTGTCACTCGAAAAGCTTTGGTGTTGCGTGTATGTCTAAGCGTATAGCCTCAAAAGAGAAGGCACAGGAGAGTTTTCTCTCAAAAGAATATGTAAGAATAACACGTTATAAGGAAATACAATGTTGTAGAGAAAAGACAAATACGTACATATTGGAAACACTTAAACTATACGAGAAGAAATAATGCATCGTACAAAATTTGTTTGTATCTCCTAAACAGCACGTTGTAACTCGAAAAGATTTGGTGTGGCGTGTACGTCTAAACGTGTAGCCTCAAAGAGAACGCACAGGAAATTTTTCATTCATCAAAATTTGTCAGAAACCACGTTTTAAAGAAATCCCGCATTGTGCGAAATTATCTTATTTTTCCTAAACAACATGTTATAAATCGAAAAGCTTTGGTGTTGCGTGTATGTCTAAGCATGTAGCCTCAAAAGAGAAGGCACAGGAGAGTTTTCTCGAAAGAATATGTAAGAATACCACGTTATAAGGAAATACTGTGTTGCAGAGTAAAGACAAATACGTACATATTGGAAACACTTTACAAGAAGAAATAACCCATCGTACAAAATTAGCTTGTATCTCCTAAACTACACGTTGTAACTCGAAAAGATTTGGTGTGGCGTGTACGTCTAAACGTGTAGCCTCAAATGAGAACCCACTGGAGAATTTTCGTTCTTCAAATTTTTTTTAGAAAACCACGTTTTAAGGAAATCACGCATCGTGTGAAATTATCTTGTTTTTCCTAAACAACAAATTTTAACTCGAAAAGCTTTGTTGTTGCGTGTATGTCTAAGCGAGTAGCATCAAAAAAGAAGAGGCACAGGAGAGTATTCTCTCGAAAGAATACATAAGAATACCACATTATAAGGAAATACAGTGTGGCAGAGTAAAGACAAATACATACATAGTGGAAACACTTTACAAGAAGAAATAACGCATCGTACAAAATTAGGTTGTATCTCTTAAACAGCACTTTGTAACTCGAAAAGATTTGGTGAGACATGTACATCTAAACGTGTAGCCTCAAAGGAGAACCCACAGGAGAATTTTCTTTCATCAAAATTTGTCAGAAAACCACGTTTAAGGAAATCCCGCATCGTGTGAAATTATCTTGTTTTTCCTAAAGAACACGTTGTAACTAGAAAAGCTTTGGTGTTGCGTGTATGTCTAAGCTTGTAGCCTCAAAAGAGAAGGCAAAGGAGAGTTTTCTCTCAAAAGAATATGTAAGAATGCCACGTTATAAGGAAATACAGTGTTGCAAAGTAAAGACAAATACGTACATTTTGGAAACACTTTACGAGAAGAATTAACGCCTCGTACAAAATTAGTTTGTATCTCCTAAACAACACGTTGTAACTCGAAAAGATTTGGAGTGGCTTGTACGTCTAAACGTGTAGCCTCAAAAGAGAACCCACAGGAGAATTTTCTTTCGTCAAAATTTGTCAGAAAACCACGTTTTAAGGAAATCCGGCATCGTGCGAATTTATCTTGTTTTTCCTAATCAACACGTTGTAACACAAAATGCTTTGGTTTTGCGTGTATGTCTAAGCACGTAGCCTCAAAAGAAAAAGCACAGGAGAGTTTTCTCTCGAAAGAATATGTAGGAATACCACGTTATAAGGAAATACAGTGTTGCAGAGTAAAGACAAATACGTACCTATTGGAAACACTTAAACTTTACGAGAATAAAAAATGCATCGTAAAAAATTAGCTTGTATCTCATAAACAGCACGTTGTAACTCGAAAAGATTTGGTGTGGCGTGTATGTCTAAACGTGTACCCTCAAAAGAGAACCCACAGGAGAATTTTCTTTCATCAAAATTTGTCAGAAAACCAAGTTTTAAGGAAATCCCGCATCGTGCGAAATTATCTTGTTTTTCCTAAACAACATGTTGTAACTCAAAAGCTTTGGTGTTGCGTGTATGTCTAAGCGTGTAGCCTCAAAAGAGAAGGCACAGGAGAGTTTTCTCACGAAAGAATATGTAAGAATACCACGTTATAAGGAAATACAGTTTTGCAGAATAAAGACAAATACGTACCTATTGGAAACACTTAAAGTTTATGAGAAGAAATAACGCATCATACAAAATTAGCTTGTATCTCCTAAACAACACATTGTAACTCGAAAAGACTTGGTGTGGCGTGTACATCTAAACGTGTAGCCTCAAAAGAGAACCTACAGGAGAATTTTCTTTCGTCAAAATTTGTCAGAAAACCACGTTTTAAGGAAATCCCATATCGTGCGAAATTATCTTATTTTTCCTAAACAACATGTTATAACATGAAAAGCATTGGTCTTGTGAGTATGTCTTAGCATGTAGCCTCAAAGGAGAACGCACAGGAGAGTTTTGTCTCGAAAAAATATGTAAGAATACCACGTTATAAGGAAATCGAATGTTGCAGAGTAAAGACAAATACATACTTATTGGAAACACGTTCCGAAAAGAAATAACGCGTCGTAAAAATTAGCTTGTATCTCCTAAACAACACGTTGTAACTCGAAAAGATTTGGTGGGGCGTGTACGTCTAAACGTGTAGCCTCAAAAGAGAACCCACAGGATAATTTTCTTTCGTCAAAATTTGTCAGAAAACCATGTTTTAAGGTAATCCCGCATCGTGCGAAATTATCTTGTTTTTCCTAATCAACATGTTGTAACTCGAAAAGCTTTGGTGTTGCGTGTATGTCTAAGCGTGTAGCCTCAAAAGAGAAGGCACAGGAGAGTTTTCTCTCGAAAGAATATGTAAGAATACCACGTTATAAAGAAATACAGTTTTGCAGAGTAAAGACAAATATGTATGCATTGGAGAAACTTTAGGAGTAGAAATAACGCATCGTACAAAATTAGCTTGTATCTCCTAAACAACACGTTGTAACTCGAAAATATTTGGTATGGCATGTATGTCTAAACATGTAGCCTCAAAAGAGAACCCACAGGAGAATTTTCATTCGTCAAAATTTGTCAGAAAACCACGTTTTAAGGAAATCCTGCATCGTGAAAAATTATCTTGTTTTGCCGAAACAACACGTTGTAATTCGAAAAGCTTTGGTGTTGAGTGTATGTCTAACCGTTTAGCCTCAAAAGAGAAGGCACAGGAGAGTTTTCTCTCGAAAGAATATGTAAGAATACCACGTTATAAGGAAATACAGTGTTGCAGATAAAGACAAATACATACGTATTGGAAACACTTAAACTTTACGAGAAGAAATAACTTATCGTAAAAAATTAGCTTGTATCTCCTAAACAACACGTTGTAACTCGAAAAGATTTGGTGTGGCGTGTAAGTCTAAACGTGTAGCCTCAAAAGAGAACCCACAGGAGAATTTTCTTTGTCAAAATTTGTCAGAAAACCATGTTTTAAGGAAATCCCGCATCTTGCAAAATTATCTTTTTCCTAAACAACTCATCTTAACGCATAAAGCTTTGGTGTTGCGTGTATGTCTAAGCGTGTAGCCTCAAAAGAGAAGGCACAGGAGAGTTTTCTCTCGAAACAATATGTAAGAATACCACGTTATAAGGAAATACAGTGTTGCAGAGTAAAGACAATTACGTACGTATTGGAAACACTTAAACATTAGAGAAGAAATAAAGCATCATACAAAATTAGCTTATATCTCCTAAACAACACGTTGTAACTCGAAATGATTTGGTGTGGCGTTTACAACTAAACATGTAGCCTTAAAAGAGAACCCACAGGAGAATTTTCTTCGTCAAAATTTGTCAGAAAACCACGTTTTAAGGAAATCCCGCATCGTTCGAAAATATCTTGTTTTTTCTAAACAACACATCGTAACTCGAAAAGCTTTGGTGTTGCGTGTATGTCTAGGCATGTAGCCTCAAAAGAGACGGCAATGGAGAGTTTTCTCTCGAAAGAATATGTAAGAATACCACGTTATAAGGAAATACAGTGTTGCAGAGTAAAGACAAATAAGCACTTATTGGAAACACTTAAACTTTACGAGAAGAAATGATGCATCATACAAAATTAGCTTGTATCTCCTAAACAGCACGTTGTAACTTGAAAAGATTTGGTGTGGCGTGTATATCTAAACGTGTAGCCTCAAAAGAGAACCCACAAGAGAATTTTCTTTCCTCAAAATTTGTCAGAAAACCACGTTTTAAGGAAATCCTGCATCGTGTGTAATTATCTTGTTTTTCCTAAACAATACGTTGTAACTCGAAAAGCTTTGGTGTTGCGTGTAAGTCTTAGCGTGTAGCCTCAAAAGAGACGGCAATGGAGAGTTTTCTCTCGAAAGAATATGTAAGAATACCACGTTATAAGGAAATAAAGTGTTGCAGAGTAAAGACAAATAAGTACGTAATGGAAAAACTTAAACTTTATGAGAAATAATAACACATCGTAAAAAATAGCTTGTATCTCCTAAACAACACGTTGTAACTCGAAAGGATTTGGTGCGGCATATATGACAAAACGTGTAGCCTCAAAAGAGAACCCATAGGAGAATGTTCTTTCGTCAATATTTGTCAGAAAACCACATTTTAAGGAAATCTCGCATCGTGCGAAATTATCTTGTTTTTCCTAAACAACACGTTGTAACTTGAAAAGCTTTGGTGTTGCGTGTATTTCTAAGCGTGTAGCATCAAAACAGAAGGCACAGGAGAGTTTTCTCTCGAAAGGATATGTAAGAATAACACGTTATAAGGAAATACAGTGTTGCAGAGTAAAGACAAATACGTACATATTGGAAACACTTAAACTTTACGATAAGAAATAACTTATCGTACAAAATTAGCTTGTATCTCCTAAACAACACGTTGTAACTCGAAAAGATTTGGTGTGGCATGTGCGTCTAAACGTGTAGCCTCAAAAGAGAACCCACAGTAGAATTTTCTTTCGTCAAAATTTTTCAGACAACCACATTTTAAGGAAATCCGGCATTGTGCGAAATTATCTATTTTTTCCCAAACAAAACATCCTGACTCGAAAATCTTTGGTGTTGCGTGTATGTCTAAGCGTGTAGCCTCAAAAGAGAAGGCACAGGAGAGTTTTCTCTCGAAAGAATATGTAAGAATACCATGTTATAAGGAAATACAGTGGTATTGGAAACATTTTACGAGAAGAAATAATGCTTCGTACAAGCTTGTATCTCCTAAACAACACGTTTTAACTCAAAATGATTAGGTGTGGCGTGTACGTCTAAACATGTAGCCTCAAAAGAGAACCCACAGGAGAATTTTCTTTCGTCAAAATTTGTTAGAAAACCACATTTTAAGGAAATACTGCATCGTGCGAAATTATCTTGTTTTTCCTAAACAACACTTCGTAACTCGAAAAGCTTTGGTTTTGTGTGTATGTCTAAACATGTAGCCTCAAAGGAGAAGGCACAGGAGAGTTTTCTCTCAAACGAATATGTAAGAATACCACCTTATAAGGATATACAGTGTTGCAGAGAAAAGACAAATACGTACATATTGGAAACACTTAAACTTACGAGAAGAAATAATGCATCGTACAAAATTAGCTTGTACCTCCTAAACAACACGTTGTAAGTCGGAAAGATTTGATGTGGCTTGTACGTCTACAAGTGTAGCCTCAAAAAAGAACCCACAGGAGAATATTCTTAGGTCAAAATTTGTCAGAAAACCACGTTTTAAGGAAATCCCGCATCGTGAGAAATTATCTTGTTTTTCCTAAACAACATATTTTAACTCGATAAGCTTTGTTGTTGCGTGTACTTCTAAGCGTGTAGCCTCAAAAGAGAAGGCACAGGAAAGTTTTCTCTCGAAAGAATATGTAAGAATACCACGTTATAAGGAAATACAGTTTTGCAGATTAAAGACAAAAAGTACATATTGGAAACACTTTACGAGAAGAAATAACGCATCGTACAATATTAGCTTGTATCTCCAAAACAACACGTATTAACTCGAAAAGATTTGGTGTGGCGTGTACGTCTAAACGTGTAGCCTCAAATGAGAACCCACAGGAGAATTTTCTTTCGTCAAAATTGGTCAGTAAACCACGTTTTAAGGAAATCCCACATCATGCGAAATTATCTTGTTTTTCCTAAATAACACGTTGTAACTCGAAAAGCTTTGGTGTTGCGTGTATGTCTAAGCATGTAGCCTCAAAAGAGAAGGCACAGGAGAGTTTTCTCTCTAAAGAATATGTAAGAATACCACGTTATAAGGAAATACATTGTTGCAGAGTAAAGACAAATACCTATGTATTGGAAACACTTAGGAGAAGAAATAATGCATCGTACAAAATTAGCTTGTATCTCCTAAACTACACGTTATAACTCGAAAAGATTTGGTGTGGGGTGTACGTATAAACGTGTAGCCTCAAAAGAGAACCCACAGGAGTATTTTCTTTCATCAAAATTTTTTCAGAAAACCACGTTTTAAGGAAATCCCGCATCGTGCGAAATTATCTTGTTTTTCCTAAACAACACGTTGTAACTCGAAAAGTTTTGGTGTTGCATGTATGTCTAAGCATGTAGCCACAAAAGGGAATGCACAGGAGAGTTTTCTCTCGAAAGAATATGTAAGAATACCACGTTATAAGGAAATACAGTGTTGCAGAGTAAAGACAAATACAAACATATTGGAAACACTTAAACTTTATGAGAAGAAATAATGCATCATACAAACTTAGCTTGTATCTCCTAACAGCACGTTGTAACTTGAAAAGATTTGGTGCGGCGTGTACTTCTAAACGTGTAGCCTTAAAAGAGAACCACACAGGAGAATTTTCTTTCGTCAAAATTGGTCAGTAAACCACGTTTTAAGGAAATCCCACATCATGCGAAATTATCTTGTTTTTCCTAAACAACACGTCGTAACTCGAAAAGCTTTGGTGTTGCGTGTATGTCTAAGCATGTAGCCTCAAAAGGGAAGGCACATGAGAGTTTTCTCTCTAAAGAATATGTAAGAATACCACGTTATAAGGAAATACAGTGTTGCAGAGTAAAGACAAATACCTACGTATTGGAAACACTTTAGAAGAAGAAATAATGCATCGTACAAAATTAGCTTGTATCTCCTAAACTACACGTTATAACTCGAAAAGATTTGGTGTGGGGTGTACGTATAAACGTGTAGCCTCAAAAGAGAACCCACAGGAGTATTTTCTTTCATCAAAATTTTTTCTGAAAACCACGTTTTAAGGAAATCCCGCATCGTGCGAAATTATCTTGTTTTTCCTAAACAACACGTTGTAACTCGAAAAGCTTTTGTGTTGCATGTATGTCTAAGCATGTAGCCACAAAAGGGAATGCACAGGAGAGTTTTCTCTCGAAAGAATATGTAAGAATACCACGTTATAAGGAAATACAGTGTTGCAGAGTAAAGACAAATACATACATATTGGAAATACTTAAACTTTATGAGAAGAAATAATGCATCATACAAAATTAGCTTGTATCTCCTAACAGCACATTGTAACTCGAAAAGATTTGGTGTGGCGTGTACTTCTAAATGTGTAGCCTCAAAAGAGAACCACACAGGAGAATTTTCTTTCGTCAAAATTTGTCTGAAAACCATGTTTTAAGGAAATCCCGCATCCTTGGAAATTACCTTGTTTTTCCTAAACAACACGTTGTCACTCGAAAAGCTTTGGTGTTGCGTGTATGTCTAAGCGTATAGCCTCAAAAGAGAAGGCACAGAAGAGTTTTCTCTCGAAATAATATGTAAGAATACCACGTTATAAGGAATTACAGTGTTGCAGAGTAAAGCAAATACATACGTATTGGAAACACTTTACAAGAAGAAATAACGCATCATACAAAATTAGCTTGTATCTCCTAAACAATACGTTGTAACTCGGAAAGATTTGATGTGGCTTGTACGTCTAAACATGTGGCCTCAAAGGAGAACCCACAGGATAATATTCTTTAGTCAAAATTAGTCAGAAAACCACGTTTTAAGGAAATCCCGCATCGTGCGAAATTATCTTGGTTTTCCTAAAGAACACGTTGTAACTCGAAAAGCTTTGCTGTTGCGTGAATGTCTAAGCGCGAAGCCTCAAAAGAGAAGGCACAGGAGAGTTTTCTCTTGAAAGAATATGTAAGAATACCACGTTATAAGGAAATACAGTGTTGCAGAGTAAAGACAAAAAAAGTATGTATTGGATACTCTATATGAGAAGAAATAACGCATCGTACAGTATTTGCTTGTATCTCCTAAACAACACGTTGTAACTCGAAATTATTTGTTGTGGCTCGTACGTCTACACGTGTAGCCTCTAAAGAGAACCCACAGGAGAATTTTATTTCGTCAAAATTTGTCAGAAAACCACGTTTTAAGGAAATTCCGCATCGTGCGAAATTATCTTGTTTTTCATAAACAACACGTTGTAACTCGAAAAGCGTTAGTGTTGCCTGTATGTCTAAGTGTGTAGCCTCAAAAGGGAACGCACAGGATAGTTTTCTCTCGAAAGAATATGTAAGAATACCACGTTATAAGGAAATACAATGTTGCAGAGTAAAGACAAATACGTACATATTGGAAACACTTTACGAGAAGAATTAACGCATCGTAAAAAAATTAGCTTGTATCTCCTAAACAACACGTTGTAACTCGACAAGATTTGGTGTGGTGTGTACGTCTAAACGTGTAGCCTCAAAAGAGAACCCACCGGAGAATTTTCTTTCGTCAAAATGTGTCAGAAAACCACGTTTTAAGGAAATCCCGCATCGTGCGAAATCATCTTATTGTTCCTAAACAACATGTTGTAACTCGAAAAGCTTTGGTGTTGTGTGTATGTGTAAGTGTTGAGCCTCAAAAGTGAAGGCACAGGAGAGTTTTCTCTCGAAAGAATTTGTAAGAATACCACGTTATAAGGATATACAATTTTGCAGAGTAAAGACAAATACGTACGTATTGGAAACACTTTACGAGAAGAATTAACGCATCGTAAAAAAATTAGCTTGTATCTCCTAAACAACACGTTGTAACTCGACAAGATTTGGTGTGGCGTGTACGTCTAAATGTGTAGCCTCAAAAGAGAACCCACCAGAGAATTTTCTTTCGTCAAAATGTGTCAGAAAACCACGTTTTAAGGAAATCCCGCATCGTGCGAAATCATCTTATTGTTCCTAAACAACATGTTGTAACTCGAAAAGCTTTGGTGTTGTGTGTATGTTTAAGCGTTGAGCCTCAAAAGTGAAGGCACAGGAGAGTTTTCTCTCGAAAGAATATGTAAGAATACCACGTTATAAGGAAATACAATTTTGCAGAGTAAAGACAAATAAGTACATATTGGAAACACTTTACGAGAAGAAATAACGCATCATACAAAATTGGCTTTTATCTCCTAAACAACATGTTGTAACTCGAAAAGATTTGGTGTGGCTCATATGTCTACACGTGTAGCCTCAAAAGAGAACGCACAGGTGAACAAACTTTCGTCAAAATTTCTCAGGAAACCACGTTTTAAGGAAATCCCGCATCATGCAAAATTATCTTGTTTTTCCTAAACAACACGATTTAACTCGAAAAGCTTTGTAGTTGCATGTATGTCTAAGCGTGTAACATCTAAATAGAACGCACAGGATAGTTTTCTCTCAAAAGAATATATAAGAATACCACGTTATTAGGAAATACAATTTTGCAGAGTAAAGACAAATAAGTACATATTGGAAACACTTTACAAGAAGAAATAACGCATCGTACAAAATTAGATTGTGTCTCCTAAACAACACGTTGTAATTCGAAAAGATTTGGTGTGACGTGTACGTCTAAACGTGTAGCCTCAAAAGAGAACCCACAAGATAATTTTCTTTCATCAAAATTTGTCAGAATCCACGTTTTAAGGAAATCTCGCATCGTGCGAAATTATCTTGTTTTTTCCTAAACAGAACGTTGTAACTTGAAAAGCTTTGGTGTTGTGTGTATGTCTAAGCGTGTAACCTCAAAAGGGAACGCCCAGGATAGTTTTCTCTCGAAAGAATATGTAAGAATACCATGTTAAAAGGAAATACAATGTTGCAGAGTAAAGACAAATACCTACGTATTGGAAACACTTTACGAGAAGAATTAACGCATCGTAAAAAATTAGCTTGTATCTCCTAAACAACACGTTGTAACTCGAAAAGATTTGGTGTGGCATGTACGTCTAAACGTGTAGCCTCAAAAGAGAACCCACAGGAGAATTTTCTTTCTTCAAAATCTTTTCAGAAAACCACGTTTTAAGGAAATCCCGCATCGTGCGAAATCATCTTATTTTCCTAAACAGCATGTTGTAACTCGAAAAGCTTTGGTGTTGTGTGTATGTGTAAGCGTGGAGCCTCAAAAGTGAAGGCACAGGAGAGTTTTCTCTCGAAAGAATATGTAAGAATACCACGTTATAAGGAAATACACTTTTGCAGAGTAAAGACAAATAAATACATATTGGAAACACTTTATGAGAAGAAATAACGCATCATACAAAATTAGCTTGTATCTCCTAAACAACACGTTGTAACTCGATAAGATTTGGTGTGACGTGTACGTCTAAAAGTGTAGCCTCAAACGAGAACCCACAGGAGAATTTTCTTTCGTCAAAATTTGTCAGAAACCACGTTTAAGGAAATCTTGCATCGTACGAAATTATCTTGTTTTTCCTAAACAACACGTTGTAACTCGAAAAGCTTTGGTTTTGCGTGTATGTCTAAGCGTGTAGCCTCAAAAGCGAACGGACAGGAGAGTTTTCTCTCGAAAGAATATGTAAGAATACCACTTTATAAGGAAATACAGTGTTGCAGAGTAAAGACAACAACATACGTATTGGAAACACTTTAAGAAAAGAAATAATGCATCGTACAAAATTAGCTTGTATCTCCTAAACAACACGTTGTAACTCGAAAAGATTTGGTGTGGCTCGTACCTCTACATGTGTAGCCTCTAAAGAGAACACCCAGGAGACCTTTCTTTCATCAAAATTTTTCAGAAAACCACATTTTATGGAAATCTCGCATCGTGCGAAATTATCTTGTGTTTCCTAAACAACACGTTGTAACTCGAAACGCTTTGGCGTTGTGTGTTTGTCTAAGCGTGTAGCCTCAAAAGAGAATGCACAGGAGAGTTTTCCCTCGAAAGAATATGTAAGAATACCACGTTATAAGGAAATACAGTGTTGCAGAGTAAAGACAAAAAAAGTACGTATGGGAAAATCTATGAGAGAAGAAATAACGCATCGTACAATATTTGCTTGTATCTCCTAAACAACACGTTGTAACTTGAAATTATTTGCTGTGGCTCGTACGTCTACACGTGTAGCCTCTAAAGAGACCCCACAGGAGAATTTTCTTTCGTCAAAATTTTTCAGAAAACCACGTTTTAAGGAAATCCCGCATCTTGCGAAATTATCTTGTTTTTCATAAACAACACGTTGTAACTCGAAAAGCGTTTGTGTTGCCTGTATGTCTAAGTGTGTAGCCTCAAAAGGGAATGCACAGGATAGTTTTCTCTCTAAAGAATATGTAAGAATACCATGTTATAAGGAAATACAATATTGCAGAGTAAAGACAAACAAGTACGTCTTGGAAACACTTTTCTAGAAGAATTAACGCATCGTAAAAAATTAGCTTGTATCTCCTAAACAACACGTTGTAACTCGACAAGATTTGGTGTGGCGTGTACGTCTAAACGTGTAGCCTCAAAAGGGAACCCACAGGAGAATTTTCTTTAGTCAAAATATGTCAGAAAACCACGTTTTAAGGAAATCCCGCATTGTGCGAAATCATCTTATTGTTCCTAAACAACATGTTGTAACTCAAAAAGCTTTGGTTTTGCGTGTATGTGTAAGCGTGGAGCCTCAAAAGTGAAGGCACAGGAGAGTTTTCTCTCGAAAGAATATGTAAGAATACCACGTTATAAGGAAATACAATTTTGCAGAGTAGAGACAAATAAGTACATATTGGAAACACTTTATGAGAAAAAATAACGCATCTTACAAAATTGGCTTTTATCTCCTAAACAACACGTTGTAACTCGAAAAGATTTGGTGTGGCTCATATGTCTACACGTGTAGCCTCAAAAGAGGATGCACAGGAGAACATTCTTTCGTCAAAATTTCTCAGGAAACCACGTTTTAAAGAAATCCCGCATCATGCAAAATTATCTTGTTTTTCCTAAACAACATGATATAACTCGAAAAGCTTTGGTGTTGCATGT
Source organism: Apodemus sylvaticus (assembly GCF_947179515.1). Lineage (NCBI taxonomy): Eukaryota > Metazoa > Chordata > Mammalia > Rodentia > Muridae > Apodemus > Apodemus sylvaticus. The sequence continues at coordinate 487,084 of NC_067483.1, read as the reverse complement.
ATGTCTAAGCGTGTAACCTCTAAAGAGAACGCACAGGATAGTTTTCTCTCAAAAGAATATATAAGAATACCACGTTATTAGGAAATACAATGTTGCAGAGTAAAGTCAAATATGTAAGTATTGGAAACACTTTACGAGAAGAATTAACGCATCGCACAAAATTAGCTTGTATCTCCTAAATAACACGTTGTAACTCGAAAAGATTTCGTGTGACGTGTATGTCTAAACATGTAGCCTCAAAAGAGAACCCAAAGGAGAATTTTCTTTCATCAAAATTTGTCAAAAACCACGCTTTAAGGAAATCTCACATCGTGCGAAATTATTTTGTTTTTCCTAAACAACACGTTGTAACTCGAAAAGCTTTGGTGTTGCGTGTATGTGTAAGCATGGAGCCTCAAAAGAGAACGAACAGGAGAGTTTTCTCTCGAACGAATATGTAAGAATACCACGTAATAAGAAAATACAGTGTTTCAGAGTAAAGACAAATACATACGTATTGGAAACACTTTAAGAAAAGAAATAACGCATCATACAAAATTAGCTTGTATCTCCTAAAAAAACACGTTGTAACTAGAAAAGATTTGGTGTGGCTCGTACCTCTACACGTGTAGCCTCAAAAGAGAACCCAGAGGAGAACTTTCTTTCGTCAAAATTTTTCAGAAAACCACCTTTTATGTAAATCTTGCTTCAAGCGAAATTATCTTGTTTTTCCTAAACAACACATTGTAACTCGAATAGCTTTGGCGTTGCGTGTTTGTCTAAGCGTGTAGCCTCAAAAGAGAATGCACAGGAGAGTTTTCCCTTGAAATAATATGTAAGATTACCACGTTATAAGGAAATACAGTGTTGCGGATTAAAGACAAATAAGTACGTATTGGAAACACTTTACGATAAGAAATAATGCATCGTACAAAATGTGCTTGTATCTCCTAAACAACATATGTACGTATTGGAAACACTTTACGAGAAGAAATAATGCATCGTACAAAATTAGCTTGTATCTCCTAAACAACACGTTGTAACTCGAAAAGATTTGGTGTGGCGTGTACGTCTAAACGTATAGCCTCAATGAGAACCCAGAGGAGAATTTTCTTTCGTCAAAATTTGTCAGAAAACCACGTTTTAATGAAATCCCGCATCCTGCGAAATTATCTTGTTTTTCCTAATCAACAAGTTGTAACGCAAAAAGCTTTGGTGTTGCGTGTATCTAAGCATGTAGCCGCAAAAGAGAACGCACAGAAGGGTTTTCTCTCAAAAAAATATGTAAGAATACCACGTTATAAGGAAATACAGTGTTGCAGAGTAAAGACAAATACGTATGTATTGGAAACACTTTATGAGAAGAAATAATGCTTCGTACAAAATTAGCTTATATCTCCTATACAACACGTTGTAACTCAAAACAATTTGGTGTGGCGTGTACATCTAAACGTGTAGCCTCAAAAGAGAACCTACAGACGAATTTTCTTTAGTCAAAATTTGTCAAAAACCATGTTTTAAGGAAATCCCGCATCGTGTGAAATTATCTTATTTTTTCTAATCAACACGTTGTAACACGAAATGCTTTGGTTTTGCCTGTATGTCTAAGCATGTAGCCTCAAAAGAGAAGGCATAGGGGAGTTTTCTCTCGAAAGAATATGTAAGAATACCACGTTATAAGGAAATACACTGTTGCAGAGTAAATACAAAAATGTACGTATTGGAAACACTTTATGAGAAGAAATAAAGCATCATACAAAATTAGCTTGTATCTCCTAAACAACACATTGTATCTCGAAAGGATTTGGTGTGGCGTTTACGTCTAAACGTGTAGCCTCAAAAGAGAACCCACAGGAGAATTTTCTTTCTTCAAAATGTGTCAGAAAACCACGTTTTAAGGAAATCTGGAATCATGCAAAATTATCTTGTTTTTCCTAAACAACACTTCGTAACTCGAAAAGCTTTGGTGTTGCGTGTATGGGTAAGCATGTAGCCTCAAAAGAGTAGGCACAGGAGAGTTTGCTCTCGAAAGAATATGTAAGCATACCACGTTATAAGGAAATACAGTGTTGCAGAGTAAAGACAAATACTTACGTATTGGAAACACTTTAAGAGAAGAAATAACGCATCGTACAATATTAACTTGTATCTCCTAAACAACACGTTGTAACTCGAAAAGATTTGGTGTGGCGTGTACGTCTAAATGTGTAGCCTCAAAAGAGAACCCACAGCAGAATTTTCTTTCGTCAAAATTTGTAAAAATCCACGTTTTATGGAAATCCCGCATCGTGCGGAATTATCTTGTTTTTCCTAAACAACACGTTGTAACTCGAAAAGTTTTGGTGTTGCCTGTATGTCTAAGTGTGTAGCCTCAAAAGGGAACGCACAGGATAGTTTTCTCTCGAAAGAATATGTAAGAATACCACGTTATAAGGAAATACAGTGTTGCAGAGTAAAGACAAATACGTAAGTATTGGAAACACTTTATGAGAAGAAATAACGCATCGTACAAAATTAGCTTGTATCTCCTAAACAACACATGGTAACTCGAACGGATTTGGCATGGCGTGCACGTCTAAACGTGAATCTTCAAAAGAGAATTTTATTTCGTCAAAATTTGTCAGAAACCCACGTTTTAAGGAAATCTGGCATCGTGCGAAATTATCTTGTTTTTTATAAACAACACGTTGTAACTCGAAAAGCTTTGGTGTTGCCTGTATGTCTAAGTGTGTAGCCTCAAAAGGGAACGCACAGGATAGTTTTCTCTCTAAAAAATATGTAAGAATACCACGTTATAAGGAAAAACAGTGTTGCAGAGTAAAGACAAATACATACGTATTGGAAACACTTTACAAGAAGAATTAGCGCATTGTAAAATATCAGCTTGTATCTCCTAAACAACACGTTGTTGCTGGAAAAGATTTGGTGTGGCATGTACGTCTAAATATGTAGCCTAAAAAGAGAACCAGCAGGAGAATTTTCTTTCGTCAAAATTTTTCAGAAAACCACGTTTTAAGGAAATCGCGCATCTGGCGAAATCATCTCCTTTTTCCTAAACAACATGTTGTAATTCGAAAAGCTTTGGTGTTGCGTGTATGTGTAAGCGTGGAGCCTCAAAAGAGAAGGCACAGGAGAGTTTTCTATCGAAAGAATATGTAAGAATACCACGTTATAAGGAAATACAATTTTGCAGAGTAAAACAAATAAGTACATATTGGAAACACTTTACGAGAAGAAATAACGCATCGAAAAAAATTAACTTGTATCACCTAAACAACACGTTGTAAATCGAAAATATTTGGTGTGACGTGTATGTCTAAACGTGTAGCCTCAAAAGAGAACCCACAGGAGAATTTTCTTTCAACAAAATTTGTCAGAAACCACGTTTTAAGGAAATCTCGCATAGTGCGAAATTACCTTGTTTTTCCTAAACAACACGTTGTAACTCGAAGCTTGGTGTTGCGTGTATGTCTAAGCTTGTAGCGTCAAAAGAGAACGCACAAGAGAGTTTTCTCTCGAAAGAATGTGTACGAATTCCACGTTATAAGGAAATACACTGTTGCAGAGAAAAGACAAATACGTACATATTGGAAACACTTTAAGAGAAGAAATAATGCATCGTACTAAATTAGCGTGTATCTCCTAAACAACACGTTGTAACTCGAAAAGATTTGGTGTGGCTCGTACCTCTACACGTGTAGCCTCAAAAGAGAACCCACAGGAGAACTTTCTTTCGTCAAAATTTTTCAGAAAACCACGTTTTATGGAAATCTCGCATCCTGCGAAATTATCTTGTTTTTCCTAAACAACACGTTGTAACTCGAAAAGCTTTGGCATTGACTGTTTGTCTAAGCGTGTAGCCTCAAAAGAGAACGCACAGGAGAGTTTTCCCTCGAAAAAATATGTAAGAATACCACGTTATAAGGAAATACAGTGTTGGAGAGTAAACATAAATAAGTACATATTGGAAACACTTTACGAGAAGAAATAACGCATCCTACAAAATTTGCTTCTATCTCCTAAACAACACATTGAAACTTGAAAAGATTTGGTGTGGCTCATACGGATACATGTGTAACCTCAAAAGAGAACCCACAGGAGAACTTTCTTTCGTCAAAATTTGTCAGGAAACCACGTTTTAAGGAAATCCTGCATCGTGCAAAATTATCTTGTTTTTCCTAAACAACACGTTGTAACTCAAAAAGCTTTGGTGTTGCGTGTATGTCTAAGCATGTAGCCTCTAATGAGAACGCACAGGAGAGTTTTCTCTCGAAAGAACATGTAAGAATACAACGTTATAAGGAAATACAGTGTTGCTGAGTAAAGACAAATACGTACGTATTGGAAACACTTTAGGAGAAGAAATAAAGCATCGTACAAAATTAGCTTGTATCTCCTAAACAACACGTGGTAACTCGTAAGGATTTGGTGTGGCGTGTACTTCTAAACTTGTAGCCTCAAAAGAGAACCCACAGGAGAATTTTCTTTCGTCAAAATTTGTCAGAAAACCACGTTTTAAGGAAATCCTGCATCGTGCGAAATTATCTTGTTTTTCCTAAACAACACGTTGTAACTCGAAAAGCGTTGGTGTTGACTGTATGTCTAACTGTGTAGCCTCAAAAGGGAACGCACAGGATAGGTTTCTCTCGAAATAATATATAACAATACCACGTTATAAGGAAATACAATGTTGCAGAGTAAAGACAAATACATACGTATTGGAAACACTTTACGAGAAGAATTAACGCATTGTACAAAATTAGCTTGTATCTCCTAAACAACACGTTGTAACTCGAAAATATTTGATGTGGCGTGTATGTCTAAATATGTAGCCTCAAAAGAGAACCCACAGGAGAATTTTCTTCCATCAAAATTTTTCAGAAAAGCACATTTTAAGGAAATCCCGCATCGTGCGAAATCATCTCCTTTTTCCTAAACAACATGTAACTCGAAAAGCTTTCATGTTTCATGTATGTGTAAGCGTGGAGCCTCAAAAGAGAAGGCACAGGAGAGTTTTCTCTCGAAAGAATATGTAAGAATACCACGTTATAAGGAAATACACTTTTGCAGAGTAAAACAAATAAGTACATATTGGAAACACTTTACAAGAAGAAATAACGCATCGTACAAAATTAACTTGTATCACCAAACAACACGTTGTAAATCGAAATGATTTGGTGTGACGTGTATGTCTAAACATGTAGCTTCAAAAGAGAACCCACAGGATAATTTTCTTTCATCAAGATTTGTCAGAAACCACGTTTTAAGGAAATCTCGCATCATGCGAAATTATCTTGTTTTTCCTAAACAACACGTTGTAACTTGAAATGCTTTGGTGTTGCGTGTATGTCTAAGCTTGTAGACTCAAAAGAGAACGCACAAGAGAGTTTTCTCTCAAAAGAATATGTACGAATACCACGATATAAGGAAATACAATTTTGCAGAGTAAAGACAAATAAGTACATATTGGAAACACTTTAAAAGAAGAAATAACGCATCGTACAAAATTAGATTGTATCTCCTAAACAACACGTTGTAACTTGAAAACATTTGGTGTGACGTGTACGACTAAACGTGTAGCCTCAAAAGAGAACCCATCAGATAATTTTCTTTCATCAAAATTTGTCAGAATCCACGTTTTAAGGAAATCTCGCATCGTGCGAAATTATCTTGTTTTTTCCTAAACAGCACGTTGTAACTTGAAAAGTTTTGGTGTTGTGTATATGTCTAAGCGTGTAACCTCAAAAGGGAACGCCCAGGATAGTTTTCTCTTGAAAGTATATGTAAGAATACCACGTTAAAAAGAAATACAATGTCTCAGAGTAAAGACAAATACGTACGTATTGGAAACACTTTACAAGAAGAATTAACACATCGTAAAAAACTAGTTTGTATCTCCTAAACAACACGTTGTAACTCGAAAAGATTTGGTGTGGCATGTACGTCTAAACGTGTAGCTTCAAAAGAGAACCCACAGGAGAATTTTCTTTCTTCAAAATCTTTTCAGAAAACCACGATTTAAGGAAATCCCGCATCGTGCGAAATCATCTTATTTTCCTAAACAGCATGTTGTAACTCGAAAAGCTTTGGTGTTGCGTGTATGTGTAAGCGTAGAGCCTCAAAAGTGAAGGCACAGGAGAGTTTTCTCTCGAAAGAATATGTAAGAATACCACGTTATAAGGAAATACAATTTTGCAGAGTAAAGACACATAAATACATATTGGAAACACTTTATGAGAAGAAATAACGCATCATACAAAATTAGCTTGTATCTCCTAAACAACACGTTGTAACTCGAAAAGATTTGATGTGACGTGTACGTCTAAAAGTGTAGCCTCAAACGAGAACCCACAGGAGAATTTTCTTTCGTCAAAATTTGTCAGAAACCACGTTTAAGGAAATCTCGCATCGTACGAAATTATCTTGTTTTTCCTAAACAACACGTTGTAACTCGAAAAGCTTTGGTGTTGTGTGTATGTCTAAGCGTGTAGCCTCAAAAACGAACGGACAGGAGAGTTTTCTCTCGAAAGAATATGTAAGAATACCACGTTATAAGGAAATACAGTGTTGCAGAGTAAAGACAACTACATACGTATTGGAAACACTTTAAGAGAAGAAATAACGCATCGTACAAAATTAGCTTGTATCTCCTAAACAACACGTTGTAACTCGAAAAGATTTGGTGTGGCTCGTACCTCTACACGTGTAGCCTCAAAAGAGAACACCCAGGAGACCTTTCTTTCATCAAAATTTTTCAGAAAACCACGTTTTATGGAAATCTCACATCGTGCGAAATTATCTTGTTTTAACTAAACAACACGTTGTAACTCGAAAAGCTTTGGCGTTGTGTGTTTGTCTAATCGTGTAGCCTCAAAAGAGAATGCACAGGAGAGTTTTCCCTCGAAATAATATGTAAGAATACCACGTTATAAGGAAATACAGTGTTGCAGAGTAAAGACAAAAAAAGTACGTATTGGAAACTCTGTATGAGAAGAAATAACACATCGTACAGTAGTTGCTTGTATCTCCTAAACAACACGTTGTAACTCGAAATTATTTGATGTGGCTCGTACGTCTACACGTGTAGACTCTAAAGAGAACCCACAGGAGAATTTTATTTCGTCAAAATTTTCAGAAAGCCACGTTTTAAGGAAATCCCGCATCGTGCGAAATAATCTTTTTTTTTCTTAAACCACACGTTGTAACTCGAAAAGCGTTGGTGTTGCCTGTATGTCTAAGTGTGTAGCCTCAAAAGGGAACGCACAGGATAGTTTTCTCTCGAAAGAATATGTAAGAATACCACGTTATAAGGAAATACAAGGTTGCAGAGTAAAGACAAACAAGTACTTCTTGGAAACACTTTACGAGAAGAATTAACGCATCGTAAAAAATTAGCTTGTATCTCCTAAACAACACGTTGTAACTCGACAAGATTTGGTGTGGCGTGTACGTCTAAACGTATAGCCTCAAAAGAGAACCCACCGGAGAATTTTCTTTCGTCAAAATGTGTCAGAAAACCACGTTTTAAGGAAATCCCGCATCGTGCGAAATCATCTTATTGTTCCTAAACAACATGTTGTAACTCGAAAAGCTTTGGTGTTGTGTGTATGTGTAAGCGTGGAGCCTCAAAAGTGAAGGCACAGGAGAGTTTTCTCTCGAAAGAATATGTAAGAATACCACGTTATAAGGAAATACAATTTTGCAGAGTAAAGACAAATAAGTACATATTGGAAACACTTTATGAGAAGAAATAACGCATCGTACAAAATTGGCTTTTATCTCCTAAACAACACGTTGTAACTCGAAAAGATTTGGTGTGGCTCATATGTCTACACGTGTAGCCTCAAAAGAGAATGAACAGGAGAACTATCTTTCGTCAAAATTTCTCAGGAAACCACGTTTTAAGGAAATCCCGCATCATGCAAAATTATCTTGTTTTTCCTAAACAACACGATGTAACTCGAAAAGCTTTGTAGTTGCATGTATGTCTAAGCGTGTAACCTCTAAAGAGAACGCACAGGATAGTTTTCTCTCGAAAGAATACATAAGAATACCACGTTATTAGGAAATACAATTTTGCAGAGTAAAGACAAATAAGTACATATTGGAAACACTTTACAAGAAGAAATAACGCATCGTACAAAATTAGATTGTGTCTCCTAAACAACACGTTGTAACTCGAAAAGATTTGGTGCGACGTCTACGTCTAAACGTGTAGCCTCAAAAGAGAACCCACAAGATAATTTTCTTTCATCAAAATTTGTCAGAATCCACGTTTTAAGGAAATATCGCATCGTGCGAAATAATCTTGTTTTTTTCCTAAACAGCACATTGTAACTTGAAAAGCTTTGGTGTTGTGTGTATGTCTAAGCGTGTAACTTCAAAAGGTAACGCCCAGGATAGTTTTCTCTCAAAAGAATATGTAAGAATACCACGTTATAAAGAAATACAGTGTTGCAGAGTAAAAACAAATATGTACGTATTGGAAAAACTTTACGAGAAGAAATAAAGCATCACACAAAATTAGCTTGTATCTCCTAAACAACACGTTTAACTCGAAAGGATTTGGTATGGCATGTACTTCTAAATGTGTAGCCTCAAAATAGAATCCACAGGAGAATTTTCTTTCGTCAAAATTTGTCAGAAAACCACGTTTTAAGGAAATCCCGCATCGTGCGAAATTATCTTGTTTTACCTAAACAACACATTGGAACTCGAAAAGCTTTGGTGTTGCATGTATGTCTAAGTGTGTAGCCTCAAAAGAAAGCACAGGAGAGTTTTCTCTCGAAAGAATATGTAAGAATACCACGTTATAAGGAAATACAGTGTTGCAGAGTAAAGAAAAATAAGTACGTATTGGAAACACTTTACAAGAAGAAATAACGCATCGTAAAAATTAGCTTGTATCTCCTAAACTACACGTTGTAACTCGAAAAGATTTGGTGTGGCGTTTACGTCTATATGTGTAGCCTCAAAACAGAACCCACAGGAGAATTTTCTTTCGTCAAAATTTTTTCAGAAAACCACGTTTTAAAGAAATCCTGCATCGTGCGAAATTATCTTGTTTTTCCTAAACAACACCTCCTAACTCGAAAAGCTTTGGTGTTGCGTGTATGGGTAAACGTGTAGCCTCAAAAGAGTAGGCAAAGGAGAGTTTTCTCCCGAAAGAATATGTAAGAATACCACGTTATAAGGAAATACAGTGTTGCAGAGTAAAGACATATATGTACGTATTGGAAATACTTTACGAGAAGAAATAACGCATCGTACAAAATTAGCTTGTATCTCGTAAACAACACGTTGTAACTCGAAAAGATTTAGTGTGGCGTGTATGTCTAAATGTATAGCCTCAAAGAGAACCCACAGGAGAATTTTCTTTCTTCAAAATTTGTCAGAAATCCACGTTTTAAGGAAATCCCGCATCGTGAGAAATTATCTTATTTTTCCTAATCAACAAGTTTTAACGTGAAAAGCTTTGGTGTTGCATGTATGTCTAAGCGTGTAGCCTCAAAAGAGAACTCACAGAAGAGTTTTCTTTCAAAAGAATATGTAAGAATACCACGTTATAAGGAAATACAGTGTTGCAGAGTAAAGACAAATACATATGTATTGGAAACACTTTATGAGAAGAAATAACGCTTCGTAGAAAATTAGCTTATATCTCCTATACAACACATTGTAACTCAAAACGATTTGGTGTGGCGTGTACGTCTAAACGTGTAGCCTCAAAAGAGAACCAACAGGAGAATTTTCTTTCGTCAAAATTTGTCAGAAAACCATGTTTTAAGGAAATCCCGCATCGTGCGAAATTATCTTATTTTTCCTAATCAACACGTTGTAACAGGAAATGCTTTGGTTTTGCCTGTATGTCTAAGCGTGTAGCCTCAAAGAAGAAGGCACAGGAGACTTTTCTCTTGAAAGAATATGTAAGAATACCACGTTATAAGGAAATACAGTGTTGCAGAATAAAGACCAATACATACATATTGGAAACAGTTTACAAGAAGAAATAACGCATCGTAAAAAATTAGCTTGTATCTCCTAAACTACACGTTGTAACTCGAAAAGATTTGGTGTGGCGTGTACGTCTAAACGTGTAACCTCAAAAGAGAACCCACGGGAGAATTTTCTTTCGTCAAAATTTTTCAGAATACCATGTTTTAAGGAAATCCGGCATCGTGCAAAATAATGTTGTCTTTCCTAAACAACACGTCATAACTCGAAAAGCTTTGGTATTTCGTGTATGGGTAAGCGTGTAGCCTCAAAAGAGTAGGCACAGGAGAATTTCCTCTCGAAAGAATATGTAAGCATACCACGTTATAAGGAATTACAGTGTTGCAGAGTAAAGACAAATACGTACTTATTGGAAACACTTTAAGAGAAGAAATAACATATCGTACAAAATTAGCTTGTATCTCCTAAACAACAAGTTGTAACTCGAAAAGATTTGGTGTGGCGTGTACGTCTAAACGTGTAGCCTCAACAGAGAACCCTCAGGAGAATTTTCTTCCCTCAAAATTTGTCAGAAAACCACGTTTTAAGGAAATCCGGCATTGTGCGAAATGATCTTGTTTTTCCTAAACAACACGTCGTCACTCGAAAAGCTTTGGTGTTGCGTGTATGGGTTAGCGTGTAGCCTCAAAAGAGTAGGCACAGGAGAGTTTTCTCTCGAAAGAATATGTAAGCATACCATGTTCTAAGGAAATACAGTGTTGCAGAGTAAAGACAAATATGTACGTATTGGAAACACTTTAAGATAAGAAATAACGCATCGTACAAACTTAGCTTGTATCTCCTAAACAACACGTTGTAACTCGAAAAGATTTGGAGTGGCGTGTACGTCTAAACGTGTAGCCTCAAAAGAGAACCAACAGGAGAATTTTCTTTCGTCAAAATTTGTCAGAAAACCACGTTTTAAGGAAATCCGGCATCGTGCGAAATTATCTTGTTTTTCCTAAACAACACATCCTAACTCGAAAAGCTATGGTGTTGCATGTATGTCTAAGCATGTAGCCTCAAAAGAGAAGGCACAGGAAAGTTTTCTCTCGAAAGAATGTGTAAGAATACCACGTTATAAGGAAATACATTGTTGCAGAGTAAAGACAAATAGGTACGTATTGGAAACACTTTACGAGAAGAAATAACGCTTCGTACAAAATTAGCTTGTATCTCCTAAACTACACGTTGTAACTCGAAAAGATTTGGTGTGGCGTGTACTTCTAAATGTGTAGCCTCAAAAGAGAACCCACAGGAGAATTTTCTTTCGTCAAAAATTTTTCAGAAAACCACGTTTTAAGGAAATCCCGCATCGTGCGAAATTATCTTGTTTTTCCTAAACAACACGTTGTAACTCGAAAAGCTTTGGAGTTGCGTGTATGTTTTAGAGTGTAGCTTCAAAAGAGAAGGCACAGGAGAGTTTTCTCCTGAAAGAATATGTAAGAATACCACGTTATAAGAAATACAGTGTTGCATAGTAAAGACAAATATGTACGTATTGGAAACACTTTACAAGAAGAAATAATGCATCATACAAAATTAGCTTTATCACCTAAACAACACGTTGTAACTCGAAAAGATTTGGTGTGGCGTGTACGTCTAAACATATAGCCTCAATGAGAAGCCACAGGAGAATTTTCTTTCTTCAAAATTTGTCAGAAAACCATGTTTTAAAGAAATCCCACATCGTGCGAAATTATCATGTTTTTCCAAATCAACAAGTTGTAACGCCAAAAGCTTTGGTGTTGCGTGTATGTCTAAGCGTGTAGCCTCAAAAGAGAACTCACAGAAGAGTTTTCTCTCAAAAGAATATGTAAGAATACCACGTTATAAGGAAATACAGTGTTGCAGAGTAAAGACAAATACGTATGTATTGGAAACACTTTATGAGAAGAAATAATGGTTCGTACAAAATTAGCTTATATCTCCTATACAACACGTTGTAACTCAAAACAATTTGGTGTGGCGTGTACTTCTAAACGTGTAGCCTCAAAAGAGAACCAACAGGAGAATTTTCTTTCGTCAAAATTTGTCAGAAAACCATGTTTTAAGGAAATCCCGCATCGTGCAAAATTAACTTATTCTTCCTAATCAACACGTTGTAACATGAAATGCTTTGGTTTTGCCTGTATGTCTAAGCGTGTAGCCTCAAAAGAGAAGGCACAGGAGAGTTTTCTCTCGAAAGAATATGTAAGAATACCACGTTATAAGGAAATACAGTGTTGCAGAGTAAAGACAAATATGTACGTATTGGAAACACTTTATGAGAAGAAATAAAGCATCATACAAAATTAGCTTGTATCTCCTAAACAACACATTGTAACTCGAAAGGATTTGGTGTGGCGTGTACGTCTAAATGTGCAGCCTCAAAAGAGAACCCACAGGAGAATTTTCTTTCGTCAAAATTCGTCAGAAAACCACGTTTTAAGGAAATCCGGAATCATGCAAAATTATCTTGTTTTTCCTAAACAACACTTCGTAACTCGAAAAGCTTTGGTGTTGCATGTATGGGTAAGCGTGTAGCCTCAAAAGAGTAGGCACAGGAGAGTTTTCTCTCGAAAGAATATATAAGCATACCACGTTATAAGGAAATACAGTGTTGCAGAGTAAAGACAAATACTAACGTATTGGAAACACTTTATGAGAAGAAATAACGCATCGTACAATATTAACTTGTATCTCCTAAACAACACGTTGTACCTCGAAAAGATTTGGTGTGGCGTGTACGTCTAAATGTGTAGCCTCAAAAGAGAACCCACAGGAGAATTTTCTTTCGTCAAAATTTGTCAAAAACCACGTTTTATGGAAATCCCGCATCGTGCGGAATTATCTTGTTTTTCCTAAACAACACGTTGTAACTCGAAAAGCTTTGGTGTTGCGTGTATGTCTAAGCGTGTAGCATCAAAAGAAAAGGCACAGGAGAGTTTTCTCTCGAGAGAATATGTAAGAATACCACGTTATAAAGAAATACAGTGTTGCAGAGTAAAGACAAATACGTACATATTGGAAACACTTTTCGAGAAGAAATAACGCTTCATACAAAATTAGCTTCTATCTCCTATACAACACGTTGTAACTCGAAAAGATTTGGTGTGGCGTGTACGACTATACGTGTAGCCTCAAAAGAGAACCAACAGGAGAATGTTCTTTCCTCAAAATTTGTCAGAAAACCAGGTTTTAAGGAAATCCCGCATAGTGCGAAATTATCTTATTTTTCCTAATCAAAACGTTGTAACATGAAATGCTTTGGTTTTACCTGTATGTCTAAGCCAGTAGCCTCAAAAGAGAAGGCACAGGGGAGTTTTATCTCGAAAGAATATGTAAGAATACCACATTATAAAGAAATACAGTGTTGCAGAGTAAAGACAAATACATACGTATTGGAAACACTTTACGAGAAGAAATAAAGCATCACACAAAATTAGCGTGTATCTCCTAAACAACACGTTGTAACTCGAAAGGATTTGGTGTGGCATGTACTTCTAAATGTGTAGCCTCGAAAGAGAATCCACAGGAGAATTTTCTTTCGTCAAAATTTGTCAGAAAACCACGTTTTAAGGCAATCCCGCATCGTGCGAAATTATCTTGTTTTTCCTAAACAAAACGTTGGAACTCGAAAAGCTTTGGTGCTGCATGTATGTCTAAGCGTGTAGCCTCAAAAGAAAGCACAGGAGAGTTTTCTCTCGAAGGAATATGTAAGAATACCACGTTATAAGGAAATACAGTGTTGCATAGTAAAGAAAAATACGTACGTATTGGAACACTTTACAAGAAGAAATAACGCATCGTAAAAATTAGCTTGTATCTCCTAAACTACACGTTGTAACTCGAAAAGATTTGGTGTGGCATGTACGTCTATATGTGTAGCCTCAAAACAGAACCCACAGGAGAATTTTCTTTCGTGAAAATTTGTCAGAAAACCACGTTTTAAGGAAATCCGGCGTCGTGCAAAATGATCTTGTTTTTCCTAAACAGCACGTCGTAACTCGAAAAGCTTTGGTGTTGCATGTATTTCTAAGCATGTAGCCTCAAAAGAAAGCACAGGAGAGTTTTCTCTCGAAAGAATATGTAAGAATACCACGTTATAAGGAAATACAGTGTTGCAGAGTAAAGACAAATACATACGTATTGGAAACACTTTACGAGAAGAAATAACGCTTCGTACAATATTAGCTTGTATCTCCTATACAACACGTTGTAACTCGAAAAGATTTGGTGTGGCGTTTACGTCTAAACGTGTAGCCTCAAAAGAGAACGAACAAGAGAATTTTCTTCCGTCAAAATTTGTCAGAAAACCACGTTTTAAGGAAATCCCGCATCTTGAGAAATTATCTTATTTTTCCTAATCAACACGTTGTAACACGAAATGCTTTGGTTTTGCCTGTATGTCTAAGCGTGTAGCCTCAAAAGTGATGGCACAGGAGAGTTTTCTCTCGAAAGAATATGTAAGAATACCACGTTATAAGGAAATACAGTGTTGCAGAGTAAAGAAAAATACGTACTTATTGGAAACACTTTACGAGAAGAAATAAAGCATCATACAATATTAGCTTGTATCTCCTAAACCACAGGTTGTAACTCGAAAGGATTTGGTGTGGCGTGTACGTCTAAACGTGTAGCCTCAAAAGAGAACCAACAGCAGAATTTTCTTTCATCAAAATTTGTTAGAAAACCACGTTTTAAGGAAATCCCGCATCATGTGAAATTATCTTATTTTTCCTAATCAACACGTTGTAACAGGAAATGCTTTGGTTTTGAGTGTATGTCTAAGCGTGTATCCTCAAAAGGGAAGGCACAGGAGAGTTTTCTCTCGAAAGAATATGTAAAATACCACGTTATAAGGAAATACAGTGTTGCAGAGTAAAGACAAATACGTATTGGAAACACTTTACGAGAAGAAATAAAGCATCCTACAAAATTAGCTTGTATCTCCTAAACAACAAGATGTAACTCGAAAATATTTGGTGTGGTGTGTACGTCTAAACGTGTAGCCTCAAAAGATAACCCACAGGAGAATTTTCTCTCGTCAAAATTTGTCAGAAAACCACGTTTTAAGGAAATCCGGCATCGTGTGAAATGATCTTGTTTTTCCTAAACAACACGTCATAACTCGAAAAGCTTTGGCATTGCGTGTATGGGTAAGCATGTAGCCTCAAAAGAGTAGGCACAGGAGAATTTTCTCTCGAAAGAATATGTAAGCATACCACGTTATAAGGAAATACAGTGTTGCAGAGTAAAGACAAATATGTACTTATTGGAAACACTTTATGAGAAGAAATAACGCATCGTACAAAATTAGCTTGTATCTCCTAAACAACAAGTTGTAACTCGAAAAGATTTGGTCTGGTGTGTACGTCTAAACGTGTAGCCTCAAAAGAGAACCCACAGGAAAATTTACTTTCATCAAAATTTGTCAGAAAACCACATTTTAAGGAAATCCGGCATCGTGCGAAATGATCTTGTTTTTCCTAAACAACAGGTTGTAACTCGAAAAGCTTTGGTGTTGCGTGTATGGGTAAACATGTAGCCTCAAAAGTGTAGGCACAGGAGAGTTTTTTCTCAAAAGAATATATAAGCACACCACGTTATAAGGAAATACAGTGTTGCAGAGTAAAGTCAAATATGTACGTATTGGAAACACTTTAAGAGAAGAAATAACGCATCGTACAAAATTAACTTGTATCTCCTAAACAACACGTTGTAACTCAAAAGGATTTGGTGTGGCGTGTACGTCTAAATGGGTAGCCTCAAAAGGGAACCCACAGGAGAATTTTCTTTCGTCAAAATTTGTCAGAAAACCACGTTTTATGGAAATCCCGCATCGTGTTATATTATCTTATTTTTCCTAAACAACACGTTTTAACTTGAAAAGCTTTGTTGTTGCGTGTATGTCTAAGCGTGTAGCCTCAAAAGAGAACACACAGGAGAGTTTTCTCTCGAAAGAATATGTAAGAATACCACGTTATAAGGAAATACAGTGTTGCAGAGTAAAGACAAATACGTATGTATTGGAAACACTTTACGAGAAGAAATAATACATCATACAAAATTAGCTTGTATCTCAAAAACAACACGTTGTAACTCGAAAGGATTTTGTGTGGCGTGTACGTCTGAACTTGAAGCCTCAAAAGAGAACCCACAGGAGAATTTTCTTTCATCAAAATTTGTCAGAAAACCACATTTTATGGAAATTCCACATCATGCGTAATTATCTTGTTTTTCCTAAAGAACACGTTGTAACTTGAAAAGCTTTGGTGTTGCGTGTATTTCTAAGTGTGTAGCCTCAAAAGGGAAGGCACATGAGAGTTTTCTCTCGAAAGAATATGTAAGAATACCACGTTATAAGGAAATACAGTGTTGCAGAGTAAAGACAAATACATAAGGATTGGAAACACTTTACAAGAAGAAATAACGCATCGTAATAATTAGCTTGTATCTCCTAAACTACAAGTTGTAACTCGAAAAGATTTGGTGTGGCGTGTACGTCTAAACGTGTAGCCTCAAAAGAGAACCAACAGCAGAATTTTCTTTCGTCAAAATTTGTCAGAAAACCACGTTTTAAGGAAATCCTGCATCGTGCGAAACTATCTTATTTTTCCCAATCAACACGTTGTAACACGAAATGCTTTGGTTTTGCCTGTATGTCTAAGCGTGTAGCCTCAAAAGGGAAGGCACATGAGAGTTTTCTCTCGAAAGAATATGTAAGAATACCACGTTATAAGGAAATACAGTGTTGCAGAGTAAAGACAAATACATAAGGATTGGAAACACTTTACAAGAAGAAATAACGCATCGTAAAAATTAGCTTGTATCTCCTAAACTACACATTGTAACTCGAAAAGATTTGGTGTAGCATGTACGTCTAAATGTGTAGCCTCAAAAGAGAACCCACAGGAGAATTTTCTTTCTTCCAAATTTGTCAGAAATCCACGTTTTGAGGAAATACCGCATCGTGCTCAATTATCTTGTTTTTTTTCTAATCAACACATTGTAACGCGAAAATCTTTGGTGTTGAGTTTAGGTCTAAGCGTGTAGCCTCAAAAGAGAACGCACAGGAGAGTTTTCTCTCGAAAGAATATGTAAGAATACCACATTATAAGGAAATACAGTGTTGCAGAGTAAAGACAAATACTTAAGTATTGGAAACACTTTACAAGAAGAAATAACGCATCGTAAAAATTAGCTTGTATCTCCTAAACTACAAGTTGTAACTCGAAAAGATTTGGTGTGGCGTGTACGTCTAAACGTGTAGCCTCAAAAGAGAACCAACAGCAGAATTTTCTTTCATCAAAATTTGTCAGAAAACCACCTTTTAAGGAAATCCCGCATCGTGCGAAACTATCTTATTTTTCCCAATCAACACGTTGTAACACGAAATGCTTTGGTTTTGCCTGTATGTCTAAGCGTGTCGCCTCAAAAGGGAAGGCACAGGAGAGTTTTCTCTCGAAAGAATATGTAAGAATACCACGTTATAAGGAAATACAGTGTAGCAGAGTAAAGACAAATACGTATGTATTGGAAACACTTTACGAGAAGAAATAAAGCATCGTACAAAATTAGCTTGTATCTCCTAAACAACAAGTTGTAACTCGAAAAGATTTGGTGTGGCGTGTACGTCTAAACGTGTAGCCTCAAAAGAGAACCCACAGGAGAATTTTCTTTTGTCAAAATTTGTCAGAAAACCATGTTTTAAGGAAATCCGGCATCGTGCGAAATGATCTTGTTTTTCCTAAACAACACGTCTTAACTTGAAAAGCTTTGGTGTTGCGTGTATGGGTAAACCTCTAGCCTCAAAAGTGTAGTCACAGGAGAGTTTTCTCTTGAAAGAATATGTAAGCATACCACGTTATAAGGAAATACAGTGTTGCAGAGTAAAAACAAATACGTACATATTGGAAACACTTTAAGAGAAGAAATAACGCATCGTAAAACTTAGCTTGTATCTCCTAAACTACTCGTTGTAACTCGAAAAGATTTGGTGTGGCATGTACGTCTAAACGTGTAGCCTCAAAAGAGAACCCACAGGAGAATTATCTTTCGTCAAAATTTGTCAGAAAACCACGTTTTATGGAAATTCCGCATCGTGCGAAATTATCTTGTTTTTCCTAAACAACACGTTGTAACTCGAAAAGCTTTGGTGTTGCGTGTATTTCTCAGCATGTAGCCTTAAAGGGAAGGCACAGGAGAGTTTTCTCTAGAAAGAATATGTAAGAATACCACATTATAAGGAAATACAGTGTTGCAGAGTAAAGACAAATACATAAATATTGGAAACACTTTATAAGAAGAAATAACGCATCGTAAAAATTAGCTTGTATCTCCTAAACTACACGTTGTAACTCGAAAAGATTTGGTGTGGCATGTACGTCTGAACGTGTAGCCTCAAAAGAGAATCCACAGGAGAATTTTCTTTCTTCAAAGTTTGTCAGAAATCCACGTTTTAAGGAAATACCGCATCGTGCTCTATTATCTTGTTTTTTCTAATCAACACATTGTAATTCGAAAATCTTTGGTGTTGCGTGTAAGTCTAAGCATGTAGCCTCAAAAGAGAACGCACAGGAGAGTTTTATTTCGAGAGAATATGGAAGAATACCACGTTATAAGGAAATACAGTGTTTCAGAATAAAGACAAATACGTATGTATTGGAAACACTTTACGAGAAGAAATAACGCTTCATACAAAATTAGCTTGTATCTCCTATACAACAAGTGGTAACTCGAAAAGATTTGGTGTGGCGTGTACATCTAAACGTGTAGCCTCAAAAGAGAACCAACAGCAGAATTTTCTTTGTCAAAATTTGTCAGAAAACCACGTTTTAAGGAAATCCCGCATCGTGCGAAATTATCTTATTTTTCCTAATCAACACGTTGTAACACGAAATGCTGTGGTTTTGCCCGTATGTCTAAGCGCGTAGCCTCAAAAGAGAAGGCACAGGAGAGTTTTCTCTCAAAAGAATATGTAAGAATACCACGTTATAAGGAAATACAGTGTCGCAGAGGAAAGACAAATACGTAAGTATTGGAAACACTTTACGAGAAGAAATATAGCATCGTACAAAATTAGCTTGTATCTCCTAAACAACAAGTTGTAACTCGAAAAGATTTGGTGTGGCGTGTACATCTAAACGGGTAGCCTCAAAAGAGAACCCACAGGAGAATTTTCTTTCCTCAAAATTTGTCAGAAAACCACGTTTTAAGGAAATCCGGCATCGTGCGAAATGATCTTATTTTTCCTAAACAACACTTCGTAACTCGAAAAGCTTTGGTGTTGTGTGTATGGGTAAGCGTGTAGCCTCAAAAGTGTAGGCACAGGAGAGTTTTCTCTCAAAGAATATGTAAGCATACCACGTTATAAGGAAATACAGTGTTGCAGAGTAAAGACAAATACGTACATATTGGAAACACTTTAAGAGAAGAAATAAAGCATTGTAAAAATTAGCTTGTATCTCCTAAACCACACGTTGTAACTCGAAAAGATTTGGTGTGGCGTGTACGTCTAAACGTGTAGCCTCAAAAGAGAACCCACAGGAGAATTTTCTTTCGTCAAAATTTGTCAGAAAACCACGTTTTATGGAAATTCCGCATCGTGCGAAATTATCTTGTTTTTCCTAAACAACACGTTGTAACTCGAAAAGCTTTGGTGTTGCGTGTATTTCTAAGCGTGTAGCCTCAAAAGGGAAGGCACAGGAGAGTTTTCTCTCGAAAGAATATGTAAGAATACCACGTTATAAGGAAATACAGTGTTGCAGAGTAAAGACAAATACTTAAGTATTGGAAACACTTTACAAGAAGAAATAACACATCGTAAAAATTAGCTTGTATCTCCTAAACTACACGTTGTAACTCGAAAAGATTTGGTGTGGCGTGTACGTCTAAACGTATAGCCTCAAAAGAGAACCCACAGGAGAATTTTCTTTCTTCAAAATTTGTCAGAAATCCACGTTTTAAAGAAATACCGCATCGTGCTCAATTATCTTGTTTTTTCTTTCTTTCTTTCTTTTTTTTTTACTTTTTTTATTCAATATAATTTATTTACATTTCAAATGATTTCCCCTTTTCTAGCCCCCCCACTCCCCGATAGTCCCTTCTCTTCCCCTGTCCTCCCTCCCACCCCTTCCCACTTCCCCGTTCTGGTTTTGCCAAATACTGTTTCACTGAGTTTTTCCAGAACCAGGGGCCACTCCTCCTTTCTTCTTGTACCTCATTTGATGTGTGGATTATGTTTTGGGTATTCCAGTTTTCTAGGTTAATAACCACTTATTAGTGAGTGCATACCATGATTCACCTTTTGAGTCTGGGTTACCTCACTTAGTATGATGTTCTCTAGCTCCTTCCATTTGCCTAAGAATTTCATGAATTCATTGTTTCTAATGGCTGAATAGTCCTCCATTGTGTAGATATACCACATTTTTTGCATCCACTCTTCTGTTGAGGGATACCTGGGTTCTTTCCAGCATCTGGCAATTATATATAGGGCTGCTATGAACATAGTAGAGCATGTATCCTTATTACATGGTGGGGAATCCTCTGGATATATGCCCAGGAGTGGTATAGCAGGATCTTCTGGAAGTGAGGTGCTCAGTTTTCGGAGGAACCGCCAGACTGATTTCCAGAGTGGTTGTACCAATTTGCAAGCCCACCAGCAGTTTCTCCACACCCTCTCCAACACCTGCTGTCTCCTGAATTTTTAATCTTAGCCATTCTGACTGGTGTAAGATGAAATCTTAGGGTTGTTTTGATTTGCATTTCCCTAATGACAAATGAAGTTGAGCATTTTTTAAGATGCTTCTCTGCCATCCGAAGTTCTTCAGGTGAGAATTCTTTGTTTAACTCTGTACCCCATTTCTTAATAGGGTTGTTCGGTTTTCTGGAGTCTAACTTCTTGAGTTCTTTATATATATTGGATATTAGCACTCTATCTGATGTAGGATTGGTGAAGATCTTTTCCCAATTTGTTGGTTGCCGATTTGTCCTCTTGATGGTGTCCTTTGCCTTACAGAAACTCTGTAACCTTATGAGGTCCCATTTGTCAATTCTTGCTCTTAGAGCATACGCTATTGGTGTTCTGTTCAGAAACTTTCTCCCTGTACCGATGTCCTCAAGGGTCTTCCCCAGTTTCTTTTCTATTAGCTTCAGAGTGTCTGGCTTTATGTGGAGGTCCTTGATCCATTTGGATTTGAGCTTAGTACAAGGAGACAAGGATGGATCAATTCGCATTCTTCTGCATGCTGACCTCCAGTTGAACCAGCACCATTTGTTGAAAAGGCTATCTTTTTTCCATTGGATGTTTTCAGCCTCTTTGTCGAGGATCAAGTGGCCATAGGTGTGTGGATTCATTTCTCGATCTTCAATCCTGTTCCATTGATCCTCCTGCCTGTCACTGTATCAATACCATGCAGTTTTTAACACTATTGCTCTGTAGTATTGCTTGAGGTCAGGGATACTGATTCCCTCAGATTTTCTTTTGTTGCTGAGAATAGTTTTAGCTATCCTGGGTTTTTTGTTGTTCCAGATGAATTTGATAATTGCTCTTTCTAACTCTGTGAAGAATTGAGTTGGGATTTTGATGGGTATTGCATTGAGTCTGTATAGTGCTTTAGGCAAAATGGCCATTTTAACTATATTGATTCTACCGATCCATGAGCATGGGAGGTTTTCCCATTTTTTTGAGGTCTTCTTCCATTTCCTTCTTCAGAGTCTTGAAGTTCTTGTCATACAGATCTTTCACATGTTTGGTAAGAGTCACCCCATGGTACCTTCTCCAAAATCGACCATATAATTGGTCACAAGACAGACCTCAACAAATATAAGAAGTTAGAACTAATCCCGTGCCTCCTATCTGATCACTATGGAGTGAAAGTGGTCTTCAATAGCAACCGAAACAACAGAAAACCCACATACACGTGGAAACTGAACAATACTCTACTCAATGATACCTTGGTCAAGGAAGAAATAAAGAAAGAAGTTAAAGACTTTTTAGAACATAATGAAAATGAAAACACAACATACCCAAATCTATGGGACACAATGAAAGCAGTGCTAAGAGGAAAACGCATAGCCCTGAGTGCCTCCAAAAAGAAAATGGAGAGAGCATACATTACCAGCTTAATGACACACCTGAAAGCCCTAGAACAAAAAGAAGCTATTTCGCCCAGGAGGAGTAGAAGGCAGGAAATCATCAAACTCAGGGTCGAAATCAATCAAGTAGAAACAAAGAGAACCATACAAAAAATCAACAAAACCAGGAGCTGGTTCTTTGAGAAAATCAACAAGATAGATAAACCCTTAGCCAGACTGACCAAAGGGCACAGAGAAAGTATCCAAATTAACAAACTTAGAAATGAAAAGGGAGATATAACAACGGAAACTGAGGAAATCCAAAAAATCATCAGATCCTACTACAAGAGCCTGTACTCAACACAACTGGAGAATCTGGAGGAAATGGACAATTTCCTTGACAGATACCAAATACCAAAATTAAATCAGGACCAACTAGACCATCTAAACAGTCCCATAATGCCTAAAGAAATAGAAGGAGTCATAGAAAGTCTTCCAACCAAAAAAAGCACAGGACCAGATGGCTTCAGTGCAGAATTCTACCAGACCTTCAAAGAAGAGTTAACACCAATACTCTTCAAACTATTCCACAAAATAGAAACAGAAGGAACACTACCCAATTCCTTCTACGAAGCCACAATTACGCTGATACCAAAGCCACAAAAAGATCCAACAAAGAAAGAGAACTTCAGACCAATTTCCCTTATGAACATCGATGCAAAAATACTCAATAAAATTCTTGCCAACCGAATCCAAGAACACATCAAAACGATCATCCACCATGATCAAGTAGGCTTTATCCCGGGAATGCAGGGTTGGTTCAATATACGGAAATCCATCAATACAATCCACTACATAAACAAACTCAAAGAACAAAATCACATGGTCATTTCATTGGATGCTGAAAAAGCATTTGACAAAATTCAGCATCCCTTCATGCTTAAAGTCTTGGAGAGAACAGGAATTCAAGGCCCATACCTAAACATAGTAAAAGCAATATACAGCAAACCAGTAGCCAGCATCAAACTAAATGGAGAGAAACTTGAAGCAATCCCACTGAAATCAGGGACCAGACAAGGCTGCCCCCTTTCTCCTTATCTTTTCAATATTGTATTTGAGGTACTAGCTCGGGCAATTCGACAACATAAGGAGGTCAAAGGGATACAAATTGGAAAGGAAGAAGTCAAACTATCATTATTTGCAGACGACATGATCGTCTACCTAAGTGACCCAAAGAACTCCACTAGAGAGCTCCTACAGCTGATAAACAACTTTAGCAAAGTGGCAGGTTATAAAATCAACTCCAGCAAATCAGTGGCCTTCCTATACTCAAAGGATAAGCAGGCTGAGAAAGAAATTAGGGAAATGACCCCCTTCACAATATCTTGTTTTTTCTAATCAACACATTGTAGCACGAAAATCTTTGGTGTTGCGTGTAAGTCTAAGCATGTAGCCTCAAAAAGAACGCACAGGAGAGTTTTATCTCGAGAGAATATGTAAGAATACCACGTTATAAGGAAATACAGTGTTTCAGAGTAAAGACATATACATATGTATTGGAAACACTTTACGAGAATAAATAACGCTTCATACAAAATTAGCTTGTATCTCCTATACAACAAATGGTAACTCGAAAAGATTTGGTGTGGCGTGTACGTCTAAACGTGTAGCCTTAAAGGAGAACCGAGAGCAGAATTTTCTTTCGTCAAAATTTGTCAGAAAACCTCGTTTTAAGGAAATCCCGTCTCGTGCGAGATTATCTTATTTTTCCTAATCAACACGTTGTAACACGAAATGCTTTGGTTTTGCCTGTATGTCTAAGCATGTAGCCTCAAGAGAGAAGGCACAGGAGAGTTTTCCCTCAAAAGATATGTAAGAATACCACGTTATAAGGAAATACAGTGTCCCAGAGGAAAGACAAATACGTACATATTGGAAACACTTTAAGAGAAGAAATAAAGCATCGTACAAAATTAGCTTGTATCTCCTAAACAACAAGTTGTAACTCGAAAAGATTTGGTGTGGCGTGTACGTCTAAACGTGTAGCCTCAAAAGAGAACCCACAGGAGAATTTTCTTTCGTCGAAATTTGTCAGAAAACCACGTTTTAAGGAAATCCGGCATCGTGCGAAATGATCTTGTTTTTCCTAAACAACACTTCCTAACTCGAAAAGCTTTGGTGTTGCGTGTATGGGTAAGCATGTAGCCTCAAAAGTGTAGGCACAGGAGAGTTTTCTCTCGAAAGAATATGTAAGCATACCAAGTTATAAGGAAATACAGTGTTTCAGAGTAAAGACAAATACGTACATATTGGAAACACTTTAAGAGAAGAAATAACGCATCGTAAAAATTAGCTTGTATCTCCTAAACTACACGTTGGAACTCGAAAAGATTTGGTGTGGCATGTACGTCTAAACGTGTAGCCTCAAAAGAGAACCCACAGGAGAATTTTCTTTCGTCAAAATTTGTCAGAAAACCACGTTTTAAGGAAATCCGGCATCGTGCGAAATGATCTTGTTTTTCCTAAACAACACTTCCTAACTCGAAAAGCTTTGGTGTTGCGTGTATGGGTAAGCGTGTAGCCTCAAAAGTGTAGGCACAGGAGAGTTTTCTCTCGAAAGAATATGTAAGCATTCCACGTTATAAGGAAATACAGTGTTGCAGAGTAAAGACAAATATGTACATATTGGAAACACTTTAAGAGAAGAAATAACGCATTGTAAAAATTAGCTTGTATCTCCTAAACCACACGTTGTAACTCGAAAAGATTTGGTGTGGCGTGTAGGTCTAAACGTGTAGCCTCAAAAGAGAACCCACCGGAGAATTTTCTTTCGTCAAAATTTGTCAGAAAACCACGTTTTATGGAAATTCCGCATCGTGCGAAATTATCTTGTTTTTCCTAAACAACACGTTGTAACTCGAAAAGCTTTGGTGTTGCATGTATTTCTAAGTGTGTAGCCTCAAAAGGGAAGGCACAGGAGAGTTTTCTCTCGAAAGAATATTTAAGAATACCACGTTATAAGGAAATACAGTGTTGCAGAGTAAAGACAAATACTTAAGTATTGGAAACACTTTACAAGAAGAAATAACACATCGTAAAAATTAGCTTGTATCTCCTAAACTACAAGTTGTAACTCGAAAAGATTTGGTGTGGCGTGTATGTCTAAACGTATATCCTCAAAAGAGAACCCACAGGAGAATTTTCTTTCTTCAAAATTTGTCAGAAATCCACGTTTTAAGGAAATACCGCATCGTGCTCAATTATCTTGTTTTTTCTTTCTTTCTTTTTTTTATTTACTTTTTTTTATTCAATATAATTTATTTACATTTCAAATGATTTCCCCTTTTCTAGCCCCCCCACTCCCCGATAGTCCCTTCTCTTCCCCTGTCCTCCCTCCCACCCCTTCCCACTTCCCCGTTCTGGTTTTGCCAAATACTGTTTCACTGAGTTTTTCCAGAACCAGGGGCCACTCCTCCTTTCTTCTTGTACCTCATTTGATGTGTGGATTATGTTTTGGGTATTCCAGTTTTCTAGGTTAATAACCACTTATTAGTGAGTGCATACCATGATTCACCTTTTGAGTCTGGGTTACCTCACTTAGTATGATGTTCTCTAGCTCCTTCCATTTGCCTAAGAATTTCATGAATTCATTGTTTCTAATGGCTGAATAGTCCTCCATTGTGTAGATATACCACATTTTTTGCATCCACTCTTCTGTTGAGGGATACCTGGGTTCTTTCCAGCATCTGGCAATTATATATAGGGCTGCTATGAACATAGTAGAACATGTATCCTTATTACATGGTGGGGAATCCTCTGGATATATGCCCAGGAGTGGTATAGCAGGATCTTCTGGAAGTGAGGTGCCCAGTTTTCGGAGGAACCGCCAGACTGATTTCCAGAGTGGTTGTACCAATTTGCAAGCCCACCAGCAGTTTCTCCACACCCTCTCCAACACCTGCTGTCTCCTGAATTTTTAATCTTAGCCATTCTGACTGGTGTAAGATGAAATCTTAGGGTTGTTTTGATTTGCATTTCCC
The DNA here is from genome assembly GCF_947179515.1 of Apodemus sylvaticus. NCBI lineage: Eukaryota > Metazoa > Chordata > Mammalia > Rodentia > Muridae > Apodemus > Apodemus sylvaticus. Next base: position 461,012 of record NC_067483.1, on the reverse strand, counting down.
TAATGACAAATGAAGTTGAGCATTTTTTAAGATGCTTCTCTGCCATCCGAAGTTCTTCAGGTGAGAATTCTTTGTTTAACTCTGTACCCCATTTCTTAATAGGGTTGTTCGGTTTTCTGGAGTCTAACTTCTTGAGTTCTTTATATATATTGGATATTAGCCCTCTATCTGATGTAGGATTGGTGAAGATCTTTTCCCAATTTGTTGGTTGCCGATTTGTCCTCTTGATGGTGTCCTTTGCCTTACAGAAACTCTGTAACCTTATGAGGTCCCATTTGTCAATTCTTGCTCTTAGAGCATACGCTATTGGTGTTCTGTTCAGAAACTTTCTCCCTGTACCGATGTCCTCAAGGGTCTTCCCCAGTTTCTTTTCTATTAGCTTCAGAGTGTCTGGCTTTATGTGGAGGTCCTTGATCCATTTGGATTTGAGCTTAGTACAAGGAGACAAGGATGGATCAATTCGCATTCTTCTGCATGCCGACCTCCAGTTGAACCAGCACCATTTGTTGAAAAGGCTATCTTTTTTCCATTGGATGTTTTAAGCCTCTTTGTCGAGGATCAAGTGGCCATAGGTGTGTGGATTCATTTCTCGATCTTCAATCCTGTTCCATTGATCCTCCTGCCTGTCACTGTATCAATACCATGCAGTTTTTAACACTATTGCTCTGTAGTATTGCTTGAGGTCAGGGATACTGATTCCCTCAGATTTTCTTTTGTTGCTGAGAATACTTTTAGCTATCCTGGGTTTTTTGTTGTTCCAGGTGAATTTGAAAATTGCTCTTTCTAACTCTGTGAAGAATTGAGTTGGGATTTTGATGGGTATTGCATTGAGTCTGTATAGTGCTTTAGGCAAAATGGCCATTTTAACTATATTGATTCTACCGATCCATGAGCATGGGAGGTTTTCACATTTTTTTGAGGTCTTCTTCCATTTCCTTCTTCAGAGTCTTGAAGTTCTTGTCATACAGATCTTTCACATGTTTGGTAAGAGTCACCCCATGGTACCTTCTCCAAAATCGACCATATAATTGGTCACAAGACAGACCTCAACAAATATAAGAAGTTAGAACTAATCCCATGCCTCCTATCTGATCACTTTGGAGTAAAAGTGGTCTTCAATAGCAACAGAAACAACAGAAAACCCACATACACGTGGAAACTGAACAATACTCTACTCAATGATACCTTGGTCAAGGAAGAAATAAAGAAAGAAGTTAAAGACTTTTTAGAACATAATGAAAATGAAAACACAACATACCCAAATCTATGGGACACAATGAAAGCAGTGCTAAGAGGAAAACTCATAGCCCTGAGTGCCTCCAAAAAGAAAATGGAGAGAGCATACATTACCAGCTTAATGACACACCTGAAAGCCCTAGAACAAAAAGAAGCTATTTCGCCCAGGAGGAGTAGAAGGCAGGAAATCATCAAACTCAGGGTCGAAATCAATCAAGTAGAAACAAAGAGAACCATACAAAAAATCAACAAAACCAGGAGCTGGTTCTTTGAGAAAATCAACAAGATAGATAAACCCTTAGCAAGACTGACCAAAGGGCACAGAGAAAGTATCCAAATTAACAAACTTAGAAATGAAAAGGGAGATATAACAACGGAAACTGAGGAAATCCAAAAAATCATCAGATCCTACTACAAGAGCCTGTACTCAACACAACTGGAGAATCTGGAGGAAATGGACAATTTCCTTGACAGATACCAAATACCAAAATTAAATCAGGACCAACTAGACCATCTAAACAGTCCCATAATGCCTAAAGAAATAGAAGGAGTCATAGAAAGTCTTCCAACCAAAAAAAGCACAGGACCAGATGGCTTCAGTGCAGAATTCTACCAGACCTTCAAAGAAGAGTTAACACCAATACTCTTCAAACTATTCCACAAAATAGAAACAGAAGGAACACTACCCAATTCCTTCTACGAAGCCACAATTACGCTGATACCAAAGCCACAAAAAGATCCAACAAAGAAAGAGAACTTCAGACCAATTTCCCTTATGAACATCGATGCAAAAATACTCAATAAAATTCTTGCCAGCCGAATCCAAGAACACATCAAAACGATCATCCACCATGATCAAGTAGGCTTTATCCCGGGAATGCAGGGTTGGTTCAATATACGGAAATCCATCAATACAATCCACTACATAAACAAACTCAAAGAACAAAATCACATGGTCATTTCATTGGATGCTGAAAAAGCATTTGACAAAATTCAGCATCCCTTCATGCTTAAAGTCTTGGAGAGAACAGGAATTCAAGGCCCATACCTAAACATAGTAAAAGCAATATACAGCAAACCAGTAGCCAGCATCAAACTAAATGGAGAGAAACTTGAAGCAATCCCACTGAAATCAGGGACCAGACAAGGCTGCCCCCTTTCTCCTTATCTTATCAATATTGTATTTGAGGTACTAGCTCGGGAAATTCGACAACATAAGGAGGTCAAAGGGATACAAATTGGAAAGGAAGAAGTCAAACTATCATTATTTGCAGACGACATGATCGTCTACCTAAGTGACCCAAAGAACTCCACTAGAGAGCTCCTACAGCTGATAAACAACTTTAGCAAAGTGGCAGGTTATAAAATCAACTCCAGCAAATCAGTGGCCTTCCTATACTCAAAGGATAAGCAGACTGAGAAAGAAATTAGGGAAATGACCCCCTTCACAATATCTTGTTTTTTCTAATCAACACATTGTAGCACGAAAATCTTTGGTGTTGCGTGTAAGTCTAAGCGTGTAGCCTCAAAAAAGAACGCACAGGAGAGTTTTATCTCAAGAGAATATGTAAGAATACCACGTTATGAGGAAATACAGTGTTTCAGAGTAAAGACATATACATATGTATTGGAAACACTTTACGAGAATAAATAACGCTTCATACAAAATTAGCTTGTATCTCCTATACAACAAGTGGTAACTCGAAAAGATTTGGTGTGGCGTGTACGTCAAAACGTGTAGCCTTAAAGGAGAACCGAGAGCAGAATTTTCTTTCGTCAAAATTTGTCAGAAAACCTCGTTTTAAGGAAATCCCGCCTCGTGCGAGATTATCTTATTTTTCCTAATCAACACGTTGTAACACGAAATGCTTTGGTTTTGCCTGTATGTCTAAGCATGTAGCCTCAAGAGAGAAGGCACAGGAGAGTTTTCCCTCAAAAGATATGTAAGAATACCACGTTATAAGGAAATACAGTGTCCCAGAGGAAAGACAAATACGTACATATTGGAAACACTTTAAGAGAAGAAATAAAGCATCATACAAAATTAGCTTGTATCTCCTAAACAACAAGTTGTAACTCGAAAAGATTTGGTGTGGCGTGTACGTCTAAACGTGTAGCCTCAAAAGAGAACCCACAGGAGAATTTTCTTTCGTCGAAATTTGTCAGAAAACCACGTTTTAAGGAAATCCGGCATCGTGCGAAATGATCTTGTTTTTCCTAAACAACACTTCCTAACTCGAAAAGCTTTGGTGTTGCGTGTATGGGTAAGCATGTAGCCTCAAAAGTGTAGGCACAGGAGAGTTTTCTCTCGAAAGAATATGTAAGCATACCAAGTTATAAGGAAATACAGTGTTGCAGAGTAAAGACAAATACGTACATATTGGAAACACTTTAAGAGAAGAAATAACGCATCGTAAAAATTAGCTTGTATCTCCTAAACTACACGATGGAACTCGAAAAGATTTGGTGTGGCATGTACGTCTAAACGTGTAGCCTCAAAAGAGAACCCACAGGAGAATTTTCTTTCGTCAAAATTTGTCAGAAAACCACGTTTTAAGGAAATCCGGCATCGTGCGAAATGATCTTGTTTTTCCTAAACAACACTTCCTAACTCGAAAAGCTTTGGTGTTGCGTGTATGGGTAAGCGTGTAGCCTCAAAAGTGTAGGCACAGGAGAGTTTTCTCTCGAAAGAATATGTAAGCATACCACGTTATAAGGAAATACAGTGTTGCAGAGTAAAGACAAATACGTACATATTGGAAACACTTTAAGAGAAGAAATAACGCATCGTAAAAATTAGCTTGTATCTCCCAAACTACACGTTGGAACTCGAAAAGATTTGGTGTGGCGTGTATGGCTAAACGTGTAGCTTCAAAAGAGAACCCACAGGAGAATTTTCTTTCTTCAAATTTAGTCAGAAAACCATGTTTTAAGGAAATCCCGCATCGTGCGAAATTGTCTTTTTTATTCTAATCAACACATTGTAACGCGAAAATCTTTGGTGTTGCGTGTATGTCTAAGCGAGTAGCCTCAAAAGGGAATGCACAGGAGAGTTTTATCTAGAAAGAATATGTAAGAATACCACGTTATAAGGAAATACAGTGTTGCAGAGTAAAGACAAATACGTATGTATTGGAAACACTTTACGAGAAGAAAAACCGCTTCATACAAAATTAGCTTGTATCTCCTATACAACAAGTGGTAACTCGAAAAAATTTTGTGTGGCGTGTACGTCTAAACATGTAGCCTCAAAAGAGAAACAACAGGAGAATTTTCTTTCGTCAAAATTTGTCAGAAAACCACGTTTTAATGAAATCCTGCATCGTGCGAAATTATCTTATTTTTCCTAATCAACACGTTGTAAAACGAAATGCTTTGGTTTTGCCTGTATGTCTAAGCGTGTAGCCTCAAAAGAGAAGGCACAGGAGAGTTTTCTCTTGAAAGAATATGTAAGAATAGCACGTTATAAGGAAATACAGTGTTGCAGAGTAAAGATAAATACATACTTATTGGAAAAACGTCAAGAGAAGAAATAACGCATCGTACAAAATTAACTTGTATCTCCTAAAAACACGTTGTAACTCGAAAAGCTTTGGTGTTTGCTGTATGTCTAAGTGTGCAGCCTCAAAAGAGAAGGCACAGGAGAGTTTTCTCTCGAAAGAATATGTAAGAATACCACGTTATAAAGAAATACATTGTTGCAGAGTAAAGACGAATAGGTACGTATTGGAAACACTTTACGAGAAGAAATAACGCTTCGTACAAAATTAGCTTGTATCTCCTATACAACACGTAACTCGAAAAGGTTTGGTGTGGCGTGTACGTCCAAACGTGTAGCCTCAAAGGAGAACCCACAGGAGAATTTTCTTCCGTCAAAATTTTCAGAAAACCACGTTTTATGGAAATCCCGCATCGTGCGAAATTATCTAGTTTTTCCTAAACAACACGTTGTAACTCGAAGAGCTTTGGTGTTGTGTGTATGTCTAAGCATGTAGCCTCAAAAGGGAAGGCACAGGAGAGTTTTCTTTCGAAAGAATATGTAAGAATACCACGTTATAAGGAAATACAGTGTTGCAGAGTAAAGACAAATACATAAGTATTGGAAACACTGTACAAGAAGAAATAACGCATCGTAAAAATTAGCTTGTATCTCCTAAACTACACGTTGTAACTCGAAAAGATTTGGTGTGGCATGTATGTCTAAATGTGTAGCCTCAAAACAGAACCCACAGGAGAATTTTCATTCCTCAAAATTTTTCAGAAAACCACGTTTTAAGGAAATCCCGCATCGTGCGAAATTATCATGTTTTTCCTCAAAAACACGTTGTCACTCGAAAAGCTTTGGTGTTGCGTGTATGTCTTAGCGTGTAGACTCAAAAGAGAAGGCACAGGAGAGTTTTCTCTCGAAAGAATATGTAAGAATACCACGTTATATGGAAATACAGTGTTGCATAGTAAAGACAAATACGTACATATTGGAAACACTTTACGAGAAGAAATAACTCTTCTTAAAACATTAGCTTGTATCTCCTAAACAACAAGTTGTAACTCGAAAAGATTTGGTGTGGCGTGTATGTCTAAACGTGTAGCCTCAAAAGAGAACCCACAGGAGAATTTTCTTTCGTCAAAATTTGTCAGAAAACCACGTTTTAAGGAAATCCGGCATCGTGCGAAATGATCTTGTTTTTCCTAAACAACACGTCGTAACTCGAAAAGCTTTGGTGCTGCGTGTATGGGTAAGCTTGTAGCCTCAAAAGAGTAGGCACAGGAGAGTTTTCTCTCGAAAGAATATGTAAGCATACCACGTCATAAGGAAATACAGTGTTGCAGAGTAAAGACAAATACGTACGTATTGGAAACACTTTACAAAAAGAAATAAAGCATCTTACAAAATTAGCTTGTATCTCCTAAACAAATTGTAACTTGAAAAGATTTGGTGTGACATGTACGTCTAAACATGTAGCCTCAAAAGAGAACCCACAGGAGAATTTTCTTTCGTGAAAATTTGTCAAAAAACCACGTTTAAAGGAAATCCGGCATAGTGCGAAATGATCTTGTTTTTCCTAAACAGCACGTTGTAACTCGAAAGCTTTGGTGTTGCGTTTATGGGTAAGCGTGTAGCCTCAAAAGAGAAGGCAAAGGAGAGTTTTCTCTCGAAAGAATATGTAAGCATACCACGTTATAAAGAAATACAGTGTTGCAGAGTAAAGACAAATACGTACGTTTTGGAAACACTTTAAGAAAAGAAATAACCCATCGTACAAAATTAACTCGTATCTCCTAAACAACACGTTGTAACTCGAAAAGATTTGGTGTGGCATGTACGTCTAAACGTGTAGCCTCAAAGAGAACCCACAGGAGAATTTTCTTTCGTCAAAATTTGTCAGAAAAACACGTTTTATGGAAATCCCGCATCGTGCTAAATTATCTTGTTTTTCCTAAACAACAATTTGTAACTCGAAAAGCTTTGGTGTTACGTGTATGTCTAAGCGTGTAGGCTCAAAAGAGAAGGCACAGGAGAGTTTTCTCTCGAAAGAATATGTAAGAATACCACGTTATAAGGAAATACAGTGTTGCAGAGTAAAGACAAATACGTATGTATTGGAAACACTTTACGAGAAGTAAAACCGCTTCATACAAAATTAGCTTGTATCTCCTATACAACAAGTGGTAACTCGAAAAAATTTTGTGTGGCGTGTACGTCTAAACATGTAGCCTCAAAAGAGAAACAACAGGAGAATTTTCTTTCGTCAAAATTTGTCAGAAAACCACGTTTTAATGAAATCCTGCATCGTGCGATATTATCTTATTTTTCCTAATCAACACGTTGTAAAACGAAATGCTTTGGTTTTGCCTGTATGTCTAAGCGTGTAGCCTCAAAAGAGAAGGCACAGGAGAGTTTTCTCTTGAAAGAATATGTAAGAATAGCACGTTATAAGGAAATACAGTGTTGCAGAGTAAAGATAAATACATACTTATTGGAAAAACTTCAAGAGAAGAAATAACGCATCGTACAAAATTAACTTGTATCTCCTAAAAACACGTTGTAACTCGAAAAGCTTTGGTGTTGCCTGTATGTCTAAGTGTGCAGCCTCAAAAGAGAAGGCACAGGAGAGTTTTCTCTCGAAAGAATATGTAAGAATACCACGTTATAAAGAAATACATTGTTGCAGAGTAAAGACGAATAGGTACGTATTGGAAACACTTTACGAGAAGAAATAATGCTTCGTACAAAATTAGCTTGTATCTCCTATACAACACGTTGTAACTCGAAAAGGTTTGGTGTGGCGTGTACGTCCAAACGTGTAGCCTCAAAAGAGAACCCACAGGAGAATTTTCTTCCGTCAAAATTTTCAGAAAACCACGTTTTATGGAAATCCCGCATCGTGCGAAATTATCTAGTTTTTCCTAAACAACACGTTGTAACTCGAAGAGCTTTGGTGTTGTGTGTATGTCTAAGCATGTAGCCTCAAAAGGGAAGGCACAGGAGAGTTTTCTCTCGAAAGAATATCTAAGAATACCACGTTATAAGGAAATACAGTGTTGCAGAGTAAAGACAAATACATAAGTATTGGAAACACTGTACAAGAAGAAATAACGCATCGTAAAAATTAGCTTGTATCTCCTAAACTACACGTTGTAACTCGAAAAGATTTGGTGTGGCATGTATGTCTAAATGTGTAGCCTCAAAACAGAACCCACAGGAGAATTTTCATTCCTCAAAATTTTTCAGAAAACCACGTTTTAAGGAAATCCCGCATCGTGCGAAATTATCATGTTTTTCCTCAAAAACACGTTGTCACTCGAAAATCTTTGCTGTTGCGTGTATGTCTTAGCGTGTAGACTCAAAAGAGAAGGCACAGGAGAGTTTTCTCTCGAAAGAATATGTATGAATACCACGTTATAAGGAAATACAGTGTTGCATAGTAAAGACAAATACGTACATATTGGAAACACTTTACGAGAAGAAATAACTCTTCTTAAAACATTAGCTTGTATCTCCTAAACAACAAGTTGTAACTCGAAAAGATTTGGTGTGGCGTGTATGTCTAAACGTGTAGCCTCAAAAGAGAACCCACAGGAGAATTTTCTTTCGTCAAAATTTGTCAGAAAACCACGTTTTAAGGAAATCCGGCATCGTGCGAAATGATCTTGTTTTTCCTAAACAACACGTCGTAACTCGAAAAGCTTTGGTGCTGCGTGTATGGGTAAGCTTGTAGCCTCAAAAGAGTAGGCACAGGAGAGTTTTCTCTCGAAAGAATATGCAAGCATACCACGTCATAAGGAAATACAGTGTTGCAGAGTAAAGACAAATACGTACGTATTGGAAACACTTTACAAAAAGAAATAAAGCATCTTACAAAATTAGCTTGTATCTCCTAAACAAATTGTAACTTGAAAAGATTTGGTGTGACATGTACGTCTAAACATGTAGCCTCAAAAGAGAACCCACAGGAGAATTTTCTTTCGTGAAAATTTGTCAAAAAACCACGTTTAAAGGAAATCCGGCATAGTGCGAAATGATCTTGTTTTTCCTAAACAGCACGTTGTAACTCGAAAGCTTTGGTGTTGCGTTTATGGGTAAGCGTGTAGCCTCAAAAGAGAAGGCAAAGGAGAGTTTTCTCTCGAAAGAATATGTAAGCATACCACGTTATAAAGAAATACAGTGTTGCAGAGTAAAGACAAATACGTACGTTTTGGAAACACTTTAAGAAAAGAAATAACCCATCGTACAAAATTAACTCGTATCTCCTAAACAACACGTTGTAACTCGAAAAGATTTGGTGTGGCATGTACGTCTAAACGTGTAGCTCAAAAGAGAACCCACAGGAGAATTTTCTTTCTTCAAAATTTGTCAGAAAAACACGTTTTATGGAAATCCCGCATCGTGCTAAATTATCTTGTTTTTCCTAAACAACACTTTGTAACTCGAAAAGCTTTGGTGTTACGTGTATGTCTAAGCGTGTAGGCTCAAAAGAGAAGGCACAGGAGAGTTTTCTCTCGAAAGAATATGTAAGAATACCACGTTATAAGGAAATACAGTGTTGCAGAGTAAAGACAAATACGTCTGTATTGGAAACACTTTACGAGAAGTAAAACCGCTTCATACAAAATTAGCTTGTATCTCCTATACAACAAGTGGTAACTCGAAAAAATTTTGTGTGGCGTGTACGTCTAAACATGTAGCCTCAAAAGAGAAACAACAGGAGAATTTTCTTTCGTCAAAATTTGTCAGAAAACCACGTTTTAATGAAATCCTGCATCGTGCGAAATTATCTTATTTTTCCTAATCAATACGTCGTAAAACGAAATGCTTTCTTTTTGCCTGTATGTCTAAGCGTGTAGCCTCAAAAGAGAAGGCACAGGAGAGTTTTCTCTTGAAAGAATATGTAAGAATAGCACGTTATAAGGAAATACAGTGTTGCAGAGTAAAGATAAATACATACTTATTGGAAAAACTTCAAGAGAAGAAATAACGCATCGTACAAAATTAACTTGTATCTCCTAAAAACACGTTGTAACTCGAAAAGCTTTGGTGTTGCCTGTATGTCTAAGTGTGCAGCCTCAAAAGAGAAGGCACAGGAGAGTTTTCCCTTGAAAGAATATGTAAGAATACCACGTTATAAAGAAATACATTGTTGCAGAGTAAAGACGAATAGAATAGGTACGTATTGGAAACACTTTACGAGAAGAAATAACGCTTCGTACAAAATTAGCTTGTATCTCCTATACAACACGTTGTAACTCGAAAAGGTTTGGTGTGGCGTGTACGTCCAAACGTGTAGCCTCAAAAGAGAACCCATAGGAGAATTTTCTTCCGTCAAAATTTTCAGAAAACCACGTTTTATGGAAATCCCGCATCGTGCGAAATTATCTAGTTTTTCCTAAACAACACGTTGTAACTCGAAGAGCTTTGGTGTTGTGTGTATGTCTAAGCATGTAGCCTCAAAAGGGAAGGCACAGGAGAGTTTTCTCTCGAAAGAATATGTAAGAATACCACGTTATAAGGAAATACAGTGTTGCAGAGTAAAGACAAATACATAAGTATTGGAAACACTGTACAAGAAGAAATAACGCATCGTAAAAATTAGCTTGTATCTCCTAAACTACACGTTGTAACTCGAAAAGATTTGGTGTGGCATGTATGTCTAAATGTGTAGCCTCAAAACAGAACCCACAGGAGAATTTTCATTCCTCAAAATTTTTCAGAAAACCACGTTTTAAGGAAATCCCGCATCGTGCGAAATTATCATGTTTTTCCTCAAAAACACGTTGTCACTCGAAAAGCTTTGGTGTTGCGTGTATGTCTTAGCGTGTAGACTCAAAAGAGAAGGCACAGGAGAGTTTTCTCTCGAAAGAATATGTAAGAATACCACGTTATAAGGAAATACAGTGTTGCATAGTAAAGACAAATACGTACATATTGGAAACACTTTACGAGAAGAAATAACTCTTCTTAAAACATTAGCTTGTATCTCCTAAACAACAAGTTGTAACTCGAAAAGATTTGGTGTGGCGTGTATGTCTAAACGTGTAGCCTCAAAAGAGAACCCACAGGAGAATTTTCTTTCGTCAAAATTTGTCAGAAAACCACGTTTTAAGGAAATCCCGCATCATGCGAAATTATCTTGTTTTTCCTAAACAACACGTTGTAACTCGAAAAGCTTTGGTGTTGGGTGAATGTCTAAGCGTGTAGCCTCCAAAGAGAACGCACAGGAGAGTTTTCTCTCGAAAGAATATGTAAGAATATCACGTTATAAGGAAATACAGTGTGGGAGAGTAGAGGCAAGTACATACGTATTGGAAACACTTAAACTTTACGAGAAGAAATAATTCATCGTAAAAAAATTAGCTTGTATCTCCTAAACAACAAGTTGTAACTCAAAAAGATTTGGTGTGGCGTGTACGTCTAAACGTGTAGCCTCAAAAGAGAACGCACAGGGGAGTTTTCTCCCGAAAGAATATGTAGGAATACCACGTTATAAGGAAATACAGTGTTGCAGAGTAAAGACAAATACATACTTATTGGAAACAGTTAAGCTTTACGAGAAGAAATAACGCATAGTACAAAAGTAGCTTGTATATCCTAAACAACAGGTTATAACTCGATAGGATTTGGTGTGGCGTGTACATCTAAACGTGTAGCCTCAAAAGAGAACCCACAGGAGAATTTTCTTTCGTCAACACTTTTCAGAAAACCACGTTTTAAGGGAATCCCGCATCATGCGAAATTATCTTGTTTTTCCTAAACAACACGTTGTAACTCGAAAAGCTTTGGTGTTGCGTGAATGTCTAAGCCTGTAGCCTCCAAAGAGAACGCACAGGAGAGTTTTCTCTCGAAAGAATATATAAGAATACCACGTTATAAGGAAATACAGTGTGGCAGAGTAAAGAAAATACGTATGTAATGGGAGCACTTTATGAGAGAAATAACGCATCTTGCAAGACTAGCTTGTATGTCCTAAACAACACGTTGTAACTCGAAAAGATTTGGTGTGGCGTGTACGTCTAAAAGTGTAGCCTCAAAAGAGAACCCACAGGAGAATTTTCTTTCGTCAAAATTTGTTAGAAAACCACGTTTTAAGGAAATCCCGCATCGTGCAAAATTATCTTGTTTTTCCTAATCAACACGTTGTAACTCGAAAAGCTTTGGTGGTGCGTGTATGTCTAAGCATGTAGCCTCCAAAGAGAATGCACAGGATAGTTTTCTCTCCAAAGAATATGTAAGAATACCACGTTATAAGGAAATACAGTGTTGCAGAATTTAGACAAATATGTACTTATTGGAAACACTTTAGGAGAAGAAATAACGCATCATGCAAAATTAGCTTGTATCTCCTAAACAACATGTTGTAACTCGACAAGATTTGGTGTGGCGTGTATGTCTAAACGTGTAGCCTCAAAAGAGAACCCACAGGAGACTTTTCTTTCGTCAAAATTTGTCAGAAAACCACGTTTTAAGGAAATACCGCATCGTGCGAAATTATCTTGTTTTTCCTAAACAACATGTAACTCGAAAAGCTTTGGTGGTGCGTGTATGTCTAAGCGTGTAGCCTCAAAAGAGAACGCACAGGAGAGTTTTCTTCCGAAAGAATATGTAGGAATACCACGTTATAAGGAAATACAGTGTTGCAGAGTAAAGACAAATGCATACTTATTGGAAACACTTAAGCTTTACGAGAAGAAATAACACATAGTAAAAATTAGTTTGTATACCCTAAACAACACGTTATAACTCGAAAGGATTTGGTGTGGCGTGTACTTCTAAACGTGTAGCCTCAAAAGATAACCCACAGGAGAATTTTCTTTCATCAAAATTTGTCAGAAAACCACGTTTTAAGGAAATCCCACATCATGTGAAATTATCTTGTTTTTCCTAAAAAACACGTTGTAACTCGAAAAGCTTTGGTGTCTAAGCGTGTAGCCTCCAAAGAGAACGCACAGGAGAGTTTTCTCTCGAAAGAATATGTAAGAATACCACGTTATAAGGAAATACAGTGTTGCAGCGTAGAGGCAAATATATACATATTGGAAACACTTAAACTTTACGAGAAGAAATAATTCATCGTTAAAAAATTAGCTTGTATATCCTAAACAACAAGTTGTAACTCAAAAAGATTTGGTGTGGCGTGTACATCTAAACGTGTAGCCTCAAAAGAGAATGCACGGGAGAGTTTTCTCCCGAAAGAAAAGTAGGAATACTACGTTATAAGGAAATACAGTGTTGCAGAGTAAAGACAAATACATCCATATTGGAAACACTTAAGCTTTACGAGAAGAAATAACACATAGTACAAAATTAGCTTGTATATCCTAAACAACACGTTAGAACTCAAAAGCATTTGGTGTGGCGTGTACGTCTAAACGTGAATCCTCAAAAGAGAACCCACAGGAGAATTTTCTTTCGTCAAATTTGTCAGAAAACCACGTTTTAAGGAAATCCCGCATCATGCGAAATTATCTTGTTTTTCCTAAACAACACGTTATACCTCGAAAAGCTTTCGTGTTGCGTGAATGTCTAAGTGTGTAGCCTCCAAAAAGAACGCACAAGAGAGTTTTCTCTCGAAAGAATATGTAAGAATACCACGTTATAAGGAAATACAGTGTTGCAGAGTAGAGGCAAATGCATACGTATTGGAAACACTTAAACTTTACGAGAAGAAATAATTCATTGTAAAAATTTAGCTTGTATCTCCTAAACAACAAGTTGCAACTCAAAAAGATTTGGTGTGGCGTGTACGTCTAAACGTTTAGCCTCAAAAGAGAACCCACAGGAGAATTTTCTTTCGTCAAAATTTGTCAGAAAACCACGTTTTAAGGAAATCCCGCATCGTGAGAAATTATCTTGTTCTTCCTAAACAACACGTTGTAACCCGAAAAGCTTTGCTGTTGCGTGTATGTCTCAGCGTGTAGCCTCAAATGAGAACGCACAGGAGAGTTTTCTCTCGAAAAAATATGTAAGAATACCACGTTATAAGGAAATACAGTTTTGCAGAGTAAAGACAAATACTTATTGGAAAAACTTTATGAGAAGAAATAACGCATCATACAAAATTAGCGTGTATCTCCTAAACAACACATTGTAACTCGAAAAGATTTGGTGTGGCGTGTACGTCTAAATGTGAAGCTTCAAAGGAGAACCCACAGGAGAATTTTTGTTCGTAAAATTTGTCAGAAATCCATGTTTTAAGGAAATCACTCATCGTGCGAAATTATCTTGTTTTTCCTAAACAACACGTTGTAACTCGAAAAGCTTTGATGTTGCGTGTATGTCTAAGAGTGTAGCCTCAAAAGAGAACGCACAGGAGAGTTTTCTCTCGAAAGAACATGTAAGAATACCACATTATAAGGAAATACAGTTTTGCAGAGTAAAGACAAATACATATGTATTTGAAACACTCTATGAGAAGAAATAACGCATCGTAAAAAATTAGTTTGTATCTCCTAAACAACACATTTTAACTCGAAAAGATTTCGTTTGGCATGTACGTCTAAACGTGTAGCCTCAAAAGAGAACCCACAGGAGAATTTTCTTTCGTCAAAATTTGTCAGAAAACCACTTATTAAGGAAATCCTGCATCATGCGAAACTATCTTGTATTTCCTAAACAACACATTGTAACTCGAAAATCTTTGGTGTTGCGTGTATGTCTAAGCATGTAGCCTCAAAAGAGAACGCACAGGAGAGATTTCTCTCGAACGAGTATGTAAGAATACCACGTTATAAGGAAATACATTGTGGCAAATTAAAGATAAATACATTCCTTTTGGAAACACTTAAACTTTACAAGAAGATATAAATCATCGTAAAAAATTAGCTTGTATCTCCTAAAGAACACGTTGTAACTCGAAATCATTTGGTGTGGCGTGTACGTCTAAACGTTTAGCCTCAAATGAAAACCCACAGGAGAATTTTATTTCCTCAAAATTTGTCAGAAAACCACGTTTTAAGGAATTCCCGCATCATGAGAAATTATCTTGTTTTTCCTAAACAACACGTTCTAACTCGAAATGCTTTGGTGTTGCGTGTATATCTAAGCGTGTAGCCTCAAAAGAGAATGCACAGGAGAGTTTTCTCTCGAAAGAATATGTACGAATACCATGTTATAAGGAAATACATTGTTGTAGAGTAAAGACAAATACGTACATATTGGAAACACTTTAGGAGAAGAAATAACGCATCGTACAAAATTAGCTTGTATCTCCTAAACAACACGTTGTAACTCGAAAAGATTTGGTGTGGCATATACGTCTAAACATGTAGCCTCAAAAGAGAACCCACAGGAGAATTTTCTTTCGTCAAAATATGTCAGAAAACCACGTTTTAAGGAAATCCCGCATTGTGCGCAATTATCTTGTTTTTCATAAACAAAACATTGTAACTCGAAAAGCTTTGGTGTTGGCTGTATGTGTAAGCATGTAGCCTCAAAAGAGAATGCACAGGAGAGTTTTCTCTCGAAAGAATATGTAAGAATACCACGTTAAAAGGAAATATATTGCTAAAGAGTAAAGACAAATACATACGTATTGGAAACATATTATGAGAAGAAATAATGCATGGTAAAAAATTTGCTTGTATCTCCTAAACAACACGTGGTAACTCAAAAAGATTTGGTGTGGCGTGCACGTCTAAATGTGTAGCCTCAAAAGAGAACGCACAGGAGAATTTTCTTACGTCAAAATTTGTCAGAAAACCACTTTTTAAGGAAATGCCGCATCGTGGGAAATTATCTTGTTTTTCCTAATCAACACGTTGTAACTCGAAAAGCTTTGGTGGTGCGTGTATGTCTAAGGGTGTAGCCTCCAAAGAGAACGCAAGGGATAGTTTTCTCTCGAAAGAATATGTAAGAATACCACGTTATAAGGAAATACAGTGTTGCAGAGTGTAGACAAATATGTACTTATTGGAAACACTTTACGAAAAGAAATAACACATCATGCAAACTTAGCTTGTATCTCCTAAACAACACGTTGTAACTCGAAAAGATTTGGTGTGGCATGAACGACTAAACGTGTACCCTCAAAGGAGAACCCACAGGAGAGTTTTCTTTCATCAAAATTTGTCAGAAAACCACGTTTTAAGGAAATCCTGCATCATGGGAAATTATCTTGTTTTTCCTAAACAACATGTTGTAACTCGAAAAGCTTTGGTGTTGCGTATATGTCTAAGCGTGTAGCCTCAAAAGAGAACACACAGGAGAGTTTTCTCCCAAAAGAATATGTAGGAATACCACGTTATAAGGAAATACAGTGTTGCAGAGAAAAGACAAATAAATACTTATTGGAAACACTTAAACTTTACGAGAAGAAATAAAACATAGTAAAAAATTAGCTTGTATATCCTAAACAACACGTTATAACTCGAAAGGATTTGGTGTTGCGTGTATGTCTAAGCATGTAGCCTCAAAAGAGAATGCACAGGAGAGTTTTCTCTCGAAAGAATATGTAAGAATACCACGCTATAAGGAAACATATTGCTGCAGAGTAAAGACAAATACATACGTTTTGGAAACACATTATGAGAAGAAATAACGCATGGTACAAAATTAGCTTGTATCTCCCAAACAACACGTGGTTACTCAAAAAGATTTGGTGTGGCTTGTACATCTAAACGTGTAGCCTCAAAAGAGAACCCACAGGAGAATTTTCTTACGTCAAAATTTGTCAGAAAACCACGTTTAAGGAAATCCAGCATTGTGCGCAATTATCTTGTTTTTCATAAACAAAACATTGTAACTCGAAAAGCTTTGGTGTTGGGTGTATGTCTAAGCGTGTAGCCTCAAAAGAGAATGCACAGGTGAGTTTTCTCTCGAAAGAATATGTAAGAATACCACGTTAAAAGGAAATATATTGCTAAAGAGTAAAGACAAATACATACGAATTAGAAACATATTATGAGAAGAAATAATGCATGGTACAAAATTTGCTTGTATCTCCTAAACAACACGTGGTAACTCAAAAAGATTTGGTGTGGCGTGCACGTCTAAATGTGTAGCCTCAAAAGAGAACCCACAGGAGAATTTTCTTAAGTCAAAATTTGTCAGAAAACCACATTTTAAGGAAATCCCGCATCGTGCGAAATTATCCTGTTTTTCCTAATCAACACGTTGTAACTCGAAAAGTTTTGGTGGTGCGTGTATGTCTAAGCGTGTAGCCTCCAAAGAGAACGCACAGGATAGTTTTCTCTCGAAAGAATATGTAAGAATACCACGTTATAAGGAAATACAGTGTTGCAGAGTGTACTTATTGGAAACACTTTACGAAAAGAAATAACACATCATGCAAACTTACCTTGTATCTCCTAAACAACACGTTGTAACTCGAAAAGATTTGGTGTGGCGTGAACGACTAAACGTGTACTCTCAAAGGAGAACCCACAGGAGAGTTTTCTTTCATCAAAATTTGTCAGAAAACCACGTTTTAAGGAAATCCTGCATCCTGCGAAATTATCTTGTTTTTCCTAAACAACATGTTGTAACTCGAAAAGCTTTGGTGTTGCGTATATGTCTAAGCATGTAGCCTCAAAAGAGAACGCACAGGAGAGTTTTCTCCGAAAGAATATGTAGGAATACCACGTTATAAGGAAATACAGTGTTGCAGAGTAAAGACAAATAAATACTTATTGGAAACACTTAAACTTTACGAGAAGAAATAAAACATAGATTAAAAATTCAGGAGACAGCAGGTGTTGGAGAGGGTGCGGAGAAAGAGGAACACTCCTCCACTGCTGGTGGGGTTGCAAATTGGTACAACCACTCTGGAAAGCAGTCTGGCGGTTCCTCCGAAAACTGGGCACCTCACTTCCAGAAGATCCTGCTATACCACTCCTGGGCATATACCCAGAGGATTCCCCACCATGGAATAAGGATTCATGCTCTACTATGTTCATAGCAGCCCTATTTATAATTGCCAGATGCTGGAAAGAACCCAGGTATCCCTCAACAGAAGAGTGGATGCAAAAAATGTGGTATATCTACACAATGGAGTACTATTCAGCCATTAGAAACAATGAATTCATGAAATTCTTAGGCAAATGGATCGAGCTAGAGAACATCATACTAAGTGAGGTAACCCAGACTCAAAAGGCGAATCATGGTATGCACTAACTAATAAGTGGTTATTAACCTAGAAAACTGGAATACCAAAAACATAATCCACACATCAAATGAGATACAAGAAGAAAGCAGGAGTGGTCCCTGCTTCTGGAAAGACTCAGTGAAACAGTATTTGGCAAAACCAGAACGGGGAACTGGGAAGGGGTGGGAGGGAGGACAGGGGAAGAGAAGGGGGCTTACGGGACTTTCGGGGAGTGGGGGGGGGCTAGAAAAGGGGAAATCATTTGAAATGTAAATGAATTATATCGAATAAAAAAAAAGAATGAAAAAAAAAAGAAATAAAACAGTACAAAATTAGCTTGTATATCCTAAACAACACGTTATAACTCGAAAGGATTTGGTGTTGCGTGTATGTCTAAGCATGTAGCCTCAAAAGAGAATGCACAGGAGAGTTTTCTCTCAAAAGAATATGTAAGAATACCACGTTATAAGGAAACATATTGCTGCAGAGTAAAGACAAATACATACGTTTTGGAAACACATTATGAGAAGAAATAACGCATGGTACAAAATTAGCTTGCATCTCCGAAACAACACATGGTTACTCAAAAAGATTTGGTGTGGCTTGTACATCTAAACGTGTAGCCTCAAAAGAGAACCCACAGGAGAATTTTCTTACGTCAAAATTTGTCTGAAAACCACGTTTTAAGGAAATCCCGCATCGTGCGAAATTATCTTGTTTTTCCTAATCAACACGTTGTAACTCGAAAAGCTTTGGTGGTGCGTGTATGTCTAAGCGTGCAGCCTCCAAAGAGAATACACAGGATAGTTTTCTTCGAAAGAATATGTAAGAATACCACGTTATAAGGAAATACAGTGTTGCAGAGTATAGACAAATATGTACTTATTGGAAACACTTTAGGAGAAGAAATAACGCATCATGTAAAATTAGCTTGTATCTCCTAAACAACACGTTGTAACTCGACAAGATTTGGTGTGGCGTGTATGTCTAAACGTGTAGCCTCAAAAGAGATCCCACAGGAGAGTTTTCTTTCATCAAAATTTGTCAGAAAACCACGTTTTAAGGAAATACCGCATCGTGCGAAATTATCTTGTTTATCCTAAACAACATGCTGTAACTCGAAAAGCTTTGGTGGTGCGTGTATGTCTAATCATGTAGCCTCCAAAGAGAACGCACAGGAGAGTTTTCTCTCGAAAGAATATGTAAGAATACCACGTTATAAGGAAATACAGTGTTGCAGAGTAAAGACAAATACATACTTATTGGAAACACTTAAGCTTTACGAGAAGAAATAACACATAGTACAAAATTAGCTTGTATATCCTAAACAACACGTTATAACTCGAAAGGATTTGGTGTGGCGTGTACGTCTAAACGTGTAGCCTCAAAAGAGAACCCACAGGAGAATTTTCTTTCGTCAAAATTTGTCAGAAAACCATGTTTAAGGAAATCCCGCATCATGCGAAATTATCTTGTTTATCCTAAACAACACGTTGTAACTCGAAAAGCTTTGGTGTTGGGTGAATGTCTAAGCGTGTAGCCTCCAAAGAGAACGCACAGGAGAGTTTTCTCTCGAAAGAATATGTAAGAATACCACGTTATAAGGAAATACAGTGTGGCAGAGTATAGACAAATTTGTATTTATTGGAAACACTTTAGGAGAAGAAATAACGCATCATGTAAAATTAGCTTGTATCTCCTAAACAACACGTTGCAACTCGACAAGATTTGGTGTTGCGTGTATGTCTAAAGGTGTAGCCTCAAAAGAGAACCCACAGGAGAGTTTTCTTTCGTCAAAATTTGTCAGAAAACCACGTTTTAAGGAAATACCGCATCATGCGAAACTATCTTGTTTTTCCTAAACAACATGTTGCAACTCGAAAGCTTTGGTGGTGCGTGTATGTCTAAGCGTGTAGCCTCAAAAGAGAACGCACAGGAGAGTTTTCTTCTGAAAGAATATGTAGGAATACCACGTTATAAGGAAATACAGTGTTGCAGAGTAAAGACAAATACATACTTATTGGAAACACTTAAGCTTTACGAGAAGAAATAACACATAGTACAAAATTAGCTTGTATATCCTAAACAACACGTTATATCTCGAAAGGATTTGGTGTGGCGTGTACGTCTAAACGTGCAGCCTCAAAAGAGAACCCACAGGAGAATTTTCTTTCATCAAATTTTGTCAGAAAACCACGTTTTCAGGAAATCCCGCATCATGCGAAATTATCTTGTTTTTCCTAAACAACACGTTGTAACTCGAAAAGCTTTGGTGTTGCGTGAATGTCTAAGTGTGTAGCCTCCAAAGAGAACGCACAGGAGAGTTTTCTCTCGAAAGAATATGTAAGAATATCACGTTATAAGGAAATACGGTGTTGCAGAGTAGAGGCAAATACATACGTATTGGAAACACTTAAACTTTACGAGAAGAAATAATGCATCTTAAAAAAATTAGCTTGTATCTCCTAAACAACAAGTTGTAACTCAAAAAGTTTTGGTGTGGCGTGTACGTCTAAATGTGTAGCCTCAAAAGAGAACGCACAGGAGAGTTTTCTCTCGAAAGAATATGTAAGAATACAACGTTATAAGGAAATACAGTGTTGCAGAGTAGAGGCAAATACATACGTATTGTAAACATTTAAACTTTACGAGAAGAAATAATTCATTGCAAAAAAATTAGCTTGTATCTCCTAAACAACAAGTTGCAACTCAAAGAGATTTGGTGTGGCGTGTACGTCTAAACGTTTAGCCTCAAAAGAGAACCGACAGGAGAATTTCCTTTCGTCAAAATTTGTCAGAAAACCACGTTTTAAGGAAATCCCGCATCGTGAGAAATTATCTTGTTCTTCCTAAACAACACGTAACTCGAAAAGCTTTGCTGTTGCGTGTATGTCTCAGCGTGTAGCCTCAAATGAGAACGCACAGGAGAGTTTTCTCTCGAAAAAATATGTAAGAGTACCATGTTATAAGGAAATACAGTGTTGCAGAGTAAAGACAAATACTTACTTATTGGAAAAACTTTATGAGAAGAAAGAACGCATCGTACAAAATTAGCTTGTATCTCCTAAACAACACATGGTAATTCGAAAAGATTTGGTGTGGCGTGTACGTCTAAACGTGTAGCCACAAAAGAGAACCCACAGGAGAATTTTTGTTCGTAAAATTTGTCAGAAATCCATGTTTTAAGGAAATCACTCATCGTGCGAAATTATCTTGTTTTTCCTAAACAACACGTTGTAACTCGAAAAGCTTTGATGTTGCGTGTATGTCTAAGCGTGTAGCCTCAAAAGAGAACGCACAGGAGAGTTTTCTCTCGAAAGAACATGTAAGAATACCACATTATAAGGAAATACAGTTTTGCAGAGTAAAGACAAATACGTATGTATTTGAAACACTCTATGAGAAGAAATAACGCATCGTAAAAAATTAGTTTGTATCTCCTAAACAACACGTTGTAACTCGAAAAGGTTTGGTATGGCATGTACGTCTAAACGTGTAGCCTCAAAAGAGAACCCACAGGAGAATTTTCTTTCGTCAAAATTTGTCAGAAAACCACTTATTAAGGAAATCCCGCATCATGCGAAACTATCTTGTTTTTCCTAAACAACACATTGTAACTCGAAAATATTTGGGGTGGGTGTATGTCTAAGCATGTAGCCTCAAAAGAGAACGCACAGGAGAGATTTCTCTCGAACGAGTATGTAAGAATACCACGTTATAAGGAAATACATTGTGGCAAATTAAAGATAAATACGTTCCTTTTGGAAACACTTAAACTTTACAAGAAGATATAAAGCATCGTAAAAAATTAGCTTGTATCTCCTAAAGAACACATTGTAACTCGAAAACATTTGGTGTGGCGTGTACGTCTAAACGTTTAGCCTCAAACGAAAACCCACAGGAGAATTTTATTTCCTCAAAATTTGTCAGAAAACCACGTTTTAAGGAATTCCCGCATCGTGCGAAATTATCTTGTTTTTCCTAAACAACACGTTCTAACTCGAAATGCTTTGGTGTTGCGTGTATGTCTAAGCGTGTAGCCTCAAATGAGAATGCACAGGAGAGTTTTCTCTCGAAAGAATATGTACGAATACCATGTTATAAGGAAATACAGTGTTGTAGAGTAAAGACAAATACGTACTTATTGGAAACACTTTAGGAGAAGAAATAACGCATCGTACAAAATTAGCTTGTATCTCCTAAACAACACGTTGTAACTCGAAAAGATTTGGTGTGGCGTGTACGTCTAAACATGTAGCCTCAAAAGAGAACACACAGGAGAATTTTCTTTCGTCAAAATTTTTCAGAAAACCACGTTTTAAGGAAATCCCGCATTGTGGGCAATTATCTTGTTTTTCATAAACAAAACATTGTAACTCGAAAAGCTTTGGTGTTGGGTGTATGTGTAAGTGTGTAGCCTCAAAAGAGAATGCACAGGAGAGTTTTCTCTCGAAAGAATATGTAAGAATACCACGTTATAAGGAAATATATTGCTGCAGAGTAAAGACAAATACATACGTATTGGAAACATATTATGAGAAGAAATAATGCATGGTACAAAATTTGCTTGTATCTCCTAAACAACACGTGGTAACTCAAAAAGATTTGGTGTGGCGTGCACGTCTAAATGTGTAGCCTCAAAAGAGAACCCACAGGAGAATTTTCTTACGTCAAAATTTGTCAGAAAACCACATTTTAAGGAAATCCCGCATCGTGCGAAATTATCCTGTTTTTCCTAATCAACACGTTGTAACTCGAAAAGCTTTGGTGGTGCGTGTATGTCTAAGCGTGTAGCCTCCAAAGAGAACGCACAGGATAGTTTTCACTCGAAAGAATATGTAAGAATACCACGTTATAAGGAAATACAGTGTTGCAGAGTGTACTTATTGGAAACACTTTACGAAAAGAAATAACACATCATGCAAACTTACCTTGTATCTCCTAAACAACACGTTGTAACTCGAAAAGATTTGGTGTGGCGTGAACGACTAAACGTGTACCCTCAAAGGAGAACCCACAGGAGAGTTTTCTTTCATCAAAATTTGTCAGAAAACCACGTTTTAAGGAAATCCTGCATCCTGCGAAATTATCTTGTTTTTCCTAAACAACATGTTGTAACTCGAAAAGCTTTGGTGTTGCGTATATGTCTAAGCATGTAGCCTCAAAAGAGAACGCACAGGAGAGTTTTCTCCCGAAAGAATATGTAGGAATACCACGTTATAAGGAAATACAGTGTTGCAGAGTAAAGACAAATAAATACTTATTGGAAACACTTAAACTTTACGAGAAGAAATAAAACATAGATTAAAAATTCAGGAGACAGCAGGTGTTGGAGAGGGTGCGGAGAAAGAGGAACACTCCTCCACTGCTGGTGGGGTTGCAAATTGGTACAACCACTCTGGAAAGCAGTCTGGCGGTTCCTCCGAAAACTGGGCACCTCACTTCCAGAAGATCCTGCTATACCACTCCTGGGCATATACCCAGAGGATTCCCCACCATGAAATAAGGATTCATGCTCTACTATGTTCATAGCAGCCCTATTTATAATTGCCAGATGCTGGAAAGAACCCAGGTATCCCTCAACAGAAGAGTGGATACAAAAAATGTGGTATATCTACACAATGGAGTACTATTCAGCCATTAGAAACAATGAATTCATGAAATTCTTAGGCAAATGGATCGAGCTAGAGAACATCATACTAAGTGAGGTAACCCAGACTCAAAAGGCGAATCATGGTATGCACTAACTAATAAGTGGTTATTAACCTAGAAAACTGGAATACCCAAAACATAATCCACACATCAAATGAGATACAAGAAGAAAGCAGGAGTGGTCCCTGCTTCTGGAAAGACTCAGTGAAACAGTATTTGGCAAAACCAGAACGGGGAACTGGGAAGGGGTGGGAGGGAGGACAGGGGAAGAGAAGGGGGCTTACGGGACTTTCGTGGAGTGGGGGGGGGGCTAGAAAAGGGGAAATCATTTGAAATGTAAATAAATTATATCGAATAGAAAAAAAGAATGAAAAAAAAAGAAATAAAACAGTACAAAATTAGCTTGTATATCCTAAACAACACGTTATAACTCGAAAGGATTTGGTGTTGCGTGTATGTCTAAGCATGTAGCCTCAAAAGAGAATGCACAGGAGAGTTTTCTCTCAAAAGAATATGTAAGAATACCACGTTATAAGGAAACATATTGCTGCAGAGTAAAGACAAATACATACGTTTCGGAAACACATTATGAGAAGAAATAATGCATGGTACAAAATTAGCTTGCATCTCCGAAACAACACATGGTTACTCAAAAAGATTTGGTGTGGCTTGTACATCTAAACGTGTAGCCTCAAAAGAGAACCCACAGGAGAATTTTCTTACGTCAAAATTTGTCTGAAAACCACGTTTTAAGGAAATCCCGCATCGTGCGAAATTATCTTGTTTTTCCTAATCAACACGTTGTAACTCGAAAAGCTTTGGTGGTGCGTGTATGTCTAAGCGTGTAGCCTCCAAAGAGAATACACAGGATAGTTTTCTCTCGAAAGAATATGTAAGAATACCACGTTATAAGGAAATACAGTGTTGCAGAGTATAGACAAATATGTACTTATTGGAAACACTTTAGGAGAAGAAATAACGCATCATGTAAAATTAGCTTGTATCTCCTAAACAACACGTTGTAACTCGACAAGATTTGGTGTGGCGTGTATGTCTAAAGGTGTAGCCTCAAAAGAGAACCCACAGGAGAGTTTTCTTTCATCAAAATTTGTCAGAAAACCATGTTTTAAGGAAATACCGCATGGTGCGAAATTATCTTGTTTTTCCTAAACAACACGTTGTAACTCGAAAAGCTTTGGTGTTGCGTGAATGTCTAAGTTTGTAGCCTCCAAAGAGAACGCACAGGAGAGTTTTCTCTCGAAAGAATATGTAAGAATATCACGTTATAAGGAAATACAGTGTTGCAGAGTAGAGGCAAATACATACGTATTGGAAACACTTAAACTTTACGAGAAGAAATAATTCATCTTAAAAAAATTAGCTTGTATCTCCTAAACAACAAGTTGTAACTCAAAAAGATTTGGTGTGGCGTGTACGTCTAAATGTGTAGCCTCAAAAGAGAACGCACAGGAGAGTTTTCTCTCGAAAGAATATGTAAGAATACAACGTTATAAGGAAATACAGTGTTGCAGAGTAGAGGCAAATACATACGTATTGTAAACATTTAAACTTTACGAGAAGAAATAATTCATTGCAAAAAAATTAGCTTGTATCTCCTAAACAACAAGTTGCAACTCAAAGAGATTTGGTGTGGCGTGTACGTCTAAACGTTTAGCCTCAAAAGAGAACCGACAGGAGAATTTTCTTTCGTCAAAATTTGTCAGAAAACCACGTTTTAAGGAAATCCTGCATCGTGAGAAATTATCTTGTTCTTCCTAAACAACACGTAACTCGAAAAGCTTTGCTGTTGCGTGTATGTCTCAGCGTGTAGCCTCAAATGAGAACGCACAGGAGAGTTTTCTCTCGAAAAAATATGTAAGAGTACCATGTTATAAGGAAATACAGTGTTGCAGAGTAAAGACAAATACTTACTTATTGGAAAAACTTTATGAGAAGAAAGAACGCATCGTACAAAATTAGCTTGTATCTCCTAAACAACACATGGTAATTCGAAAAGATTTGGTGTGGCGTGTACGTCTAAACGTGTAGCCACAAAAGAGAACCCACAGGAGAATTTTTGTTCGTAAAATTTGTCAGAAATCCATGTTTTAAGGAAATCACTCATCGTGCGAAATTATCTTGTTTTTCCTAAACAACACGTTGTAACTCGAAAAGCTTTGATGTTGCGTGTATGTCTAAGCGTGTAGCCTCAAAAGAGAACGCACAGGAGAGTTTTCTCTCGAAAGAACATGTAAGAATACCACATTATAAGGAAATACAGTTTTGCAGAGTAAAGACAAATACGTATGTATTTGAAACACTCTATGAGAAGAAATAACGCATCGTAAAAAATTAGTTTGTATCTTCTAAACAACACGTTGTAACTCGAAAAGGTTTGGTATGGCATGTACGTCTAAACGTGTAGCCTCAAAAGAGAACCCACAGGAGAATTTTCTTTCGTCAAAATTTGTCAGAAAACCACTTATTAAGGAAATCCCGCATCATGCGAAACTATCTTGTTTTTCCTAAACAACACATTGTAACTCGAAAATCTTTGGTGTTGCGTGTATGTCTAAGCATGTAGCCTCAAAAGAGAACGCACAGGAGAGATTTCTCTCGAACGAGTATGTAAGAATACCACGTTATAAGGAAATACATTGTGGCAAATTAAAGATAAATACGTTCCTTTTGGAAACACTTAAACTTTACAAGAAGATATAAAGCATCGTAAAAAATTAGCTTGTATCTCCTAAAGAACACGTTGTAAATCGAAAACATTTGGTGTGGCGTGTACGTCTAAACGTTTAGCCTCAAATGAAAACCCACAGGAGAATTTTATTTCCTCAAAATTTGTCAGAAAACCACGTTTTAAGGAATTCCCGCATCGTGCGAAATTATCTTGTTTTTCCTAAACAACACGTTCTAACTCGAAATGCTTTGGTGTTGCGTGTATGTCTAAGCGTGTACCCTCAAATTAGAATGCCCAGGAGAGTTTTCTCTCGAAAGAATATGTACGAATACCATGTTATAAGGAAATACAGTGTTGTAGAGTAAAGACAAATACATACGTATTGGAAACACTTTAGGAGAAGAAATAACGCATCGTACAAAATTAGCTTGTTTCTCCTAAACAGCACGTTGTAACTCGAAAAGATTTGTTGTGGCGTGTACGTCTAAACATGTAGCCTCAAAAGAGAACACACAGGAGAATTTTCTTTCGTCAAAATTTTTCAGAAAACCACGTTTTAAGGAAATCCCGCATTGTGCGCAATTATCTTGTTTTTCATAAACAAAACATTGTAACTCGAAAAGCTTTGGTGTTGGGTGTATGTGTAAGCGTGTAGCCTCAAAAGAGAATGCACAGGAGAGTTTTCTCTCGAAAGAATATGTAAGAATACCACGTTATAAGGAAATATATTGCTGCAGAGTAAAGACAAATACATACGTATTGGAAACATATTATGAGAAGAAATAATGCATGGTACAAAATTTGCTTGTATCTCCTAAACAACACGTGGTAACTCAAAAAGATTTGGTGTGGCGTGCACGTCTAAATGTGTAGCCTCAAAAGAGAACCCACAGGAGAATTTTCTTACGTCAAAATTTGTCAGAAAACCACATTTTAAGGAAATCCCGCATCGTGCGAAATTATCCTGTTTTTCCTAATCAACACGTTGTAACTCGAAAAGCTTTGGTGGTGCGTGTATGTCTAAGCGTGTAGCCTCCAAAGAGAACGCACAGGATAGTTTTCTCTCGAAAGAATATGTAAGAATACCACGTTATAAGGAAATACAATGTTGCAGAGTATAGACAAATATGTACTTACTGGAAACACTTTACGAGAAGAAATAACGCATCATGCAAAATTAGCTTGTATCTCCTAAACAACACGTTGCAACTCGAAAAGATTTGTTGTGGCGTGTACGCCTAAACGTGTAGCCTCAAAGGAGAACCCACAGGAGGGTTTTCTTTCGTCAAAATTTGTCAGAAAACCACGTTTTAAGGAAATCCTTCATCGTGCGAAATTATCTTGTTTTTCCTAAACAACATGTTGTAACTCGAAAAGCTTTGATGTTGCATATATGTCTAAATGTGTAGCCTCAAAAGAGAAGGCAGAGGAGAGTTTTCTCTCGAAAGAATATGTAAGAATACCATGTTATAACGAAATACAGTTTTGCAGAGTAAAGACAAATACTTACTTATTGGAAACACTTTACTAGAAGAAATAACGCATCGTACAAAATTAGCTTGTATCTCCAAAACTACACGTTGTAACTCGAAAAGAATTGTTGTGGCGTGTAGGTCTTAACGTGTAGCATCAAAAGAGAACCCAAAGGAGAATTTTCTTTTGTCAAAATTTTTCAGAAAATCACGTTTTAAGGAAATCCCGCATCGTGCGAAATTATCTTGTTTTTCCTAAACAACACGTTGTAACTCGAAAAGCTTTCGTGTTGCGTGTATGTCTAAGTGTGTAGCCTCAAAGGAGAAGGCACCGGAGAGTTTTCTCTCCAAAGAATATGTAAGAATACCACGTTATAAGGAAATACAGTGTTGCAGAGTAAAGACAGCTAATTTTGTTCGATGAGTTATTTCTTCTCATAAAGTGTTTCCAATATGTACTTATTTGTCTTTACTCTGCAAAATTGTATTTCCTTATAACGTGGTATTCTTATATATTCTTTTGAGAGAAAACTCTCCTGTGCCTTCTCTTTTGAGGATCCACGCTTACCCATACACGCAACACCAAAGCTTTTCGAGTTACAACATGTTGTTTAGGAAAAAGAAAATGATTTCGCACGATGCAGGATTTCCTTAAAACGAGGTTTTCTGTAAAATTTTGACGAAAGAAAATTCTCCTGTGGGTTCTCTTTTGAGGCTACACGTTTAGACGTACATGCCACACCAAATCTTTTCGAGTTACAACATGTTGTTTCGGAGATACAAGCATAATTTTGTAAGATGCGTTACTTCTTCTCGTAAAGTGTTTCCAATATGTAAGTACTTGTCTTTACTCTGCAACACTGTATTTCCTTATAACGTGGTATTCTTATATATTCTTTCAAGAGAAAACTATCCTGTGCGTTCCCTTTTTAGGCTACACACTTAGACATACAGGCAACACCAAAGCTTTTCGAGTTACAACGTGTTGTTTATGAAAAACAAGATAATTTCGCACGATGCGGGATTTCCTTAAAACGTAGTTTTCTGAAACATTTTGACGAAAGAAAATTCTTCAGTGGGTTCTCTTATGAGGCTACACGTTTAGACGTACACGCCACACCAAATTCTTTCTATTTACCACGTGTTGTTTAGGAGATACAAGCTAATTTTGTATGATTCGTTATTTCTTCTCGTAAAGTGTTTCCAATAAGTACGTATTTGTCTTTACTCTGCAACACTGTATTTCCTTATAACGTTGTATTCTTACATATTCTTTCAAGAGAAAACTCTCCTGTGCGTTCTCTTTAGAGGCCATACGCTTAGACATTCACGCAACGCCCAAGCTTTTCGAGTTACAATGTGTTGTTTAGGAAAAACAAGATAATTTCACAGGATGCGAGATTTCCATAAAACGTGGTTTTCTGAAAAATTTTGACGAAACAAAGTTCTCCTGTGGGTTCTCTTTTGAGACTACACGTGTAGAGGTACGAGTCACACCAAATCTTTTCGAGTTACAACTTGTTGTTTAGGAGATACAAGCTAATTTTTTCGTTGCTTTATTTCTTCTCTTAAAGTGTTTCCAATAGTGTTTGTCTTTACTCTGCAACACAGTATTTCCATATAACGTGGTATTCTTACATATTCTTTCGAGCGAAAACTCTCCTGTGTGCTCTCTTTTGAGGCTACACGCTTAGACATACACGCAACACCAAAGCTTTTCGAGTTACAACGTGTTGTTTAGGAAAAACAAGATAATTTCGTACGATGCGAGATTTCCTTAAAACTTGGTTTCTGACAAATTTTGATGAAAGAAGATTCTCCTGTGGGTTCTCGTTTGAGGCTACACTTTTAGACTTACACGTCACACCAAATCTTTTCCAGTTACAACGTGTTGTTTAGGAGATACAAGCTAATTTTGTATGATGCGTTATTTCTTCTCGTAAAGTGTTTCCAATATGTACTTATTTGTCTTTACTCTGCAAATTTGTATTTCCTTATAACGTGATATTCTTACATCTTCTTTCGAGAGAAAATTCTCCTGTGCCTTCTCTTTTGAGGCTACACGCTTACACATACACGCAACACAAAAGCTTTTCGAGTTACAACGTGTTGTTTAGGAAAAACAAGATAATTTCGTACGATGTGAGATTTCCTTGAAACGTGGTTTCTGACAAATTTTGATGAAAGAAGATTCTCCTGTCGGTTCTCGTTTGAGGCTACACTTTTAGACTTACAGGTCACACCAAATCTTTTCGAGTTACAACGTGTTGTTTAGGAGATACAAGCTAATTTTGTACGATGCTTTATTTCTTCTCGTAAAGTGTTTCCAATATGTACTTATTTGTCTTTACTCTGCAAAATTGTATTTCCTTATAACGTGATATTCTTACATATTCTTTCGAGAGAAAATTCTCCTGTGCCTTCTCTTTTGAGGCTACACGTTTACACATACACGCAACACCAAAGCTTTTCGAGTTACAACATGTTGTTTAGGAAAAAGAAGATGATTTCGCACGATTCGGCATTTCCTTAAAACGAGGTGTTCTGGAAAATTTTGAAGTAAGAAAATTCTCCTGTGGGTTCTCTTTTGAGGCTACACATTTAGACGTACATGCCACACCAAATCCTTTCGAGTTACCACGTGTTGTTTAGGAGATACAAGCTAATTTTGTACGATGCGTTATTTCTTCTTGTAAAGTGTTTCCGATACGTACTTATTTGTCTATACTCTGCAACACTGTATTTCCTTATAACGTGGTATTCTTACATATTATTTTGAGGGAAAACTCTCCTGTGCGTTCTCTTTTGAGGCTACACGCTTAGACAAACATGCAACGCCAAAGTTTTTCGAGTTACAATGTGTTGTTTAGGAAAAACAAGATAATTTGGCATGATGCGAGATTTCCATAAAACGTGGTTTTCTGACAAATTTTGACGAAAGAAAATTCTCCTGTGGGTTCTCTTTTGAGGCTACACGTTTAGATGTACACGCCACACCAAATCCTTTCGAGTTACCACGTGTTGTTTAGGAGATACAAGCTAATTTTGTATGATGCGTTATTTCTTCTCGTAAAGTGTTTCCAATATGTACGTATTTGTCTTTACTCTGCAACACTGTATTTCCTTATAACGTTGTATTCTTACATGTTCTTTCGAGAGAAAACTCTCCTGTGCATTCTCTTTAGAGGCTACATGCTCAGACATACACGCAACACCAAAGCTTTTCGAGTTACAACGTGTTGTTTAGGAAAAACAAGATAATTTTGCACGATACGGGATTTCCTTAAACGTGGTTTTCTGACAAATTTTGAAGAAAGAAAGTTCTCCTGTGGGTTCTCTTTTGAGGATAAAGGTGTAGACATACGAGCCACACGAAATATTTTTGAGTTACAACGTGTTGTTTAGGAGATACAAGCAAATATTGTACAATGCGTTATTTCTTCTCATATAGTGTTTCCAATACGTACTTATTTGTCTTTACTCTGCAACACTGTATTTCCTTATAACGTGGTATTCTTACATATTCTTTCGAGGGAAAACAATCCTGTGCATTCTCTTTTGAGGTTACACGCTTAGACAAACACGCAACGCCAAAGCTTTTGGAGTTACAACGTGTTGTTTAGGAAAAACAAGATAATTTCGCACGATACGAGATTTCCATTAAACGTGGTTTTCTGAAAAATTTTGACGAAACAAAGTTCTCCTGTGAGTTCTCTATTGAGGCTGCATGTGTAGAGGTACGAGCCACACCAAATCTTTTCGAGTTACTACGTGTTGTTTAGGAGATACAAGCTAATTTTCTAGGATGCGATATTTCTTCTCTTAAAGTGTTTCCAATACGTACGTAGTTGTCTTTACTCTGCAACACTGTATTTCCTTATAACGTGGTATTCTTACATATTCGTTCGAGAGAAACCTCTCCCGTGCGTTCTCCTTTGAGGCTACACGCGTAGACATCCACGCAACACCAAAGCTTTTCAAGTTACAACGTGTTGTTTAGGAAAAACACGATAATTTCGCACGATGCGAGACTTCCTTAAAACGTGGTTTCTGACAAATTTTGATGAAAGAAAATTCTCCTGTGGGTTCTCGTTTGAGGCTACACTTTTAGACGTACACGTCACAACAAATCTTTTTGAGTTACAACGTGTTGTTTAGGAGATACAAGATAATTTTGTAAGATGCGTTATTTCTTCTCGTAAAGTGTTTCCAATATGTACTTATTGGTCTTTACTCTGCAAAATTGTATTTCCTTATAATGTGGTATTCTTACATATTCTTTCGAGAGAATACTCTCCAGTGCCTTCTCTTTTGAGGCTCCACGCTTACACATACACGCAACACCATAGTTTTCTAGTTACAACATGTTGTTTAGGAAAAAGAAGATGATTTCGCACCATGCGGGATTTCCTTAAAACGTGGTTTTCTGAAAAATTTTGAATAAAGAAAGTTCTCCTGTGGGTTCGCTTTTGAGGCTACACGTTTAGACGTACACGCCACACCAAATCCTTTCGAGTTACCACGTGTTGTTTAGGAGATACAAGCTAATTTTGTACGATGCATTATTTCTTCTCGTAAAGTGTTTCCACTACGTACTTATTTGTCTTTAATCTGCAACACTGTATTTCCTTATAACATAGTATTCTTACATATTATTTCGAGGGAAAACTCTCCTGTGCGTTCTCTTTTGAGGGGACACGCTTAGACAAACAGGCAACGCCAAAGCTTTTCGAGTTACAATGTGTTGTTTAGGAAAAACAAGATAATTTAGCACGATGCGAGATTTACATAAAATGTGGTTTTCTGAAAAATTTTGACAAAAGAAAATTCTCCTGTGGGTTCTCTTTTGTGGCTACTCGTGTAGACGTACATGCCACACCAAATCTTTTCGAATTACAACGTGTTGTTTAGGAGATATAAGCTAATTTTTTACGACGCGTTAATTCTTCTCGTAAAGTGTTTCCAATAAGTACATATTTGTCTTTACACTGCAACATTATATTTCCTTATAACGTGGTATTCTTACATATTCCTTCGAGGGAAAACTATCCTGTGCGTTCCCTTTTGAGGCTACACACTTAGACATACAGGCAACACCAAAGCTTTTCGAGTTACAACGTGTTGTTTATGGAAAACAAGATAATTTTGCACGATGCGGGATTTCCTTAAAACGTGGTGTTCTGACAAATTTTGACGAAAGAAAATTCTCCTGTGGGTACTCTTTTGACGCTACACGTTTAGAGGTACACGCCACACCAAATCCTATCGAGTTACTACGTGTTGTTTAGGAGATACAAGCTAATTTTGTACGATGCTTTATTTCTTCTCGTAAAGTGTTTCCAAACTTACGTATTTGTCTTTACTCTGCAACACTGTATTTCCTTATAATGTTGAATTCTTACATGTTCTTGCGAGAGAAAACTTTCCTGTGCATTCTCTTTAGAGGCTACATGCTCACACATACACGCAACACCAAAGCTTTTCGAGTTACAACGTGTTGTTTAGGAAAAACAAGATAATTTTGCACGATGCAGATATCCTTAAAACGTGGTTTTCTGACAAATTTTGACGAAAGCAAGTTCTCCTGTGCATTGTCTTTTGAGGCTACAGGTTTATGCATACATGCCACACCAAATCTTTTTGAGTTACAACCTGTTGTTTAGGAGATACAAGCAAATTTTTTACGATGCGTTATTTCTTCTTGTAAAGTGTTTCCAATACATAAGTATTTGTCTATACTCTACAACACTGTATTTCCTTATAACATGGTATTCTTACATATTCTTTCAAGAGAAAACTCTCCTGTGCATTCTCTTTTGAGGCTACACGATTAGACAAACACGCAACACCAAAGCTTTTCGAGTTACAACGTGTTGTTTTGGAGATACAAGTTAATTTTGTACGATGCGTTATTTCTTCTCATAAAGTGTTTCCAATATGTACTTAATTGTCTTTACTCTGCAACACTGTATTTCATTATAACGTGGTATTCTTACATATTCTTTCGAGGGAAAACTCTCCTGTGCATTCTCTTTTGGGCTACACGCTTAGACATACACGCAACGCCAAAGCTTTTCGAGTTACAACGTGTTGTTTAGGAAAAACAAGATAATTTCGCACGATGCGAGATTTCCATAAAACGTGGTTTTCTGAAAAAATTTGACGAAAGAAAGTTCTCCTGTGGGTTCTCTTTTGAGGCTACACGTTGAGACATACACGTCACACCAAATCTTTTCAAGTTACAACGTGTTGTTTAGGAGATACAAGCTAATTTTGTATGATGCGTTATTTCTTCTCATAAAGTGTTTCCAATAAGTACTTATTTGTCTTTACTCTGCAAAATTGTATTTCCTTATAACGTGGTATTCTTGCATATTCTTTCGAGAGAAAACTCTCCTGTGCTTTCTCTTTTGAGGCTCCACACTTACACATACACGCAACACCAAAGCTTTTCAAGTTACAACATGTTGTTTAGGAAAAAGAAGATGATTTCGCATGATGCGGGATTTCCTTAAAACGTCGTTTTCTGAAAAATTTTGACAAAAGAAAATTCTCCTGTGGGTTCTCTTTTGAGGCTACACATTTAGACGTACATGCCACACCAAATCTTGTCGAGTTACAACGTGTTGTTTAGGAGATACAAGCTAATTTTTTACGATGTGTTTATTCTTCTCGTAAAGTGTTTCCAACACATACGTATTTGTCTTTACTCTGCCACATTGTATAACTTTATAACGTGGTATTCTTACATATTCTTTTGATAGAAAACTATCCTGTGCGTTCCCTTTTGAGGCTACACACTTAGACATACAGGCAACATCAACGCTTTTCGAGTTACAACTTGTTGTTTATGAAAAACAAGATAATTTCCACGATGCGGGATTTCCTTAAAACGTGGTGTTCTGACAAATTTTGACGAAAGAAAATTCTCCTGTGGGTACTCTTTTGACGCTACACGTTTAGAGGTACACGCCACACCGAATCCTATCGAGTTACCACGTGTTGTTTAGGAGATACAAGCTAATTTTGTACGATGCTTTATTTCTTCTCGTAAAGTGTTTCCAAACTTACGTATTTGTCTTTACTCTGCAACATTGTATTTCCTTATAATGTTGAATTCTTACATGTTCTTGCGAGAGAAAACTTTCCTGTGCATTCTCTTTAGAGGCGACATGCTCACACATACACGCAACACCAAAGCTTTTCGAGTTACAACGTGTTGTTTAGGAAAAACAAGATAATTTTGCACGATGCAGATATCCTTAAAACGTGGTTTTCTGACAAATTTTGACGAAAGAAAGTTCTCCTGTGCATTGTCTTTTGAGGCTACAGGTTTAGACGTACATGCCACACCAAATCTTTTTGAGTTACAACTTGTTGTTTAGGAGATGCAAGTTAATTTTGTACGATGCGTTATTTCTTCTCGTAAAGTGTTTCCAATACATAAGTATTTGTCTTTACTCTGCAACACTGTATTTCCTTATAACGTGGTATTCTTACATATTCTTTCGAGGGAAAACTCTCCTGTGCATTCTCTTTTGGGCTACACGCTTAGACATACACGCAACACCAAAGCTTTTCGAGTTACAACGTGTTGTTTAGGAAAAACAAGATAATTTCGCACGATGCGAGATTTCCATAAAACGTGGTTTTCTGAAAAATTTTGACAAAAGAAAGTTCTCCTGTGGGTTCTCTTTTTTTTTCTTTTTTTTTTATTCGATATAATTTATTTACATTTCAAATGATTTCCCCTTTTCTAGCCCCCCACTCCCAGAAAGTCCCTTAAGTCCCCTTCTCTTTCCCTGTCCTCCCACCCACCCCTTCCCATTTCCCTGTTCTGGTTTTGCCGAATACTGTTTCACTGAGTCTCTCCAGAACCAGGGGCCAGTCCTCCTTTCTCCTTGTACCTCATTTGATGTGTGGATTATGTTTCGGGTATTCCAGTTTTCTAGGTTAATAACCACATATTAGTGAGTGCATACCATGATTCACCTTTTGAGTCTGGGTTACCTCACTTAGTATGATGTTCTCTAGCTCCATCCATTTGCCTAAGAATTTCATGAATTCATTGTTTCTAATGGCTGAATAGTACTCCATTGTGTAGATATACCACATTTTTTGTATCCACTCTTCTGTTGAGGGATACCTGGGTTCTTTCCAGCATCTGGCAATTATAAATAGGGCTGCTATGAACATAGTAGAGCATGTATCCTTATTATATGGTGGGGAATCCTCTGCGTATATGCCCAGGAGTGGTATAGCAGGATCTTCTGGAAGTGAGGTGCCCAGTTTTCGGAGGAACCGCCAGACTGATTTCCAGAGTGGTTGTACCAATTTGCAGCCCCACCAGCAGTGGAGGAGTGTTCCTCTTTCTCCACACCCTCTCCAACACCTGCTGTCTCCTGAATTTTTAATCTTAGCCATTCTGACTGGTGTAAGATGAAATCTCAGGGTTGTTTTGATTTGCATTTCCCTAATGACTAATGAAGTTGAGCATTTTTTAAGATGCTTCTCCGCCATCCGAAGTTCTTCAGGTGTGAATTCTTTGTTTAACTCTGTACACCATTTTTTAATAGGATTGTTCGGTTTTCTGGAGTCTAATTTCTTGAGTTCTTTATATATATTGGATATTAGCCCTCTATCTGATGTAGGATTGGTGAAGATCTTTTCCCAATTTGTTGGTTGCCGATTTGTCCTCTTGATGGTGTCCTTTGTCTTACAGAAACTTTGTATCTTTATGAGGTCCCATTTGTCAATTCTTGCTCTTAGAGCATACGCTATTGGTGTTCTGTTCAGAAACTTTCTCCCTGTACCGATGTCCTCAAGGGTCTTCCCCAGTTTCTTTTCTATTAGCTTCAGAGTGTCTGGCTTTATGTGGAGGTCCTTGATCCATTTGGATTTGAGCTTAGTACAAGGAGACAAGGATGGATCAAGTCGCATTCTTCTGCATGCTGACCTCCAGTTGAACCAGCACCATTTGTTGAAAAGGCTATCTTTTTTCCATTGGATGTTTTCAGCCTCTTTGTCGAGGATCAAGTGGCCATAGGTGTGTGGTTTCATTTCTGGATCTTCATGGGTTCTCTTTTGAGGCTACACGTTGAGACATACACGTCACACCAAATCCTTTCAAGTTACAACGTGTTGTTTAGGAGATACAAGCTAATTTTGTACGATGTGTTATTTCTTCTCCTAAAGTGTTTCCAATAAGTACTTATTTGTCTTTACTCTGCAAAATTGTATTTCCTTATAACGTGGTATTCTTGCATATTCTTTCGAGAGAAAACTTTCCTGTGCCTTCTCTTTTGAGGCTCCTCACTTACACATACACGCAACACCAAAGCTTTTCGAGTTACAACCTGTTATTTAGGAAAAAGAAGATGATTTCGCATGATGCGGGATTTCCTTAAAACGTGGTTTTCTGAAAAATTTTGAAGAAAGAAAATTCTCCTGTGGGTTCTCTTTCGAGGCTACACGTTTAGACGTACATGCCATACCAAATCTTTTCGAGTTACAATGTGTTGTTTAGGAGATACAAGCTAATTTTTTCGATGCGTTAATTCGTCTCGTAAAGTGTTTCCAGTACGTATTTGTCTTTACTCTGCAACATTGTATTTCCTTATAACGTGGTATTCTTACATATTCTTTCGAAATAAAACTATCCTGTGCGTTCTCTTTTGAGGTTACACGCTTAGACACACACGCAACACCAAAGCTTTTCGAGTTACAATGTGTTGTTTAGGAAAAACAAGATAATTTCGCACGATGCGAGATTTCCTTAAAACCTGGTTTCTGACAAATTTTGATGAAAGAAAATTCTCTTGTGGGTTCTCTGTTGAGGCTACACCTTTAGACGTACATGTCACACCAAATCTTTTCGAGTTACAACGTGTTGTTTAGGAGATACAAGCTAATTTTGTTCGATGTGTTATTTCTTCTCGTAAAGGGTTTCCAATATGTACTTATTTGTCTTTACTCTGCAAAATTGTATTTCCTTATAACGTGGTATTCTTACATAATCTTTCAAGAGAAAACTCTCCTGTGCCTTCTCTTTTGAGGCTACACGCTTACACATACACACAACACCAAAGCTTTTCAAGTTACAACATGTTGTTTAGGAAAAAGAAGATGATTTCGCACGATGCGGGATTTCCTTGAAGTGTGGTTTTCTGAAAAATTTTGACGAAAGAAAATTCTCCTGTGGGTTCTCTTTTGAGGCTACACGTTTAGACGAACATGCCACACCAAATCTTTTCGAGTTACAACGTGTTGTTTCGGAGATACAAGCTAATTTTGTAGGATGTGTTAATTATTCTCATAAAGTGTTTCCAAGACTTACATATTTGTCTTTACTCTGCAACACTGTATTTCCTTATAACGTGGTATTCTTACATATTCTTTCGAGAGAAAACTATCCCGTGCTTTCACTTTTGCGGCTACACACTTAGACAAAGAGGCAACACCAAACCTTTTCGAGTTACAACGTGTTGTTTATGAAAAACAAGATAATTTCGCACGATGCAGGATTTCCTTAAAACGTAGTTTTCTGAAAAATTTGATGAAAGAAAATTCTTCAGTGGGTTTTCTTTTGAGGCTACATGTTTAGACGTACACGCCACACCAATTCCTTTCAAGTTACCACGTGTTGTTTAGGAGATACAAGCTAATTTTGTATGATGTGTTATTTCTTCTCGTAAAGTGTTTCCAATATGTACGTATTTGTCTTTACTCTGCAACACTTTATTTCCTTATAACGTGGTATTTTTACATATTCTTTGGAGAGAAAACTCTACTGTGCGTTCTCTTTAGAGGCTACACACTTAGACATACACGCAACGCCAAAGCTTTTCGAGTTACAATGTGCTGTTTAGGAAAAACAAGATAATTTCGCACGATGTGAGATTTCCATAAAACGTGGTTGTCTGAAAAATGTTGACGAAAGAAAGTTCTCCTGTGGATTTTCTTTTGAGGCTACACATGTAGAGGTACGAGCCACACCAAATCTTTTCGAGTAACAACGTGTTGTTTAGGAGATACAAGCTAATTTTGTACGATGCATTATTTCTTCTCTTAAAGTGTTTCCAATACAATTTGTCTTTACTCTGCAACACTGTATTTCCTTATAACGTGGTATTTCTACATATTCTTTCGAGAGAAAACTGTCCTGTGAGTTCTCTTTTGAGGCTACACGCTTAGACATACACGCAACACCAAAGCTTTTCGAGTTAAAACGTGTTGTTTAGGAAAAACAAGATAATTTCGCACGATGCGAGATTTCCTTAAAACGTGGTTTCTGACAAATTTTGATGAAATAAAATTCTCCTGTGGGTTCTCTTTTGAGGCTACACTTTTAGACGTACACGTCACACCAAATCTTTTCAAGTTACAAAGTGTTGTTTAGGAGATACAAGGTAATTTTGAACGATGCGTTATTTCTTCTTGTAAAGTGTTTCCAATATGTATTTTTTTGTCTTTACTCTGCAAAATTGTATTTCCTTATAACGTGGTATTCTTACATACTCTTTCGAGAGAAAACTCTCCTTTGCCTTCTCTTTTGAGGCTCCACGCTTACACATACACGCAACACCAAAGCTTTTCGAGTTACAACATGTTGTTTAGGAAAAAGAAGATGATTTCGCACGATGCGGGATTTCCTTAAAACGTGATTTTCTGAAAATTTTTGAAGAAATGAAATTCTCCTGTAGGTTCTCTATTGAGGCTACACGTTTAGACGTACATGCCACACCAAATCTTTTCGAGTTACAACGTGTTGTTTAGGAGATTCAAGCTAATTTTTTACGATGCGTTCATTCTTCTCGTGAAGTGTTTCCAATACGTACGTATTTGTCTTTACTCTGCAACATTGTATTTCCTTATAACGTGGTATTCTTACATATTCTTTCTAGAGAAAACTATCCTGTGCGTTCTCTTTTGAGGTTACACACTTAGACATACACGCAACACCAAAGATTTTTGAGTTATAACGTGTTATTAAGGAAAAACAAGATAATTTCGCACGATGCGATATATCCTTAAAACGTGGTTACTGACAAATTTTGATGAAAGAAAATTCTCTTGTGGGTTCCCTTTTGAGGCTACACGCTTAGACGTACACGTCACACCAAATCTTTTCGAGTTACAACGTGTTGTTTAGGAGATACAAGCTAATTTTTTACGATGCGTTATTTCTTCTTGTAAAGTGTTTCCAATATGTACTTATTTGTCTTTACTCTGCAAAATTGTATTTCCTTATAACGTGGTATTCTTACATATTCTTTCAAGAGAGAACTCTCCTGTGCCTTCTCTATTGAGGCTCCACGCTTACACATACACGCAACACCAAAGCTTTTCGAGTTACAACATGTTGCTTAGGAAAAAGAAGATGATTTCGCACGATGCAGGATTTCCTTAAAACGTAGTTTTCTGAAAAATTTTGAAGAAAGAAAATTCTCCTGTGGGTTCTCTTTTGAGGCTACACATTTAGACGTACAGGGAACACCAAATCTTTTCGAGTTACAACATGTTGTTTTGGAGATACAAGCTAATTTTGTAAGATGTGTTACTTCTGCTCGTAAAGTTTCCTAATACGTACTTATTTGTCTTTACTCTGCAACACTGTATTTCCTTATAACATGGTATTCTTATATATTCTTTTGAGGGAAACGTCTCCTGTGCGTTCTCTTTTGGGCTACACTCTTAGACATACACACAACACCAAAGCTTTTCGAGTTACAACGTGTTGTATATGAAAAAGAAGATAATTTCACACGATGCGGGATTTCCCTAAAACGTGGTTTTCTGACAAATTTTGACGAAAGAAAATTCTCCTGTGGGTTCTCTTTTGAGGCTTCACGTTTAGAAGTGCATGCCACACCAAATCCTTTCGAGTTACCACGTGTTGTTTAGGAGATACAAGCTAATTTTTTACGATGCGTTATTTCTTCTCGTAAAGTGTTTCCAATAAGTAAGTATTTGCCTTTACTCTGAAACACTGTATTTCCTTATAACGTGGTATTCTTACATGTTCTTTGGAGAGAAAAATCTCCTGTGCGTTCTCTTAAGTGGCTACATGCATAGATATACACGCAACACCAAAGCTTTTCGAGTTACAACGTGTTGTTTAGGAAAAACAAGATAATTTCGCACGATGCGGGATATCCTTAAAACATGGTTTTCTGACAAATTTTGACGAAAGAAAATTCTCTTGTGGGTTCTCTTTTGAGGGTACACGTTTAGACGTACAAGCCACACCAAATCCTTTCGAGTTATAACGTGTTGTTTAGGAGATACAAGCTAATTTTGTACTATGTGTTATTTCTACTCGTTAAGTTTAAGTGTTTCCAATAAGTATGTATTTGTCTTTACTCTGCAACACTGTATTTCCTTATAACGTGGTATTCCTACATATTCTTTCGGGAGAAAACTCTCCTGTGCGTTCTCTTTTGAGGCTACACGCTTAGACATACACGCAACACCAATGCTTTTCGAGTTACAACATGTTGTTTAGGAAAAACAAGATAATTTCGCACGATGCGGGATTTCCTTAAAACGTGGTTTTTGACAAATTTTGACAAAAGAAAACTCTCCTGTGGGTTGTCTTTTGAGGCTACACGTTTAGACGTACACGCCACACCAAATCTTTTCGAGTTAAAGCGTGTTGTTTAGGAGATACAAGCTAATTTTGCATGATGCGTTATTTCTTCTTGTAAAGTGTTTCCAATAAGTATGTATTTGTCTTTACTCTGCAACACTGTATTTCCTTATCACGTGGTATTCTTACATATTCTTTCGAGAGAAAACTATCCTGTGTGTTCTCTTTGGAAGCTACACGCTTAGACATACACGCAACACCAAAGCTTTTCGAGTTACAACGTGTTGATTAGGAAAAACAAGATAATTTCGCCCGATGCGGGATTTCCTTAAAACGTGGTTTTCTGACAAATTTTGACGTAAGAAAATTCTCCTGTGGGTTCTCTTTTGAGGCTACATGTTCAGACGTACACGCCACACCAAATCTTTTTGAGTTACCACGTGTTGTTTTGGAGATACAAGCTAATTTTGTACCATGTGCTATTTCTTCTCATAATGTGTTTCCAATAAGTACGTATACGTCTTTACTCTGCAGCAATATGTTTCCTTATAACGTGGTATTCTTACATATTCTTTCGAGAGAAAACTCTCCTGTGCATTCTCTTTTGAGGCTGCACGCTTAGACATACACCCTACACCAAAGCTTTTCGAGTTAAAACGTGTTGCTTAGGAAGAACAAGATAATTTTTCACGATGCGGGATTTCCTTAAAACGTGGTTTTCTGAAAAATTTTGATGAAAGAAAATTCTCCTGTGGGTTCTCTTTTGAGGCTACACGTTTAGACGTACACGCCACACCAAATCTTTTCGAGTTACAACGTGTTGTTTAGGAGATACAAGCTAATTTTGTACGATGCTTTATTTCATCTCGTAAAGTTTATGGGTTTCCAATACATACATATTTGTCTTTATTCTGCAACATTGTATTTCCTTATAACGTGATATCCTTACAAATTCTATCGAGAAAAAACTCTCCTGTGCGTTCTCTTTTGAGGCTACACGCTTATACATACACGCAACACCAAAGCTTTTCGAGTTACAACGTGTTGTTTAGGAAAAACAAGATAATTTCGCACGATGCGGGATTTCCTTAAAACGTGGTTTTCTGAAAAGTTTTCTCAAAAGAAAATTCTCCTGTGGGTTCTCTTTTGAGGCTACACGTTTAGACGTACATGCCACACAAAATCTTTTCGAGTTACAACTTGTTGTTTAGGAGATACAAGCTAATTTTGTACGTTGCGTTATTTCTTCTGGTAAAGTGTTTCCAATACATACGTATTTGCCTTTACTCTGCAACACTGTATTTCCTTATAAAGTGGTATTCTTACATACTCTTTTGAGAGAAAA
Organism: Apodemus sylvaticus; assembly: GCF_947179515.1. NCBI lineage: Eukaryota > Metazoa > Chordata > Mammalia > Rodentia > Muridae > Apodemus > Apodemus sylvaticus. The sequence goes on along the minus strand of NC_067483.1, from coordinate 418,453 downwards.
CTCTCCTATGCGTTCTCTTTTGAGGCTACACGCTTAGACACAGACGCAACATCAAAGCTTTTTGAGTTACAACGTGTTGTTTAGGAAAAAGAAGATAATTGCGCACGATGCGGGATTTCCTTAAAACGTGGTTTTCTGAAAAATTTTGACGAAAGAAAATTCTCCTGTGGGTTCTCCTTTGAAGCTACACGTTTAGACGTACAGGCCACACCAAATCTTTGTAAGTTACAACGTGTTGTTTAGGAGATACAAGCTAATTTTGTACTATGCTTTATTTCTTCTCGTAAAGTTTTTCCAATACGTATTTGTCTTTACTCTACAACACTGTGTTTCCTAATAACGTGGTATTCTTACATATTCTTTCGAGACAAAACTCTCCTTTGCATTCTCTTTTGAGGCTACACGCTTAGACATACATGCAACAACAAAGCTTTTCGAGTTACAACGTGTTGTTTCCGAAAAAAAAAAAGATAATTTCGCACGATGCGGGATTTCCATAAAACGTGGTTTTCTGACAAATTTTGACGAAAGAAAATTCTCCTGTGGGTTCTCTTTTGAGGCTTCACGTTTAGAAGTGCATGCCACACCAAATCCTTTCGAGTTACCACGTGTTGTTTAGGAGATACAAGCTAATTTTTTACGATGCGTTATTTCTTCTCATAAAGTGTTTCCAATAAGTAAGTATTTGCCTTTACTCTGAAACACTGTATTTCCTTATAACGTGGTATTCTTACATGTTCTTTGGAGAGAAAAATCTCCTGTGCGTTCTCTTAAGTGGCTACACGCATAGACATACACGCAACACCAAAGCTTTTCGAGTTACAACGTGTTGTTTAGGAAAAACAAGATAATTTCGCACGATGCGGGATATCCTTAAAACATGGTTTTCTGACAAATTTTGACGAAAGAAAATTCTCTTGTGGGTTCTCTTTTGAGGGTACACGTTTAGACGTACAAGCCACACCAAATCCTTTCGAGTTATAACGTGTTGTTTAGGAGATACAAGCTAATTTTGTACTATGTGTTATTTCTACTCGTTAAGTTTAAGTGTTTCCAATAAGTATGTATTTGTCTTTACTCTGCAACACTGTATTTCCTTATAACGTGGTATTCCTACATATTCTTTCGGGAGAAAACTCTCCTGTGCGTTCTCTTTTGAGGCTACATGCTTAGACATACACGCAACACCAATGCTTTTCGAGTTACAACATGTTGTTTAGGAAAAACAAGATAATTTCGCACGATGCGGGATTTCCTTAAAATGTGGTTTTTGACAAATTTTGACAAAAGAAAACTCTCCTGTGGGTTGTCTTTTGAGGCTACACGTTTAGACGTACACGCCACACCAAATCTTTTCGAGTTAAAGCGTGTTGTTTAGGAGATACAAGCTAATTTTGCATGATGCGTTATTTCTTCTTGTAAAGTGTTTCCAATAAGTACGTATTTGTCTTTACTCTGCAACACTGTATTTCCTTATCACGTGGTATTCTTACATATTCTTTCGAGAGAAAACTATCCTGTGCGTTCTCTTTGGAAGCTACACGCTTAGACATACACGCAACACCAAAGCTTTTCGAGTTACAACGTGTTGATTAGGAAAAACAAGATAATTTCGCCCGATGCGGGATTTCCTTAAAACGTGGTTTTCTGACAAATTTTGACGTAAGAAAATTCTCCTGTGGGTTCTCTTTTGAGGCTACATGTTCAGACGTACACGCCACACCAAATCTTTTTGAGTTACCACGTGTTGTTTTGGAGATACAAGCTAATTTTGTACCATGTGCTATTTCTTTTCATAATGTGTTTCCAATAAGTACGTATACGTCTTTACTCTGCAGCAATATGTTTCCTTATAACGTGGTATTCTTACATATTCTTTCGAGAGAAAACTCTCCTGTGCATTCTCTTTTGAGGCTGCACGCTTAGACATACACCCTACACCAAAGCTTTTCGAGTTAAAACGTGTTGCTTAGGAAGAACAAGATAATTTTTCACGATGCGGGATTTCCTTAAAACGTGGTTTTCTGAAAAATTTTGATGAAAGAAAATTCTCCTGTGGGTTCTCTTTTGAGGCTACACGTTTAGACGTACACGCCACACCAAATCTTTTCGAGTTACAACGTGTTGTTTAGGAGATACAAGCTAATTTTGTACGATGCTTTATTTCATCTCGTAAAGTTTATGGGTTTCCAATACATACGTATTTGTCTTTATTCTGCAACATTGTATTTCCTTATAACGTGGTATCCTTACAAATTCTATCGAGAAAAAAACTCTCCTGTGCGTTCTCTTTTGAGGCTACACGCTTAGACATACACGCAACACCAAAGCTTTTCGAGTTACAACGTGTTGTTTAGGAAAAACAAGATAATTTCGCACGATGCGGGATTTCCTTAAAACGTGGTTTTCTGAAAAGTTTTCTCAAAAGAAAATTCTCCTGTGGGTTCTCTTTTGAGGCTACACGTTTAGATGTACATGCCACACCAAATCTTTTCGAGTTACAACTTGTTGTTTAGGAGATACAAGCTAATTTTGTACGTTGCGTTATTTCTTCTGGTAAAGTGTTTCCAATACATACGTATTTGCCTTTACTCTGCAACACTGTATTTCCTTATAAAGTGGTATTCTTACATACTCTTTTGAGAGAAAACTCTCCTGTGCGTTCTCTTTTGAGGCTACACGCTTAGACATACATGCAACAACAAAGCTTTTCGAGTTACAACGTGTTGTTTCCGAAAAAAAAAAAAGATAATTTCGCACGATGCCGGATTTCCATAAAACGTGGTTTTCTGACAAATTTTGACGAAAGAAAATTCTCCTGTGGGTTCTCTTTTGAGGCTACACGTTTAAATGTACACGCCACACCAAATCTTTTTGAGATACAACGTGTTGTTTAGGAGATACAAGCTAATTTTTTTAGATGCGTTATTTCTTCTTGTAAAGTTTAAGTGTTTCCAATACGTATGTATTTGCCTTTACTCTGCAACACTGTATTTCTTTATAACGTGGTATTCTTACATATTCTTTCGAGAGAAAACTCTCCTGTGCGTTCCCTTTGGAGGCTACACGCTTAGACATACATGCAACACCAAAGCTTTTCGAGTTACAACGTGTTGTTTAGGAAAAACAAGATAATTTCGCATGATGCGCGATTTCCTTAAAACTTGGTTTTCTGACAAATTTTGAACGAAAGAAAATTCTCCCGTGGGTTCTCTTTTGAGGCTACACATTTAGACGTACAAGCCACACCAAATCCTTTCAAGTTATAACGTGTTGTTTAGGAGATACAAGCTAATTTTGTATTATGTGTTATTTCTACTCGTTAAGTTTAAGTGTTTCCAATAAGTATGTATTTGTCTTTACTCTGCAACACTGTATTTCCTTATAATGTGGTATTCCTACATATTCTTTCGGGAGAAAACTCTCCTGTGCGTTCTCTTTTGAGGCTACACGCTTAGACATACACGCAACACCAATGCTTTTCGAGTTACAACATGTTGTTTAGGAAAAACAAGATAATTTTGCACGATGCGGGATTTCCTTAAAACGTGGTTTTTGACAAATTTTGACAAAAGAAAACTCTCCTGTGGGTTCTCTTTTGAGGCTACACGTTTAGACCTACACGCCACATCAAATCTTTTCGAGTTACAGCGTGTTGTTTTGGAGATACAAGCTAATTTTACATGATGCGTTATTTCTTCTCGTAAAGTGTTTCCCATAAGTACGTATTTGTCTTTACTCTGCAACACTTTATTTCCTTATAACATGGTTTTCTTACATATTCTTTTGAGAGAAAACTATCCTGTGCGTTCTCTTTGGAGGCTACACACTTAGACATACACGCAACACCAAAGCTTTTCGAGTTACAACGTGTTGATTAGGAAAAACAAGATAATTACGCACGATGCGGGATTTCCTTAAAACGTGGTTTTCTGACAAATTTTGACGTTAGAAAATTCTCCTGTGGGTTCTCTTTTGAGGCTACACTTTCAGACGTACATGCCACACCAAATCTTTTTGAGTTACCACGTGTTGTTTCGGAGATACAAGCTAATTTTGTACCATGCGTTATTTCTTCTCATAATGTGTTTCCATTAAGTACGTATATGTCTTTACTCTGCAGCAATATATTTCCTTATAACGTGGCATTCTTACATATTCTTTCGAGAGAAAACTCTCCTGTGCATTCTCTTTTGAGGCTGCATGCTTAGACATACACGCAACACCAAAGCTTTTCTAGTTACAACGTGTTGTTTAGGAAAAACAAGATAATTTCGCACGATGCGGGATTTCCTTAAAACGTGGTTTTCTGACAAATTTTGACGAAAGAAAACTCTCCTGTGGGTTCTCTTTTGAGGCTACACTTTTAGACGAACATGCCTCACTAAATCTTTTTGAGTTACAACGTGTTGTTTAGGACATACAAGCTAATTTTGCAAGATGCGTTATTTCTCTCATAAAGTGCTTCCAATACATACGTATTTGTCTTTACTCTGCCACACTGTATTTCCTTATAACGTGGTATTCTTACATATTCTTTCGAGAGAAAACTCTCCTGTGCGTTCTCTTTTGGGGCTACACGCTTAGACATACACCAAACACCAAAGCTTTTCGAGTTACAACGTGTTGTTTAGGAAAAACAAGATAATTGCGCACGATGCGGGATTTCCTTAAAACGTGGTTTTCTGGAAAATTTTGACGAAAGAAAATTCTCCTGTGGGTTCTCTTTTGAGGCTACACGTTTAGATGTACAGGCTACACACCAAATCTTTTTAAGTTACAACGTGTTGTTTAGGAGATACAAGCTAATTTTTTACGATGCGTTATTTCTTCTCCTAAAGTTTTTCCAATACGTACTTGTCTTTACTCTACAACACTGTGTTTCATAATAACGTGGTATTCTTACATATTCTTTCGAGAAAAAACTCTCCTTTGCATTCTCTTTTGAGGCTACACGCTTAGACATACACGCAACAACAAAGCTTTTCGAGTTACAACGTGTTGTTTCGAAAAAACAAGATAATTTCGCACGAAGCGGGATTTCCATAAAACGTGGTTTTCTGACAAATTTTGAAGAAAGAAAATTCTCCTGTGGGTTCTCTTTTGAGGCTACACATTTAGACTTACACGCCACACCAAATCCTTTCGAGTTACAACGTGTTGGTTAGGAGATACAAGCTAATTTTTTAAGATGCGTTATTTCTTCTCGTAAAGGTTAAATGTTTCCAATACGTATGTATTTGCCTTTACTCTGCAACACTGTATTTCTTTTAACGTGGTAATCTTGCATATTCTTTCGAGAGAAAAACTCTCCTGTGCGTTCTCTTTAGAGGCTACATGCTTAGACATACACGCAACACCAAAGCTTTTCGAATTACAACCTGTTTTAAGTAAATCCCGCATTGTGCGAAATTATCTTGTTTTTCCTACACAACACATTGTAACTCGAAAAGCTTTGGTGTTGCGTGTATGTCTAAACGTGTGGCCTCAAAAGAGAACGCACAGGAGAGTTTTCTCTCGAAAGAATATATAAGAATACCACGTTATAAGGAAATACAGTGTTGCAGAGTAAAGACAATTACGTATGTATTGGAAACACTTTACGAGAAGAAATAACGCATCGTACAAAATTAGCTTGTATCTCCTAAACAACACGATGTAACTCGAAAAGATTTGGTGTGGCGTGTACGTCTAAACGTACAGCCTAAAAGAGAACTCACAGGAGAATTTTCTTTCGTCAAAATTTGTCAGAAAACCACGTTTTATGGAAATCCCGCATCGTGGAAATTATCTTGTTTTTCCTAAACAACATGTTGTAACTCGAAAAGCTTTGGTGCTGCGTGTATGTCTAAGCGTGTAGCCTCAAAAGAGAACACACAAGAGAGTTTTGTCTCGAAAGAATATGTAAGAATACCACGTTATAAGGAAATACAGTGTTGCAGAGTAAAGACAAATAAGTACGTATTGGACACACTTTACGAGAAGAAATAACGCATCTTAAAAAATTAGCTTGTATCTCCTAAACAACACGTTGAAACTCAAAAAGATTTGGTGTGGCGTGTACATCTAAATGTGTAGCCTCAAAAGAGAACCCACAGGAGAATTTTCTTTCGTCAAAATTTGTCAGAAAACCAAGTTTTTAGGAAATCCCGCATCTTGCAAAATTATCTTGTTCTTCCTAAACAACACGGTGTAACTCGAAAAGCTTTGGTGTTGCGTATATGTCTAAGCGTGTAGCCTCAAATGTGAACGCACAGGAGAGTTTTCTCTTGAAAGAATATGTAAGAATACCACATTATAAGGAAATACAGTGTTGCAGAATAAAGACATATACTTACTTATTGGAAACACTTTAGGAGAAGAAATAACGCATCGTACAAAATTAGCTTGTATCTCCTAAACAACACGGTGTAACTTAAAAAGATTTGGTGTGGCCTGTACGTCTAAACGTGTAGCCTCAAAAGAGAACCCATAGAGGAATTTTCCTTAGTCCAAATTTGTCAGAAAACCACTTATTAAGGAAATCCCGCATCGTGCGTAATTATCTTGTTTTTCCTAAACAACACGTTGTAACTTGAAAAGCTTTGGTGTTGCGTGTATGTCTAAGTGCGTAGCCTCAAAGGGGAACGCACAGGAGAGTTTTCTCTCGAAAGAATATGTAAGAATACCGCGTTATAAGGAAATACAGTGAAGCAGAATATAGACAAATACGTACTTATTGGAAACACTTTACGAGAAGAAATAAAGCATCATGCAAAATTAGCTTGTATCTCCTAAAGAACACGTTGTAACTGGAAAAGATTTGGTGTGGTGTGTACGTCTAAACGTGTAGCCTCAAAAGAGAACCCACAGGAGACTTTTCTTTGGTCAAAATTTGTCAAAAACCACTTTTTACGGAAATCCCGCACCGTGCGAAAATATCTTGTTTTTCCTAAACAACACTTTGTAACTCGAAAGGATTTGGTGTTGCATGTATTTCTAATCGTGTAGCCTCAAAAGAGAATGCACAGGAGAGTTTTCTCCCGAAAGAATATGTAGGAATACCACGTTTTAAGGAAATACAGTGTTGCAGAGTAAAGACAAATACATACTTATTGGAAACACTTAAACTTTACGAGTTGAAATAACACATAGTACAAAATTAGCTTGTATCTCCTAAACAACACGTTATAACTCAAAAGGATTTGTTGTGGCATGTACGTCTAAACGTGTACCCTCAAAAGAGAACCCACAGGAGAATTTTATCCTGTGCGTTCTCTTTGGAGGCTACACGCTTAGACATACACGCAACACCAAAGCTTTTCGAGTTACAACGTGTTGTTTAGGAAAAACAAGATAATTTCGCACGATGCGAGATTTCCTTAAAACCTGGTTTCTGACAAATTTTGATGAAATAAAATTCTCCTGTGGGTTCTCTTTTGAGGCTACACTTTTAGACGTACACGCCACACCAAATCTTTTCGAGTTACAACGTGTTGTTTAGGAGATACAAGCTAATTTTGTACGATGCGCTTTTTCTTCTTGTAAGTGTTTCCAATATGTACTTATTTGTCTATATTCTGCAAAATTGTATTTCCGTATAACGTGGTATTCTTACATATTCTTTCGAGAGAAAATTCTCCTGTGCCTTTTCTTTTGAGGCTCCACGCTTACACATACACGCAACACCAATGCTTTTCAAGTTACAACATGTTGTTTAGGAAAAAGAAGATGATTTCACACGATGCGGGATTTCCTTAAAACGTGGTTTTTTGAAAAATTTTGAAGAAAGAAAATTCTCCTGTAGGTTCTCTTTTGAGGCTACACGTTTAGACGTACATGCCACACCAAATCTTTTCGAGTTACAACATGTTGTTTAGGAGATACAAGCTAATTTTTTAAGATGCGTTAATTCTTCTCGTAAAGTGTTTCCAATACGTATATATTTTTCTTTACTCTGCAACATTGTATTTCCTTATAACGTGGTATTCTTACATATTCTTTCAAGAGAAAACTATCCTGTGCATTCTCTTTTGAGGTTACACACTTAGACATACAGGCAACATCAAAGCTTTTTGAGTTATAACGTGTTATTTAGGAAAAACAAGATAATTTCGCACGATGCGAGATTTCCTTAAAACGTGGTTTCTGACAAATTTTGATGAAAGAAAAGTCTCTTGTGGGTTCCCTTTTGAGGCTACACGCTTAGACGTACACGTCACACCAAATTTTTTCGAGTTACAACGTGTTGTTTAGGAGATACAAGCTACTTTTTTACGATGCGTTATTTCTTCTTGTAAAGTCATTCCAATATGTACTTATTTGTCTTTACTCTGCAAAATTGTATTTCCTTATAACGTGGTATTCTTATATAATCTTTCGAGAGAAAACTCTCCTGTGCCTTCTCTTTTGAGGCTTCATGCTTACACATACACGCAACACCAAAGCTTTTCGAGTTACAACATGTTGTTTAGGAAAAAGGAGATGATTTCGCACGATGCAGGATTTCCTTAAAACGTGGTTTTCTGAAAAATTTTGACGAAAGAAAATTCTCCTGTGGGTTCTCTTTTGAGGCTACACGTTTAGACGTACACGGCACACCAAATCTTTTCGAGTTACCACGTGTTGTTTCGGAGATACAAGCTAATTTTGTAAGATGTGTTACTTCTGCTCGTAAAGTTTTCCAATAAGTACTTATTTGTCTTTACTCTACAACAGTGTATTTCCTTATAACGTTGTATTCTTACATATTCTTTCGAGAGAAAACTCTCCTGTGCGTTCTCTTTAGAGGCTACACGCTTAGACATACACGCAACGCCAAAGCTTTTCGAGTTACAATGTGTCGTTTAGGAAATACAAGATAATTTTGCACGATGCGAGATTTCCATAAAACGTGGTTGTCTGAAAAATTTTGACGAAAGAAAGTTATCCTGTGGGTTCTCTTTTGAGGCTACACGTGTAGAGGTACGAGCCACACCAAATCTTTTCGAGTTACAACGTGTTGTTTAGGAGATACAAGCTAATTTTGTACGATGTGTTATTTCTTCTCTTAAAGTGTTTCCAATACGTACGTAGTTGTCTTTACTCTGCAACACTTTATTTCCTTATAACGTGGTATTCTTACATATTCTTTCGAGAGAAAACTCTCCTGTGCGTTCTCTTTTGAGGCTACACGCTTAGACATACACGCAACACCAAAGCTTTTCGAGTTACAACGTGTTGTTTAGGAAAAACAAGATAATTTCGCACGATGCGAGATTTCCTTAAAACGTGGTTTCTGACAAATTTTGATGAAAGAAAATTCTCCTGTGTGTTCTCGTTTGAGGCTACACTTTTAGACGTACACGTCACACCAAATCCTTTCGAGTTACAACGTGTTGTTTAGGAGATACAAGATAATTTTGTAAGATGTGTTATTTCTTCTCGTAAAGTGTTTCCAATATGTACTTATTTGTCTTTACTCTGCAAAATTGTATTTCCTTATAACGTGGTATTCTTACATATTCTTTGGAGTGAAAACTCTCCAGTGCCTTCTCTTCTGAGGCTCCACGCTTACACATACACGCAACACCATAGCTTTTCGAGTTACAACATGTTGTTTAGGAAAAAGAAGATGATTTCGCACGATGCGGGATTTCCTTAAAATGTGGTTTTCTGAAAAATTTTGAATAAAGAAAATTCTCCTGTGGGTTCTCTTTTGAGGCTACACGTTTAGACGTACACGCCACACCAAATCCTTTCAAGTTACCACGTGTTGTTTAGGAGATACAAGCTAATTTTGTACGAAGCATTATTTCTTCTCGTAAAGTGTTTCCAATACGTACTTATTTGTCTTTAATCTGCTACACTGTATTTCCTTATAACATGGTATTCTTACATATTATTTCGAGGGAAAACTCTCCTGTGCGTTCTCTTTTGAGGGGACACGCTTAGACAAACATGCAACGCCAACGCTTTTCGAGTTACAATGTGTTGTTTAGGAAAAACAAGATAATTTAGCACGATGCGAGATTTCCATAAAACGTGGTTTTCTGAAAAATTTTGACGAAAGAAAGTTCTCCTGTGGGTTCTCTTTTGAGGCTACACGTGTAGAGGTACGAGCCACACCAAATCTTTTCGAATTACAACGTGTTGTTTAGGAGATATAAGCTAATTTTTTACGATGCGTTAATTCTTCTCATAAAGTGTTTCCAATAAGTACATATTTGTCTTTACACTGCAGCATTATATTTCCTTATAGCGTGGTATTCTTACATATTCCTTCGAGAGAAAACTATCCTGTGCGTTCCCTTTTGAGGCTACACACTTAGACATACAGGCAACACCAAAGCTTTTCGAGTTACAACGTGTTGTTTATGGAAAACAATATAATATAGTACGATGCGGGATTTCCTTAAAACGTGGTTTTCTGACAAATTTTGACGAAAGAAAATTCTCCTGTGGCTTCTGTTTTGAGGCTACACGTTTAGACGTGCACGCCACACCAAATCCTTCCGAGTTACAACATGTTGTTTAAGAGATACAAGCTAATTTTGTATGATGCGTTATTTCTTTTCGTAAAGTGGTTCCAATACATATGTATTTGTCTTTACTCTGCAACACTGTATTTCCTTATAACGTTGTATTCTTACATGTTCTTTCGAGAGAAAACTCTCCTGTGCATTCTGTTTAGAGGCTACATGCTCAGACATACACGCAACACCAAAGCTTTTCGAGGTACAACGTGTTGTTTAGGAAAAACAAGATAACTTTGCACGAAGCGGGATTTCCTTAAAACGTGGTTTTCTGACAAATTTTGACGAAAGAAAGTTCTCCTGTAGGTTCTCTTTTGAGGCTACACGTGTAGACGTACGAGCCACACCAAATATTTTTCAGTTACAACGTGTTGTTTAGGAGACACAAGCAAATATTGTATGATGCGTTATTTCTTCTCGTAAAGTGTTTCCAATACGTACATATTTGTCTTTACTCTGCAACACTGTATTTCCTTATAACATGGTATTCTTACATATTTTTTCGAGGGAAAACTCTCCTGTGCATTCTCTTTTGAGGCTACACGATTAGACAAACACGCAACACCAAAGCTTTTCGAGTTACAACGTGTTGTTTAGGAAAAAGAAGATGATTTCGCATGATGCGGGATTTCCTAAAAACCTGGTTTTCTGAAAAATTTTGACGAAAGAAAATTCTCCTGTGGGTTCACTTTTGAGGCTACATATTTAGACGTACACGTCACACCAAATCTTTTCGAGTTACATTGTGTTGTTTAGGAGATACAAGCTAATTTTTTATAATGCGTTAATTCTCGTAAAGTGTTTCCCATACGTACGTATTTGTCTTTACTCTGCAACACTGTATTTCCTTATAACGTGGTATTCTTACATATTCTTTCGAGAGAAAACTATCCTGTGCATTCCCTTTTGAGGCTAAACACTTAGACATACAGGCAACACCAAAGCTTTTTGAGTTACAACGTTTTTTTTATAAAAAACAAGATACTTTCGCACGATGCCGGATTTCCTTAAAACATGGTTTTCTGACAAATTTTGACGAAAGAAAATTATTCTTTTGGTTCTCTTTTGAGGCTTCACGTTTCGACGTGCACGTCACACCTAATCCTTTCGAGTTACCACGTGTTGTTTAGGACATACAAGCTAATTTTGTACGAAGCTTTATTTCTTCTCGTAAAGTGTTTCCAATATTTACGTATTTGTCTTTACTCTGCAACACTGTATTTCCTTATAACGTGGTATTCTTACACATTCTTTCGAGATAAAACTAACCTGTGCGTTCCCTTTTGAGGCTACACACTTAGACATACAGGCAACACCAAAGCTTGTCAAGTTACAACGTGTTGTTTATGAAAAAGAAGATAATTTCGCACGATGCGTGATTTCCTTAAAACTTGGTGTTCTGACAAATTTTGACGAAAGAAAATTCTCCTGTGGGTTCTCTTTTGAGGCTACACATTTAGACGTGCACGCCACACCATATCCTTTTGAATTACCACGTGTTGTTTAGGAGATACAAGCTAATTTTGTACGATGCATTATTTATTCTCGTAAAGTGTTTCCAATATTTACGTATTTGTCTTTACTCTGCAACACTGTATTTCCTAATAACATTGTATTCTTACATGTTCTTTCGAGAGAAAACTCTCCGGTGCGTTCTCTTTAGAGGCTACACGCTTAGACATACACGCAACACCAAAGCTTTTCGAGTTACAACGTGTTGTTTAGGAAAAACAGGATAATTTTGCACGATGCGGGATATCCTTAAAACGTGGTTTTCTGACAAATTTTGACGAAAGAAAGTTCTCCTGTGCGTTGTCTTTTGAGGCTACAGGTTTAGACGTACACGCCACACCAAATCTTTTCGAGTTACAACTTGTTGTTTAGGAGATACAAGCAAATTTTGTTCGATGCGTTATTTCTTCTTGTAAAGTGTGTCCAATATGTACTTAATTGTCTTTACTCTGCAACACTGTATTTCCTTATAACGTGATATTCTTACATATTCTTTCGAGGAAAAACTCTCCTGTGCGTTCTCTTTTGGGCTACACGCTTAGACATACACGCAGCACCAAAGCTTTTCGAGTTACAACGTGTTGTTTAGGAAAAACAAGATAATTTCGCACAATGCAGGACTTCCTTAAAACGTGGTTTTCTGAAAAAATTTTGACCAAAGAAAATTCTCCTGTGGGTTCTCTTTTGATGCTACACGTTTAGATGTAAACACCACACCAAATCTTTTCGAGTTACAACGTGTTGTTTACACCAAAGCTTTTCGAGTTACAACGTGTTGTTTAGGAAAAACAAGATAATTTCGCACGATGCGGGATTTCCTTAAAACGTGGTTTTCTGACATATTTTGACGAAAGAAAATTCTCCTGTAGGTTCTCTTTTGAGGCTACACGTTTCAACGTACACGCCACACAAAATCTTTTCGCGTTACAACGTGTTGTTTAGGAAATACAAGCTAATTTTGTACGATGTATCATTCCTTCTCGTAAAGTGTTTCCAATATGTATGTATCTGTCTTTACTCAGCAACACTGTATGTCCTTATAACGTGGTATTCTTACATATTCTTTCGAGAGAATACTCTCTTGTGCGTTCTCTTTTGAGGCTACACGCTTCGACATACATGCAAAACCAAAGCTTTTCGAGTTACAACGTGTTGTTTAGGAAAAACCAGATAATTTCACACGATGCCGGATTTCCTTAAAACGTGGTTTTCTGAAAAAATTTTGACGAAAGAAAATTCTCCTGTGGGTTCTCTTTTGAGGCTACACCTTTAGATGTAAACACCACACCAAATCCTTTCGAGTTACTACGTGTTGTTTAGGAGATACAAGCTAATTTTTTCCCATGCATTATTTCTTCTCGTAAAGTGTTTCAAATACGTACATAATTGTCTTTACTCTGTAACACTGTTTTTCCATATAACGTAGTATTCCTACATATTCTTTCGAGAGAAAACTCTCCTGTGCGTTCTCTTTTGAGGCTACATTCTTAGACATACACCCAATACCAAAGCTTTTTGAGTTACAACGTGTTGTTTAGGAAAAACAAGATAATTTCGCACGATGTGGGATTTCCTTAAAACGTGGTTTTCTGACAAATTTTGACCAAAGAAAATTCTACTGTGGGTTCTCTTATAAGGCTACACTTTTAGACGTACACGCCACACCAAATCTTTTCGAGTTACGACGTGTTGTTTAGGAGAAACAAGCTAATTTTGTACGATGCAATATTTCGTCTGGTAAAGTGTTTCCAATACGTATGTAATTGTCTTTATTCTGCAACACTGTTTTTCCTTATAACTTGGTATTGTTACATATTCTTTCGAGAGAAAACTCTCCTGTGCATTCTCTTTTGAGGCTACACGCTTAGACTTACACGATACACCAAAGCTTTTCGAGTTACTACTTGTTGTTTAGGAAAAACAAGATAATTTCGCACGATGCGGGATTATTTTAAAATGTGGTTTTCTGACAAATTTTGACCAAAGAAAATTCTCCAGTGTATTCTCTTTAGATGCTACACGTTTAGAGGTACATGCCACACCAAATCTTTTCGAGTTACAACGTGCTTTTTAGTAAATACAAGCTAATTTTGTACGATGCATTATTTCTTCTCGTAAAGTGTTTCCAATATGTATGCATCTGTCTTTACTCTGCAACACTGTATTTCCTTATAACGTGGTATTCTTTCATATTCTTTCTAGAGAAAACTCTCCTGTGCGTTCTCGTTTGAGGCTACACGCTTAGACATACACGCAGAACCAAAGCTATTTGAGTCACAACGTGTTGTTTAGGAAAAACAAGATAATTTCGCACGATGGGGGATTTCCTTAATACGTGGTTTTCTGACAAATTTTGACGAAAGAAAATTCTCCTGTGGGTTCTCTTTTGAGGCTACACGCCACACCAGATCTTTTCGAGTTACAACGCGTTGTTTAGGAGATACAAGCTAATTTTGTACGATGCGTTATTTCTTCTCGTAAAGTGTTTCCAATACGTACGTATTTGTCTTTACTCTGCAACACTGTATTTCCTTATAACGTGGTATTCTTATATATTCTTTCGAGAGAAAACTCTGCTGTGCTTTCTCTTTGAGCTGACACGTTTAGACATACACGCAACACCAAAGCTATTCGAGTTAAAACCTGTTGTTAGGGAAACACAAGATAATTTCGCACGATGCGGGATTTCCTTAAAACATGGTTTTCTGACAAATTTTGACGAAAGAAAATTCTCCTGTGGGTTCTCTTTTGAGGCTACACATTTCAACGTACATGCCACACCAAATCTTTTCGAGTTACAGCGTGTTGTTTAGGAAATACAAGCTAATTTTGTACGATGTATTATTCCTTCTCGTAAAGTGTTTCCAATACGTATGTATCTGTCTTTACTCTGCAACACTGTATTTCCTTATAACGTGGTATTCTTACATATTCTTTCGAGAGAATACTCTACTGTGCATTCTCTTTTGAGGCTACACGCTTAGACATACACGCAACACCAAAGCTTTTCGAGTTACAACGTGTTGTTTAGCAAAAACAAAATAATTTCGCACGATGCGGGATTTCCTTAAAACGTGGTTTTCTGAAAAAATTTTGATGAAAGAAAATACTCCTGTGGGTTCTCTTTTGAGGCTACACGTTTAGATGTAAACACCACATCAAATCCTTTTGAGTCACAACGTGTTGTTTAGGAGATACAAGCTAATTTTATACCATGCGTTATTTCTTCTCGTAAAGTGTTTCCAATACGTACATATTTGTCTTTACTCTGCAACACTGTATTTCCATATATCGTGGTTTTCTTACATATTCTTTCGAGAGAAACCTCTCCTGTGCATTCTCTTTTGAGGCTACATGCTTAGACATACACGCAACACCAAAGCTTTTCGAGTTACAACGTGTTGTTTTGGAAAAACAAAATAATTTCTCACGATGCGGGATTTCCTAAAAACGTGGTTTTCTGAAAACTTTTGACGAAAGAAAATACTCCTGTGGGTTCTCTTTTGAGGCTACACGTTTAGACGTACACGCCACACGAAATCCTTTTGAGTCACAACGTGTTGTTTAGGAGATACAAGCTAATTTTGTAGATGCGTTATTTCTTCTCGTTAAGTGTTTCCAATACGTACATATTTGTCTTTACTCTGCAACACTGTATTTCCATATATCGTGGTTTTCTTACATATTCTTTCGAGAGAAACCTCTCCTGTGCGTTCTCTTTTGAGGCTACATGCTTAGACATACACGCAACACCAAAGCTTGTCGAGTTACAACGTGTTGTTTTGGAAAAACAAAATAATTTCGCACTATGCGGGATTTCCTTAAAACGTGGTTGTCTGACAAATTTTGATGAAAGAAAATTCTCCTGTGGGTTCTCTTTTGAGGCTACATGTTTAGACGTACACGCCACATGAAATCTTTTCCAGTTACAACGTGTTGTTTAGGAGATACAAGCTAATTTTGTAGATGCGTTATTTCTTCTCGTTAAGTGTTTCCAATACGTATGTATTTGTCTTTACTCTGCAACACTGTATTACCTTATAACGTGGTATTCTTACATATTCTTTCGAGAGAAAACTCTCCTGTGCATTCTCTTTAGAGGCCACACGTTTAGACATATACGCAACCCAAAAGCTTTTCGAGTTACAACGTGTTGTTTAGGAAAAACAAGATAATTTCGCATGATGCAGGATTTCCTTAAAACGTGGTTTTCTCAAAAAATTTTGGCGAAAGAAAATTCTCCTGTGGGTTCTCTTTTGAGGCTACACGTTTAGATGTAAACACCACACCAAACCTTTTCGAGTTACAACGTGTTGTTTAGGAGATACAAGCTAATTTTTTACCATGCGTTATTACTTCTCATAAAGAGTTTCCAATATATACATATTGGTCTTTACTCTGCAACACTGTATTTCCAAATAACGTGGTATTCTTACATATTCTTTCGAGAGAAAACTCTCCTGTGCATTCTCTTCTGAGGCTACACGCTTAGACATACACGCAACACCAAAGCTTTTCGAGTAAGAACGTGTTGTTTAGGAATAACAAGATAATTTCGCACGATGAGGGATTTCCTTAAAACGTGGTTTTCTGACAAATTTTGACGAAAGAAAATTCTCCTGTGGGTTCCCTTTTGGGGCTACATGTTTAGACGTACACGCCACACCAAATCTTTTCGAGTTACAAGTGTTGTTTAGGAGATACAAGCTATTTTTGTACGATACATTATTTCTTCTCGTAAAGTGTTTCCAATAAGTACCTATTTGTCTTTACTCTGCAACACTGTATTTCCTTATAACGTGGTATTCTTACATATTCTTTCAAGAGAAAACTCTTCTGTGCGTTCTCTTCTGAGGCTACACGCTTAGACATACACGCAACACAAAAGCTTTTTGAGTTACAACGTGTTGTTTAGGAAAAACAAGATAATTTTGCACGATGCGGGATTTCCTTAAAAGGTGGTTTTCTGACAAATTTTGACGAAAGAAAATTCTCCTGTGGGTTCTCTTTTGAGGCTACACGTTTAGATGTAAACACCACACCAAATCTTTTCGAGTTACAACGTGTTGTTGAGGAGGTACAAGCTAATTTTTTACCATGAGTTTTTTCCTCTCGTAAAGTGTTTCCATACGTACATATTTGTCTTTACTCTGCAACACTGTATTTCCATATAACGTGGTATTCTTAAATATTCTTTCGAGAGAAAACTCTCCTGTGCGTTCTCTTTTGAGGCTACACGCTTAGACATACACGCAACACCAAAACTTTTCGAGGTACAAGGTATTGTTTAGGAAAAACAAGATAATTTCGCACGATGCGGGATTTCCATAAAACGTGGTTTTCTGACAAATTTTGACGAAAGAAAATACTCCTGTGGGTTCACTTTTGAGGCTACACGTTTAGATGTAAACGCCACAACAAATCTTTTCGAGTTACAACGTGTTGTTTAGGAGATACAAGCTAATTTTTTACCATGCGAGAAGAAATACCGAATGTTGCAGAGTAAAGACAAATACATAAGTATTGGAAACACTTTATGAGAAGAAATAATGCATCGTACAAAATTAGCTTGTATCTCCTAAACAACACGTTGTAACTCGAAAAGAATTGGTGTGGCATGTATGTCTAAAGGTGTAGCCTCAGAAGAGATCCCATAGGAGAATTTTCTTTCATCAAAATTTTTCAGAAAATCACGTTTTAAGGAAATCCCGCATCGTGCGAAATTATCTTGTTTTTCCTAAACAACACGTTGTAACTCGAAGAGCTTTGGTGTTGCATGTATGTCTTAGTGTGTAGCCTCAAAAGGGAACACACAGGATAGTTTTCTCTCGAAAGAATATGTAAGAATACCACGAATAAGGAAATACAGTGTTGCAGAGTAAAGACAAATACGTACGTATAGGAAACACTTTACTAGAAGAATTAACGCGTCTTACAAAATAAGCATGTATCTCCTTAACAACACGTTGTAACTCGAAAAGATTTGGTGTGGCATGTATATCTAAACGTGTAGCCTCAAATGAGAACCCACAGGAGAATTTTCTTTCGTCAACATTTTTCAGAAAACCACGTTTTAAGGAAATCCCGCATCATGCCAAATCATCTTCTTTTTCCTAAACAACATGTTTTAACTCGAAAAGCTTTGGTGTTGCGTGTAGGTCTAAGCGTGGAACCTCAAAAGAGAAGGCACAGGAGAGTTTTCTCTCGAAAGAACACGTAAGAATTCAACGTTATAAGGAAATACAGTGTTGAAGAGTAAAGACAAATACAAATGTATTGGAAACACTTTGCAAGAAGAAATAACGCATCGTACAAAATTAGCTTGTATCTCCTAAACAACACGTGGTAACTCGAAAGGATTTGGTGTGACGTGTACATCTAAATGCGTAGCCTCAAAAGAGAACCCACAGGAGAATTTTCTTTCGTCAAAATTTGTCAGAAAACCACGATTTAAGGAAATCCTGCATCGTGCGAAGTTATCTTGTTTTTCATAAACAACACGTTGTAACTCGAAACGCTTTGGTGTTGCCTGTATGTCTAAGTGTGTAGCCTCAAAAAGGAACGCCCAGGATAGTTTTCTCTCGAAAGATTATGTAAGAATACCTCGTTATAAGGAAATACAGTGTGGCAGAGTAAAGACAAATACGTACATATTGGAAACACTTTACGAGAAGAATTAGCGCATCATAAAAAATTAGCTTATATCTCCTAAACAACACGTTGTAATTCGAAAAGATTTGGTGTGGCGTGTACGTCTAAACGTGTAGCCTCAAAAGAGAACACACAGGAGAATTTTCTTTCGTTAAAATTTTTCATAAAACCACGTATTTAGGAAATCCCGCATCGTGCAACATCATCTTCTTTTTCCTAAACAACATGATGTAACTCGAAAAGCTTTAGTCTTCCGTGTATGTCTAAGCATGGAGCCTCAAAAGAGAAGGCACAGGAGAGTTTTCTCTCGAAAGAATATGTAAGAATACCACATTATAAGGAAATACAATTTTGCAGAGTAAAGTCAAATAAGTACATATTGGAAACACTTTATGAGAAGAAATAACGCATCATAAAAAATTAGCTTGTATCTCCTAAACAACACGTTGTAACTCAAAAAGATTTGGTGTGACGTGTACGTCTAAACGTGTAGCCTCAAAAGAGAACCGACAGGAGAATTTTCTTTCATCAAAATTTGTCAGAAACCACGTTTTAAGGAAATCTCGCATCGTACGAAACTATCTTGTTTTCCCTAAACAATACGTTGTAACTCGAAAAGCTCTGGCGTTATGTGTATGTCTAAGCATGTAGCCTCAAAGGAGAACGCACAGGAGAGTTTTCTTTCGTCAAAATTTGTCAAAACCCACGTTTTAAAGAAATCCCGCATTGTGCGAAATTATCTTGTTTTTCCTAAACAACATGTTGTAACACGAAAAGGTTTGGTGTTGCGGGTATATCTAAGCGTGTAGCCTCAAAAGAGAACGCACAGGAGAGTTTTCTCCCAAAAGATTATATAGTAATACCACATTATAAGGAAATACAGTGTTGCAGAGTAAAGACAAATACATACTTATTGGAAACACTTAAACTTTATGAGTAGAAATAACACATAGTACAAAATAAGCTTGTATCTCCTAAACAACACGATATAACTCGAAAGGATTTGGTGTGGCTTATACGTCTAAACGTGTACCCTCAAAAGAGAACCCACAGGAGAATTTTCTTTCGTCAAAATTTGTCAGAAAACCACGTTTTAAGGAAATCCCGCATCGTGCGAAATTATCTTGTTTTTCCTAAACAACAAATTGTAATTCGAAAAGCTTTGGTGTTGCGTGTATGTTTAATCGTGTAGCCTCAAAAGAGAACGCACAGGAGAGTTTTCTCTCGAAAGAATATGTAAGAATACCACGTTATAAGTAAATACAGTGTTGCAGAGTAAAGACAAATACATACTTATTGGAAACACTTAAACTTTACAAGAAGAAATAAGGCATCATACAAAATTAGTTTGTATCTCCTAACCAACACGTTATAACTCGAAAAGATTTGGTGTGGTGTGTACGTCTAACGTGTAGCCTCAAAGGAGAACCACAGGACAATTTTCTTTCATCAATATTTGTCAGAAAACCACGTTTTAAGGAAATCCTGAATCGTGCGAAATTATCTTGTTTTTCCTAAACAACACGTTGTAACTCGAAAAGCTTTGGTGTTGCGTGTATGTCTAAGCGTGTAGCCTCAAAAGAGAGTGCACAGGAGAGTTTTCTCTCGAAAGAATATGTAAGAATACCACGTTATATGGAAATACATTGCTGCAGAGTAAAGACAAATAAGTACGTATTGGAAACACTTTACTAGAGGTAATAACGCATCGTACAAAATTAGCTTGTATCTCCTAAACAAAACGTTGTAACTCGAAAAGATTTGGTGTGGCGTTTACAACTAAACATGTAGCCTCAAAAGAGAACCCACTGGAGAATTTTCTTTCGTCAAAATTTTTCAGAAAACCACGTTTTAAGGAAATCCCGCATCGTGTGAAATTATCTTGTTTTTCCTAAACAACAGGTTGTAATTCGAAATGCTTTGGTGTTGCGTGTATGTCTAAGCATGTAGCCTCTAAAGAGAACGCATAGGAGAGTTTTTCTATCGAAAGAATATGCAAGATTACCACGTTATAAGGAAATACAGTGTTGCAGAGTAAAGGCAATTACGTACGTATTGGACACATTTAAACTTTACGAGAAGAAATAACGCATCTTAAAAAATTAGCTTGTATGTCCTAACCAACACGTTTTAACTCGAAAGGATTTGGTGTGGCGTGTACGTCTAAACGTGTAGCCTCAAAAGAGAACCCACAGGAGTATTTTCTTTCATCAAAATTTGTCAGAAAACCACGTTTTAAGGAAATCCCGCATCATGCGAAATTATCTTGTTTTTCCTAAACAACACATTGTAACTCGAAAAGCTTTGGTGTTGCGTGTATGTCTAAGCGTGTAGCCTCAAAAGAGAATGCACAGGAGAGTTTTCTCTCGAAAGAATATGTAAGAATACCACGTCATAAGGAAATACAGTGTTGCAGAGTAAAGACAAATACGTACTTATTGGAAACACTTAAACTTTACGAGAAGAAATAAGGCATCATACAAAATTAATTTGTATATCCTAAACAACACGCTGTAACTCAAAAAGATTTGGTGTGGCGTGTACGTCTAAACGTGTAGCCTCAAAAGAGAACCAACAGGAGGGTTTTCTCTCATCAAAATTTGTCAAAACCCACGTTTTAAAGAAATCCCGCATCGTTCGAAATTATCTTGTTTTTCCTAAACAACATGTAACTCGAAAAGGTTTGGTGTTGCGGGTATATCTAAGCGTGTAGCCTCAAAAGAGAACGCACAGGAGAGTTTTCTCCCAAAAGATTATGTAGGAATACCACATTATAAGGAAATACAGTGTTGCAGAGTAAAGACAAATACATACTTATTGGAAACACTTAAACTTTACGAGTAGAAATAATACATAGTACAAAATAAGCTTGTATCTCCTAAACAACACGATATAACTCGAAAGGATTTGGTGTGGCTTGTACGTCTAAACATGTACCCTCAAAAGAGAACCCACAGGAGAATTTTCTTTCGTCAAAATTTGTCAGAAAACCAAGTTTTAAGGAAATCCCGCATCATGCGAAATTATCTTGTTTTTCCTAAACAACACGTTGTAACTCGAAAAGCTTTGGTGTTGCGTGTATGTCTAAGCGTGTAGCCTCCAAAGAGAACGCACAGGAGAGTTTTCTCTCGAAAAAATATGTAAGAATAACACGTTATAAGGAAATACAGTGTAGCAGAGTAAAGGCAAATACAAACATATTGGAAACACTTAAACATTAGGAGAAGAAATAACGCACCGTAAAAAAATTAGCTTATATCTCCTAAACAACACATTGTAACTCAAAAATATTTGGTGTGGCGTGTACATCTAAACGTGTAAATTCAAAAGAGAACCCACAGGAGAATTTTCTTTAGTCAAAATTTGTCAGAAAACCACGTTTTATGGAAATCCCGCAACGTGCGAAATTATCTTGTTTTTCCGAAACAACACGTTGTAACTCGAAAAGCTTTGTTGTTGCGTGTATGTCTAAGCGTGTAGCCTCAAAAGAGAATGCAAAGGAGAGTTTTTTTCTCGAAAGAATATGTAAGAATACCACGTTATTAGGAAACACAGTGTTGTAAAGACAAATACTTACGTATTGGAAAAACTTTACGAGAAGAAATAACGCATCGTACAAAATTAGCTTGTATCTCCTAAACAACACGTTGTAACTTAAAAAGATTTGGTGTGGCCTGTACGTCTAAACGTGTAGCCTCAAAAGAGAACCCACAGGAGAATTTTCTTTCGTCAAAATTTTTCAGAAAACCACGTTTTAAGGAAATCCCGCATCGTGCGAAATTATCTTGTTTTTCCTAAACAACATGTTGTAACTCGAAAAGCTTTGGTGTTGCGTGTATGTCTAAGCGTGTAGCCTCAAAAGAGAACACACAGGAGAGTTGTATCTCGATAGAATTTGTAAGAATACCACGTTAAAAGGAAATACAGTGTTGCAAAGTAAAGACAAATACATATGTATTGGAAACCCATAACCTTACGAGATGCAATAAAGCATCGTACAAAATTAGCTTGTATCTCCTAAACAACACGTTGTAACTCGTAAAGATGTGGTGTGGCGTGTACGTCTAAACGTGTAGCCTCAAAAGAGAACCCACAGGAGAATTTTTTTCGTCAAAATTTTTCAGAAAACCACGGTTTACGGAAATCCTGTATCGTGCGAAATTATCTTGTTTTTCCTAAACAACACGTTGTAACTCGAAAGGCTTTGGTGTTGCGTGTATGTCTAAGCATGTAGCCTCAAAAGAGAACGCACAGGAGAGTTTTTTCTCAATAGAATTTGTAAGAATACCACGTTATAAGGAAATACAGTGTTGCAGAGTAAAGACAAATACTTATGTATTGGAAACCCATAAACTTTACGAGATGAAATAAAGCATCGTACAAAATTAGCTTGTATCTCCTAAAAAACACGTGGTAACTCGAAAAGATTTGGTGTGGCGTGTACGTCTAAACGTGTAGCCTCAAAAGAGAACCCACAGGACAATTTTCTTTCGTCAAAATTCGTCAGAAAACCACGTTTTAAGAAAATCCCTCATCGTGAGAAATTATCTTGTTCTTCCTAAACAACACGTTTTAACTCGAAAAGATTTGGTGTTGGGTGTATGTCTAAGTGTGTAGCCCCAAAAGAGAACACACAGGAGAGTTTTCTCTCGAAAGAATATGTAAGAATACCACGTTATAAGGAAATACAGTGTGGCAGAGTAAAGACAAATACGTATGTATTGGAAGCACTTTACGAGAAGAAAAGAGAACCCACAGGAGAGTTTTCCTTCGATAAAATTTGTCAGAATATCACATTTTAAGGAAATACCGCATAGTGCGAAATTATCTTGTTTTTCCTAAACAACACGTTGTAACTCGAAAAGCTTTGGTGTTGCGTGTATGTCGAAGCGTGTAGCCTCCAAAGAGAACGCACAGGAGAGTTTACTGTCGAAAGAATTTTTTAAGAATACCACGTTATAAGGAAATACAGTGTTGCAGAGTAAAGGCAAATACATACGTATTGGAAACACTTAAACTTTACGAGAAGAAATAACGCTTCATAAAAAAATTAGCTTGTATCTCCTAAACAACACGTTGTAACTCGAAAGGATTTGGTGTGGCGTGTACGTTTAAACATGTAGCCTCAAAAGAGAACCCACAGGAGAATTTTCTTTCGTCAAAATTTGTCCAAAAACCACGTTATAAGGAAATCCCTCATCGTGGGAAATTATCTTGTTTTTCCTAAACAAAATGTCGTAACTCGAAAAGCTTTGGTGTTGTGTGTATGTCTAAGCGTGTAGCCTCAAAAGAGAAGGCACAGGAGAGTTTTCTCTCGAAAGAATATGTAAGAATACCACGTTATAAGGAAATACAATGTTGCAGAGTAAAGACATATTCTTACTTATTGGAAAATCTTTACGAGAAGAAATAACCTATCGTACAAAATTAGCTTGTATCTCCTAAACAACACGTTGTAACTTAAAAAGATTAGGTGTGGCCTGTACATCTAAACGTGTAGCCTCAAAAGAGAACCCATAGGAGAATTTTCCTTGGTCAAAATTTGTCAGAAAACCACTTATTAAGGAAATCCCACAGCGCACGAAATTATCTGGTTTTTCCTAAACAACACGTTGTAACGCGAAAAGCTTTGGTGTTGCCTGTATGTCTAAGCGTGTAGCCTCAAAGGGGAACACACAGGAGAGTTTTCTCTCGAAAGAATATGTAAGAATACCACGTTATAAGGAAATACAGTGTTGCAGACTAAAGGCAAATACGTACCTATTGGAAACACTTTACGAGAAGAAATAACGCATCGTACAAAATTAGCTTGTATCTCCTAAACAACACGTTGTAAATCGAAAAGATTTGGTGTGGCCTGTACTTCTAAACGTGTAGCCTCAAAAGAGAACCCACAGGACAATTTTCTTTCGTCAAAATTTGTCAGAAAACCACGTTTTAAGGAAATCCCGCATCGTGAGAAATTATCTTGTTCTTCCTAAACAACACGTTTTAACTTGAAAAGCTTTGGTGTTGGGTGTATGTCTAACCATGTAGCCCCAAAAGAGAATGCAGAGGAGAGTTTTCTCTAGAAAGAATATGTAAGAATACCACCTTATAAGGAAATACAGTGTTGCAGAGTAAAGACAATTACATACTTATTGGAAAAACTTTACGAGAAGAAATAACGCATCGTACAAAATTAACTTGTGTCTCCTAAACAACATGTTGTAACTTAAAAAGATTTGGTGTGGCAAGTACGTCTAAACGTGTAGTCTCAAAAGAGAACCCATAGGATAATTTTCTTTGGTCAATATTTGTCAGAAAACCACGTATTAAGGAAATCCCTCATCGTGCGAAATTATCTTGTTTTTCCTAAACAACACGTTGTAACTTGAAAAGCTTTGGAGTTGCGTGTATGTCTAAGCGTGTAGCCTCAAAAGAGGATGCACAGGAGAGTTTTCTCTCGAAAGAATATGTAAGAATACCACGTTATAAGGAAATACAGTGTTGCAGACTAAAGGCAAATACATACATATTGGAAACACTTTACGAGAACAAATAACGCATCGTACAAAATTAGCTTGTATCTCCTAAACAACACGTTGTAACTCGAAAAGATTTGGTGTGGCGTGTACGTCTAAACGTGTAGCCTCAAAAGAGAACCCACAGGAGAATTTTCTTTCGTAAAAATTTGTCAGAAAACCACTTATTAAGGAAATCCTGCATCGTGCGAAACTATCTAGTTTTCCTACACAACACATTGTTACTCGAAAATATTTGCTGTTGCGTGCATGTCTAAGCATGTAGCCTCAAAAGAGAACGCACAGGAGAGATTTCTCTCGAACGAGTATGTAAGAATACCACGATATAAGGAAATACATTGTGGCAAATTAAAGATAAATACGTACCTTTTGGAAACTCTTAAACTTTACAAGAAGATATAAAGCATCGTAAAAAATTAGCTTTTATCTCCTAAACAACACGTTGTAACTCGCAAAGATTTGGTGTGGCATGTACGTCTAAACGTGTAGCCTCAAATGAAAACCCACAGAATTTTTTTTCGTCAAAATTTTTCAGAAAACCACGTTTTAAGGAAATCCAGCATCGTGCGAAATTATCTTGTATTTCCTAAGCAACACATTGTAAGTCGAAAAGCTTTGGTGTTGCGTGTATGTCTAAGCGTGTAGCCTCCAAAGAGAACGCACAGGAGAGTTTTCTCTCGAAAGAACATGTAAGAATACCACGTTGTAAGGAAATACAGTGTTGCAGAGTAAAGAAAGATACGTATGTATTGGAAACCCACAAACTTTACGAGATGAAATAAAGCATCGTACAAAATTAGCTTGTATCTCCTAAACAACACTTTGTAACTCAAAAAGATTTGGTGTGGCCTGTACGTCTAAACGTGTAGCCTCAAAAGAGAGCCCACAGGACAATTTTCTTTCGTCAAAATTTGTCAGAAAACCACGTTTTAAGGAAATCCCGCATCGTGAGAAATTATCTTGTTCTTCCTAAACAACACGTTTTAACTTGAAAAGCTTTGGTGTTGGGCGTATGTCTAAGCATGTAGCCCCAAAAGAGTATGCAGAGGAGAGTTTTCTCTCGAAAGAATATATAAGAATACCATCTTATAAGGAAATACAGTGTTGCAGAGTAAAGACAAATACATACTTATTGGAAAAACTTTATGAGAAGAAATAACGCATCGTAAAAAATTAGCTTGTGTCTCCTAAACAACACGTTGTAACTTAAAAAGATTTGGTGTGGCCTGTACGTCTAAACGTGTAGTCTCAAAAGAGAACCCATAGGATAATTTTCTTTGGTCAATATTTGTCAGAAAACCACGTATTAAGGAAATCCCTCATCGTGTGAAATTATCTAGTTTTTCCTAACAAACACGTTGTAACTCGAAAAGCTTTGGTGTTGCGTGTATGTCTAAGCGTGTAGCCTCAAAAGAGGATGCACAGGAGAGTTTTCTCTCGAAAGAATATGTAAGAATACCACGTTATAAGGAAATACAGTGTTGCAGACTAAAGGCAAATACATACGTATTGGAAAAACTTTACGAGAACAAATAACGCATCGTACAAAATTAGCTTGTATCTCCTAAACAACACGTTGTAACTAGAAAAGATTTGATGTGGCGTGTACGTCTAAACGTGTAGCCTCAAAAGAGAACCCACAGGAGAATTTTCTTTCGTCAAAATTTGTCAGAAAACCACTTATTAAGGAAATCCTGCATCGTGCGAAACTATCTAGTTTTCCTAAACAACACATTGTTACTCGAAAATATTTGCTGTTGCGTGTATGTCTAAGCATGTAGCCTCAAAAGAGAACGCACAGGAGAGATTTCTCTCGAACGAGTATGTAAGAATACCACGTTATAAGGAAATACATTGTGGCAAATTAAAGATAAATACGTACCTTATGGAAACTCTTAAACTTTACAAGAAGATATAAAGCATCGTAAAAAATTAGCTTTTATCTCCTAAACAACACGTTGTAACTCGAAAAGATTTGGTGTGGCATGTACGTCTAAACGTGTAGCCTCAAATGAAAACCCACAGGAGAATTTTCTTTCATCAAAATTTTTCAGAAAACCACGTTTTAAGGAAATCCAGCATCGTGCGAAATTATCTTGTTTTTCCGAAGCAACACGTTGTAAGTCGAAAAGCTTTGGTGTTGCGTGTATGTCTAAGTGTGTAGCCTCCAAAGAGAACGCACAGGAGAGTTTTCTCTCGAAAGAATATGTAAGAATACCACGTTGTAAGGAAATACAGTGTTGCAGAGTAAAGAAAGATACGTATGTATTGGAAACCCACAAACTTTACGAGATGAAATAAAGCATCGTACAAAATTAGCTTGTATCTCCTAAACAACACTTTGTAACTCAAAAAGATTTGGTGTGGCCTGTACGTCTAAACATGTAGCCTCAAAAGAGAGCCCACAGGACAATTTTCTTTCGTCAAAATTTGTCAGAAAACCACGTTTTAAGGAAATCCCGCATCGTGAGAAATTATCTTGTTCTTCCTAAACAACACCTTTTAACTTGAAAAGCTTTGGTGTTGGGCGTATGTCTAAGCATGTAGCCCCAAAAGAGTATGCAGAGGAGAGTTTTCTCTCGAAAGAATATATAAGAATACCACCTTATAAGGAAATACAGTGTTGCAGAGTAAAGACAAATACATACTTATTGGAAAAACTTTACGAGAAGAAATAACGCATCGTACAAAATTAGCTTGTGTCTCCTAAACAACACGTTGTAACTTAAAAAGATTTGGTGTGGCCTGTACGTCTAAACGTGTAGTCTCAAAAGAGAACCCATAGGATAACTTTCTTTGGTCAATATTTGTCAGAAAACCACGTATTAAGGAAATCCCTCATCGTGTGAAATTATCTAATTTTTCCTCTCAAACACGTTGTAACTCGAAAAGCTTTGGTGTTGCTTGTATGTCTAAGCGTGTAGCCTCAAAAGAGGATGCACAGTAGAGTTTTCTCTCGAAAGAATATGTAAGAATACCACGTTATAAGGAAATACAGTGTTGCAGACTAAAGGCAAATACATAGGTATTGGAAAAACTTTACGAGAACAAATAACGCATCGTACAAAATTAGCTTGTATCTCCTAAACAACACGTTGTAACTAGAAAAGATTTGGTGTGGCGTGTACGTCTAAACGTGTAGCCTCAAAAGAGAACCCACAGGAGAATTTTCTTTCGTCAAAATTTGTCAGAAAACCACTTATTAAGGAAATCCTGCATCGTGCGAAACTATCTAGTTTTCCTAAACAACACATTGTTACTCGAAAATATTTGCTGTTGCGTGTATGTCTAAGCATGTAGCCTCAAAAGAGAACACACAGAAGAGATTTCTCTCGAACGAGTATGTAAGAATACCACGTTATAAGGAAATACATTGTGGCAAATTAAAGATAAATACGTACCTTTTGGAAACTCTTAAACTTTACAAGAAGATATAAAGCATCGTAAAAAATTAGCTTTTTTCTCCTAAACAACACGTTGTAACTCGAAAAGATTTGGTGTGGCATGTAGGTCTAAACGTGTAGCCTCAAATGAAAACCCACAGGAGAATTTTTTTTCATCAACATTTTTCAGAAAACCACGTTTTAAGGAAATCCAGCATCGTACGAAATTATCTTGTTTTTCCGAAACAACACGTTGTAAGTCGAAAAGCTTTGGTGTTGCGTGTATGTCTAAGCGTGTAGCCTCCAAAGAGAACGCACAGGAGAGTTTTCTCTCGAAAGAATATGTAAGAATACCACGTTGTAAGGAAATACAGTGTTGCAGAGTAAAGAAAGATACGTATGTATTGGAAACCCACAAACTTTACGAGATGAAATAAAGCATCGTACAAAATTAGCTTGTATCTCCTAAACAACACTTTGTAACTCAAAAAGATTTGGTGTGGCCTGTACGTCTAAACATGTAGCCTCAAAAGAGAGCCCACAGGACAATTTTCTTTCGTCAAAATTTGTCAGAAAACCACGTTTTAAGGAAATCCCGCATCGTGAGAAATTATCTTGTTCTTCCTAAACAACACCTTTTAACTTGAAAAGCTTTGGTGTTGGCCGTATGTCTAACCATGTAGCCCCAAAAGAGTATGCAGAGGAGAGTTTATTCTCGAAAGAATATATAAGAATACCACCTTATAAGGAAATACAGTGTTGCAGAGTAAAGACAAATACATACTTATTGGAAAAACTTTACGAGAAGAAATAACGCATCGTACAAAATTAGCTTGTGTCTCCTAAACAACACGTTGTAACTTAAAAAGATTTGGTGTGGCCTGTACGTCTAAACGTGTAGTCTCAAAAGAGAACCCATAGGATAATTTTCTTTGGTCAATATTTGTCAGAAAACCACGTATTAAGGAAATCCCTCATCGTGTGAAATTATCTAGTTTTTCCTCTCAAACACGTTGTAACTCGAAAAGCTTTGGTGTTGCTTGTATGTCTAAGCGTGTAGCCTCAAAAGAAGATGCACAGTAGAGTTTTCTCTCGAAAGAATATGTAAGAATACCACGTTATAAGGAAATACAGTGTTGCAGACTAAAGGCAAATACATAGGTATTGGAAAAACTTTACGAGAACAAATAACGCATCGTACAAAATTAGCTTGTATCTCCTAAACAACACGTTGTAACTAGAAAAGATTTGGTGTGGCGTGTACGTCTAAACGTGTAGCCTCAAAAGAGAACCCACAGGAGAATTTTCTTTCGTCAAAATTTGTCAGAAAACCACTTATTAAGGAAATCCTGCATCGTGCGAAACTATCTAGTTTTCCTAAACAACACATTGTTACTCGAAAATATTTGCTATTGCGTGTATGTCTAAGCATGTAGCCTCAAAAGAGAACACACAGGAGAGATTTCTCTCGAACGAGTATGTAAGAATACCACGTTATAAGGAAATACATTGTGGCAAATTAAAGATAAATACGTACCTTTTGGAAACTCTTAAACTTTACAAGAAGATATAAAGCATCGTAAAAAATTAGCTTTTTTCTCCTAAACAACACGTTGTAACTCGAAAAGATTTGGTGTGGCATGTACGGCTAAACGTGTAGCCTCAAATGAAAACCCACAGGAGAATTTTTTTTCATCAACATTTTTCAGAAAACCACGTTTTAAGGAAATCCAGCATCGTGCGAAATTATCTTGTTTTTCCGAAACAACACGTTGTAAGTCGAAAAGCTTTGGTGTTGCGTGTATGTCTAAGCGTGTAGCCTCCAAAGAGAACGCACAGGAGAGTTTTTCTCGAAAGAATATGTAAGAATACCACGTTGTAATGAAATACAGTATTGCTGAGTAAAGAAAGATACGTATGTATTGGAAACCCACAAACTTTACGAGATGAAATAAAGCAACGTACAAAATTAGCTTGTATCTCCTAAACAACACATTGTAACTCGAAAAGATTTGGTGTGGCCTGTACGTCTAAACGTGTAGCCTCAAAAGAGAACCCACAGGACAATTTTCTTTTGTCAAAATTTTTCAGAAAACCACGTTAAGGAAATACCGCATCGTGAGAAATTATCTTGTTCTTCCTAAACAACCCGTTTGAACTCGAAAAGCTTTGGTGTTGGGTGTATGTCTAAGCATGTAGCCCCAAAAGAGAAAGCACAGGAGAGTTTTCTCTCAAAAGAATATGTAAGAATACCACGTTATAAGGAAATACAGTGTGGCAGAGTAAAGACAAATATGTACATATTGGAAGCGCTTTATGAGAGAAATAACGCATCTTGCAAAATTAGCTTGTATGTCCTAAACAACACGTTGTAACTCGAAAAGTTTTGGTATTGGGTGTATGTCTAAGCATGTAGCCCCAAAAGAGAACGCACAGGAGAGTTTTCTCTCAAAAGAATATGTAAGAATACCACGTTATAAGGAAATACAGTGTGGCAGAGTAAAGACAAATATGTACATATTGGAAGCGCTTTATGAGAGAAATAACGCATCTTGCAAAATTAGCTTGTATGTCCTAAACAACACGTTGTAACTCGAAAAGATTTGGTGTGGTGTCTACGTCTAAACGTGTAGCCTCAAAAGAGAACCCACAGGAGAGTTTTCTTTTGTCAAAATTTGTCAGAAAACCACGTTTTAAGGAAATCCCGCATCGTGAGAAATTATCTTGTTTTTCCTAAACAACACGTTGTATCTAGAAAAGCTTTGGTGTTGCGTGTATGTCTAAGTGTGTAGCCTCAAAAGAGAATGCACAGGAGAGTTTTCTCTCGAAAGAATATGTAAGAATACCATGTTATAAGGAAATATATTGCTGCAGAGTAAAGACAAATACGAAAGTATTGGAAACACATTATGAGAAGAAATAACGCATGGTACAAAATTAGCTTGTATCTCCGAAACAACACGTGGTAACTCAAAAAGATTTGGTGTGGCGTGTACGTCTAAATGGGTAGCCTCAAAAGAGAACCCACAGGAGAATTTTCTTACGTCAAAATTTGTCAGAAAACCACATTTTAAGGAAATCCCGCATCGTGCGAAATTATCTTGTTTTTCCTAATCAACACGTTGTAACTCGAAAAGCTTTGGTGTTGCGTGTATGTCTAAGCGTGTAGCCTCCAAAGAGAATGCACGGGATAGTTTTCTCTCAAAAGAATATGTAAGAATACCACGTTATAAGGAAATACAGTGTTGCAGAGTATTGACAAATATGTACTTATTGGAAAAACTTTAGAAGAAGAAATAACGCATCATGCAAAATTAGCTTGTATCTCCTAAACAACACACTGTAACTCGAAAAGATTTGGTGTGGCGTGTATGTCTAAACGTGTAGCCTCAAAAGAGAACCCACAGGAGAGATTTCTTTCGTCAAAATTTGTCAGAAAACCACGTTTTAAGGAAATACTGCATCGTGCGAAATTATCTTGTTTTTCCTAAACAACATGTTGTAACTCGAAAAGCTTTGGTGTTGCGTGTATGTCTAAGCATGTAGCCTCAAAAGAGAATGCACAGGAGAGTTTTCTCCCGAAAGAATATGTAGGAATACCACGTTATAAGGAAATACAGTGTTGCAGAGTAAAGACAAATACATACTTATTGGAAACACTTAAACTTTACGAGAAGAAATAACACATAGTACAAAATTAGCTTGTATATCCTAAACAACACGTTGTAACTCGAAAAGATTTCGTGTGGCGTGTACGTCTAAACGTGTAGCCTTCAAAAGAGAACCCACAGGAGAATTTTCTTTAGTCAAAATTTGTCAGAAACCACGTTTTAAGGAAATCCCGTATCGTGCGAAATTATCTTGTTTTTCCTAAACAACACGTTGTAACTAGAAAAGCTTTGATGTTGCGTGTATGTCTGAGCGTGTAGCCTCAAAAGAGAATGCACAAGACAGTTTTCTCTCGAAAGAATATGTAAGAATACCATGTTATAAGGAAATATATAGCTGCAGAGTAATGACAAATACGTACCTATTGGAAACACATTATGAGAAGAAATAACGCATGGTACAAAATTAGCTTGTATCTCCGAAACAACACGTGGTAACTCAAAAAGATTTAGTGTGGTGTGTACGTCTGAACGTGTAGCCTCAAAAGAGATCCCACAGGAGAATTTTCTTACGTCAACATTTGTCAGAAAACCTCGTTTTAAGGAAATCCCGCATTGTGAGAAATTATCTTGTTCTTCCTAAACAACACGTTGTAACTCGAAAAGCTTTGCTGTTGCGTGTATGTCTAAGCCTGTAGCCTCAAATGAGAACGCACAGAAGAGTTTTCTCTCGAAAAAATATGTAAGAATACCACGTTATAAGGAAATACAGTGTTGCAGAGTAAAGACAAATACTTACTTATTGGAAAAACTTTACAAGAAGAAATAACGCATCGTACAAAATTAGTTTGTATCTCCTAAACAACACGTTGTAACTTAAAAAGATTTGGTGTGGCCTGTATGTCTAAACTTATGGTCTCAAAAGAGAACCCATAGGAGAATTTTCTTTGGTCAAAATTTGTCAGAAAACCACGTATTGAGGAAATCCCTCAACGTGCGAAATTATCTTGTTTTTCCTAAACAACACGTTGTAACGCGAAAAGCTTTGGTGTTGCGTGTATGTCTAAGCATGTAGCCTCAAAAGAGGACGCACAGGAGAGTTTTCTCTCGAAAGAATATGTAAGAATACCACGTTATAAGGAAATACAGTGTTGCAGAGTAAAGACAAATATGTATGTATTGGAAACCCATGAACTTTAAGAGATGAAATAAAGCATCGTAAAAAATTAGCTTGTATCTCCTAAACAACACGTTGTAACTCGAAAAGATTTGGTGTGGCATGTACGTCTAAACTTGTAGCCTCAAAAGAGAACCGACAGGACAATTTTCTTTCGTCAAAATTTTTAAGAAAACCACGATTTAAGGAAATCCCGCATCGTGAGAAATTATCTTGTTCTTCCTAAACAACACGTTTTAACTCGAAAAGCTTTGGTGTTGCGTGTATGTCTAAGCGTGTAGCCCCAAAAGAGAACGCACAGGAGAGTTTTCTCTCAAAAGAATATGTAAGAATACCACGTTATAAGAAAATACAGTGTGGCAGAGTAAAGACAAATACATACATATTGGAAGCACTTTATGAGAGAAATAATGCATCTTGCAAAATTAGCTTGTATGTCCTAAACAACACGTTGTAATTCGAAAAGATTTGGTGTGGCGTGTACGTCTAAACGTGTAGCCTCAAAAGAGAACCCAAAGGAGAATTTTCTTTCGTCAAAATTTTTCAGAAACTCACGTTTTAAGGAAATCCGCATCATGCGAAATTATCTTGTTTTTCCTAAACAACACGTTGTAACTCGAAAAGCTTTCGTGTTGCGTGTATGTCTAAGTGTTTAGCCTCAAAACAGAAGGCACAGGAGAGATTTCTCTCGAAAGAATATGTAAGAATACCACGTTATAAGGAAATACAATTTTGCAGAGTAAAGACATATATGTACGTATTGGAAACACTTTACGAGAAGAAATAATGCATCATACAATATTAGCTTGTATCTCCAAAACTACACGTTGTAACTCGAAAAGAATTGGTGTGGCGTGAACGTCTAAACGTGTAGCCTCAAAAGAGAACCGAAAGGAGAATTTTCTTTCGTCAAAATTTTTCAGAAAATCACGTTTTAAGGAAATCCCGCATCGTGCGAAATTATCTTGTTTTTCCTAAACAACACGTTGTAAGTCGAAAAGCTTTCATGTTGCGTGTATGTCTAAATGTGTAGCCTCAAAAGAGAAGGCAGAGGAGAGTTTTCTCTCGAAAGAATATGTAAGAATACCATGTTATAACGAAATACAGTTTTGCAGAGTAAAGACAAATACGTACTTATTGGAAACACGTTACTAGAAGAAATAACGCATCGTACAAAATTAGCTTGTATCTCCAAAACTATACGTTGTAACTCGAAAAGAATTGTTGTGGCGTGTACGTCTTAACGTGTAGCATCAAAAGAGAACCCAAAGGAGAATTTTCTTTTGTCAAAATTTTTCAGAAAATCACGTTTTAAGGAAATCCCGCATCGTGCGAAATTATCTTGTTTTTCCTAAACAACACGTTGTAACTCGAAAAGCTTTCGTGTTGCGTGTATGTCTAAGTGTGTAGCCTCAAAGGAGAAGGCACCGGAGAGTTTTCTCTCCAAAGAATATGTAAGAATACCACGTTATAAGGAAATACAGTGTTGCAGAGTAAAGACAGCTAATTTTGTTCGATGCGTTATTTCTTCTCATAAAGTGTTTCCAATATGTACTTATTTGTCTTTACTCTGCAAAATTGTATTTCCTTATAACATGGTATTCTTACATATTCTTTCGAGAGAAAACTCTCCTGTGCCTTCTCTTTTGAGGCTCCACGCTTACACATACACGCAACACCAAAGCTTTTCGAGTTACAACATGTTGTTTAGGAAAAAGAAGATGATTTCCCACGATGCGCGATTTACTTAAAACGTGGTTTTCTGACAAATTTTGACAAAAGAAAATTCTCCTGTGGGTTCTCTTTTGAGGTTACACGTTTAGGCGTACATGCCACACCAAATCTTTTCAAGTTACAACATGTTGTTTAGGAGATACAAGCTAATTTCGTAAAATGTGTTAATTATTCTCCTAAAGTGTTTCCAACACGTACATATTTGTCTTTACTCTGCAACATTCTATTTCCTTATAACGTGATATTCTTACATATTATTTCGAGAGAAAACTATCCTGTGCGTTCCCTTTTGAGGCTACACACTTAGACATACAGGCAACTCCAAAGCTTTTTGAGTTACAACGTGTTGTTTAGGAAAAACAAGATAATTTCGCACGATGCAGGATTTCATTAAAACGTGGTTTTCTGACAAATTTTGAAGAAAGAAAATTCTCCTGTGCGTTCTCTTTTGAGGATACACGTTTAGAAGTACACACCACACCAAATCCTTTCGAGTTACCACGTGTTGTTTAGGAGATACAAGCTAATTTTGTACGATGCGTTATTTCTTCTCGTAAAGTCTTTCCAATACGTACATATTTGTCTTTACTCTGCAACACTGTATTTCTTTATAATGTTTTATTCTTACATGTTCTTTCGAGAGAAAACTCTCCTGTGTGTTCTCTTTAGAGGCTACACGCTTAGGCATACACGCAAAACCAAAGCTTTTTGAGTTACAACTTGTTGTTTAGGAAAAACAAGATAATTTTGCACGATGCGGGATTTCCTTAAAACGTGGTTTTCTGACAAATTTTGACGAAAGAAAGTTCTCCTGTGGGTTCTCTTTTGAGGTTACACGTGCATACGTACGAGCCACACCAAATCTTTTCAAGTTAGAACGTGTTGTTTAGGAGATAGAAGCAAATTTTGTAAGATGCGTTATTTCTTCTCGTAAAGTGTTTCCAATAAGTACTTATTTGTCTTTACTCTGCAACACTGTATTTCCTTATAACATGGAATTCTTACATATTCTTTCGAGGGAAAACTCTCCTGTGTGTTCTCCTTTGAGGCTACACGCTTAGACAAACACACGACGCCAAAGCTTTTCGAGTTACAACGTGTTGTTTAGGAAAAACAAGATAATTTCGCACAATGCGAGATTTCCTTAAAACGTGGTTTTCTGAAATATCTTGAGAAAGAAAGTTTTCCTCTGGGTTCTCTTTTCAGTCTCACATGTAGAAGTACGAGCCACACAAAATCTTTTCGAGTTACAATATGTTGTTTAGGAGATACAAGCTATTTTTGTACAATGGGTTATTTCTTCTCATAAAGAGTTTCCAATACGTACGTAGTTGTCTTTACTCTGCAACACTGTATTTCCTTATAACGTGGTATTCTTACATATTCTTTCGAGAGAAAACTCTCCTGTGCATTCTCTTTTGTGCTTACACGCTTAGACATACACGCAATACCAAAGCTTTTCGAGTTACAACGTGTTGTTTAGGAAAAAGAAGGTAATTTCGCACGATGCGGGATTTCCTTAAAACGTGGTTTCTAACAAATTTTGATGAAAGAAAAATCTCCTGTGGGTTCTCTTTTAAGTCTACACGTTTAGACGTACACGCCACACCAAATCCTTTTGAGTTACCACATGTTGTTTAGGAGATACAATCTAATTTATATGATGCGTTATTTCTTCTGGTAAAGTGTTCCCAATACGTATTTATTTGCCTGTACTCTGCAACACTGTATTTCCTTATAACGTTGTATTCTTATATGTTCTTTCGAGAGAAAACTCTCCTGTGTGTTCTCTTTAGAGGCTACACGCTTAGACATACACGCAACACCAAAGCTTTTTGAGTTACAACTTGTTGTTTAGGAAAAACAAGATAATTTTGCACGATGCAGGATTTCCTTAAAACGTGGTTTTCTGACAATTTTGACGAAAGAAAGTTCTCCTGTGGGTTCTCTTTTGAGGTTACACGTGCATACGTACAAGCCACACCAAATCTTTTCAAGTTACAACGTGTTGTTTAGGAGATAGAAGCAAATTTTGTACTATGCGTTATTTCTTCTCAGTAAGTGTTTCCAATACGTACTTATTTGTCTTTACTCTACAACACTGTATTTCCTTATAACGTGGTATTCTTACATATTCTTTCGAGGGAAAACTCTCCTGTGCATTCTCTTTTGAGGCTACACGCTTAGACAAACACGCAACGCCAAAGCTTTTCGAGTTACAAAGTGTTGTTTAGGAAAAACAAGATAATTTCGCACGATGCGAGATTTCCATAAAACGTGGTTTTCTGAAAAATTTTGAAGAAAGAAAGTTCTCCTGTGTGTTCTCTTTTTAGGCTACACGTGTAGAAGAACGAGCCACACCAAATCATTTCGAGTTACAACGTGTTGTTTAGGACATACAAGCTAATTTTGTTCGATGCGTTATTTCTTCTCATAAAGTGTTTCAAATAGGTACGTATTTGTCTTTACTCTGCAACACTGTATTTCCTTATAACGTGGTATTCTTCCATATTCTTTCGAGAAAAAAGTCTCCTGTGCATTCTCTTGTGAGGCTACAAGCTTAGACATACACGCAACACCAAAGCTTTTCGAGTTACAACGTGTTTTTATGGAAAAACAAGATAATTTCGCACGATGCGAGATTTCCTTAAAACGTGGTTTCTGACAAATTTTGATGAAAGAAAATTCTCCTGTCGGTTCTCTTTTGAGGGTACACATTTAGACATACACGTCACACCAAATCTTTTCGATTTACAACGTGTTGTTTAGGAGATACAAGCTAATTTTGTATGATGCGTTATTTCTTCACCTAAAGTGTTTCCAATATGTACTTATTTGTCTTTACTCTGCAAAATTGTATTTCCTAAAAACGTGGTATTCTTACATATTCTTTCGAGAGAAAACTCTCCTGTGCCTTCCCTTTTGAGGCTCCACGCTTACACATACACGCAACACCAAAGCTTTTCGAGTTACAACATGTTGTTTAGGAAAAAGAAGATGATTTCCCACGATGCGCGATTTACTTAAAACGTGGTTTTCTGACAAATTTTGACGAAAGAAAATTCTGCTGTGGGTTCTCTTTTGAGGCTACATGTTTAGACGTACATGCCACACCAAATCTTTCCGAGATACAACGTATTGTTTAGGAGATACAAGCTAATTTTGTATGATGCGTTAATTCTTCTCATAAAGTGTTTCCAATATGTACGTATTTGTCTTTACTCTTCAACACTGTATTTCCTTATAACGTG
The DNA here is from genome assembly GCF_947179515.1 of Apodemus sylvaticus. Taxonomy (NCBI): domain Eukaryota; kingdom Metazoa; phylum Chordata; class Mammalia; order Rodentia; family Muridae; genus Apodemus; species Apodemus sylvaticus. The sequence goes on along the minus strand of NC_067483.1, from coordinate 380,120 downwards.
GTATTCTTACACATTCTTTCGAGAGAAAACTATACTGTGCGTTCCCTTTTGAGGCTACACACTTAGACATAAAGGCAACACCAAAGCTTTTCGAGGTATAACGTGTTGTTTATGAAAAACAAGATGATTTCGCACGATGCGGTATTTTCTTAAAACGTGGTTTTCTGACAAATTTTGATGAAAGAAATTTTTCCTGTGGGTTCTCTTTTGAGGCTACATGTTTAGAGGTACATGCCACACCAAATCCTTTTGAGTTACCACGTGTTGTTTAGGAGATACAAGCTAATTTTGTATGATGTGTTATTTCATCTCGTAAAGTGTTTCCAATAAGTAAGTATTTGTCTTTACTCTGCAACACTGTATTTCCTTATACCGTTGTATTCTTACATGTTCTTTCGAGAGAAAACTCTCCTGTGCGTTCTCTTTAGAGGCTACAAGCTCAGACATACACGCAACACCAAAGCTTTTTGAGTTACAACGTGTTGTTTAGGAAAAACAAGATAATTTTGCACGATGAGAGATTTCCCTAAAACGTGGTTTTTGGACAAATTTTGACGAAAGAAAGTTCTCCTGTGGGTTCTCTTTTGAGGTTACACATGTATACGTACGAGCCACACCAAATCCTTTCGAGTTACAAGGAGTTGTTTAGGAGATACAAGCAAATTTTGTACCATGCATTAATTCTTCTCATAAAGTATTTACAATACGTACCTATTTATCTTTACTCTGCAACACTGTATTTACTTATAACGTGGTATTCTTACATATTCTTTCGAGAGAAAACTCTCCTCTGCATTCTCTTTTGAGGCTACATGCTTAGACCTACACACAACACCAAAGCTTTTCGAGATACAACGTGTTGTTTAGGAAAAACAAGGTAATTTCGCACGATGCGGTATTTCCTTAAAACATGGTTTTCTGACAAATTTTGACGAAACAAAATTCTCCTTTGGGTTCTCTTTGGAGGCTACACGTTTAGATGTAAACAGCACACCAAATCAGTTCGAGTTACAACGTGTTGATTAGGAGATACAAGCTAATTTTGTACGATGCGTTATTTCTTCTCGTAAAGTGTTTCCAATATGTACGTATTTGTCTTTACTCTTCAACACTGTATTTCCTTATAACGTGGTATTCTTATATATTCTTTCGAGAGAAAACTCTCCTGTGCCTTCTCTTTTGAGGCTACGCCCTTAGACATACACGCAAACCAAAGATTTTCGAGTTACAATATGTTGTTTAGGAAAAACAAGATAACTTCGCACGATGCGGGATTTCCATAAAATGTGGTTTTCTGAAAAATTTTAACGAAAGAAAATTATCCTGTGGGTTCTCTTTTGAGGCTACACATTTAGACGTACAGGCCACACCAAATCCTTTCGAGTTACAACGTGTTGTTTAGGAGATACAAGCTAATTTTGTACAATGCGTTATTTCTTCTCGTAAAGTGTTTCCAATACATACGTATTTGTCTTTACTCTGCAACTCTGTATTTCCTTATAACGTGGTATTTTAACATATTCTTTCGAGAGAAAACTCTCCTGTGCATTCTCTTTTGAGGCTATAGGCTTAGACATACACGCAACACCAAAGCTTTTCGAGTTATAACGTGTTGTTTATGAAAAACTAGATAATTTCGCACGATGAAGGATTTCCATAAAACGTGGTATTCTGACACATTTTGACAAGAGAAAATTATCCCGTGGGTTCTCTTTTGAGGCCACACGTTTAGATGTACACGCCACACCAAATCATTTCGAGTTACAACGTGTTGTTTAGGGGATACAAGCTAATTTTTCACAAAGAGTTATTTCTTCTCGTAAAGTATTTCCAATACCTACGTAATTGTCTTTACTCAGCAACACTGTATTTCCTTATAACGTGGTATTCTTACATATTCTTTCGAGAGAAAACTCTCCTGTGCATTCCCTTTTGAGGCTACACGCTTAGACGTACACGCAACACCAAAGCTTTTCGAGTTATAACGTGTTGTTTAGGAAAAACAAGATAATTTCGCAAGATGCGGGATTTCCATAAAACGTGGTTTTCTGACAAATTTTGACCTAAGAAAATTCTCCTGTGGGTTCTCTTTTGAGGCTACACGTTTAGACGTACACGCCACACCAAATCTTTTCGAGTTACAACGTTTTGTTTCAGAGATACAGACTAATTTTGTACGATGCGTCATTTCTTCTCGTAAAGTGTTGCCAATACATATGTATTTGTCTTTATTCTGCAACACGATATTTCCTTAAAACGTGGTATTCTTACATATTCTTTCGAGAAAAAACTCTCCTGTGCCTTCTCTTTTGAGGCTACACGCTTAGACATACACGCAACACCAAAGCTTTTCGAGTTACAACGTGTTGTTTAGGAAAAACAAGATAATTTCGCAAGATGCGGGATTTCCTTAAAACGTGGTTTTCTGAAAAATTTTGACCAAAGAAAATTCGCCTGTGGGTTCTCTTTTGAGGCTACATGTTTAGACGTACACGCCACACCAAATCTTTTTCAGTTACAACATGTTGTTTAGGAGATACAGACTAATTTTGTACGATGCCTTATTTTTTCTCGTAAGGTGTTGCCAATACGTACATATTTATATTTACTCTGCAACTCTGTATTTCCTTAAAACGTGGTATTCTTACATATTCTTTCGAGAGAAAACTCTCCTGTGCCTTCTCTTTTGAGGCTACACGTTTAGTTGTACACGCCACACAAAATATTTCGCGTTACAACGTGTTGTTTAGGAGATAAAAGCTAATTTTGTACGATGCGTTATTTCTTCTCGTAAAGTGTTTCCTATACATAAGTATTTGTCTTTACTCTGCAACACTGTCTTTCCTTATAACGTGGTATTTTTACATATTCTTTCGAGAGAAAATTCTCCTGTGCCTTCTCTTTTGAGGCTACACGCTTACACATACACGCAACACCAAAGCTTTTCGAGTTACGACATGTTGTTTAGGAAAAACAAGATAATTTCGCACGATGTGGGATTTCTTTAAAATGTGGTTTTCTGGCAAAATTTGATGAAAGAAAGTTCTCCTGTGGGTTCTCTTTCGAGGCTACACGTTTAGACATACAGGTGACACCAAATCTTTTCGAGTTAAACGTGTTGTTTAGGAGATACAAGCTAATTTTGCACGAAGCATTACTTCTTCTCCTAAAGTGTTTCCAATACGAACGTATTTGTCTTTACTCTGCTACACTGTATTTCCTTATAACGTGGTATTCTTACATATTCTTTCGAGAGAAAACTCTCCTGTACCTTCTCTTTTGAGGCTACACGCTTAGACATACACGCAACACCAAAGCTTTTGGAGTTACAACGTGTTGTTTAGGAAAAACAAGATAATTTCGCAAGATGCGTGATTTCCTTAAAACGTGGTTTTCTGACCAATTTTGATGTAAGAAAATTCTGCTGTGGGTTCTCTTTTGAGGCTACACATTTAGACGTACACTCCACACCAAATCTTTTCGAGTTACAACGTGTTGTTTAGTAGATACAGACTAATTTTGTACGATGCGTTATTTCTTCTCGTAAAGTGTTGCCAATACGAATGTATTTGTCTTTACTCTGCAACACTGTATTTCCTTAAAACGTGGTATTCTTACATATTCTTTCGAGAAAAAACTCTCCTGTGCCTTCTCTCTTGAGGCTACACGCTTAGACATACAGGCAACACCAAAGCTTTTCGAGTTACAACGTGTTGTTTAGGAAAAACAAGATAATTTCGCAAGATGCGGGATTTCCTTAAAACGTGGTTTTCTGAAAAATTTTGACCAAAGAAAATTCTCCTGTTGGTTCTCTTTTGAGGCTACACGTTTAGACGTACACGCCACACCAAATCCTTTTCAGTTACAACGTGTTGTTTAGGAGATACAGACTAATTTTGTACGATGCCTTATTTTTTCTCGTAAGGTGTTGCCAATACGTACAAATTTGTCTTTACTCTGCAACTCTGTATTTCCTTAAAACGTGGTATTCTTACATATTCTTTCGAGAGAAAACTCTCCTGTGCCTTCTCTTTTGAGGCTACACGTTTAGACGTACACGACACACAAAATATTTCGAGTTACAACGTGTTGTTTAGGAGATAAAAGCTAATTTTGTACGATGCTTTATTTCTTCTCGTAAAGTGTTTCCTATACATAAGTATTTGTATTTACACTGCAACACTGTATTTCCTTATAACGTGGTATTCTTACATATTCTTTCGAGAGAAAACTCTCCTGTGCCTTCTCTTTTGAGGCTACACGCTTAGACATACACGCAACACCAAAGCTTTTCGAGTTACGACATGTTGTTTAGGAAAAACAAGATAATTTCGCACGATGTGGGACTTCCTTGAAACGTGGTTTTCTGACAAATATTGACGAACGAAAATTATCCTGTGGGTTCTCTTTTGAGGCTACATGTTTACACGTACACGCCACACCAAATATTTTCGAGTTACAACATGTTGTTTAGGAGATACAAGCTAATTTTGTATGATGCGTTATTTCTTCTCGTAAAGTGTTTCCAATACGTATGTATTTGTCTTTACTCTGCAACACTGTATTTCCTTATAACGTGGTATTCTTACATATTCTTTCGAGAGAAACTCTCCTGTGCCTTCTCTTTTGAGGCCACACGTTTAGACATACACGCAACACCAAAGCTTTTCGAGTTACAACGTGTTGTTTAGGGTTCTCTTTTGAGGCTACACGAAGAAATAATGCATCGTTCAAAATTAGCTTGGAAACACTTTATGAGAAAAATTAACACATTATAAAAAATTAGCTTGTCTCTCCTAAACAACACGTTGTAAATCGTGTAGCCTCAAAAGAGAACCCACAGGAGAATTTTCTCTCAAAAGAAGATGTAAGACTACCACGTTGTAAGGAAATACAGTGTTGTAGACTAAAGACAAATACGTACGTACTGGAAACACTTTTAGAGATGAAATAACGCATCGTTCAAAATTAGCTTGTATCTCCTTAACAACACGTTGTCACTCGAAACGATTTGGTGTGGGGTGTACGACTAAACCTGTAGCCTCAAAAGAGAACCACACAGGAGAATTTTCTTCTTTCAAAATTTTTCAGAAATCACGTTTTTAGGAAATCCCGCATTGTGCGAAATTATCTTGTTTTTCCTAAACAACATGTTGTAACTCGAAAAGCTTTGGTGTTACTTGTATATCTAAGCGTGTAGCCTCAAAAGAGAATGCACAGGAGAGTTTTCTCTCAAAAGAATATGTAAGAATACCACGTTATAAGGAAATACAGTGTTGCAGAATAAAGACAAATACGTACGTATTGGAAACACTTTATGAGAAGAAATAACGCATCATACAAAATTAGCTTGTATCTCCTAAACAACACGTTGTAACTCGAAAAGAGTTGGTGTGGCATGTACGTCTAAATGTGTAGCCTCAAAAGAGAACCCACAGGAGAATTTTCTTTCGTCAAAATATGTCAGAAAACCACGTTTTATGGTAATCCCGCATCGTGCGAAATTATCTTGTTTTTCCTAAACAACACGTTGTAACATGAAAAGCTTTGCTGTTGCGTATATGTCTAAGCCTGTATCCTCAAAAGCGAATGCACAGGAGTGTTTTCTCTTGAAATAAGATGTAAGAATACCACGTTCGAAGGAAATACAGTGTTGCAGACTAAAGACAAATAGGTACTTATTGGAAACACTTTTAGAGATGAAATAACGCATCGTTCAAAGTTAGATTGTATCTCCTAAACAACACGTTGTAACTTGAAACTGTTTGGTGTGGTGTTTACATCTAAATGCGTAGCCTCAAAAGAGAACCCACAGGAGAATTTTCTTTCGTCAAAATTTTTCAGAAATCACGTTTTTAGGAAATCCCGCATTGTGGGAAATTATCTTGTTTTTCGTAAACAACACGTTGTAACTCGAAAAGCTTTGGTGTTACGTGTATGTCTAAGCATGTAGCCTCAAAAGAGAACGCACAGGAGAGTTTTCTCCCAAAAGAATATGTAAGAATACCACGTTATAAGGAAATACGGTGTTGCAGAGTAAAGACAAATTCTTACATATTGGAAACACTTAACGAGAAGAAATAACACATGGTACAAAATTAGCTTGTATCTCCTAAACAACACGTTGTAACTCGAAAAGATTTGCTGTGGTGTTTACATCTAAACATGTAGCCTCAAAAGAGAACCCACTGGAGAATTTTCTCTCGTCAAAATTTTTTCAGAAAACCACGTTTTAAGGAAGTCCTGCATCATGCGAAATCATCTTGTTTTCCTAAACAACACGTTGTAACTCGAAAAGCTTTGGTGTTGCGTGTATGTCTAAGCGTGTAGCCTCAAAAGAGAATGCACAGTAGAGTATTCTCTCGAAAGAATATGTAAGAATACCACGTTATAAGGAAATACAGTATTGCAGAGTAAAGACAGATACTTACTTATTGGAAACACTTTACGAGAAGGAATAATACATCGTACAAAATTAGCTTGTATTTCCTAAACAACACGTTGTAACTCGAAGGATTTGGTGTGGCGTATAAGTTGAAACGTGTAGCCTCAACAGAGAACCCACAGGAGAATTTTCTTTCGTCAAATTTGTCAGAAAACCACGTTTTAAGGAAATCCCGCATTGTGCGAAATTATCTTGTTTTTCCTAAACAACACGTTGTAACTCCAAAAGCTTTGGTGTTGCGTGTATGTCTAAACGTGTGGCCTCAAAAGAGAATGCACAGGAGAGTTTTCTCTCGAAAGAATATATAAGAATACCACGTTATAAGGAAATACAGTGTTGCAGAGTAAACACAAATACGTATGTATTGGAAACACTTTACGAGAAGAAATAATGCATCTTACAAAATTAGCTTGTATCTCCTAAACAACATGTTGTAACTCGAAAAGATTTGGTGTGGCATGTAAGTCTAAACGTGTAGCCTCAAAAGAGAACCCACAGGAGAATTTTCTTTCGTCAAAATTTGTCAGAAAAAAACGTTTTAAGGAAATCCCTCATCGTGCGAAATTATCTTGTTTTTCCTAAACAACACGTTATAACTCGAAAAGCTTTGGTGCTGCGTGTATGTCTAAGCGTGTAGCCTTAAAAGAGAACGCACAGGAGAGTTTTCTCTCGAACGAATATGTAAGAATACCACGTTATAAGGAAATACAGTGTTGCAGAGTAAAGATAGATACATACGTATTTGAAACACTTTAAGAGAAGAAATAATGCATCGTACAAAATTAGCTTGTATTTCCTAAAAAGCACATTGTAACTCGAAAGGTTTCGGTGTGGCGTGTACGTCTAAATGTGTAGCCACAAAAGAGAACCCACAGGAAAATTTTCTTTCGTCAAAATTTTTCAGAAAACCACGTTTTAAGGAAATCCCGCGTCCTGCGAAATCATCTTCTTTTTCCTAAACTACATGTTGTAACTTGAATAGCTTTGGTGTTTCCTGTATGTCTACGTGTGTAGCCACAAAAGGGAACGCACAGGACAGTTTTCTATCGAAAGAATATGTAAGAATACCACGTTATAAGGAAATACAATGTTGCAGAGTAAAGACAAATACGTACGTATTGGAAACACTTTATGAGAAGAATTAACACATTGTAAAATATTAGCTTGTATCTCCTAAACAACACGTTGTAACTCGAACAGATTTGGTGTGGCGTGTACGTCTAAACATGTAGCCTCAAAAGAGAACCCACAGGAGAACTTTCTATTGTCAAATATTTCAGAAAACCACGTTTATGGAAATCTCGCATCGTGCGAAATTATCTAGTTTTTCCTAAACAACACGTTGTAACTCGAAAAGCTTTGGTGTTGCTTGTATGTCTAAACATGTAGCCTCAAAAGAGAACGCTCAGGAGAGTTTTCCCTCGAAAGAATATGTAAGAATACCACGTTATAAGGAAATACAGTGTTGCAGAGAAAGACAAATACGTACTTATTGGAAACAATTTATGAGAAGAAATAACACATCGTACAAAATTAGCCTGTATCTCCTAAACAACACGTGGTAACTCGAAAGGATTTGGTGTGGCGTGCACGTCTAAACGTGTAGCATCATAAGAGAAGCCACAGGAGAATTTTCTTCTTCAAAATTTGTCAGAACACAACGGTTTAAGGAAATCCGAGAACGCACAGGAGAGTTTTCTCTCGAAATAATATGTAAGAATACCATGTTATAAGGAAATACAGTGTTGCAGAGTAGAGGCAAATACATACTTAATGGAAAAACTTAAACTTTACGAGAAGAAATAATGCATCGTAAAAAAATTAGCTTGTATCTCCTAAACAACACGTTGTAACTTAAAAAGATTTGGTGTGGCCTGTACATCTAAACGTGTAGTCTCAAATGAGAACCCATAGGAGAATTTTCTTTGGTCAAAATTTGTCAGAAAATCACGTATTAAGGAAATCCCTCTTCGTGTGAAATTATCTTGTTTTTCCTAAACAACACGTTGTAACGCGAAAATCTTTGGTATTGCGTGTATGTCTAAGCGTGTAGCCTCAAAAGAGGACGCACAGGAGAGTTTTCTCTCGAAAGAATATGTAAGAATACCACGTTATAAGGAAATACAGTGTTGCAGACTAAAGGCAAATACATACATATTGGAAACACTTTACGAGAAGAAATAAAGCATCGTAAAAAATTAGCTTGTATCTCCTAAACAACAGTTTGTAACTCGAAAAGATTTGGTGTGGCGTGCACGTCTAAACGTGTAGCCTCAAAAGATAACCCACAGGAAAATTTTTTTTCGTTAATATTTCTCAGAAAACCATGTTTTAAGGAAATCACTCATCGTGCGAAATTATCTTGTTTTTCCTAAACAACACGTTGTAACTCGAAAAGCTTTGATGTTGCGTTTCCAATACATATGTATTTTCCTTTACTCTGCAACACTGTATTTCCTTACAACGTGGTATTCTTACATATTCTTTCGAGAGAAAACTCTCCTGTGCGTTCTCTTTTGGGGCTACACGCTTAGACATACACGCAACACCAAAGCTTTTCGAGTTAAAAAGTTTTGTTTAGGAAAAACAAGATAATTTCGCATGATGCGGTATTTCCTTCATACGTGGTTTTCTGACAAATTTTGACCAAAGAAAATTCTCCTATGGTTTCTCTTTTGAGGCTACACGATTAGACGTACACGCCACACCAAATCTTTTTAAGTTACAACGTGTTGTTTAGGAGATACAAGCTAATTTTGTAAGATGCGTTATTTCTTCTCGTAAAGTTTTTCCAATACGTAAATATTTGTCTTTACTCTGCAACACTGTATTTCCTAATAACGTGGTATTCTTATATATTCTTTCGAGAAAAAAACTCTCCTTTGCATTCTCTTTTGAGGCTACACGCTTAGACATACACGCAACACCAAAGGTTTTCGCGTTACAACGTGTTGCTTAGGAAAAACAAGATAATTTCGCACGATGCAGGATTTCCTTAAAACGTGGTTTTCTGACAAATTTTGATGAACGAAAATTCTCCTGTGGGTTCTCGTTTGAGGCTACACGTTTAGACGTACACACCACACCAAATCTTTTCGAGTTATAACGTGATGTTTAGGAGATACATACTAATTTTGTACGATGCCTTATTTCTTCTCGTAAAGTTTAAGTGTTTCCAATAAGTACGTATTTGTCTTTACTCTGCAACACTGTATTTCCTTATAACGTGGTATTCTTACATATTCTTTCGAGAGAAAACTCTCCTGTGCGTTCTCTTTTGAGGCTACATGCTTTGACATACACGCAACACCAAAGCTTTTCGAGTTACAATGTGTTGTTTAGGAAAAACAAGATAATTTAGCACGATGCGGGATTTCCTTAAAACGTGGTTTTCTGACAAATTTTGACGAAAGAAAATACTTTTGTGGGTTCTCTTTTGAGGCTACACATTTAGACGTACACACCACATCAAATCTTTTCGAGTTACAATGTGTTGTTTAGGAGATACAAGCTAATTTTTTTTACGAAGCGTTATTTCTTCTCATAAAGTTTAAGTGTTTCCATTACGTACATATTTGCCTTTACTCTGCAACACTGTATTTCCTTATAACGTGGTATTCTTGCATATTCTTTCGAGAGAAAACTCTCCTGTGCATTCTCCTTTGAGGCTACGTGCTTAGATATACACGCAACACCAAAGCTTTTCGAGTTACAACGTGTTATTTAGGAAAAACAACATAATTTCGCACGATGCGGGATTTCCATAAAACGTGTTTTTCTGACAAATTTTGAAGAAATAAAACTCTCCTGTGGGTACTCTTTTGAGGCTACACGTTTAGACGTACATGCCACACCAAATCTTTTCGAGTTACAACGTGTTGTTTAGGACATACAAGCTAATTTTGCAAGATGCGTTATTTCTCTCATAAAGTGTTTCCAATACATATGTATTAGTCTTTACTCTGCAACACTATATTTCCTAATAACGTGGTATTCTTATATATTCTTTCGAGAAAAAAACTCTCCTTTGCATTCTCTTTTGAGGCTACACGCTTAGACATACACGCAACACCAAAGGTTTTCGCGTTACAACGTGTTGCTTAGGAAAAACAAGATAATTTCGCACGATGCAGGATTTCCTTAAAACGTGGTTTTCTGACAAATTTTGATGAACGAAAATTCTCCTGTGGGTTCTCGTTTGAGGCTACACATTTAGACGTACACACCACACCAAATCTTTTCGAGTTATAACGCGATGTTTAGGAGATACATACTAATTTTGTACGATGCCTTATTTCTTCTCGTAAAGTTTAAGTGTTTCCAATAAGTACGTATTTGTCTTTACTCTGCAACACTGTATTTCCTTATAATGTGGTATTCTTACATATTCTTTCGAGAGAATACTCTCCTGTGCGTTCTCTTTTGAGGCTACATGCTTTGACATACACGCAACACCAAAGCTTTTCGAGTTACAATGTGTTGTTTAGGAAAAACAAGATAATTTAGCACGATGCGGGATTTCCTTAAAACGTGGTTTTCTGACAAATTTTGACGAAAGAAAATACTCCTGTGGGATCTCTTTTGAGGCTACACATTTAGACGTACACACCACATCAAATCTTTTCGAGTTACAACGTGTTGTTTAGGAGATACAAGCTAATTTTTTTACGAAGCGTTATTTCTTCTCATAAAGTTTAAGTGTTTCCATTACGTACATATTTGCCTTTACTCTGCAACACTGTATTTCCTTATAACATGGTATTCTTGCATATTCTTTCGAGAGAAAACTCTCCTGTGCATTCTCCTTTGAGGCTACGTGCTTAGGTATACACGCAACACCAAAGCTTTTCGAGTTACAACGTGTTATTTAGGAAAAACAACATAATTTCGCACGATGCGGGATTTCCATAAAACGTGTTTTTCTGACAAATTTTGAAGAAATAAAACTCTCCTGTGGGTACTCTTTTGAGGCTACACGTTTAGACGTACATGCCACACCAAATCTTTTCGAGTTACAACGTGTTGTTTAGGACATACAAGCTAATTTTGCAAGATGCGTTATTTCTCTCATAAAGTGTTTCCAATACATATGTATTAGTCTTTACTCTGCAACACTGTATTTCCTTATAATGTGGTATCCTTACATATTCTTTCGAGAGAAAACTCTCCTTTGCATTCTCTTTTGAGGCTACACGCTTAGACATACACGCAACACCAAAGCTTTTCGAGTTACAACGTGTTGTTTAGGAAAAACAAGATAATTTAGCACGATGCGGGATTTCCTTAAAACGTGGTTTTCTGACAAATTTTGACGAAAGAAAATTCTCCTGTGGGTTCTCCTTTGAGGCTAAACGTTTAGACATACACGCCACACCAAATCTTTTTGAGTTATATCGTGTTGTTTAGGAGATACAAGCTAATTTTTTACCATGCATTATTTCTTCTCGTAAAGTGTTTCCCTTACTTACGTATTTGTCTTTACTCTGCAGCACTGTATTTCCTTATAACGTGGTATTCTTACATATTCTTTCAAGAGAAACCTCTCCTGTGCATTCTCTTTTGAGGCTACACGCTTAGACATACATGCAACACCAAAGCTTTTCGAGTTACAATGTGTTCTTTATGTAAAACAAGATAATTTCGCACGATGCAGGATGTCCTTAAAACGTGGTTTTCTGAAAAATTTTGACGAAAGAAAATTCTACTGGGGGTTCTCTTTTGAGGCTACGCGTTTAGACATACATGGAACACCAAATGTTTTCAAGTTACAACGTGTTGTTTAGGACATACAAACTATTTTAGTATGATGCGTTATTTCTCTCATAAAGTGTTCCCAATACATATGTATTTGTCTTTACTTTGCAACGCTGTATTTCTGTATAACGTGATATTCTTACATATTCTTTCGAGAGAAAACTCTCCTGTGCATTCTCCTTTGAGGCTATACGCTTAGATATACACGCAACACCTAAGCTTTTTGAGTTAAAACGTGTTGTTTAGGAAGAACAAGATAATTTCTCACGATGCGGGATTTTCTTAAAACGTGGTTTTCTGACAAATTTTGACGAAAGAAAATTGTCCTGTGGGTTCTCTTTTGAGGCTACTCGTTTAGACATACAGGCCACACTAAATCCTCTCGAATAACAACGTGTTGTTTATGAGTCACAAGCTAATTTTGTACGATGCTTTATTTCAACTCGTAAAGTTTAAGGGTTTCCAATATGTACGTTTTTGTCTTTACTCAGCAACACTGTACTTCCTTTAAAGTGGTATTCTTACGTATTCTTTCGAGAGAAAACTCTCCTGTGTGTTCTCTTTTGAGGCTACACGCTTAGACATACACGCAACACCAAAGCTTTTCAAGTTAAAACGTGTTGTTTAGGAAAAACAAGATAATTTCGCACGATACGATATTTCCTTAAAAGGTGGTTTCTGACAAATTTTGATGAAAGAAAATTCTCCTGTGGGTTCCCTTTTGAGGCTACACGTTTAGACGTACATGCCACACCAAATCTTTTCGAGTTACAACATGTTGTTTAGGAGATACGAGCTCATTTTGTACGATGCTTTATTTCATCCCATAAAGTTTAAGGGTTTCCAATACGTACGTATTTGTCTTTACTCTGCAACACTGTATTTCCTTATAACGTGGTATTCTTACATATTCTTTTGAGAGAAAACTCTCCTGTGTGTTCTCTTTTGAGGCTACACGCTGAGACATACACGCAACACCAAAGCTTTTCGAGTTACAACGTGTTGTTTAGGAAAAACAAGATAATTTCGCACCATGCAGGATTTCCTTAATACGTGGTTTTCTGACAAATTTGACCAAAGAAAATTCTCCTGTGGGTTCTCTTTTTTAGGCTACACGTTTAGACGTACACACCACACCAAATCTTTTCGAGTTACAACGTGTTTTTTAGGAGATACAAGCTACTTTTGTATGATGCGTTATTTCTTCTCATAAAGTGTTTCCAATACGTACGTATTTGTCTTTATTCTGCAACACTGTACTTCCTTATAACGTGGTATTCTTACATATTCTTTCGAGAGAAACCTCTCCTGTGTGTTCTCTTTTGAGGCTACACGCTTAGACATACAAGCAACACGAAAGATTTTCGAGTTACCACGTGTTGTTTAGGAAAAACAAGATAATTTCCCACGATGCAGGATTACCTTATAACGTGGTTTCTGACAAATTTTGACGAAAGGATATTCTCCTATGGGTTCTCTTTTGAGGCTACAGGTTTAGACGTACACGCCACACCAAATCTTTTCGAGTTAAAACGTGTTGTTTAGGAGATACGAGCTAATTTTGTAAGATGCTTTATTTCATCTTGTAAAGTTTAAGGATTTCCAATACGTACCTATTTGTCTTTACTCTGCTACACTGTATTTCCTTATAACGTGGTATTCTTACATATTCTTTCGAGAGAAAACTCTCCTGTGTGTTCTCTTTTGAGGCTACACGCTGAGACATACACGCAACACAAAAACTTTTCGAGTTACAACGTGTTGTTTAAGAAAAACACGATAATTTCGCACGATGCGGGATTTCCTTAAAACGTGGTTTTCTGAAAATTTTGACGAAAGAAAATTCTCCTATGGGTTCTCTTTTGAGGCTACACGTTTAGACGTACACGCCACACCAAATCTTTTCGAGTTACAACGTGTTGTTTAGGAGATACGAGCTCATTTTGTCCGATGCTTTATTTCATCTCGTAACATTTAAGGGTTTCCAATATGTACGTATTTGTCTTTACTCTGCAAAACTGTATTTCCTTATAACGTGGTATTCTTACATATTCTGTTGAGAGAAAACTCTCCTGTGTGTTCTCTTTTGAGGCTACACGCGGAGACATACACGAAACACCAAAGCTTTTCGAGTTACAACGTGTTGTTTAGGAAAAACAAGATAATTTCGCACGATGCGGGATTTCCTTAATACGTGGTTTTCTGACAAATTTGACCAAAGAATATTCTCCTGTGGGTTCTCTATTTGAGGCTACACGTTTAGACGTACATGCCACACCAAATCTTTTCGAGTTACAACGTGTTGTTTAGGAGATACAAGCTAATTTTGTATGATGCGTTATTTCTTCTCGTAAAGTGTTTCCAATAGGTACGTCTTTGTCTTTACTTTGCAACACTGTATTTCCTTATAACCTGGTATTCTTACATATTCTTTCGAGTGAAAACTCTCCTGTGTGTTCTCTTTTGAGGCAACACACTGAGACATACACGAAACACCAAAGCTTTTCGAGTTATAACGTGTTGTTTAGGAAAAACAAGTTAATTTCGCAGGATGCGGGATTTCTTTAAAACGTGGTTTTCTGAAAAATTTTGACGAAAGAAAATTCTCCAGTGGGTTCTCTTTTGAGGCTAAACTTTTAGACGTACACGCCAAACCAAATGTTTTCGAGTTTCCACTTGTTTTTTAGGAGATACAAGCTAATATTGTATGATGCTTAATTTCTTCTCGTAAAGTGTTTCCAATATGTACGTATTTGTCTTTACTCTGCAACACTGTATTTCCTTATAACGTAGTATTCTTACATATTCTTTCGAGAAAAACCTCTCCTTTGCATTCTCTTTTGAGGCTACACGCTTAGACATACACGCAACACCAAAGCTTTTCGAGTTACCACGTGTTGTTTAGGAAAAACAAGATAATTTCGCACGATGCGGTATTTCCTTAAAACGTGGTTTTCTGACAAATTTTGACGAATGAAAATTCTCCTTTGTGTTCTCCTTTGAGGCTACACGTTTAGACATACACGCCAAACCAATTCTTTACGAGTTACCACGTGTTGTTTAGGAGATACAAGCTAATTTTGTTCGATGCGTTATTTCTTCTCGTAAGTGTTCCCAATATATTCTTATTTGTCTTTACTCTGCAAAATTGTATTTCCTAATAACGTGGTATTCTTACATATTCTTTCAAGAGAAAACTCTCCTGTGCCTTCTCTTTTGAGGCTCCACGCTTACACATACACGCAACTCTAAAGCTTTTCGAGTTACAACATGTTGTTTAGGAAAAAGAAGATGATTTTGCATGATGCGAGATTTCCTTAAAACATGGTTTTCTGACAAATTTTGAGGAAAGAAAATTCTCCTGTGGGTTCTCTTTTGAGGCTACACATTTAGACGTACACACCACACCAAATCTTTTCGAGTTACAATGTGTTGTTTAGGAGATACAATCTAATTTTGAATGATGCATTATTTCTTCTCGTAAAGTCTTTCCAATATGTACATAGTTGTCTTTACTCTGCAACACTGTATTTCCTTATAAACTGTTATTCTTACATATTCTTTTGAGAAAAAACTCTCCTTTACATTCTCTTTTGAGGCTACATGCTTAGACATACACGCAACACTAAAGCTTTTCAAGTTATAACTTGTTGTTTAGGAAAAAGAAGATAATTTTTCTCGATGAGGGATTTCCTTAAAACGTGGTTTTCTCACATATTTTGACGAAAGAAAATTCTCCTTTCTGTTCTCTTTTGAGGCTACATGTTTAGCCGTACACGCCACACCAAATCCTTTTGAGTTACAACCTGTTGTTTAGGAGATACAAGCTAATTTTGTATGATGCGTTATTTCTTCTCGTAAAGTGTTTCCAATACATACATATTTGTCTTTACCTGCAACACTGTATTTCCTTATAACGTGGTATTCTTACATATTCTTTCGAGAGAAAACTCTCCTGTGCGTTCTCTTTTGAGGCTACACGCTTATTCATACACGCAACACCAAAGCATTTCGAGTTACAACGTGTTGTTTAGGAAAAACAAGATAATTTCGCACGATGCGAGATTTCCTTAAAACGTGGTTTCTGACAAATTTTGATGAAAGAAAATTCTCCTGTCGGTTCCCTTTTGAGGCTACACGTTTAGACGTACACGTCACACCAAATCTTTTCGAGTTACAACGTGTTGTTTAGGAGATACAAGCTAATTTTGTACGATGCGTTATTTCTTCTCTTACAGTGTTTCAAATATGTACGTATTTGTCTTTAATCTGCAACACTGTATTTCCTTATAACGTGGTATTCTTACATATTCTTTCGAGAGAAAACTCTCCTGTGCGTTCTCTTTTGAGGCTACATGATTAGACATACACGCAACACCTAAGCTTTTCGAGTTACAACGTGTTTTTTAGGAAGAACAAGATAATTTCTCACGATGCGGGATTTCCTTAAAACGTGGTTTTCTGACAAATTTTGATGAAAGAAATTTGTCCTGTGGTTCTCTTTGAGGCTACACGTTTAGATGTACACACCACACCAAATCTTTTCGAGTTACAACGTGTTGTTTAGGAGATATAAGCTAATTTTGTACGATGCTTTATTTATTTCATAAAATTTATGGGTTTCCAATACGAAAGTATTTGTCATTATTCTGCAACAGTGTACTTCCTTATAACGTGGTATTCTTACATATTCAGTCGAGAGAAAACTCTCCTGTGTGTTCTCTTTTGAGGCTACACGCTTAGACATACACGCAACACCAAAGCTTTTCGAGTTATAACGCGTTGTTTAGGAAAAACAAGATAATTTCGCACAATGCGGGATTTCCTTAATACGTGGTTTTCTGACAAATTTTGACCAAAGAAAATTCTCCTGTGGGTTCTCTTTTGAGGCTACACGTTTAGACGTACAGGTCACACCAAATCTTTTCGAGTTACAACGTGTTGTTTAGGAGATACAAGCTAATTTTTTACGATGCGTTATTTCTTCTCATAAAGTGTTTCCAATAAGTATGTATTTGTCTTTACTCTGCAACACTGTATTTTCTTATAACGTGGTATTCTTACACATTCTTTCGAGAGAAAACTCTCCTGTGTGCTCTCCTTTGAGTGTACACGCTTAAACATACATGCAACACCAAAGCTTTTCGAGTTACAAGGTGTTGTTTAGGAAAAACAAGATAATTTCGCACGATGCGGGATTTCCTTAAAACGTGGTTTTCTGAATATTTGACGAAAGAAAATTCTCCTATGGGTTCTCTCTTGAGGCTACACGTTTAGACGTACACGCCACACCAAATCTTTTCGAGTTACAACGTGTTGTTTAGGAGATACGAGCTAATTTTGTACGATGCTTTATTTCATCTCGTAAAGTTTAAGGGTTTCCAATACGTACCTATTTGTCTTTACTCTGCAACACTGTATTTCCTTATAACGTGGTATTCTTACATATTCTTTCGAGAGAAAACTCTCCTGTGTGTTCTCTTTTGAGGCTACACGCTGAGACATACACGCAACACCAAAGCTCTTCGAGTTAAAACGTGTTGTTTAGGAAAAACAAGATAATTTTGCACGATGTAGTTTTTCCTTAATACGTGGTTTTCTGACAAATTTGACCAAAGAAAATTCTCCTGTGGGTTCTCTTTTGAGGCTACACGTTTAGACGTACACGCCACACCAAATCATTTAGAGTTACAACGTGTTGTTTAGGAGATACAAGCTAATTTTGTACGATGCGTTATTTCTTCTTGTAAAATGTTTCTAATATGTACGTATTTGTCTTTACTCTGAAACACTGTATTTCCTTATAACGTGGTATTCTTATATATTCTTTCGAGAAAGAACTCTCCTTTGCCTTCTCTTTTGAGGCTACATGCTTAGACATACACGCAACACCAAAGCTTTTCGAGTTACAAAGTGTTATTTAAGAAAAACAAGATAATTTTGCACTATGAGGGATTTCCTTAAAACGTAGTTTTCTCACAAATTTTGACGATAGAAAATTCTCCTGTGGGTTCTCTTTTGAGGCTACACGTTTAGACGTACATGCCCCACCAAATCCTTTCGAGTTACAACCTGTTGTTTAGGAGATACAAACTAATTTTGTATGATGCGTTATTTCTTCTCGTAAAGTGTTTCCAATAAGTACGTATTTGTCTTTACTCTGCAACACTGTATTTCCTTATAACCTGGTATTCTTACATATTCTTTCTAGTGAAAACTCTCCTGTGTGTTCTCTTTTGAGGCTACACACTGAGGCAAACACGCAACACCAAATCTTTTCGAGTTACAACGTGTTGTTTAGAAAAAACAAGATAATTTCCCACGATGCAGGATTTCCTTAATACGTGGTTTTCTGACAAATTTGACCAAACAAAATTTGCCTGTGGGTTCTCTTTTGAGGCTACACGTTTAGACGTACACACCACATCAAATCTTTTCGAGTTACAACGTGTTGTTTAGGAGATACAAGCTAATTTTGTATGATGCATTATTTCTTCTCGTAAAGTGTTTCCAATATGTACGTATTTGTCTTTACTCTGCAACACTGTATTTCCTTATAACGTGGTATTCTTACATATTCTTTCGAGAAAAAACTCTCCTTTGCATTCTCTTTTGAGGCTACACGCTTAGACATACACGCAACACCAAAGCTTTTCGAGTTACAACTTGTTGTTTAGGAAAAACAAGATAATTTTTCACGCTGAGGGATTTCCTTAAAACGTGGTTTTCTTACATATTTTGACGATAAAAAATTCTCCTGTCGGTTCTCTTTTGAGGCTACATGTTTAGAAGTACACGTCACACCAAATATTTTCGAGTTACAACGTGTTGTTTATGAGATACAAGCTAATTTTGTACGAATTTTTATTTCTTCTCTTAAAGTGTTTACAATATGTACGTATTTGTCTTTACTCTGCAACACTGTATTTCCTTATAACGTGGTATTCTTACATATTCTTTCGAAAGAAAACTCTCCTTGCATTCCCTTTAGAGGCTACACACTTAGACATACACGCAACACCAAAGCTTTTCGAGTTACAACGTGTTGTTTAGGAAAAACAAGATAATTTCGCACGATGCGGAATTTCCTTAAAACGTAGTTTTCTGACAAATTTTGACGAAAGAAAACTCTCCTGTGGGTTCTCTTTTGAGGATACACGTTTAGACGTACACGCCACACCAAATCTTTTCGAGTTACAAGATGTTGTTTAGGACCTACCAGCTAATTTTGCAAGATGCGTTATTTCTCTCATAAAGTGTTTCCAGTACGTACGTATTTGTCTTTACTCTGCTACACTGTATTTCCTTATAACGTGGTATTCTTACATATTCTTTCGAGAGAAAACTCTCCTATGCGTTCTCTTTTGGGGCTACACGCTTAGACATACACCCAACACCAAAGCTTTTCGAGTTAAAACGTGTTGTTTAGGAAGAACAAGATAATTTCTCACGATGCGGTATTTCCTTAAAACGTGGTTTGCTGAAAAATTTTGACGAAAGAAAATTGTCCTGTGGGTTCTCTTTTGAGGCTACACGTTTAGACGTACATGCCACACCAAATCTTTTCGAGTTACAACGTGTTGTTTAGGAGATACAAGCTAATTTTGTACGATGCTTTATTTCATCTCGTAAAGTTTAAGGGTTTCCAAAACATACGTGTTTGTCTTTACTCTGCAACACTGTATTTCCTTATAACGTGGTATTCTTTCATATTCTTTCGAGAGAAAACTCTCCTGTGCGTTCTCTTTTGAGGCTACAAGTTTAGACATACACGCAACGGCAAAGCTTTTCGAGTTACAACATGTTGTTTAGGAAGAACAAGATAATTTCTCACGATGCAGGATTTCCTTAAAACGTGGTGTTCTGACAAATTTTGACGAAAGAAAATTCTCCTGTGGGTTCTCTTTTGAGGCTACACCTTTAGACGTACACACCACACCAAATCTTTTGAGTTACACCGTGCTGTTTAGGAGATACAAGCTAATTTTTTTTACGATGCGTTATTTCTTCTCGTAAAGTTTAAGTGTTTCCAATACATACCTTTTTGCCTTTACTCTGCAACTCTGTAATTCCTAATAACGTGGTATTCTTACATATTCTTTCGAGAGAAAACTCTCCTGTGCGTTCTCTTTTGAGGCTACACGCTTAGACATACACGCAACACCACAGTTTTTCGAGTGACAATGTGTTGTTTAGGAAAAACAAGATAATTTAGCACGATGCGGGATTTCCTTAAAACGTGGTTTTCTGACAAATTTTGACGAAAGAAAATACTCCTGAGGGTTCTCTTTTGAGGCTACACGTTTAGACGTACACGCCACACCAAATCTTTTCGAGTTACAACGTGTTGTTTAGGAGATACAAGCTAATTTTTTAAGATGTGTTATTTCTCTCGTAAAGTTTAAGTGTTTCAAATACGTACGTATTTGCCTTTACTCTGCAACACTGTTTTCCTTATAACATGGTATTCTTACATATTCTTTCGAGAGAAAACTTTCCTGTGCGTTCTCTTTTGAGGCTACACGCTTAGACATACAAGCAACACCAAAGCTTTTCGAGTTACAACTTGTTGTTTTGGAAGAACAAGATAATTTCTCACGATGCGGGATTTCCTTAAAACGTGGTTTGCTGACAAATTTTGACGAAAGAAAATAGTCCTGTGGGTTCTCTTTTGGGGCTACACGTTTAGACGTACAAGCCACACCAAATCTTTTCCAGTAAAAACGTGTTGTTTAGGAGATACAAGCTAATTTTGTACGATGCTTTATTTCATCTCGTAAGTTTAAGGGTTTCCAATATGTACGTTTTCGTCTTTACTCAGCAACACTGTACTTCCTTATAAAGTGGTATTCTTAACTATTCTTTCGAGAGAAAACTCTTCTGTGCGTTTTCTTTTGAGGCTACACGCTTAGACATACATGCAACAACAAAGCTTTTCGAGTTACAACGTGTTGTTTAGGAAATACAAGATAATTTCACACGATGCGGGGTTTCCTTAATACGTGGTTTTCTGACAAATTTTGACCAAAGAAAATTCTCCTGTGGTTTCTCTTTTGAGGCTACACGTTTAGCCGTACATGCCACATCAATTCTTTTCGAATTACAACCTGTTGTTTAGGAGATACAAGCTAATTTTGAACGATGCGTTATTCCATCTCTAAAAGTGTTTCCAATAAGTACGTATTTGTCTTTACTCTGCAACACTGTATTTCCTTATAACGTGGTATTCTTACATATTCTTTCGAGAGAAAACTCTCCTGTGCATTCTCTTTTGAGGCTACATGCTTAGACATACATGCAACACCAAAGCTTTTCGAGTTACAACGTGTTTTTTAGGAAGAACAAGATAATTTCTCACGATGCGGGATTTCCTTAAAACGTGGTTTTCTGACAAATTTTGACGAAAGAAAATTGTCCTGTGGTTCTCTTTTGAGGCTACACGTTTAGATGTACACGCCACATCAAATCTTTTCGAGTTACAACGTGTTGTTTAGGAGATACAAGCTAATTTTGTACGATGCTTTATTTCATCTCTTAAAGTTTAAGGGTTTCCAATACGTAAGTATTTGTCATTATTCTGCAACAGTGTACTTCCTTATAACGTGGTAGTCTTACATATTCTTTCGAGAGAAAACACTCCTGTGTGTTCTCCTTTGAGGCTACACGCTTAGACATACACGCAACACCAAAGCTTTTCGAGTTACAACGCGTTGTTTAGGAAAAAACAAGATAATTTCTCACGATGCTGGATTTCCTTAATACGTGGTTTTCTGACAAATTTGACCAAAGAAAATTGTCCTGTGGGTTCTCTTTTGAGGCTACACATTTAGACGTACACGCCACAGCAAATCATTTAGAGTTACAACGTGTTGTTTAGGAGATACAAGCTAATTTTGTACTATGCGTTATTTCTTCTCGTAAAGTGTTTCCAATATGTAGGTATTTGTCTTTACTCTGCAACACTGTATTTCCTTATAATGTGGTATTCTTATATATTCTTTCGAGAAAGAACTCTCCTTTGCATTCTCTTTTGAAGCTACATGCTTAGACATACACGCAACACCAAAGCTTTTCGAGTTACAACGTGTTGTTTAAGAAAAACACGATAATTTTGCACGATGAGGGATTTCCTTAAAACGTGGTTTTCTCACAAATTTTGACGATAGAAAATTCTTCTGTGGGTTCTCTTTTGAGGCTACACATTTAGACATACATGCCACACCAAATCCTTTCGAGTTACAACCTGTTGTTTAGGAGATACAAGCTAATTTTGTATGATGCGTTATTTCTTCTTGTAAAGTGTTTCCAATAAGTACGTATTTGTCTTTACTCTGCAACACTGTATTTCCTTATAACCTGTTATTCTTACATACTTTTTCTAGTGAAAACTCTCCTGTGTGTTCTCTTTTGAGGCTACACACTGAGACAAACACGCAACACCAAATCTTTTCGAGTTACAACGTGTTGTTTAGGAAAAACAAGATAATTTCCCACGATGCAGGATTTCCTTAATACGTGGTTTTCTGACAAATTTGACCAAAGAAAATTCTCCTGTGGGTTCTCTTTTGAGGCTACACCTTTATACGTACACGCCACATCAAATCTTTTCGAGTTACAACGTGTTGTTTAGGAGTACAAGTTAATTTTGTATGATGCGTTATTTCTTCTCTTAAAGTGTTTCCAATATGTACGTATTTGTCTTTACTCTGCAACTCTGTATTTCCTTATAACGTGGTATTCTTACATATTCTTTCGAGAAAAAACTCTCCTTTGCATTCTCTTTTGAGGCTACACGCTTAGACATACACGCAACACCAAAGATTTCGTGTTACAACTTGTTGTTTAGGAAAAACAAGATAATATTGCATGATGAGGGATTTCCTTAAAACGTGGTTTTTTCACATATTTTGACGATAAAAAAATTCTCCTGTCAGTTCTTTTTTGAGGCTACACGTTTAGTTGTACACGTCACACCAAATATTTTCAAGTTACAACCTGTTGTTTAGGAGATACAAGCTAATTTTGTACGGTTTTTTATTTCTTCTCTTAAAGTGTTTCCAATATGTACGTATTTGTTGTTACTCTGCAACACTGTATTTCCTTATAACGTGGTATTCTTACATATTCTTTCGAGAGAAAACTCTCCTTGCATATCCTTTTGAGGCTACTCACTTAGACATACACGCAACACCAAAGCTTTTCGAGTTACAACTTGTTCTTTAGGAAAAACAAGATAATTTTGCAGGATGCGGGATTTCGTTAAAACGTGGTTTTCTGACAAATTTTGAAGAAAGAAAATTCTCCAGGGCGCTCTCTTTTGAGGCTACACGTTTAGACATACACACCAAACAAAATGTTTGTGAGTTTCCACTTTTTGTTTAGGAGATACAAGCTAATATTTCATGATGCGTAATTTCTTCTCGTAAAGTGTTACCAATATGTACGTATTTGTCTTTACTCTGCAACACTGTATTTCCATATAACGTTGTATTCTTACATGTTCTTTCGAGAGAAAACTCTCCTGTGCATTCTCCTTTGAGGCTACACGCTTAGACATATACGCAACACCAAAGCTTTTCGAGTTACAACGTGTTGTTTAGGAAAAACAAGATAATTTCTCATGATGCAGGATTTCCTTAAAACGTGGTTTTCTGACAAATATTGACGAAAGAAAATTCTCCTTTGTGTTCTCTTTTGCGACTACACGTTTAGACGTACACGCCAAACCAAACCTTTCGAGTTACCACGTGTTGTTTAGGAGATACAAGCTAATTTTGTCCGATGCGTTATTTCTTCTCCTAAAGTGTTTCCAATATGTACTTATTTGCCTTTACTCGGCAAAATTGTATTTCTTTATAACGTGGTATTCTTACATATTCTTTCGAGGGAAAACTCACCTGTGCCTTCGCTTTTGAGGCTCCACGCTTAAACATACAGGCAACACCAAAGCTTTTTGAGTTACAACATGTTGTTTAGGAAAAAGAAGATGATTTCGCATGATGCGGGATTTCCTTAAAACGTGGTTTTCTGAAAAAATTTAACGAAAGAAAATTGTCCGGTGGGTTCACTTTTGAGGCTACACGTTTAGACGTACACGCCACACCAAATCTTTTCCAGTTACAACGTGTTGTTTAGGAGATACAAGTTAATTTTTTACGATGCGTTATTTCTTCTCGTAAAGTGTTTCCAATATGTATGTATTTGTCTTTACTCTGCAACACTGTATTTCCTTATAACGTGGTATTCTTATATATTCTTTCTAGAAAAAACTCTCCTTTACATTCTCTTTTGAGGCTACACGCTTAGACATACACGCAACACCAAAGCTTTTCGAGTTACAACTTGTTGTTTAGGAAAAACAAGATAATTTTGCACGATGAGGGATTTCCTTAAAACGTGGTTTTCTCACATATTTTGATGAAAGAAAATTCTCCTGTGGGTTCTCTTTTGAGGCTACACGTTTAGCTGTACACGCCACACCAAATCCTTTTGACTTACAACCTGTTGTTTAGGAGATACAAGCTAATAATGTATGTTGCGTTATTTCTTCTCGTAAAGTGTTTCCAATACATACGTATTTGTCTTTACTCTGCAACACTGTATTTCCTTATAAGGTGGTATTCTTACATATTCTTTCGAGGAAAAACTCTCCTGTGTGTTCTCTTTTGAGGCTAAATGCTTAGACATACACGCAACACCAAAGGTTTTCGAGTTACAACGTGTTGTTTAGGGAAAACAAGATAATTTCGCACGATGCGAGATTTCCTTAAAACGTGGTTTCTGACAAATTTTGTTGAAAGAAAATTCTCCTGTGGGTTCTCTTTTAAGGCTACACGATTAGACGTACACATCACACCAAATCTTTTTGAGTTACAACGTGTTGTTTAGGAGATACAATCTAATTTTGTACGATGCATTATTTCTTCTCTTAAAGTGTTTCCAATATGTACGTATTTGTCTTTACTCTGCAACACTGTATTTCCTTATAACGTGGTATTCTTACATATTCTTTCGAGAGAAAACTCTCCTGTGCATTCCCTTTTGTGGCTACACACTTAGACATACACGCAACACCAAAGCTTTTCGAGTTACAACTTGTTGTTTAGGAAAAACAAGATAATTTCGCAGGATGCGGGATTTCGTTAAAACGTGATTTTCTGACAAATTTTGAAGAAAGAAAATTCTCCAATGGGTTCTCTTTTGAGGCTACATGTTTAGACGTACACGCCACATGAAGACCTTTCGAGTTACCACGTGTTGTTTAGTAGATACAAGCTAATTTTTTACGATGCATTATTTCTTCTTGTAAAGTGTTTCCAACAAGTATGTATTTGTCTTTACTCTGCAACACTGTATTTCCTTATAACGTTTTATTCTTACATGTTCTTTCTAGAGAAAACTCTCCTGTGCATACTCTTTAGAGGCTACACGCTTAGACATACACGCAATAACAAAGCTTTTCGAGTTACAACGTGTTGTTTAGGAAAAACAAGATAATTTTGCACGATGCGGGATTTACTTAAAACGTGGTTTTTCTGACAAATTTTGAAGAAAGAAAGTTATCCTGTGGGTCCTCTTTTGAGGCTACACGTGTAGACATACGAGCCACACCAAATCTATTCGAGTTACAACGTGTTGTTTAGGAGATACAAGCTAATTTTGTATGATGCATTATTTCTTCTCTTAAAGTGTTTCCAATAGGTACGTAATTGTCTTTTCTGTGCAACACTGTATTTCCTTATAACGTGGTATTCTTACATATTCGTTCAATAGAAAACTCTCCTGTGCATTCTCTTTTGAGGCTACACGCTTAGACATACACGCAACACCAAAGCTTTTCGAGTTACAACGTGTTCTTTAGGAAAAACAAGATAATTTCGCACGATTCGAGATTTCCTTAAAACGTGGTTTCTGACAAATTTTGATGAAAGAAAATTCTCCTGTGGGTTCGCTTTTGAGGCTACACGTTTAGACATACATGTCACATCAAATCTTTTCGAGTTACAACGTGTTGTTTAGGAGATACAAGCTAATTTTTTACGATGCATTATTTCT
The DNA here is from genome assembly GCF_947179515.1 of Apodemus sylvaticus. NCBI lineage: Eukaryota > Metazoa > Chordata > Mammalia > Rodentia > Muridae > Apodemus > Apodemus sylvaticus. Next base: position 353,866 of record NC_067483.1, on the reverse strand, counting down.
TCTCGTAAAGTGTTTCCAATATGTACGTATTTGTCTTTACTCTGCAACCCTGTATTTCCTTATAACGTGTTATTCTTACATATTCGTTCGATAGAAAACTCTCCTGGGCATTCCCTTTAGAGGCTACACACTTAGACATACAAGAAACACCAAAGCTTTTCGAGTTACAACTTGTTGTTTAGGAAAAACAAGATAATTTCGCACGATGCGGGATTTCCTTATAACGTGGTTTTCTGACAAATTTTGAAGAAAGAAAATTCTACTGTGGGGTCTCTTTTGAGGCTACACTTTGAGACGTACATGCCAAACCAAATCTTTTCGAGTTACCACTTGTTGTTTAGGAGATACAAGCTTATATTTTATGATCCATCATTTCTTCTCGCAAAGTGTTTCCAATATTTATGTTTTTGTCTTTACTCTGCAACACTGTATTTCCTTATAACGTTGTAGTCTTACATGTTCCTTCGAGAGAAAACTCTCCTGTGCATTCTCTTTTGGGGCTACATGCTTAGATATACACGCAACACCAAAGCTTTTTGAGTTACAACGTGTTGTTTAGGAAAAACAAGATAATTTTGCACGATGCGGGATTTCCTTAAAACGTGGTTATCTAATTTTGATGAAAGAAAATTCTCCTGTTGGTTCTCTTTTGAGGCTACACGTTTAGACGTACACGCCAAACCAAATCTTTTCGAGTTACCACGTGTTGTTTAGGAGATACAAGGTAATTTTGTATGATGTATTATTTCTTCTCGTAAAGTGTTTCCAATATGTACTTATTTGTCTTTACTCTGCAAAATTGTATTTCCTAATAACGTGGTATTCTTACATATTCTCTCGAGAGAAAACTATCCTGTGCCTTCTCTTTTGAGGCTCCACGCTTAGACATACACGCAACACTAAAGCTTTTCGAGTTACAATATGTTGTTTAGGAAAAAGAAGATGATTTCACACGATGCGGGATTTCCTTAAAACATGGTTCTGTGAAAAATTTTGATGAAAGAAAATTCTCCTGTGGTTTCTCCTTTGAGGCTACACGTTTAGACGTACAGGCCACACCAAATCTTTTCGAGATACAACTTGTTGTTTAGGAGATACAAGCTAATTTTGTACTATGCGTTAATTCTTCTCGTAAAGTGTTTCCAATACGTTCGTGTTTGTCTTTACACTGCAACATTGTTTTTCCTTATAACGTGGCATTCTTACATATTCTTTCGAGAGAAAACTCTCCTGTGCTTTCTCTTTTGAGGCTACACGCTTAGACATACACGCAACACCAGAGCTTTTCGAGTTACAACGTGTTGTTTAGGAAAAACAAGATAATTTCGCACAATGCGAGATTTCCTTAAAACGTGGTTTCTGACAAATTTTGATGAAAGAAAATTCTCCTGTGGGATCTCTTTTGAAGCTACACGTTTAGACGTACACGGCACACCAAATCTTTTCGAGTAACAAGGTGTTGTTTAGGAGATTCAAGCTAATTTTGTACGATGCGTTAATTCTTCTCGTAAAGTGTTTCCAATATGTACGTATTTGTCTTTACTCTGCAACACTGTATTTCCTTATAACGGGGTATTCTTACATATTCTTTCGAGAGAAAACTCTCCTGTGCATTCCCTTTTGAGGCTACACACTTAGACATACACACAAACCAAAGCTTTTCGAGTTACAACTTGTTGTTTAGGAAAAACAAGATGATTTCGCAGGATGCGGGATTTCGTTAAAACGTGGTTTTCTGACAAATTTTGAAGAAAGAAAATTCTCCAGTGGGTTCTCTTTTGAGTCTACACTTTTAGACGTACACGCCAAACCAAATGTTTTCGAGTTTCCACTTTTTCTTTAGGAGATACAAGCTAATATTTTATGATGCATAATTTCTTCTCGTAAAGTGTTTCCAATAAGTACGTATTTGTCTTTACTCTGCAACACTGTATTTCCTTATAACTTTGTATTCTTACATGTTCTTTCGAGAGAAAACTCTCCTGTGCATTCTATTTTGAGGCTACATGCTGAGACATACACGCAACACCAAAGCGTTTCGAGGTACAAGGTGTTGTTTAGGAAAAACAAGATAATTTCGCACGATGCGGAATTTCCTTAAAACGTGGTTTTCTGACAAATTTTGACGAAAGAAAATTCTCCTTTGTGTTCTCTTTTGAGGCTACACGTTTAGACGTACACGCCAAACCAAATCTTTTCGAGTTACCACGTGTTGTTTAGGAGATTCAAGCTAATTTTGTACGATGCGTTATTTCTTCTCCTAAAGTGTTTCCAATATGTACTTATTTGCCTTTACTCTGCAAAATTGTATTTCTATATAACGTGGTATTCTTACATATTCTTTCGAGAGAAAACTCTCCTGTGCCTTCGCTTTTGAGGCTCCACGCTTAGACATACACGCAACACCAAAGCTTTTTGAGTTACAACATGTTGTTTAGGAAAAAGAAGATGATTTCGCATGATGCGGGATTACCTTAAAACGTGGTTTTCTGAAAAGTTTTAACGAAAGAAAATTGTCCTGTGGGTTCTCTTTTGAGGCAACACGTTTAGACGTACACGCCACACCAAATCTTTTCGAGTTACAACGTGTTGTTTAGGAGATACAAGTTAATTTTTTACGATGCGTTATTTCTTCTCATAAAGTGTTTCCAATATGTACGTATCTGTCTTTACGCTGCAACACTCTATTTCCTTATAACGTGGTATTCTTACATATTCTTTCTAGAAAAAAACTCTCCTTTACATTCTCTTTTGAGGATACACGCTTAGACATACACACAACACCAAAGCTTTTCGAGTTACAACGTGTTGTTTAGGAAAAACAAGATAATTTTGCATGATGAGGGATTTCCTTATAACGTGGTTTTCTGACAAATTTTGAAGAAAGAAAATTCTCCTGTGGGGTCTCTTTTGAGGCTACACTTTTAGACGTAAACGCCAAACCAAATCTTTTCGAGTTACCACTTGTTGTTTAGGAGATACAAGCTTATATTTTATGATGTGTCATTTCTTCTCGTAAAGTGTTTCCAATATGTACGTATTTGTCTTTACTCTCCAACACTGTATTTCCTTATAACGTTGTATTCTTACATGCTCTTTCGAGAGAAAACTCTCCTGTGCATTCGCTTTTGAGGCTACATGCTGAGACATACACGCAACACCAAAGCTTTTCGTGTTACAAGTTGTTGTTTAGGAAAAACAAGATAATTTCGCACGATGGGGGATTTCCTTAAAATGTGGTTTTCTGACAAATTTTGACGAAAGAAAATTCTCCTTTGTGTTCTCTTTGGCGGCTACACGTTTAGACGTACACGCCAAACCAAACCTTTTCGAGTTACCACGTGTTGTTTAGGAGATACAAGCTAATTTTGTCCGATGCGTTATTTCTTCTCCTAAAGTGTTTCCAATATGTACTTATTTGCCTTTACTCGGCCTAATTGTATTTCTTTATAACGTCTATTCTTACATATTCTTTCGAGAGAAAACTCTCCTGTGCCTTCGCTTTTGAGGCTCCACGCTTAGACATACACGCAACACCAAAGTTTTTTGAGTTACAACATGTTGTTTAGGAAAAAGAAGATGATTTCGCATGATGCGGGATTTCCTTAAAACGTGGTTTTCTGAAAAAAATTAACGAAAGAAAATTGTCCTGTGGGTTCTCTTTTGAGGCTACACGTTTTGACGTACACGCCACACCAAATCATTTCGAGTTACAACGTGTTGTTTAGGTGATACAAGTTAATTTTTTATGATGCGTTATTTCTTCTCGTAAAGAGTTTCCAATATGTACGTATTTGTCTTTACTCTGCAACAATGTATTTCCTTATAACGTGGTATTCTTACATATTCTTTGAGAAAAAAACTCTCCTTTACATTCTCTTTTGAGGCTACACGCTTAGACATACACGCAACACCAAAGCTTTTCGAGTTACAACTTGTTGTTTAGGAAAAACAAGATAATTTTGCACGATGAGGGATTTCCTTAAAACGTGGTTTTCTCACATATTTTGACGAAAGAAAATTCTCCTGTGGGTTCTCTTTTGAGGCTACACGTTTAGCCGTACACGCCACACCAAATCCTTTCGAGTTACAACCTGTTGTTTAGGAGATACAAGCTAATTTTGTATGATGCATTATTTCTTCTCATAAAGTGTTTCCAATACATACGTATTTGTCTTTACTCTGCAACACTGTATTTCCTTATAATGTGATATTCTTACATATTCTTTCGAGGGAAAACTCTCCTGTGTGTTCTCTTTTGAGGCTACATGCTTAGACATACACACAACACCAAAGCTTTTCGAGTTACAACGTGTTGTGTAGGAAAAACTAGATAATTTCGCACAATGCGTGATTTCCTTAAAACGTGGTTTCTGACAAATTTTGATGAAAGAAAATTCTCCTGTGGGTTCTCTTTTGAGGCTACACGTTGAGACGTACATGTCACACCAAATCTTTTCGAGTTACAACGAGTTGTTTAGGAGACACAAGCTAATTTTGTAAGATGCGATATTTCTTCTCTTAAAGTGTTTCCAAAATGTACGTATTTGTCTTTACTCTGCAACACTGTATTTCCTTATAACGTGGTATTCTTACATATTCTTTCGAGAGAAAACTCTCCTGTGCATTCCCTTTTGTGGCTACACACTTAGTCATACACGCAACACCAAAGCTTTTCGAATTACAACTTGTTGTTTAGGAAAAACAAGATAATTTCGCAGGATGCAGGATTTCGTTAAAACGTGATTTTCTGACAAATTTTGAAGAAAGAAAATTCTCCTATGGGTTCTCTTTTGAGGCTACACGTTTAGACGTACACGCCACACCAAGTCCTTTCGAGTTACGACGTGTTGTTTAGGAGATACAAGCTAATTGTTTACAATGCGTTATTTCTTCTCGTAAAGTGTTTCCATCAAGTATGTATTTGACTTTACTCTGCAACACTGTATTCCCTTATAACGTTGTATTCTTACATGTTCTTTTGAGAGAAAACTCTCCTGTGCGTACTCTTTAGAGGCTACACGCTTAGACATACACGCAATGCCAAAGCTTTTCGAGTTACAATGTGTTGTTTAGGAAAAGCAAGATAATTTCGCACGATGCGAGATTTCCATAAAACGTGGTTTTCTGAAAAATTTTGACGAAAGAAAGTTTTCCTGTGGGTTCTCTTTTGAGGCTACACGTATACAGGTACGAGCCACAACAAATCTTTTCGAGTTCCAATTGTTGTTTAGGAGATACAAGATAATTTTGTACGATGTGTTATTTCTTCTCTTAAAGTGTTTCCAATACGTACGTATTTGTCTTTACTCTGCAACACTGTATTTTTTTATAACATGGTATTCTTACATATTCTTTCGAGAGAAAACTCTCCTGTGCATTCTCTTTTGAGGCTACAAGCTTAGACATACACGCAACACCAAAGCTTTTCGAGTTACAACATGTTGTTCAGGAAAAAGAAGATGATTTGGCACGATGCGGGATTTCCTTAAAACGTGGTTTTCTGACAAATTTTGACGAAAGAAAATTCTCCTGTGGGTTCTCTTTTGAGGCTACACGTTTAGACGTACACGCCGCACCAAATCTTTTCGAGTTACAACGTTTTGTTTAGGAGATACAAGCTAATTTTCTACGATGCGTTACTTCTTCTCGTAAAGTGTTTCCAATATGTACGTATTTGTCTACTCTGCAACACTGTATTTCCTTATAACGTGGTATTCTTACATATTCTTTCGAGAGAAAACTATCCTGTGCATTCCCTTTTGAGGCTACACACTTAGACATACAGGCAACACCAAAGCTTTTCGAGTTACAACATGTCGTTTAGGAAAAACCAGATAATTTCGCACGATGCAGGATTTCCTTAAAACGTGGTTTTCTGACAAATTTTGACGAAAGAAAATTCTCCTGTCGGTTCTTTTTTGAGGCTACACATTTAGACGTACACGCCACACCAAATCCTTTAGAGTTACCACGTGTTGTTTAGGAGATACAAGCTAATTTTGTATGATGCGTTATTTCTTCTCATAAAGTGTTTCCAATACGTACGTATTTGTCTTTACTCTGCAACACTGTATTTCCTTTTAACATTGTATTCTTACATGTTCTTCCGAGAGAAAACTCTCCTGTGCATTGTCTTTAGAGGCAACATGCTCAGACATACACGCAACACCAAAGCTTTTCGAGTTACAAAGTGTTGTTTAGGAAAAACAAGATAATTTTGCACGATGCGGGATTTCCTTAAAACGTGTTTTTTTGACAAATTTTGACGAAAGAAAGTTCTCCTGTTGGTTCTCTTTTGAGGCTACACGTGTAGAAGTACGAGCCACACCAAATACTTTCGAGTTATAACGTGTTGTTTAGGAGATACAAGCAAATTTTGTACGATGCGTTATTTCTTCCCTAAATTGTTTCCAATATGTCGTTATTTATCTTTACTCTGCAACACTGTATTTTCTTATAACGTGGTATTCTTACATATTCTTTCGAGGGAAAACTCTCCTGTGCATGCTCTTTTGAGGCTACACGCTTAGACAAACACGCACGCCAAACTTTTCGAGTTACAACGTGTTGTTTAGGAAAAACAAGATAATTTCGCACGATGCGAGATTTCCATAAAACGTGGTTTTCAGACAAATTTTGACGAAAGAAAGTTCTTCTCTGGGTTCTCTTTTGAGGCTACACGTGTAGAGGTACGAGCCACACCAAATCTTTTCGAGTTACAATGTGTTGTTTAGGAGATACAAGCTAATTTTTTACAATGCGTTATTTCTTCTCTTAAAGTGTTTCCAATACGTACGTAGTTGTCTTTATTCTGCAACACTGTATTTCCTTATAACGTGGTATTCTTACATATTCTTTCGAGAGAAAACTCTCCTGTGCATTCTCTTTTGAGGCTACATGCTTAGACATACACGCAACACCAAAGCTTTTCGAGTTACAATGTGTTGTTTAGGAAAAACAAGATAATTTCGCACGATGCGCTATTTCCTTAAAACGTGGTTTCAGACAAATTTTGATGAAAGAAAATTCTCCTGTGGGTTCTCGTTTGATGCTACACTTTTAGACGTACATGCCACACCAAATCTTTTCAAGTTACAACGTGTTGTTTAGGAGATACAAGCTAATTTTTTACGATGCGTTATTTCTTCTCGTAAAGTGTTTCCAATATGTACTTATTTGTCTTTACTCTGCAAAATTGTATTTCCTTTTAACGTGGTATTCTTACATATTCTTTCAAGAGAACACTCTCCTGTGCCTTCTCTTTTGAGTCTCCACGCTTACACATACACGCAACAGCAACGCTTTTCGAGTTACAACATGTTGTTTCTGAAAAAGAAGATGATTTTGCACGATGCGGGATTTCCTTAAAACGTGGTTTTCTGAAAAATTTTGACGAAAGAAAATTCTCCTGTGGGTCCTCTTTTGAGGCTACATGTTTAGATGTACACGCCACACCAAATCTTTTCGAGTTACAACGTTTTGTTTAGGAGATACAAGCTAATTTTGTAAGATGCGTTAACTCTTCTCATAAATTGTTTCCAATACATACGTATTTGTCTTTATTCTGCAACACTGTATTTCCTTATAACGTGGTATTCTTACATATTCTTTCGAGGGAAAACTCTCCTGTGCGTTCTCTTTCGAGGCTACACGCTTAGACAAACACGCAACACCAAAGCTTTTCGAGTTACAACGTGTTGTTTAGGAAAAAACAAGATAATTTTGCACGATGCGAGATTTTCATAAATCGTGGTTTTCTAAAAAATTTTGACGAAAGAATTTCCTCCTGTGGGTTCTCTTTTGAGGCTACACTTGTAGAGGTACGAGCCACACCAAATCTTTTCGAGTTACAAAGTTTTGTTTAGGAGATACAAGCTATTTTTGTACGATGCTTTATTTCTTCTCTTAACGTGTTTCCAATATGTACGTATTTGTCTTTACTCTGCCACACTGTATTTCCTTATAACGTGGTATTCCTACATTTTCTTTCGAGAGAAAACTCTCCTGTGCGTTCTCTTTTGAGGCTACACGCTTAGACATACACGCAACACCAAAGCTTTTCGATTTACAATGTGTTGTTTATGAAAAACAAGATAATTTCACACGATGCGAGATTTCCTTAAAATGTGGTTTCTGACAAATTTTGATGAAAGAAAATTCTTGGGCCTGGGAGCGGCGGCAGCAGCAGCAGTAGCAGCAGCAGCGGCTGGTCCAGAGGTAGGGCCATCAGCAGTAGAACCAAGCAGACAGGGTCCAGGCAGACCCGGTGCCCAGGACCACTGGCCATCGCTGGCCAGCCAGGCTGCAAGCAGCGGCGGATTTACGGTGCCTTTCACCACACAGAAGCCACATCAGAACTCTGCCTCCCGCCAGTCAGTTACGAGGGCTCCATATTGGTTCTCGGTTGCCAGAGAAATCAGACTGAGGTACGCAAATATAACCCGAGACCAACATCGCGGGGGTCTAAGCCCGACGGGTGTTGGCCTGCACCCAGGCCCTGAGCTGATCGGGGGTCCACCGCGGTGCAAATCCGGCCAGGAGGTTTTTTTCCTCCCGGGCCGGCGCGCGCACCACCACCATTTTGCCTGGGGGAAGCCAGGGAGACCTAGCAGGCAAAACCAAACTGGCTAACAGGCATAGCCCGAGGCGGACATAGCAGGGGTCTCAGACGGTCAGGCCCTGGACTGCCCCCAGGTCCTGGGCTGCTCGGCAGGCCATCTGTGTGCCGACCCAGCCAGGAGCTTGTTTGCCTCGGCCGGCGCACACCGCCGCCATTTTGCCTACAGGAAGCCGGAGAGACCTAGCAGGCAAAACCAAACCAGCGAACAGGCATAGCCCAAGGCGGACATAGCAGGGGTCTCAGACGGTCAGGCCCTGGACTGCACCCAGGCCCAGGACTGCTCGGTGGGCCATCTGTGTGCTGACCCGGCCAGGAGGTTGTTTATCAGAGCCGTTTGCGCACCACCGCCATTTTGCCTACGGGAAGCCAGAGAGACCTAGCAGGCAAAGCCAAACTGGCTAATAGGCATAGCCCGAGGCAGACATAGCAGGGGTCTCAGACGGTCAGGCCCTGGACTGCCCCCAGGTCCTGGGCTGCTCGGTGGGCCATCTGTGTGATGACCCAGCCAGGAACTTGTTTGCCCGGGCCGGTGCGCACCACCGCCATTTTGCCTGCGGGAAGCCAGAGAGACTAGCAGACAAAACCAAACCAGCTAACAGGCATAGCCCAAGGCGGACAAAGCAGGGGTCTCAGACGGTCAGGCCCTGGACTGCCCCCAGGCCCTGGGCTGCTCGGTGGGCCATCTGTGTGCCGACCCGGTCAGGAGGTTGTTTATCCTGGCCAGTTTGCGCACCACCGCCATTTTGCCTACTGGAAGCCAGAGAGACCTAGCAGGCAAAACCAAACCAGCTAACAGGCATAGCCCGAGGCGGACATAGCAGGGGTCTCAGACGGTCAGGCCCTGGACTGCCCCCCAGGCCCTGGGCTGCTCGTTGGGCCATCTGTGTGCTGACCCAGCCAGGAGGTTGTTAGCCCAGCAGACTCTCCCAGCACTCTCAGGGAACTCGCAAACACCACCATCCTAGCCACCTGACACACCCAATTAACACCCACAGCTGAGGGGAACTTTGCACCGACATTGGCCTGCCAGGCTTTTGCCTAGACTCAGGGCCTGGGCAGCTAGGCTAGCCTTGTGTGCACCAACCCAGTTGGGAGTTCTGCTGCCCAGATCAGCCTGGGCGGCAGCACCACATCTCCAAGTCCTGCAAGTGGCTAGCTGGGTTTCCGGGCGGCCAGCTGGGAGAAGTCAGTGTGCTCCAGTGAATCCAGTGGGCCCCAGCAGGAGCCTTCGGGTGCCTGCTTTGGGATCTGAACAGCCTGGGCAGCAGCACCCTGTCTACAAGCAGTGCAGGAGGTAAGCTGTGCACCAGAGGCCAACGGGGAAGGGGCAGCTTGCACTGTTGAGTCCAGCACTGACAAGACAAACTAACACCAGTGAGAACTAGATGGCAAAAGGCAAACGCAGGAACGTCACTAACAGAAATCAAGGCAATATGGCAACATCTGAACCCAATTCTCCTCTACCAACACGTCCTGGATACCCCATCACACCAGTAAAACAAGATTTGGATTTAAAATCACTGGTCATGATGCTGGTACAGGAACACATGAAGGACATACCTAAAGAAATTCAGGAGAAAATGGATCAAATTTAGAAGCCCTTGCAAGGGAAACACAAAAATCATTGAAAGAAATCCAGGAGAATACAAAAGCCAATAAGGAGGAAATGCAAAAAACACTTAAAGAAATACAGGAGAACTTTGGTCAACAGGCTGAGGTCATGAAAGACGAAACACAAAAATCTCTTAATGAAATACAGGAGAACTTTGGTCAACAGGCTGAGGTCATGAAAGAGGAAACACAAAAATCTCTTAAAGAATTACAGGAAAACACAAACATGCAAGTGAAGGAGCTAAGCAAAACCATCCAGGATCTAAAATCAGAAGTAGAAACAACTAAGAAAACTCAAAGGGAGACAACTTTGGAGATAGAAAGCCTTGGGAAGAAATAAGGGGACAGAGATGCAAATATCAACAACAGAATACAAGAGATAGAAGAAAGAATCTCAGATGCTGAAGATTCCATAGAAACCATGGACTCAACAGTTAAAGAAAATGCAAAATGCAAAAAGCTTGTAACCCAAAATATCCAGGAAATCCAGGACACAATGAGAAGACCAAACCTAAGGATTATAGGCATAGATGAGAGTGAAGATTTACAACTTAAAGGGCCAGCAAATATCTTCAATAAAATTATGGAAGAAAACTTCCCTAACCTAAAGAGAGAGATGCCCATGAATATACAAGAAGCCTACAGAACTCCAAACAGACTGGACCAGAAGAGAAATACTTCCCATCACATAATAATCAAAACACCAAATGTTCTAAACAAAGAAAGAATACTAAAGGCAGTAAGAGAAAAAGGCCAAGTAACATATAAAGGAAGACCTATCAGAATCACAGCAGACTTTTCACCGGAGACTATGAAGGCTAGAAGGTCCTGGGCAGATCTCATGCAGACTCTAAGAGAACACAAATGCCAACCAAAACTACTATATCCAGCAAAACTCTCAATCACCATAGATGGAGAAACTAAGATATTTCATGACAAAACCAAGTTTACCCAATATCTATCCACAAACCCGGCCCTAAAAAGGATAATAGGAGGACAACACCAATACAAGGAGGGAAACTTCACCCTGGAAAAAGCAAGATAGTAACCTTTCATCAAATCCAAAAGAAGTTAAGCATTCAAATTTAAAAATAACGTCAAAAATGATAGGAAGTAACAATCACTATTCCTTAATATCTCTTAACATCAATGGACTTAATGCCCCAATAAAAAGACACAGACTAACTGAATGGATACGTAAACAGGACCCTACATTTTGCTGCTTACAGGAAACACACCTCAGGGTCAAAGACAAACACTACCTTAGAGTAAAAGGCTGGAAGACAATTTTACAAGCAAATGGTCTCAGGAAACAAGCTGGAGTAGTCATTTTAATATCAGATAAAATTGACTTTCAACCCAAAGTCATCAAAAGAGACGCTGAGGGACACTTCTTGCTGGTCAAAGGAAAAATACAAAAAGAAGAACTGTCAATCCTGAACATCTATGCCCCAAATGCAAGGGCACCCTCTTTCGTAAAAGAAACTTTATTAAAACTAAATTGCACCTAACACAATAATTGTGGGTGACTTCAACACTGCACTTTCCTCAATGGACCGATCAGGAAAACAGAAACTAAACAGGGACACAATGAAACTAATTGAAGCTTTGGACCAATTAGATTTAACAGATATATATAGAACATTCTATCCTAAAACAAAAGAATATACCTTTTTCTCAGCACCTCATGGTACCTTCTCCAAAATCGACCATATAATTGGTCACAAGACAGACCTCAACAAATATAAGAAGATAGAACTAATCCCATGCCTCCTATCTGATCACTATGGAGTAGAAGTGGTCTTCAATAGCAACAGAAACAACAGAAAACCCACATACACGTGGAAACTGAACAATACTCTACTCAATGATACCTTGGTCAAGGAAGAAATAAAGAAAGAAATTAAAGACTTTTTAGAACACAATAAAAATGAAAACACAACATACCCAAATCTATGGGACACAATGAAAGCAGTGCTAAGAGGAAAACTCATAGCCCTGAGTGCCTCCAAAAAGAAAATGGAGAGAGCATACATTGCCAGCTTAATGACACACCTGAAAGCCCTAGAACAAAAAGAAGCTATTTCGCCCAGGAGGAGTAGAAGTCAGGAAATCATCAAACTCAGGGCCGAAATCAATCAAGTAGAAACAAAGAGAACCATTCAATAAATCAACAAAACCAGGAGCTGGTTCTTTGAGAAAATCAACAAGATAGATAAACCCTTAGCCAGACTGACCAAAGGGCACAGAGAAAGTATCCAAATTAACAAACTTAGAAATGAAAAGGGAGATATAACAACGGAAACCGAGGAAATCCAAAAAATCATCAGATCCTACTACAAGAGCCTGTACTCAACACAACTGGAGAATCTGGAGGAAATGGACAATTTCCTTGACAGATACCAAATACCAAAATTAAATCAGGACCAACTAGACCATCTAAACAGTCCCATAATGCCTAAAGAAATAGGAGTCATAGAAAGTCTTCCAACCAAAAAAAGCACAGGACCAGATAGCTTCAGTGCAGAATTCTACCAGACCTTCAAAGAAGAGTTAACACCTATACTCTTCAAACTATTCCACAAAATAGAAACAGAAGGAACACTACCCAATTCCTTCTACGAAGCCACAATTCCACTGATACCAAAGCCACAAAAAGATCCAACAAAGAAAGAGAACTTCAGACCAATTTCCCTTATGAACATCGATGCAAAAATACTCAATAAAATTCTTGTCAACCGAATCCAAGAACACATCAAAACGATCATCCACCATGATCAAGTAGGCTTTATCCCGGGAATGCAGGGTTGGTTCAATATACGGAAATCCATCAATACAATCAACTACATAAACAAACTCAAAGAACAAAACCACATGGTCATTTCATTGGATGCTGAAAAAGCATTTGACAAAATTCAGCATCCCTTCATGCTTAAAGTCTTGGAGAGAACAGGAATTCAAGGCCCATACCTAAACATAGTAAAAGCAATATCCAGCAAACCGGTAGCCAGCATCAAACTAAATGGAGAGAAACTTGAAGCAATCCCACTGAAATCAGGGACCAGACAAGGCTGCCCCCTTTCTCCTTATCTTTTCAATATTGTACTTGAGGTACTAGCTCGGGCAATTCGACAACATAAGGAGGTCAAAGGGATACAAATTGGAAAGGAAGAAGTCAAAATATCATTATTTGCAGACAACATGATCGTCTACCTAAGTGACCCAAAGAACTCCACTAGAGAGCTCCTACAGCTGATAAACAACTTCAGCAAAGTGGCAGGTTATAAAATCATCTCCAGCAAATCAGTGGCCTTCCTATACTCAAAGGATAAGCAGGCTGAGAAAGAAATTAGGGAAATGACCCCCTTCACAATATCTTGTTTTTTCTAATCAACACATTGTAACACGAAAATCTTTGGTTTTGGGTGTAAGTCTAAGCGTGTAGCCTCAAAAAAGAATGCACAGGAGAGTTTTATCTCGAGAGAATATGTAAGAATACCAGGTTATAAGGAAATACAGTGTTTCAGAGTACAGACATATACATATGAATTGGAAACACTTTACGAGAAGAAATAACGCTTCATACAAAATTAGCTTGTATCTCCTATACAACAAGTGGTAACTCGAAAAGATTTGGTGTGGCGTGTAGGTCTAAATGGGTAGCCTCAAAACAGAACCCACAGGAGAATTTTCTTTCGTCAAAATTTTCAGAAAACCACGTTTTAAGGACATCCCGCATCGTGCGAAATTATCATGTTTTTCTTAAACAACACGTTGTAACTCGAAAAGCTTTTGTGTTGCGTGTATTTCTCAGAGTGTAGCCTCAAAAGAGAACACACAGGAGAGTTTTCTTTCGAAAGAATATGTAAGAATACCACGTTATAAGGAAATACATTGTTGCAGAGTAAAGACAAATATGTATGTATTGGAAACACTTTAGGAGAAGAAATAATGCATCATACAAAATTAGCTTGTATCTCCTAAACAACACGTTGTAACTCGAAAGGATTTGGTGTGGCGTGTACGGCTAAATTGGTAGCCTCAAAAGAGAACCCACAGGAGAATTTTCTTTCGTCAACATTTGTCAGAAACCCACGTTTTAAGGAAATCCCGCATCGTGTGAAATTATCTTATTTTTCCTAATCAACACGTTGTAACACGAAATGCTTTGGTTTGCCTGTATGTCTAAGCGTGTAGCCTCAAAAGAGAAGGCACAGGAGAGTTTTCTCTCGAAAGAATATGTAAGAATACCACCTTATAAGGAAATACAGTGTTGCAGAGTAAAGACAAATACATACATATTGGAGACACTTTAAGAGAAGAAATAAGGCATCGTAAAAATTAGCTTGTATCTCCTAAACTACACGTTGTAACTCGAAAAGATTTGGTGTGGCGTGTACGTCTAAACGTGTAGCCTCAAAAGAGAACCCACAGGAGAATTTTCTTTCTTCAAAATTTGTCAGAAAACCATGTTTTAAGGAAATCCCGCATCGTGCGAAATTATCTTGTTTTTTCTAATCAACACATTGTAACGTGAAAATCTTTGGTGTTGCGTGTATGTCTAAGCATGTAGCCTCAAAAGAGAATGTACAGGAGAGTTTTATCTCGAAAGAATATGTAAGAATACCACGTTATAAAGAAATACAGTGTTGCAGAGTAAGGACAAATACGTATGTATTGGAAACACTTTACAAGAAGAAATATCGCTTCATACAAAATTAGTTTGTATCTCCTATACAACAAGTGGTAACTCGAAAAAATTTGGTGTGGCGTGTACGTCTAAACATGTAGCCTCAAAAGAGAACCAACAGGAGAATTTTCTTTCGTCAAATTTGTCAGAAAACCACGTTTTAAAGAAATCCTGCATCGTGCGAAATTATCTTATTTTTCCTAATCAACACGTTGTAACACGAAATGCTTTGGTTTTGCCTGTATGTCTAAGTGTGTAGTCTCAAAAGAGAAGGCACAGGAGAGTTTTCTCTTGAAAGAATATGTAAGAATAGCACGTTATAAGGAAATACAGTGTTGCAGAGTAAAGACAAATACATACTTATTGGAAACACTTCAAGAGAAGAAATAACGCATCGTACAAAATTAACTTGTATCTCCTAAAGAACACGTTGTAAGTCGAAAAGATTTGGTGTGGCGTGTACGGCTAAACGTGTAGCCTCAAAAGAGAACCCACAGGAGAATTTTCTTTCGTCAAAATTTGTCAGAAATCCACGTTTTATGGAAATCCCGCATGGGGGAAATTATCTAGTTTTTCCTAAACAACACATTGTATCTCGAAAAGCTTTGGTGTTGCGTGTATGACTAAGAATGTAGCCTCAAAAGGGAAGACACAGCAGAGTTTTCTCTCAAAAGAATATGTAAGAATACCACGATATAAGGAAATACAGTGTTGCAGAGTAAAGACAAATACATAAGTATTGGAAACACTTTACAAGAAGAAATAACGCATCGTAAAAATTAGCTTGTATCTCCTAAACTACACGTTGTAACTCGAAAAGATTTGGTGTGGTGTGTATGTCTAAAGGTGTAGCCTCAAAACAGAACCCACAGGAGAATTTTCTTTCGTCAAAATTTTTCAGAAAACCACGTTTTAAGGAAATCCCACATCGTGCGAAATTATCATGTTTTTCCTAAAAAACACGTTGTCACTCGAAAAGCTTTGGTATTGCCTGTATGTCTTAGCGTGTAGCCTCAAAAGAGAACCAACAGGAGAATTTTCTTTCATCAAAATTTGTCAGAAAACCACGTTTTAAGGAAATCCCGCATCGTGCGAAATTATCTTACTTTTCCTAATCAACACGGTGTAACATGAAATGCTTTGGTTTTGCCTGTATGTCTAAGCGTGTACCCTCAAAAGAGTAGGCACAGGAGAGTTTTCTCTCAAAAGAATATGTAAGAATACCTCGTTATAAGGAAATACAATGTTGCAGATTAAAGACAAATACGTACGTATTGGAAACACTTTAAGAGAAGAAATAAAGCATCGTACATAATTAGCTTGTATCTCCTAAACAACAAGTTGTAACTCGAAAAGATTTGATGTGGCGTGTACGTCTAAACATGTAGCCTCAAAAGAGAACCCACAGGAGAATTTTCTTTCGTCAAAATTTGTCAGAAAAGCACGTTTTATGGAAATCCGGCATAGTGCTAAATGATCTTGTTTTTCCTAAACAACACGTCGTAACTGGAAAAGCTTTGGTGTTGTGTTTATGGGTAAGCGTGTAGCCTCAAAAGAGTAGGCACAGGAGAGTTTTCTCTCGAAAGAACATGTAAGCACACCATGTTATAAGGATGCTACACGCTTAGACATACACGCAACACCAAAGCTTTTTGAGTTACAACTTTTTGTTTAGGAAAAACAAGATAATTTCGCACGATGCGGGATTTCCTTAAATCGTGGTTTTCTGAAAAAATGTTGACTAAAGAAAATTCTCCTGTGGGTTCTCTTTTGAGGCTACACGTTTAGACGTACACGCCACACCAAATATTTCGAGTTACAACGTGTTGTTTAGGAGATACAAGCTAATTTTTACGATGCGTAATTTCTTCTCGTAAAGTGTTTACAATATATATGTATTTGTCTTTACTCTGCAACACTGTATTTCCTTATAACGTAGTATTCTTACATATTCTTTCGAGATAAAACTCTCCTGTGCATTTTCTTTTGAGGCTACACGCTTAGACATACACGCAACACCAAAGCTTTTCCAGTTACAACATGCTGTTTAGGAAAAACAAGATAATGTCGCACGATGCGGGATTTCCTTAAAACGTGGTTTTCAGACACAATTTTATGAAAGAAAATTCTCCTGTGGGTTCTCTTTTGAGGCTACAAGTTTAGATGTACACGCCACACCAAATCCTTTCGAGTTACAACGTGTTGTTTAGGAGATACAACCTAATTTTGTACTATGGGTTATTTCTACTTTTAAATTTTTTCCAATACGTACCTATTTGTCTTTACTCTGCAACAATGTATTTCCTTATAACGTGGTATTCTTACATATTCTTTCGAGAGAAAAATGTCCTGTACGTTTTCTTTTGAGGCTACACACTTAGACATACACGCAACACCAAAGCTTTTCGAGTTCCAACGTGTTGTTTAGGAAAAACAAGATAATTTAACACGATGCGGGATTTCCTTAAAACGTGGTTCTCTGACAAATTTTTACAAAAGAAAATTCTCCTGTGGGTTCTCTTTTGAGGCTACACGTTTAGAAGTACACGTCACACCAAATCATTTCGAGTTACAACGTGTTGTTTAGGAGATACAAGCTAATTTTGTACGATGCATGATTTCTTCTCGTAAAGTGTTTCCAATACTTGTGTATTTGTCTTTACCCTGCAACACTGTATTTCCTTATAACGTGATATTCTTACTTATTCCTTCAAGAGAAAACTCTCCTGTGCCTTCTCTTTTGAGGCTACACGATTAGACATACACGCAACACCAAAGCTTTTTGAGTTACAACGTGTTGTTTTGGAAAAACAAGATAATTTCGCACGATGCGGGATTTCCTTAAAATGTGGTTTTCTGAAAAAATGTTGATTAAAGAAAATTCTCCTGTGGGTTCTCTTTTGAGGCTACACGTTAAGACATACACGCAACACCAAAGCTTTTCGAGTTACAACGTGCTGTTTAGGAGATACAAGCTGATTTTGTAAGATGCGTTATTTCACTTCGTAAAGTGTTTCCAATAGGTACGTATTTGTCTTTACTCTGCAACACTGTATTTCCTTATAAGGTGGTATTCTTACATATTCTTTCGAGAGAAAACTCTCCTGAGTGTTCTATTTTGAGGCTACACGCTTAGACATACACGCAACACCAAAGCTTTTCGAGTTACAACATGTTGTTTAGGAAAAACAAGATAATTTCGCACGATGCGGGATTTCCTTAAAACGTGGATTTCTGACAAATTTTGACGAAAGAAAATTCTCCTTGGCTTCTCTTTTGAGGCTACACGTTTAGAAGTACACGTCACACCAAATATTTTCGAGTTACAACGTGTTGTTTAGGAGATACAATCTAATTTTTGCGATGCGTTATTTCTTCTCGTAAAGTGTTTCCAATAAGTACGTATTTGTCTTTACTCTGCAACACTGTATTTCCTTATAACATAGTATTCTTGCATATTCTTTCGAGAGAAAACTCTCCTGTGCTTTCTCTTTTGAGGCTACACGCTTAGACATACAGGCAAACCAAAGCATTTCGTGTTACAACGTGTTGATTAGGAAAAATAAGATAATTTCACAGACACGCAACACGAAAGCTTTTCGAGTTACGACGTGTTGTTTAGGAAAAACAGGATAATTTCCCACGATACGGGATTTCCTCCAAACTTGGTTTTCTGACAAATTTTGACGAAAGAAAATTCTCCTGTGGGTTCTCTTTTGAGGCTACACATTTAGACGTACACGCCACACCAAAACCTTTCGAGTTGCAACGTGTTGTTTAGGAGATACAAGCTAATTTTGTATGATGCTTTATTTCTTCTCGTAAAGTGTTTCCAATACGTACGTATTTGTCTTTACTCTGCAACATTGTATTTTCTTATAACGTGGTATTCTTACATATTCTTTCGAGAGAAAACTCTCCTGTGCCTTCTCTTTTGAGGGTACACGCTTAGGCATACAGGCAAAACCAAAGCATTTCGTGTTACAACATGTTGATTAGGAAAAATAAGATAATTTCTCACGATGCGGGATTTCCATAAAACGTGGTTTTCTGACAAATTTTGACGGAAGAAAATTCTCCTGTTGGTTCTCTTTTGAGGCTACACGTTTAGACGTACACGACACACCAAATCTTTTCGAGTTACAACGTGTTGTATAGGGGATACAAGCTAATTTTGTTAGAAGCGTTATTTCTTCTCGTAAAGTGTTTCCAATAGGTATGTATTTGTCTTTACTCTGCAATACTGTATTTCCTTATAACGTGGTATTCTTACATATTCTTTCGAGAGAAAACTCTCCTGTACCTTCTATTTTGAGGCTACATGCTTAGACATACACGCAACACCGAAGCTTTTCGAGTTACAACGTGTAGTTTAGGAGATACAAGCTAATTTTGTACGATGCGTTATTTCTTCTCATAAAGTGTTTCCAATATGTACGTTTTTGTCTTTACTCTGCAACACTGTATTTCCTTATAAGGTGGTATTCTTACATATTCTTTCGATAGAAAACTCTCTTGTGCATTCTCTTTTGAGGGTACAAACTTAGTCATACACGCAACACCAAAGCATTTAGCGTTACAACATGTTGATTAGGAAAAAAAAGATACTTTCCTTAAAACGTGGTTTTCTGAAAAATTTTGACGAAAGGAAATTCTCCTGTGGGTTCTGTTTTGAGGCTACACGTGTACACGTACACGCCCCACCAAATCCTTTCGAGTTACAACGTGCTGTTTAGGAGATACAAGCTAATTTTGTATGATACGTTATTTCTTTTCGTAAAGTGTTTCCAATAGAGTACGTATTTGTCTTTGCTCTGAGACACTGTGTTTCCTAATAAAGTGGTATTCTTACATATTCTTTCCATAGAAAACTCACCTGTGCGTTCTCCTTTGAGGCTACACGCTTTGACATACATGCAACACCAAAGCTTTTCAAATTACAACGTGTTGATTAGGAAAAACAAGATAATTTCGCAGGATGCGGGATTTCCTTAAAACGTGGTTTTCTGACAATTTTGACGAAAGAAAATTCTCCTGTGGGTTCTCTTTATAGGCTACATGTTTAGACGTACACGCCACACCAAATATTTTCGAGTTACAACGTGTTGTTTAGGAGATACAAGCTAATTTTGTTTTTTTCATCAAAATTTGTCAAAAAACCACGTTTTAAGGAAATCCCGCATCGTGCGAAATTAACTTTTTTTTTTTTTAAACAACACGTTTTAACAGGAAAAGCTTTGCTGTTGTGAGTATATCTAAGCATGTAGCCTCAAAAGAGATCGCACATGAGAGTTTGCTCTCGAAAGAATATGTAAGAATACCACGTTATAAGGAAATACATTGTTGCAGAGTAAAGACAAATACATACGTATTGGAAACACTTTACAAGAAGAAATAACGCCTCGTACAAAATTAGCTTGTATCGCCTAAACAACATTTTGTAACTCGAAAACATTTGGTGTGGCATGTACGTCTAAACGTGTAGCCTCAAAAGAGAACCAACAGGAGAATTTTCTGTCGTCCAAATTTGTCAGAAAACAACGTTTTAAGGAAATCCCGCATCGTGCGAAATTATCTTGTTTTTCCTAAACAAAGTGTTATAACTCGAAAAGCTTTGGTGTTGCGTGTATGTCTAAGCATGTAGCCTCAAAAGAGAAGGCACAGGAGAGTTTCCTCTTGAAAGAATATGTAACAATACCACGTTATAAGGATATACAGTATTGCAGAGTAAAGACAAATACGTATTGGAAACACTTTACTAGAAGAAATAACGCATCTTACAAAATTAGCTTGCATCTCCTAAACAACACGTTGTAACTCGAAAAGATTTGGTGTGGCCTGTACGTTTAAATATGTAGCCTCAAAGGAGGAATCACAGGAGAATTTTCTTTCATCAAAATTTGTCAGAAAACCACGTTTTAAGGAAATCCCAAATCGTGAGAAATTATCTTGTTTTTCCTAAACAACACATCGTATCTCGAAAAGCTTTGGTGTTGCGTGTATGTCTAAGCGTGTAGCCTCAAAACAGAAGGCGCAGGAGAGTTTTCTCTCGAAAGAATATGTAAGAATACCACATTATAAGGAAATACAGTATTGCAGAGTAAAGACAAACATGTACGTATTGGAAAGACTTTACAAGAAGAAATAACGCATCATAAAAATTAGCTTGTATCTCTTAAACTACACGTTGTAACTTGAAAAGATTTGGTGTAGCTTGTATGTCTAAACGTGTAGCCTCAAAAGAGAACCCACAGGAGAATTTTCTTTCGTCAATCTTTTTTCAGAAAACCACGTTTTAAGGAAATCCCGCAACATGCGAAATTATCTTGTTTTTCCTAAACAACACGTTGTAACTCGAAAAGCTTTGGTGTTCTGTCTATGTCTAAGCGTGCAGCCTCAAAAGAGAAGTCACAGGAGAGTTTTCTCTCGAAAGAATATGTAATAATACCAAGTTATATGGAAATACAGTGTTGCAGAGTAAAGACATATAGGTACATGTTGGAAACACTTTATGAGAAGAAATAACGCATCGTAAAAAATTAGCTTGTATCTCCTAAACAACACGTTGTAACTCGAAAAGCTTTGGTGTTGCGTGTATATTTAAGCGTGTAGCTTCAAAAGAGAACACACAGGAGAGTTTTCTCTCGAAAGAATATGTAAGAATACCACATTATTATTAAATACAGTGCTGCAGAGTAAAGACAAATATGTATATATTGGAAACACTTTACGAGAAGAAATAACGCATCGTACAAAATTAGCTTGTAACTCCTAAACAACACGTTGTACTCGAAAATATTTGGTGTGGCATGTACGTCTAAACGTGTAGCCTCAAAAGAGAACACACAGGAGAAATTTCTTTCGTCAAAATTTGTCACAAAACAAAGTTTTGATGAAATCCCGCATCGTGAGAAATTATCTTGTTTTTCCTAATCAACAAGTTGTAACTCGAAAAGCTTTGGTGTTGCGTGTACGTCTAAGCGTGTAGCCTCAAAAGAGAAGGCACAGGAGAGTTTTCCCTTGAAAGAATACGTAAGAATACCACGTTATAAGGAAATACAGTGTTGCAGAGTAAAGACAAATACGTACCTATTGGAAACACTTAAACTTTACGAGAATAAAAAATGCATCGTAAAAAATTAGCTTGTATCTCATAAACAACACGTTGTAACTCGAAAAGATTTGGTGTGGCATGTACGTCTAAACGTGTAGCCTCAAAAGAGAACCCACAGGAGAATTTTCTTTCGTCAAAATTTGTCAGAAAACCACGTTATAAGGAAATCCCGCATTGTGCGAAATTATCTTGTTTTTCCTAAACAACACATTGTAACTCGAAAATCTTTGGTGTTGCGTGTATGTCTAAGCGTGTAGCCTCAAAAGAGAAGGCACAGGAGAGTTTTCTCTCGAAAGAATATGTAAGAATACCACGTTATAAGGAAATACAGTGTTGCAGAGTAAAGACAAATACTTACGTATTGGAAACACTTTAAGAGAAGAAATAACGCATCTTAAAAAATTAGGTGATATCTCCTAAACAACACGTTGCAACTCAAAAAGATTTCGTGTGGCATGTACGTCTAAACGTGTAGCCTTCAAAAGAGAACCCACAGGAGAATTTTCTTTTGTCAAAATTTGTCTGAAAACCACGTTTTAAGGAAATCCAGCTTCGCGCGAAATTATCTTGTTTTTCCTAAACAACACGTTGTAACCCGAAACGCTTTGGTGTTGTGTGTATGTCTAAGCGTGTAGCTTCAAAAGAGAAGGCACAGGAGAGTTTTCTCTCAAAAAAATATGTAAGAATACCACGTTATAAGGAAATACAGTGTTACAGAGTAAAGAGAAGTACGTATGTACTGGAAACACTTTACGAGAAGAAATAACGCATCTTACAAAATTAGGTTGTATCTCCTAAACAACACGTTGTAACTCGAAAAGATTTGGTGTGGCGTGTATGTCTCAACGTGTAGCCTCAAAAGAGAGCCCACAGGAGAATTTTCTTTTGTCAATATTTGTCAGAAAACCACGTTTTAAGGAAATCCCGCATCGGGCGAAATTATCTTGTTTTTCCTAAACAACATGTTGTAACTCGAAAAGCGTTCGTATTGCGTGTATGTCTAAGAGTGTAGCCTCAAAAGAGAAGGCACAGGAGAGTTTTCTCTCAAAAGAATATGTAAGAATAACACGTTATAAGGAAATACAATGTTGTAGAGAAAAGACAAATACGTACATATTGGAAACACTTAAACTATACGAGAAGAAATAATGCATCGTACAAAATTAGTTTGTATCTCCGAAACAGCACGTTGTAACTCGAAAAGATTTGGTGTGGCGTGTACGTCTAAACGTGTAGCCTCAAAGAGAACGCACAGGAAAATTTTCATTCATCAAAATTTGTCAGAAACCACGTTTTAAAGAAATCCCGCATTGTGCGAAATTATCTTATTTTTCCTAAACAACATGTTATAAATCGAAAAGCTTTGGTGTTGCATGTATGTCTAAGCATGTAGCCTCAAAAGAGAAGGCACAGGAGAGTTTTCTCGAAAGAATATGTAAGAATACCACGTTATAAGGAAATACTGTGTTGCAGAGTAAAGACAAATACGTACATATTGGAAACACTTTACAAGAAGAAATAACCCATCGTACAAAATTAGCTTGTATCTCCTAAACTACACGTTGTAACTCGAAAAGATTTGGTGTGGCGTGTACGTCTAAACGTGTAGCCTCAAATGAGAACCCACTGGAGAATTTTCGTTCTTCAAATTTTTTTTAGAAAACCACGTTTTAAGGAAATCACGCATCGTGTGAAATTATCTTGTTTTACCTAAACAACAAATTTTAACTCGAAAAGCTTTGTTGTTGCGTGTATGTCTAAGCGAGTAGCATCAAAAAAGAAGAGGCACAGGAGAGTATTCTCTCGAAAGAATACATAAGAATACCACATTATAAGGAAATACAGTGTGGCAGAGTAAAGACAAATACATACATAGTGGAAACACTTTACAAGAAGAAATAACGCATCGTACAAAATTAGGTTGTATCTCTTAAACAGCACTTTGTAACTCGAAAAGATTTGGTGTGGCGTGTACATCTAAACGTGTAGCCTCAAAGGAGAACCCACAGGAGAATTTTCTTTCGTCAAAATTTGTCAGAAATCCACGTTTAAGGAAATCCCGCATCGTGTGAAATTATCTTGTTTTTCCTAAAGAACACGTTGTAACTCGAAAAGCTTTGGTGTTGCGTGTATGTCTAAGATTGTAGCCTCAAAAGAGAAGGCAAAGGAGAGTTTTCTCTCAAAAGAATATGTAAGAATACCACGTTATAAGGAAATACAGTGTTGCAAAGTAAAGACAAATACGTACATTTTGGAAATATTTTACGAGCAGAATTAACGCCTCGTTCAAAATTAGTTTGTATCTCCTAAACAACACGTTGTAACTCGAAAAGATTTGGAGTGGCTTGTACGTCTAAACGTGTAGCCTCAAAAGAGAACCCACAGGAGAATTTTCTTTCGTCAAAATTTGTCAGAAAACCACGTTTTAAGGAAATCCGGCGTCGTGCGAATTTATCTTGTTTTTCCTAATCAACACGTTGTAACACAAAATGCTTTGGTTTTGCGTGTATGTCTAAGCGCGTAGCCTCAAAAGCAAAGACACAGGAGAGTTTTCTCTCGAAAGAATATGTAGGAATACCACGTTATAAGGAAATATAGTGTTGCAGAGTAAAGACAAATAAGTACCTATTGGAAACACTTAAAATTTACGAGAATAAAAAATGCATCGTAAAAAATTAGCTTGTATCTCATAAACAGCACATTGTAACTCGAAAAGATTTGGTGTGGCGTGTATGTCTAAACATGTAGCCTCAAAAGAGAACCCACAGGAGAATTTTCTTTCATCAAAATTTGTCAGAAAACCAAGTTTTAAGGAAATCCCGCATCGTGCGAAATTATCTTGTTTTTCCTAAACAACATGTTGTAACTCAAAAGCTTTGGTGTTGCGTGTATGTCTAAGCGTGTAGCCTCAAAAGAGAAGGCACAGGAGAGTTTTCTCTCGAAAGAATATGTAAGAATACCAATTTATAAGGAAATACAGTTTTGCAGAATAAAGACAAATACGTACCTATTGGAAACACTTAAAGTTTATGAGAAGAAATAACGCATCTTAAAAAATTAGCTTGTATCTCCTAAACAACACATTGTAACTCGAAAAGACTTGGTGTGGCGTGTACATCTAAACGTGTAGCCTCAAAAGAGAACCTACAGGAGAATATTCTTAGGTCAAAATTTGTCAGAAAACCACGTTTTAAGGAAATCCCATATCGTGCGAAATTATCGTATTTTTCCTAAACAACATGTTGTAAAATGAAAAGCATTGGTGTTGTGAGTATGTCTTAGCATGTAGCCTCAAAGGAGAACGCACAGGAGAGTTTTGTCTCGAAAAAATATGTAAGAATACCACATTATAAGGAAATCGAATGCTGCAGAGTAAAGACAAATACATACTTATTGGAAACACGTTCCGAGAAGAAATAACGCATCGTAAAAATTAGCTTGTATCTCCTAAACAACACGTTGTAACTCGAAAAGATTTGGTGGGGCGTGTACGTCTAAACGTGTAGCCTCAAAAGAGAACCCACAGGATAATTTTCTTTCGTCAAAATTTGTCAGAAAACCATGTTTTAAGGTAATCCCGCATCGTGCGAAATTATCTTGTTTTTCCTAATCAACATGTTGTAACTCGAAAAGCTTTGGTGTTGCGTGTATGTCTAAGCGTGTAGCCTCAAAAGAGAAGGCACAGGAGAGTTTTCTCTCAAAGAATATGTAAGAATACCACGTTATAAAGAAATACAGTTTTGCAGACTAAAGACAAATATGTATGCATTGGAGAAACTTTAGGAGTAGAAATAACGCATCGTACAAAATTAGCTTGTATCTCCTAAACAACACGTTGTAACTCGAAAATATTTGGTATGGCGTGTATGTCTAAACATGTAGCCTCAAAAGAGAACCCACAGGAGAATTTTCATTCGTCAAAATTTGTCAGAAAACCACGTTTTAAGGAAATCCTGCATCGTGACAAATTATCTTGTTTTGCCTAAACAACACGTTGTAATTCGAAAAGCTTTGGTGTTGCGTGTATGTCTAACCGTGTAGCCTCAAAAGAGAAGGCACAGGAGAGTTTTCTCTCGAAAGAATATGTAAGAATACCACGTTATAAGGAAATACAGAGTTGCAGATAAAGACAAATACATACGTATTGGAAACACTTAAACTTTACGAGAAGAAATAACTTATCGTAAAAAATTAGCTTGTATCTCCTAAACAACACGTTGTAACTCGAAAAGACTTGGTGTGGCGTGTAAGTCTAAACGTGTAGCCTCAAAAGAGAACCCACAGGAGAATTTTCTTTGTCAAAATGTGTCAGAAAACCATGTTTTAAGGAAATCCTGCATCTTGCAAAATTATCTTTTTCCTAAACAACTCATCTTAACGCATAAAGCTTTGGTGTTGCGTGTATGTCTAAGCATGTAGCCTCAAAAGAGAAGGCACAGGAGAGTTTTCTCTCGAAACAATATGTAAGAATACCACGTTATAAGGAAATACAGTGTTGCAGAGTAAAGACAATTACGTACGTATTGGAAACACTTAAACATTAGAGAAGAAATAAAGCATCATACAAAATTAGCTTATATCACCTACACAACACGTTGTAACTCGAAACGATGTGGTGTGGCGTTTACAATTAAACATGTAGCCTTAAAAGAGAACCCACAGGAGAATTTTCTTCGTCAAAATTTGTCAGAAAACCATGTTTTAAGGAAATCCCGCATCGTTCGAAAATATCTTGTTTTTTCTAAACAACACATCGTAACTCGAAAAGCTTTGGTGTTGCGTGTATGTCTACGCGTGTAGCCTCAAAAGAGACGGCAATGGAGAGTTTTCTCTCGAAAGAATATGTAAGAATACCACATTATAAGGAAATACAGTGTTGCAGAGTAAAGACAAATAAGCACTTATTGGAAACACTTAAACTTTACGAGAAGAAATGATGCATCATACAAAATTAGCTTGTATCTCCTAAACAGCACGTTGTAACTTGAAAAGATTTGGTGTGGCGTGTATATCTAAACGTGTAGCCTCAAAAGAGAACCCACAAGAGAATTTTCTTTCCTCAAAATTGGTCAGAAAACCACGTTTTAAGGAAATCCCGCATCGTTTGTAATTATCTTGTTTTTCCTAAACAACACGTTGTAACTCGAAAAGCTTTGGTGTTGCGTGTAAGTCTTAGCGTGTAGCCTCAAAAGAGACGGCAATGGAGAGTTTTCTCTCGAAAGAATATGTAAGAATACCACGTTATAAGGAAATAAAGTGTTGCAGAGTAAAGACAAATAAGTACGTAATGGAAAAACTTAAACTTTATGAGAAATAATAACACATCGCAAAAAATAGCTTGTATCTCCTAAACAACACGTTGTAACTCGAAAGGATTTGGTGCGGCATATATGACAAAACGTGTAGCCTCAAAAGAGAACCCATAGGAGAATTTTCTTTCGTCAATATTTGTCAGAAAACCACATTTTAAGGAAATCCCGCATCGTGCGAAATTATCTTGTTTTTCCTAAACAACACGTTGTAACTTGAAAAGCTTTGGTGTTGCGTGTATTTCTAAGCGTGTAGCATCAAAAGAGAAGGCACAGGAGAGTTTTCTCTCGAAAGGATATGTAAGAATACCACGTTATAAGGAAATACAGTGTTGCAGAGTAAAGACAAATACGTACATATTGGAAACACTTAAACTTTACGAGAAGAAATAACTTATCGTACAAAATTAGCTTGTATCTCCTAAACAACACGTTGTAACTCGAAAAGATTTGGTGTGGCATGTGCGTCTAAACGTGTAGCCTCAAAAGAGAACCCACAGTAGAATTTTCTTTCTTCAAAATTTTTCAGACAACCACATTTTAAGGAAATCCGGCATTATGCGAAATTATCTATTTTTTCCTAAACAAAACGTCCTGACTCGAAAATCTTTGGTGTTGCGTGTATGTCTAAGCGTGTAGCCTCAAAAGAGAAGGCACAGGAGAGTTTTCTCTCGAAAGAATATGTAAGAATACCATGTTATAAGGAAATACAGTGTTGCAGATTAAAGACAAATACGTATATATTGGATACATTTTCCGAGAAGAAATAATGCTTCGTACAAGCTTGTATCTCCTAAACAACACGTTTTAACTCAAAATGATTTGGTGTGGCGTGTACGTCTAAACGTGTAGCCTCAAAAGAGAACCCACAGGAGAATTTTCTTTCGCCAAAATTTGTTAGAAAACCACATTTTAAGGAAATACTGCATCGTGCGAAATATCTTGTTTTTCCTAAACAACACTTCGTAACTCGAAAAGCTTTGGTTTTGTGTGTATGTCTAATCATGTAGCCTCAAAGGAGAAGGCACAGGAGAGTTTTCTCTCGAACGAATATGTAAGAATACCACCTTATAAGGATATACAGTGTTGCAGAGAAAAGACAAATACGTACATATTGGAAACACTTAAACTTTACGAGAAGAAATAATGCATCGTACAAAATTAGCTTGTACCTCCTAAACAACACGTTGTAACTCGGAAAGATTTGATGTGGCTTGTAC
The DNA here is from genome assembly GCF_947179515.1 of Apodemus sylvaticus. Lineage (NCBI taxonomy): Eukaryota > Metazoa > Chordata > Mammalia > Rodentia > Muridae > Apodemus > Apodemus sylvaticus. The sequence continues at coordinate 325,299 of NC_067483.1, read as the reverse complement.
GTCTAAAAGTGTAGCCTCAAAAAAGAACTCACAGGAGAATATTCTTAGGTCAAAATTTGTCAGAAAACCACGTTTTAAGGAAATCCCGCATCGTGCGAAATTATCTTGTTTTTCCTAAACAACACGTTGTAACTCCAAAAGCTTTGGTGTTGCATGTATGTCTAAGCATGTAGCCACAAAAGGGAATGCACAGGAGAGTTTTCTCTCCAAAGAATATGTAAGAATACCACGTTATAAGGAAATACAGTGTTGCAGAGTAAAGACAAATACATATATATTGGAAACACTTAAACTTTATGAGAAGAAATAATGCATCATACAAAATTAGCTTGTATCTCCTAACAGCACGTTGTAACTCGAAAAGATTTGGTGTGGCGTGTACTTCTAAACGTGTAGCCTCAAAAGAGAACCACACAGGAGAATTTTCTTTCGTCAAAATTGGTCAGTTAACCACGTTTTAAGGAAATCCCACATCTAGCGAAATTATCTTGTTTTTCCTAAACAACACGTCGTAACTCGAAAAGCTTTGGTGTTGCGTGTATGTCTAAGCGTGTAGCCTCAAAAGAGAAGGCACAGGAGAGTTTTCTCTCTAAAGAATATGTAAGAATACCACGTTATAAGGAAATACAGTGTTGCAGAGTAAAGACAAATACCTACGTATTGCAAACACTTTAGAAGAAGAAATAATGCATCGTACAAAATTAGCTTGTATCTCCTAAACTACACGTTATAACTCGAAAAGATTTGGTGTGGGGTGTACGTATAAACGTGTAGCCTCAAAAGAGAACCCACAGGAGTATTTTCTTTCATCAAATTTTTTTCAGAAAACCACGTTTTAAGGAAATCCCGCATCGTGCGAAATTATCTTGTTTTTCCTAAACAACACGTTGTAACTCGAAAAGCTTTGGTGTTGCATGTATGTCTAAGCATGTAGCCACAAAAGGGAATGCACAGGAGAGTTTTCTCTCCAAAGAATATGTAAGAATACCACGTTATAAGGAAATACAGTGTTGCAGAGTAAAGACTAATACATACATATTGGAAATACTTAAACTTTATGAGAAGAAATAATGCATCATACAAAATTAGCTTGTATCTCCTAACAGCACGTTGTAACTCGAAAAGATTTGGTGTGGCGTGTACTTCTAAACGTGTAGCCTCAAAAGAGAACCACACAGGAGAATTTTCTTTTGTCAAAATTTGTCTGAAAACCATGTTATAAGGAAATCCCGCATCGTTGGAAATTACCTTGTTTTTCCTAAACAACACGTTGTCACTCGAAAAGCTTTGGTGTTGCGTGTATGTCTAAGCGTATAGCCTCAAAAGAGAAGGCACAGGAGAGTTTTCTCTCGAAATAATATGTGAGAATACCACGTTATAAGGAATTACAGTGTTGCAGAGTAAAGCAAATACATACGTATTGGAAACACTGTACAAGAAGAAATAACGCATCATACAAAATTAGCTTGTATCTCCTAAACAATACGTTGTAACTCGGAAAGATTTGATGTGGCTTGTACGTCTAAACGTGTGGCCTCAAAGGAGAACCCACAGGATAATATTCTTTAGTCAAAATTAGTCAGAAAACCACGTTTTAAGGAAATCCCGCATCGTGCGAAATTATTTTGGTTTTCCTAAAGAACACGTTGTAACTCGCAAAGCTTTGCTGTTGCGTGAATGTCTAAGCGCGAATCCTCAAAAGAGAGGGCACAGGAGAGTTTTCTCTTGAAAGAATATGTAAGAATACCAAGTTATAAGGAAATACAGTGTTGCAGAGTAAAGACAAATACGTAATTATTGGAAACTCTTTACAAGAAGAAATAACGCATCATACAAAATTAGCTTGTTTCTCCTAAGCTACACGTTGTAACTCGAAAAGATTTGGTGTGGCGTGTACATCTAAACGTGTAGCCTCAAAAGAGAACCCACAGGAGAGTTTTCTTTCGTCAAATTTTTTTCAGAAAACCACGTTTTAAGGAAATCCCGCATCGTGCTAAATTATCTTGTTTTTCGTAAACAACACGTTGTCACTCGAAAAGCTTTGGTGTTGCGTGTATGTCTAAGCTTGTAGCCCCAAAGAGAACGCACAGGAGAGTTTTCTCTCGAAAGAATATGTAAGAATACCACGTTATAAGGAAGGACAGTGTTGCAGAGTAAAGCAAATACATACGTATTGGAAACACTTTACAAGAAGAAATAACGCTTCATACAAAATTAGCTTGTATCTCCTAAACAACACATTGTAACTCAGAAAGATTTGATGTGGCTTGTATGTCTAAACGTGTAGCCTCAAAGGAGAACCCACAGGAGAATATTCTTTAGTCAAAATTGGTCAGAAAACCACGTTTTAAGGAAATCCCGCATTGTGCGAAATTATCTTGTTTTTCCTAAAGAACACTTTGTAACTCGAAAAGCTTTGGTGTTGCATGCATGTCTAAGCGTGTAGCCTCAAAAGAGAAGGCACAGGAGAGTTTTCTCTCGAAAGAATACGTAAGAATATCACGTTATATGGAAATACAGTGTTGCAGAGTAAAGACAAATATGTACGTATTCGAAACACTTTACAAGAAGAAATAACGCATCGTACAAAATTACGTTGTATCTCCTAAATTACACGTTGTAACTCGAAAAGATTTCGTATGGCGTGTACGTCTAAACATGTAGCCTGAAAAGAGAACCCACAGGAGAATTTTCTTTCGTCAAAATTTTTTCAGAAAACCACGTTTTAAGGAAATCCCGCATCGTGCGAAATTATCTTGTTTTTCCTAAAGAACACGTTGTAACTCGAAAAGCTTTGGTGTTTAGTGTATGTCTAAGCGTGTAGCCTCAAAAGAGAACGCACAGGAGTGTTTTCTCTCGAAAGAATATGTAAGCATACCACGTTATTAGGAAATACAGTGTTGCAGAGTCAAGAAAAATATGTACGTATTGGAAACACTTTACGAGAAGAAATAACGCATCAAACAAAATTAGCTTGTATCTCCTAAACAACACGTTGTAACTCGAAATGATTTGGCATGACATGTACGTCTAAACGTGTAGCCTCAAAAGAGAACCCACAGAAGAATTTTCTTTCGTCAAAATTTGTCAGAAAACAATTTTTTAAGGAAATCCCGCATCGTGCGAAATTATCTTGTGTTTCCAAAACAACACATCGTAACTCGAAAAGCTATGATGTTGTGTGTTTGTCTAAGCGTGTACCCTCAAAAGAGAAGGCACAGGAGAGTTTTCTCTCAAAAGAATAGGTAAGAATACCACGTTATAAAGAAATACAGTGTTGCAGACTAAAGACAAATACGTACGTATTGGAAACACTTAAACTTTACGAGAAGAAATAACTTATCATACAAAATTAGCTTGTATCTCCTAATCAGCACATTGTAACTCGAAAAGATTTGGTGTGGCATGTACGTCTAAATGTGTAGCCTTAAAAGAGAACCCCCAGGAGAATTTTCTTTCGTCAAAATTTTTCAGAAAACCACGTTTTAAGGAAATCCTGCATCGTGCGAAATTATCTTGTTTTTCCTAAACAACACGTCGTTACTAGAAAAGTTTGGTGTTGCGTGTATGTCTAAGCATGTAGCCTCAAAAGAGAATGCACTGGAGAGTTTTCTCTCGAAAGAATATGTAAGAATACCACAATATAAAGAAATACAGTGTTGCAGAGTAAAGACAAATATCTACTTATTGGAAACACTTTACGAGGAGAAATAACGCATAGTAAAAAAATTAGCTTGTATCTCCTAAACAACACATTGTAACTCGAAAACATTTGGTGTGGCGTGTACGTCTAAAGGTGTAGCCTCAAAAGAGTACCCACAGGAAAATTTTCTTTCGTCAAAATTTGTCACAAAACCACGTTTTAAGGAAATCACGCATCGTGCGAAAAATCTTGTTTTTCCTAAACAACACGTTGTAACTCGAAAAGCTTTGGTGTTGCGTGTATGTCTATGCGTGTAGCCTCAAAAGAGAAGGCACAGGAGAGTTTTCTCTGGAAACAATATGTAACAATACCACGTTATAAGGAAATACAGTGTTGCAGAATAAAGACAAATCCATACATATTGGAAACACTTAAACTTTACGAGAAGAAATAATGCGTCGTGCAAAATTAGCTTGTATCTCTTAACAGCACGTTGTAACTAGAAATGATTTGGTGTGGCGTGTACTTCTAAACGTGTAGCCTCAAAAGAGAACCCACAGGAGAATTTTCTTGCGTCAAAATTTGTCAGAAAACCACGGTTTAAGGAAATCCCGCATCATGCGAAATTATCTGGTTATTCCTAAACAACACGTTGTAACTCGAAAAGCTTTGGTGTTTCGTGTATGTCTTAGCGTGTAGCCTCAAAAGAGAAGGCAACGGAGAGTTTTCTCTCAAAAGAATATGTAAGAATACCACGTAAATAGGAACTAGAGTGTTGCAGAGTAAAGACAACTACATACGTATTGGAAACACTTTAGGAGAAGAAATAACGCATCATAAAAAATTAGCTTGTATCTCCTAAACAACACGTTGTAACTCGAAAATATTTGGTGTGGCGTGTGCGTCTAAACGTGTAGCATCAAAAGAGAACCCACAGGAGAATTTTCTTTCGTCAAAATTTATCAGAAAACCACGTTTTAAGGAAATCCCGCATCGTGCGAAATTATCTTGTTTTTCCTAAACAAAACATCGTAACTCGAAAAGCTTTGGTGTTGCTTGTATATCTAATCGTGTAGCCTCAAAAGAGAAGGCACAGGAGACTTTTCTCTCGAAAGAATATGTAAGAATACCACGTTATAAGGAAATACAGTGTTGCAGAGCAAAGACAAATACGTACGTTTTGGAAACATTTTAGGAGAAGAAATAATGCTTCGTACAAGCTTGTATCTCCTAAACAACACGTTTTAACTCGAAATGATTTGGTGTGGCGTGTACGTCTAAACTTGTAGCCTCAAAAGAGAACCCACAGGAGAATTTTCTTTCTTCAAAATTTGTCAGAAATCCACGTTTTAAGGAAATCTCGCATCATGCGAAATTATCTTGTTTTTCCTAATCAACACGTTGTAACTCGAAAAGATTTGGTGTTGCGTGTATGTCTAAGCGTGTAGCCTCAAAAGAGAAGGCACAGGAGAGTTTTCTCTCAAAAGAATATGTAAGAATACCACGTTATAAGGAAATACAGTGTTGCAGAGTAAAGACAAATACTTACTTATTGGAAACACTTAAACTTTATGAGAAGAAATAACTTATCATACAAATTTAGCTTGTATCTCCTAAACAGCACGTTGTAACTTAAAAAGATTTGGTGTGTCGTGTAATTCTAAACGTGTAGCCTCAAAAGAGAACCCACAGGAGAATTTTCTTTCATCAAAATTTGTCAGAAAACCATGTTATAAGGAAATCCCGCATCGTGCAAAATTATCTTGTTTTTCCTAAACAACACATCTTAACTCGAAAAGCTTTGGTGTTGCGTGTATGTCTAAGCGTGTAGCCTCAAAAGAGAAGGCACAGGAGAGTTTTCACTCAAAACAATATGTAAGAATACCACGTTATAAGGAAATACAGTGTGGCAGAGTAAAGACAAATACCTACTAATTAGAAACACTTAAACTTTACGAGAAGTAATAACGCATCATTTAAAATTAGCTTATATCTCCTAAACAACACGTTGTAAATGGAAAAGATTTGGTCTGGCGTTTACAACTAAACATGTAGGCTTAAAAGAGAACCCACAGGAGAATTTTTTTCGTCAAAATTTGCCAGAAAAACGTGTTTTAAGGAAATCCCGCATTGTGCGAAATTATCTTGTTTTTCCTAAACAACACATCGTAACTCGAAAAGCTTTGGTGTTGCGTGTATGTCTAGGCATGTAGCCTCAAAAGAGAAGGCACAGGAGAGTTTTCTCTCAAAAGAATATGTAAGAATACCACGTTATAAGGAAATACAGTGTTGCAGAGTAAAGACAAATACGCACTTATTAGAAACACTTAAACTTTATGAGAAAAAATAATGCATCGTACAAAATTAGCTTGTATCTCCTAAACAGCACGTTGTAACTTGAAAAGATTTGGTGTGGCGTGTACACCTAAACGTGTAGCCTCAAAAGAGAACCCACAGGAGAATTTTCTTTCATCAAAATATGTCAGAAAACCACGTTTTAAGGAAATCCCTCATCGTGTGAAATTATCTTGTTTTTCCTAAACAACATGTTGTAACTCGAAAAGCTTTGGTGTTGCGTGTAAGTCTTAGCGTGTAGCCTCAAAAGAGAAGGCAATGGAGAGTTTTCTCTAGAAAGAATATGTAAGAATACCACGTTATAAGGAAATACAGTGTTGCAGAGTAAAGACAAATACGTACATATTGGAAACACTTTAACATTATGAGAAAAAATAACACATCGTAAAAAATAGCTTGTATCTCCTCAACAGCACGTTGTAACTCGAAAAGACTTGGTGTGGCATGTATGACTAAACGTGTAGCCTCAAAAGAAAATCCATAGGAGAATTTTCTTTCGTCAATATTTGTCAGAAAACCACATTTTAAGGAAATCTCGCATCGTGCGAAATTATCTTGTTTTTCCTAAACAACACGTTGTAACTCGAAAAGCTTTGGTGTTGCGTGTATTTCTAAGCTTGTAGCCTCAAAAGAGAACGCACAGGAGAGTTTTCTCTCGAAAGAATGTGTAAGAATACCACGTTATAAGGAAATACCTTGTTGCAGAATAAAGACAACTACGTATGTATTGGAAATCTTTAAGAGAAGAAATAACGCATCGTACAAAATTAGCTTGTATCTCCTAAACAACATGTTGTAACTCGAAAAGATTTGGTGTGGCGTGTACGTCTAAACGTGTAGCCTCAAAAGAGAACCCACAGGAGAGTTTTCTTTCATCAAAATTTGTCAGAAATCACGTTTTAAGGAAATCTCGCATCGTGCGAAATTATCTTGTTTTTCCTAAACAACACGTTGTAACTCGAAAAGCTTTGGTGTTGCATGTATGTCTAAGCGTGTAGCCTCAACAGAGAACGCAAAGGAGAGTTTTCTCTCGAAAGAATATGTAAGAATATCACGTTATAAGGAAATACAGTGTTGCAGAGTAAAGATAAACACGTACGTATTGGAAACACTTTACTAGAAGAATTAACGCATAGTAAAAAATTAACATGTATCTCCTAAACAAAACGTTGTAACTCAAAAAGATCTGGTGTGGCGTGTATGTCTAAACGTGTAGCCTCAAAAGAGAACCCACAGTGAATTTTCTTTCTTCAAAATTTTTGAGAAAACCACGTTTTAAGGAAATCCTGCATCGTGCGAAATCATCTTCTTTTTCCTAAACAACATGTTGTAACTCGAAAAGCTTTAGTGTTGCGTGTATGTCTAAACGTGGAGCCTCAAAAGAGAAGGCACAGGAGAGTTTTCTCTCGAACGAATATGTAAGAACACCACGCTATTAGGAAATACAATTTTGCAGAGTAAAGACAAATATGTACATATTGAGAACACTTTACTAGAAGAAATAATGCATTATTAAAAATTAGCTTTTATCTCCTAAACAACACGTTGTAACTCGAAAAGATTTGGTTTGGCATGTAAGTCTAAACGTGTAGCCTCAAAAGAGAACCAACAGGAGAATTTTCTTTCGTCAAAATTTGTCAGAAAACCACGTTTTAAGGAAATCCCGCATCGTGCGAAATTATTTGTTTTTCCTAAACAACACGTTGTAACTCGAAAAGCTTTGGTGTTGCGTGTATGTCTAAGCGTGTAGCCTCAACAGAGAACGCAAAGGAGAGTTTTCTCTCAGAAGAACATGTAAGAATACCACGTTATAAGGAAATACAGTGTTGCAGAGTAAAGACAAAAACGTACATATTGGAAACACTTTACGAGAAGAAATAACGCATCATAAATTATTAACTTGTATCTCCTAAACAACAAGTGGTAACTCGAAAAGATTTGGTTTGGCGTGTACGTCTAAAAGTGTAGCCTCAAAGACAACGAACAGGAGAATTTTCTTTCGTCAAAATTTGTGAGAAAACCACGTTTTAAGGAAATCCTGCTTCCTGCAAAATTATCTTGTTTTTCCTAAACAACACGTTGTAATTCAAAAAAGCTTTGGTGTTGCGTGTATATCTAAGCTTGTAGCCTCAAAAGAGAACGCACAGTAGAGTATTCTCTCGAAACAATATGTGAGAATACCACGTTATAAGGAAATACAGTGTTGCAGACTAAAGACAAATATGTAAGTATTGGAAAAAACTTTACGAAAAGATATAATGCATCATACAAAATTAGCTTGTATCTCCTAAACAACACGTTGTAACTCGAAAGGATTTGGTGTGGCATGTACGGCTAAACGTGTAGCCTCAAAAGAGAAACCACAGGAGGATTTTCCTTCGTCAAAATTTGTCAGAAACCCACGTTTTATGGAAATCCCGCATCGTGCGAAATTATCTTGTTTCTCCTAAACAACACGTTGTAATTCGAAAAGCTTTGATGTTGCATGTATGTCTAAGCGTGTGGCCTCAAAAGAGAATTCACGGGAGAGTTTCTGTCGAAAGAATATGTAAGAATACCACGTTATAAGGAAATACAGTGTTGCAGCATAAAGACAAATACGTACGTATTGGAAACACTTTACGAGAAGAAATAACGCATCGTACAAAATTAGCTTGTATCTCCTAACCAACACGTTGTAACTCGAAAAGATTTCGTGTGGCGTGTACGTCTAAACGTGTAGCCTCAAAAGAGAACCCACAAGAGAATTTTCTTTCGTCAAAATTTGTTAGAAAACCATGTTCTAAGGAAATACCTCATCGTGCGAAATTACCTTGTTTTTCCTAAACTACACGTTGTAACTCGAAAAGCTTTGGTGTTGCGTGTATGTCTAAGCGTGTAGCCTCAAAAGAGGACACAGGAGAGTTTTCTCTCGAAAGAATATGTAGGAATACCACGTTATAAGGAAATACAGTGTTGCAGAGTAAAGATAAATAGGTAGTAATTGTAAATACTTTACGAGAAGAAATGACGCATGGTACAAAATTAGCTTGTATCTCCTAAACAACACGTTGTAATTCGAAAATATTTGGTGTGGCGTGTGCGTCTAAACGTGTAGCCTCAAAAGAGAACCCACAGGAGAATTTTCTTTCTTCAAAATTTGTCAGAAAACCACGTTTTAAGGAAATCCCTCATCGTGCGAACTTATCTTGTTTTTCCTAAACAACACGTTGTAACTCGAAAAGCTTTGGTGTTCGTGTATGTCTAAGCATGTAGCCTCAAAAGAGAATGCACAGGAGAGTTTTCTCTCGATAGAATATATAAGAATACCACGTTATAAGGAAATACAGTGTTGCAAAATAAAGACAAATACGTACGTATTGGAAACACTTTACGAGAAGAAATAATGCATCGTACAAAATTAGCTTGTTTCTCCTAAAGAACACGTTGTAACTCGAAAATATTTGGCGTGGTGTGTACGTCTAAACATGTAGCCTCAAAAGAGAACCCACAGGAGAAATTTCTTTCGTCAAAATTTGTCAGAAAACCACGTTTTAAGGAAATCCCGCATCATGCGAAATTATCTTGTTTTTCCTAAACAACACGTTGTAACTCGAAAAGCTTTGGTGTTTCGTGTATGTCTAAGCATGTAGCCTCAAAAGAGAAGGCACAGGAGAGTTTTCTCTCAAAATAATATGCAAGAATACCACGTTATAAGGAAATACAGTGTTGCAGAATAAAGACAAATACGTATGTATTGGAAACACTTTAGGAGAAGAAATAACGTATCTTACAAAATTAGCTTGTATCTCCAAAACAACACGTTGTAACTCGAAAAGATTTGGTGTGGCATATTCCTATAAACGTGTAGCCTCAAAAGAGAACCCACAGGAGAATTTTCTTTGGTCAAAATTTGTCAGAAAACCAGGTTTTAACGAAATCCCATATCGTGCGAAATTATCTTGTTTTTCCTAAACAACACGTTGTAACTCGAAAATCTTTGGTGCTGCGTGTATGTCTAAGCGTGTAGCCTCAAAGAGAACACACAGGAAAGTTTTCTCTCGAAAGAATATGTAATAATACCACGTTATAAGGAAATACAGTGTTGCATAGTAAAGACAAATACGTACGTATTGGAAACAGGTTACGAGAAGAAATGAAGCATCATAAAATATCTGCTTGTATCTTCTAAACAACACGTTGTAACTCGAAAAGATTTGGTGTGGCGTGTACGTCTAAACGTGTAGCCTCAAAAGAGAACTTATAGGAGAATTTTCTTTCGTCAAAATTTTTCAGAAAATCACATTTTAAGGAAATCCCGCATCGTGCGAAATTATCTTGATTTTCCTAAACAACACCTTGTAACTCGAAAAGCTTTCGTGTTGCGTGTATGTCTAAGTGTGTAACCTCAAAAGAGAAGGCACAGGAGAGTTTTCTCTCGAAAGAATATGTAAGAATACCACGTTAATAGGAAATACAGTGTTGCAGAGTAAAGACAAATACGTACCTATTGGAAACACTTTACGAGAAGAAATAACACATCGTACAAAATTAGCTTGTATCTCCTAAACAACACGTTGTAACTCGAAAAGATTTGGTGTGGCGTGTACATCTAAACATGTAGCCTCAAAAGAGAACCCATAGGAGAATTTTCTTTCGTCAAAATTTTTCAGAAAATCACGTTTTAAGGAAATCCCTCATCGTGCGAAATTATCTTGTTTTTCCTAAACAACACGTTGTAACTCGAAAAGCTTTCTTGTTGCGTGTATGCCTAAGTGTGTAGCCTCAAAAGAGAAGGCACAGGAGAGTTTTCTCTCGAACGAATATATAAGAATACCACATTATAAGGAAATACAGTTTTGCAGAGTAAAGACAAATACTTATGTATTGGAAACACTTTAAGAGAAGAAATAGCGCATCGTACAAAATTAGCTTGTATCTCCTAAACAACACGTTGTAACTCGGAAAGATTTGGTGTGGCGTGTACGTCTAAACGTGTAGCCTCAAAAGAGAACCCATAGGAGAATTTTCTTTCCTCAAAATTTTTCAGACAATCACGTTTTAAGGAAATCCCACATCTTGCGAAATTATCTGGTTTTTCCTAAACCACACGTTGCAACTCAAAAAACTTTGGTGTTGCGCATATGTCTAAGTGTGTAGCCTCAAAAAAGAAGGCACAGGAGAGTTTTCTCTTGAAAGAATATGTAAGAACACCAAGTTATAAGGAAATACAGTGTTGCAGAGTAAAGACAAATACATACGTATTGGAAACACTTTACAAGAAGAAATAGCGCATCGTACAAAATTAGCTTGTATCTCCTAAACAACACGTTGTAACTCGGAAAGATTTGGTGTGGCGTGTACGTCTAAACGTGTAGCCTCAAAAGAGAACCCATAGGAGAATTTTCTTTCCTCAAAATTTTTCAGACAATCACGTTTTAAGGAAATCCCACATCTTGCGAAATTATCTGGTTTTTCCTAAACCACACGTTGCAACTCAAAAAACTTTGGTGTTGCGCATATGTCTAAGTGTGTAGCCTCAAAAAAGAAGGCACAGGATAATTTTCTCTTGAAAGAATATGTAAGAACACCAAGTTAAAAGGAAATACAATGTTGCAGAGTAAAGACAAATACATACGTATTGGAAACACTTTACGAGAAGAAATAACGCATCATACAAAATTAGCTTCTATCTCCTAAACAACACGTTGTAACTCGAAAGGAATTGGTGTGGCGTGTACGTCTAAACGTGTAGCCTCATAAGAGAACCCATAGGAGAATTTTCTTTCGTCAAAATTTTTCAGGATTTCCATAAAACCTGGTTTTCTGACAAATTTTGACCAAAGAAAATTCTCCTGTGGGTTCTCTTTTGAGGCTACACGTTTAGAAATGCACGCCACACCAAATCTTTTCGAGTTACAACGTGTTGTTTAGGAGATACAAGCTAATTTTTACAATGCACTATTTCTTATTGTAAAGTGTTTCCAATGCGTAGGTATTTCTCTTTACTCTGCAACACTGTATTTCCTCATAACGTGGTATTCTTACATATTCTTTCGCAGGAAACTGTCCTGTGCGTTCTCCTTTGAGGCTACAAGCTTAGACATACACGCAACACCAAAGCTTTTCGAGTTACAACGTGTTGTTTAGGAAAAACAAGATAATTTCGCATGATGTGGGATTTCCGTAAAACATGGTATTCTGAAAAATTTTGACGAAAGAAAATTCTCCTGTGGGTTCCCTTTTGAGGCTACACGTTTAGATGCAAACGTCACATCAAATCTTTTCGAGTTACAACGAGTTGTTTAGGAGGTACAAGCTAATTTTGTACCATGCGTTATTTCTGCTCGTAACGTGTTTCCAATACGTAAGTATTTGTCATTACTCTGCAACACTGTATTTCCTTATACCGTGGTATTCTTACATATTCTTTCGAGAGAAAACTCTCCTGTGCATTCTCTTTTGAGGCTACATGCTTAGACATACACGCAACACCAAAGCTTTTCGAGTTACAACGTGTTGTTTAGGAAAAACAAGATAATTTCGCACGATGCGGGATTTCCTTAAAACGTGGCTTGCTGACAAATTTTGACCAAAGAAAATTCTCCGGTGGCTTCTCTTTTGAGGCTACACCTTTAGACTTACATGCCAAACAAAATCTTTTCGAGTTACAAGGTGTTGTTTAGGAGATACAAGCTAATTTTGTACAAATGCGTTATTTCTTCTCGTAAAGTTTTTCCAATACGTACGTATTTTTCTTTACTCTGCAAAACTGTATTTCCTTATAATGTGGTTTTCTTACATATTCTTTCGAGAGAAAACTCTCCTGTGCGCTCTCTCTTGAGGCTACATGCTTAGACATACACGCAACACCAAAGCTTTTCAAGTTGCAACGTGTAGTTTAGGAAAAAAAAGATAATTTCGCACGATGCGTGATTTCCTTAGAAAATGTTTTTCAGACAAATTTTGACGGAAGAAAATTCTCCTGTGGGTTCTCTTTTGAGGCTACACGTTTAGACGTACACACCACACCAAATATTTTCGAGTTACAACGTGTTGTTTAGGAGATGCAAGCTAATTTTGTACGATGCGTTATTTCTTCTCATAAAGTGTTTTCTATGCGTACATATTTGTCTTTATTCTGCAACACTGTATTTCCTTATAACTTGGTAGTCTTACATATTCTTTCGAGAGAAAACTCTTTTGTAATATGCGTTATTTCTTCTCGTAAAGTATTTACAATAACTACTTATTTATCTTTACTCTGCAACACTGTATTTACTTATAACGTGGTATTCTTACATATTCTTTCGAGAGAAAACTCTCCTGTGCATTCTCTTTTGAGGCTACACGCATAGACGTACACGCAACACCAAAGCTTTTCGAGTTACAATGTGTTGTTTAGGAAAAACAAGATAATTTTGCACGATACGGGATTTCCTTAATACATGGTTTTCTGACAAATTTTGACGAAAGAAAATTCTCCTGTGGGTTCTCTTTTGAGGCTACACGTTTAGACGTACACGCCACACCAAATCTTTCGAGTTACAAAGTGTTGTTTAGGAGATAAAAGCTTAATTTTTACGATGCTTTATTTCTTCTCATAAAGTGTTTCCAATACGTACATATTTGTCTTTACTCTGCAACACTGTATTTCCTTACAACATTGTATTCTTACATATTCTTTCGAGAGAAAACTCTCCTGTGCATTGTCTTTTGAGGCTACACGCTTAGACATACAGGCAACACCAAAGCTTTTCGAGTTACAACGTGTTGTTTAGGAAAAACAAGATAATTTCGCACAATGAGGGATTTCATTAAAACGTGATTTCTGAAAAATTTTGACGAAAGAAAATTCTCCTGTCGGTCCTCTTTTGAGGCTACACGTTTAGACGTACATGCCACACCAAATATTTTCGAATTCCAACGTGTTGTTTAGGAGATACAATCTAATTTTGTACCATGCGTCATTTCTTCTCGTAAAGTATTTACAATAACTACCTATTTATCTTTACTCTTCAACACGGTATTTCCTTATAACGTGGTATTCTTACATATTCTTTCGAGAGAAAACTCTCCTGTGCGTTCTCTTTTGAGGCTACACGCTTAAACATACACGCAACACCAAAGCTTTTCGAGTTACAACGTGTTGTTTAGGAAAAACAAGATAATTTCGCACGATGCGGGATTTCCTTAAAACGTGGTTTTCTGTCAAATTTTGACCAAAGAAAATTCTCCTTTGGGTTCTCTTTTGAGGCTACACGTTTAGACGTACACGCCACACCAAATCCTTTCGAGTTACAAGGTGTTGTTTACGAGATACTAGCTAATTTTGTATGATGCGTTATTTCTTCTCATAAAGTTTTTCCAATACGTACGTATTTTTCTTTACTCTGCAACACTGTATTTCCTTATAACGTGGTATTCTTACATATTCTTTCGAGAGAATACTCTCCTGTGCGCTCTCTTTTGATGCTACATGCTTAGACATACACGCAACACCAAAGCTTTTCGAGTTACATTGTGCTGTTTAGGAAAAACAAGATAATTTCGCACGATGAGGGATTACCTTAAAACGTGGTTTTCTGAAAAATTTTGACGAAAGAAAATTCTCCTGTGGGTTCTCTTTTGAGGCTACACATTTAGACATACACGCCACACCAAATATTTTCGAATTGCAACGTGTTGTTTAAGAGATACAAGCTAATTTTGTACCATGCGTTATTTTTTCTCGTAAAGTATTTACAATAACTACCTATTGATCTTTACTCTGCAACACTGTATTTCCTTATAACATGGTATTCTTACATATTCTTTCGAGAGAAAACTCTCCTGTGCGTTCTCTTTTGAAGCTACACTCTTAGACATACACGCAACACCAAAGCTTTACGAGTTACAAAGTATTGTTTAGGAAAAACAATATAATTTCGCACGATGAGGGATTTCCTTAAAACGTGATTTTCTGACAAATTTTGACCAAAGAAAATTCTCCTGTGGGTTCTCTTTTGAGGCTACACGTTTGACGTACACGCCACACCAAATCCTTTCGAGTTACAAGGTGTTGTTTAGGAGATACAAGCTAATTTTGTAGGATGCGTTATTTCTTCTCGTGAAGTTTTTCCAATACGTACGTATTTTTCTTTACTCTGCAACACTGTATTTCCTTATAACGTGGAATTCTTACATATTCTTTCGAGAGAAAACTCTCCTGTGCGTTCTCTTTTGAGGCTAAACACTTAGACATACACGCAACACCAAAGCTTTTCGAGTTAAAACGTGTTGTTTAGGAAAAACCAGATAATTTCGCATGATGCGGGATTTCCTTAAAACGTGGTTTTCTGACAAATTTTGACCAAAGAAAATTCTCTTGTGGGTTCTCTTTTGAGGCTACACGTTTGACGTACACGCCACACCAAATCCTTTCGAGTTACAAGGTGTTGTTTAGGAGATACAAGCTAATTTTGTAGGATGCGTTATTTCTTCTCGTAAAGTTTTTCCAATATGCACGTATTTTTCTTTATTCTGCAACACTGTATTTCCTCATAACGTGGTATTCTTACATATTCTTTCGAGAGAAAACTCTCCTGTGCGCTCTCTTTTGAGGCTACATGCTTAGTCATACACGCAACACCAAATCTTTTCGAGTTACAACGTATTGTTTAAAAGATACAAGCTAATTTTCAATGATGCATTATTTCTTCTCGTAACGTTTAAGTGTTTCCAAAAGGTACGTATTTTTCTTTACTTTGCAACACTGTATTTCCTTATGACGTGGTATTCTTACATAAATTTTCGAGAGAAAACTCTCCTGTGCGGTCTCTTTTGAGGCTACACGCTTAGACATACACGCAACACCAAAGATTTTCGAGTTACAACGTGCTGTTTAGGAGATACAAGCTAATTTTGAATAATGCGTTATTTCTTATCCTAAAGTGTTTCCAAAACGTACGTATTTGTCTTTCCTCTACAACACTGTATTTCCTTATAACATGGTATTCGTACATATTCTTTCGAGACAAAACTCTCCTGTGCATTCTCTTTTGAGGCTACACGCTTAGACATACACGCAACACCAATGCATTTCGAGTTAGATCGTGTTCTTTATGAAAAACAAGATAATTTCGCAAGATGCGGGAATTCCTTAAAACGTGGTTTTCTGACAAATTTTGACGAAAGAAAATTCTCCTGTGGGTTTTCATTTAGGCTACACGCTTACATGTACACGCCACACCAAATCTTTTTGAGTTACAACGTGTTGTTTAGGAGATACAAGCTAATTTTGTACGATGCGTTATTTCTTCTCCTAAAGTGTTTCCAATACGTACCTATTTGTCTTTACTCTACAACATTGTATTTCCTTATAACATGGTATTTGTACATATTCTTTCATGAGAAAACTCTCCTGTGCGTTCTCTTTTGAGGCTAGACGCTTAGACATACACGCAACACCAAAGCATTTCGAGTTAGAACATGTTGTTTAGGAAAAACAAGATAATTTCGCAAGATGCGGGAATTCTTTAAAACGTAGTTTTCTGACAAATTTTGACGAAAGAAAATTCTCCTGTGGGTTTTCATTTGAGGCTACACATTTAGACGTACACGCCACACCAAATCTTTTCGAGTTACAACGTGTTGTTTAGGAGATACAAGCTAATTTTTTACGATGCTTTATATCTTCTCGTAAAGTTTAAGTGTTTCCAAAAGCTACATATTTATCTTTAATTTGCCACACTGTATTTCCTTATAACGTGGTATTCTTACATACTCGTTCGAGAGAAATCTCTCCTGTGCGTTCTCTTTTGAGGCTACATGCTTAGACATACATGCAACATCAAAAATTTTCGAGTTACAATGTGTTGTTTAGGAAAAACAAGATAGTTTCGCACGATGCGAGATTTCCTTAATAAGTGGTTTTCTGACAAATTTTGACGAAAGAAAATTCTCCTGTGGGTTCTCCTTTGAGGCTACACGTTTAGACGTACACGCCACACCAACTCTTTTCGAGTTACAATGTGTTGTTTAGGAGATACAAACTAAATTTTACGATGCGTTATTTCTTCTCGTAAAGTGTTTCAAATACATACGTATTTGTCTTTACTCTGCAAAATTGTATTTCCTTATAATGTGGTATTCTTACATGTTCTTTCGAGAGAAAACTCTCCTGTGAGTTCTCTTTTGAGGCTACACGCTTAGACATACACGCAACATCAAAGCTTTTCGAGTTACAACGTGTTGTTTAGGAACAACTAGATAATTTCTCACGAAGCGGGATTTTCTTAAAATGTGGTTTTCTGAAAAATTTTGACGAAAGAAAATTCCCTGTGGGTTCTCTTTTGAGGCTACACGTTTAGACGTACACGCCACACCAAATCTTTTCGAGTTACAACATGTTGTTTAGGAGATACAAGCTAATTTTGTACGATGCATTATTTCTTCTCGTAAAGTGTTTCCAATACGTACTAATTTGTCTTTACTCTGCATCACTGTATTTCATTATAACGTGGTATTCTTACATATTCTTTCGAGAGAAAAGTCTCCTGTGCGTTCTCTTTTGAGGCTACATGATTAGACATACACGCAACACCAAAGTTTTCGAGTTACAACGTGTTGTTTAGGAAAAACAAGATAATTTCGCACGATGCGGGATTTCCTTAAAACGAGGTTTTCTGACAAATTTTGACCAAAGAAAATTCTCCTGTGTGTTCTCTTTTGAGGATACACGTTTAGACATACACGCCACACCAAATCTTTTCGAGTAACAACATTTTGTTTAGGAGATACGAGCTAATTTTTTGCGATGCATTCTTTCTTCCTGTGCCTTCTCTTTTGAGGCTACATGCTCATAAATGCGCGCAACACCAAAGCTTTTCGAGTTACAACGTGTTGTTTAAGAGATACAAGCTAATTTTGTACTATGCTTTACTTCTCGTAAAGTTTAAGTGTTTCCAAAACGTACGTATTTGTCTTTACTTTGCAGCACTGTATTTTCTTATAACGTGTTATTCTTATATATTCTTTCGAGAGAAAACTCTCCTGTGCGTTCTCTTTTCTGACAAATTTTAACGAAAGAAAATTCTCCTGTGGCTTCTCTTTTGAGGCTACACGTTTAGACGTACATGCCAAACCAAATCTTTTCGAATTACAAAGTGTTGTTTAGGAGACACAAGCTAATTTTGTACGATGCGTTATTTCTTCTTGTAAAGTGTTTCCAATAGGTACATATTTGTCTTTACTCTGCAACACTGTATTTCCTTATAATGTGCGGGATTTCCTTAAAACATGGTTTTCTGACAAATTTTGACCTAAGAAAATTCTCCTGTGGGTTCTCTTTTGAGGCTACACGTTTAGACGTACATGCCACACCAAATCTTTTCGGTTACAACGTGTTGTTTAGGAGATACAAGCTAATTTTTTATGATGCGTTATTTCTTCTCGTATAGTGTTTCCAATACGTACATGTTTGTCTTTACTCTGAAACACTGTAATTCCTTATAACGTGGTTTTCTTACATATTCTTTCGAGAGAAAACTTTCCTGTGCATTCTCTTTTGAGGCTACACACTTAGACATACATGCAACACCAAAGCTTTTCGAGTTACAACGTGTTGTTTAGGAAAAACAAGATAATTTCGCACAATGCGGGATTTCCTTAAAACGTGGTTTTCTGAAAAATGTTGACAAAAGAAAATTTTCCTGTGAGTTCCCGTTTGAGGCTAGACGTTTAGACGTACACGCCACACCAAATCTTTTCGAGTTACAAAATGTTGTTTAGGAGATACAAGCTAATTTTTGCGATGCGTTATTTCTTCTCATAAAGTGTTTCCAATATGTATGTATTTGTCTTTACTCTGCAACACTGTATTTCCTTATAACGTGGTATTCTTATATATTCTTTCCAGAGAAAACTCTCCTGTGCCTTCTCTTTTGAGACTACACGCTTTGAAATGCACGCAACACCAAAGCTTTTCGAGTTACAAAGTGTTGTTTAAGAGATACAAGCTAATTTTGTACGATGCGTTATTTCTTCTCGTAAAGTTTAAGTGTTTCCAATATGTACATATTTGTCTTTATTCTACAACACTGTAATTCCTTATAACATGGTATTCTTACTTATTCATTCGAGAGAAAACTCTCCTCTGCGTTCTCTTTTGAGGCTACACGCTTAGACCTACACGCAACACCAAAGCTTTTCGAGTTACGACGTGTTGTTTAGGAAAAACAAGAATATTTCGCACTATGCAGGATTTCCTTAAAACGTGGTTTTCTGACAAATTTTGACGAAACAAAATTCTCCTGTGGGTTCTCTTTTGAGGCTACACGTTAAGATGTACACGCCACACCAAATGTCTTCAAGTTACAGCGTGTTGTTTAGGAGATTCAAGCTAATTTTGTACGATGCATTATTTCTTCTCCTAAAGTGTTTCCAATACGTTCATATTTGTCTTTACTCTGCAACACTTTATATCCTTATAACATGGTATTCTTACATATTATTTCGAGAGAAAACTCTCCTGTGCCTTCTCTTTGGAGGCTACACACTTAGACATACACGAAACATGAAAGCTTTTCGAGTTACAACGTGTTGTTTAGGAAAAAAAAAAGATAATTTTGCACGATGCGGGATTTCCTTAAAACGTGATTTTCTGAAAAATTTTGACGAAAGAAAATTCTCCTATGGGTTCTCCTTTGTGGCTACACGTTTAGACGTACACGCCACACCAATTCATTTCGAGTTACAACGTGTTGTTTAGGAGATACAAGCTAATTTTGTAAGCCGCATCGTGAAAAATTATCTTGTTTTTCCTGAACAACACGTTGTAACTCGAAAAGCTTTGGTATTGCGTGTATGTGTGAGCATGTAGCCTCTAAAGACAATGCACAGGAGAGTTTTCTCTCGAAAGAACATGTAAGAATACAACATTATAAGGAAATACAGTGTTGCAGAGTAAAGACAAATACGTACGTATTGGAAACACTTTACGAGAAGAAATAACGCATCGTACAAAATTAGCTGTATCTCCTAAACAACACGTGGTAACTCGAAAGGATTTGGTGTGGCGTGTACCTCTAAACGTGTAGCCTCAAAAGAGAACCCACAGGAGAATTTTCTTTCGTCAAAATTTGTCAGAACACCACGTTTTAAGGAAATCCCGCATCGTGGGAAATTATCTTGTTTTTCATAAACAACACGTTGTAACTCGAAAAGCTTTGGTGTTCTCTGTATGTCTAAGTGTGTAGCCTCAAAGGGGAATGCATAGGATAGTTTTCTATCGAAAGAATATGTAAGAATACCACGTTATAACGAAATAAAATGTTGCAGAGTAAAGACAATTAAGTACGTATCGGAAACACTTTACAAGAAGAAATAACGCATCGTACAAAATTTGCTTGTATCTCCTAAAAAACAAGTTGTAACTCGAAAAGATTTGGTGTGGCATGTACGTCTAAACCTGTAGCCTCAAAAGACAACCCACAGGAGAACTTTCTTTCGTCAAAATTTGTCAGAAAACCACGTTTTAAGGAAATCCCGCATAGTGCAAAATTATCTTGTTTATCCTGAACAACACGTTGTAACTCGAAAAGCTTTGGTGTTGCGTGTATGAGTGAGCATGTAGCCTCTAAAGAGAATGCACAGGAGAGTTTTCTCTCGAAAGAACATGTAAGAATTCAACATTATAAGGAAATACAGTGTTGCAGTGTAAAGACAAATACGTACGTTTGGAAACACTTTACGAGAAGAAATAACGCATCGTACAAAATTAGCTTGTATCTCCTAAACAACACGTGGTAACTCGAAAGGATTTGGTGTGGCATGTACCTCTAAACGTGTAGCCTCAAAAGAGAACCCACAGGAGAATTTTCTTTCGTCAAAATGTGTCAGAACACCACGTTTATGGAAATCCCGCATCGTGCGAAATTATCTAGTTTTTCATAAACAAAACGTTGTAACTCGAAAAGCTTTGGTGTTGCCTGTATGTCTAAGTGTGTAGCCTCAAAGGGGAACACACAGGATAGTTTTCTATCGAAAGAATATGTAAGAATAACACGTTATAAGGAAATACAATGTTGCAGAGTAAAGACAAATGCGTATGTTTAGAAACATTTTACGAGAATAATTAACACATCGTAAAAAATTAGCTTGTATCTCCTAAGCAACACGTTGTAACTCGACATGATTTGGTGTGTCCTGTATGTCTAAATGTGTAGCCTCAAAAGAGAACCCACAGGAGAATTTTCTTTCGTCAAAATTTTTCAGAAAACCTCGTTTTAAGGAAATCCCGCATTATGCGAAATCATCTTCTTTTTCTTAAACAACATGTTGTAACTCGAAAAGCTTTGCTGTTGCTTGTATGTGTAAGCGTGGAGCCTCAAAAGAGAAGGCACAGGAGAGTTTTCTCTCGAAAGAATATGTAAGAATACCACGTTATAAGGAAATACAATTTTGCAGAGTAACGACAAATAAGTACTTATTGGAAACACTGTATGAGAAGAAATAACTCATCGTACAAGTTTAGCTTGTATCTCCTAAACAACACGTTGTAACTCGAAAAGATTTGGTGTGACGTGTACGTCTAAACATGTAGCCACAAAAGAGAACCCACAGGAGAACTTTCTGTGGTCAAAATTTTTCAGAAAACCACGTTTTATGGAAATCTCGCATCGTGCGAAATTATCTTGTTTTTCCTAAACAACACTTTGTAACTCGAAAAGATTTGGCGTTGCGTGTATGTCTAAGAATGTAGCCTCAAAAGAGAACGCACAGGAGAGTTTTCCCTCGAAAGAATATGTAAGAATACCACGTTATAAGGAAATACAGTGTTGCAGAGTAAAGACAGATAAGTACTTATTGGAAACACTTTACAAGGAGAAATAACGCATCGTAGAAAATTTGCTATTATCTCCTAAACAACAAGTTGTAACTCGAAATATTTGGTGTGGCTCGTACGCCTAAATGTGTAGCCTCAAAAGAGAAGACACAGGAGAATTTTCTTTCGTCAAAATTTGTCTGAACACCAAGTTTTAAGGAAATCTCGCATCGTGCGAAATTATCTTGTTTTTCATAAACAACACGTTGTAACTCGAAAAGCTTTGGTGTTGCCTGTATGTCTCAGTGTGTAGCCTCAAAAGGGAAGACACAGGATAGTTTTCTCTCGAAAGAATATGCAAGAATACCACGTTATAAGGAAATACAGTGTTGCAGAGTAAAGACAAATACGTACGTATTGGAAACACTTTACGAGAAGAAATAACGCATCGTACAAAATTAGCATGTATCTCCTAAACAACACGTGTTAACTCGAAAGGATTAGGTGTGGCGTGCACGTCTAAACGTGAAGCCTCAAAAGAGAACCCACAGAGTAATTTTCTTTCGTCAAAATTTGTCAGAAAATCATGTTTTAAGGAAATCAGGCATCGTGCGAAATTATCTTGTTTTTTATAAACAACTTGTTGTAACTCGAAAAGCTATGGTGTTGCCTCTATGTCTAAGTGTTTAGCCTCAAAAGGGAACGCACAGGATAGTTTTCTCTAGAAAGAATATGTAAGAATATCACGTTATAAGGAAATACAATGTTGCAGAGTAAAGACAAATACGTACATATTGGAAACACGTTACGAGAAGAATTAACGCATTATAAAATATTAGCTTGTCTCTCCTAAACAACATGTTGTAACTCGAAAAGATTTGGTGGCATGTACGTTTAAATATGTAGCCTCAAAAGAGAACCCACAGGAGAATTTTCTTTCGTAAAAAATTTTTAGAAAACCAGGTTTTAAGGAAATCCCGCATCGTGCGAAATCATCTTCTTTTTCCTAAACAACATGTTTTAAGTCGAAAAGCTTTGGTGTTGCGTGTTTGTCTAATCGTGTAGCCTCAAAAGAGAATGCACAGGAGAGTTTTCCCTCGAAAGAATATGTAAGAATACCATGTTTTAAGGAAATACAGTGTTGCAGAGTAATGACAAATATGTACGTTTTGGAAACACTTTACGTGAAGAAATAACACATCGTACAATATTTGCTTGTATCTCCTAAACAACACGTTGTAACTCAAAAATAGTTGGTGTGGCTCGTACGTCTACACGTGTAGCCTCAAAAGAGAACCCACAGGAGAACTTTCTTTCGTCAAAATTTGTCAGAAAACCACGTTTTAAGGAAATCCCGCATCGTACAAAATTATTTTGTTTTTCCTAAACAACACGTTGTAATTCGAAAAGCTTTAGTGTTGCATGTATGTCTGAGCATATAGCCTCTAAAGAGAATGCACAGGAGAGTTTTCTCTCGAAAGAACATGTAAGAATACAACGTTATAAGGAAATACAGTGTTGCAGAGTAAAGACAAATATGTACGTATTGGAAACACTTTACGAAAAGAAATAACGCATCATACAAAATTAGCTTGTATCTCCTAAACAACACGTGGTAACTCGAAATGATTTGGTGTGGCATGCACGTCTAAACGTGTAGCCTCAAAAGAGAAGCCACAGGAGAATTTTCCTTCGTCAAAATTTGTCAGAAAACCACGTTTTAAGGAAATCCTGCATCGTGCGAAATTATCTTGTTTTCCATAATCAACACGCTGTAACTCGAAAAGCTTTGGTGTTGCCTGTATGTCTAAGTGTGTAGCCTCAAAATGGAACGCACAGGATCGTTTTCTCTCGGAGGAATATGTAAGAATACCACGTTATAAGGAAATATAATGTTGCAAAGACAAATAGGTACTTATTGGAAACACTTTATGAGAATAATTAACACATCGTAAAAAATTAGCTTGTATGTCCTAAACAACACATTGTAATTCGAAAAGATTTGGTGTGGCTCGTACCTCTACACGTGTAGCCTCAAAAGAGAACCCACAGGAGAACTTTCATTCGTCAAAATTTTTCAGAAAACCACCTTCTATGGAAATCTCGCATCGTGCTAAATTATCTCGTTTTTCCTAAACAACACATTGTAACTCGAAAAGCTTTGGCATTACGTGTTTGTCTAAGCGTGTCGCCTCAAAGAGAACGCACATGAGAGTTTTCCCTAGAAATAATACGTAAGAAAACCACGTTATAAGGAAATACAGTGTTGCAGATTAAAGACAAATAAGTACGTATTGAAAACACTTTACGAGAATAAATAATGCATCGTACAAAATTAGCTTGTATCTCCTAAACAACACGTGGTAACTTGAAAGGATTTGGTGTGGCGTGTACGTCTAAACGTGTAGCCTCAAAAGAGAACCCACAGGAGAATTTTCTTTCTTCAATATTTTTCAGAAAACCACTTTTTAAGGAA
This sequence comes from Apodemus sylvaticus, assembly GCF_947179515.1. Taxonomy (NCBI): domain Eukaryota; kingdom Metazoa; phylum Chordata; class Mammalia; order Rodentia; family Muridae; genus Apodemus; species Apodemus sylvaticus. The sequence goes on along the minus strand of NC_067483.1, from coordinate 301,041 downwards.
ATCCCGCATTGTGTGAAATCATCTTCTTTTTCCTAAATAACATGTTGTAACTCAAAAAGCTTTGGTGTTGCGTGTATGTGTAAGCGTGGAGCCTCAAAAGAGAAGGCACTGGAGAGTTTTCTCTCGAAAGAATATGTAAGAATACCACGTTATAAGGAAATACAATTTTGCAGAGTAAAGACAAATAAGTACATATTGGAAACACTTTATGAGAAGAAATAACGCATCTTATAATATTAGCTTGTATCTCCTAAACAACACGTTGTAACTCGAAAATATTTGGTGTGACGTGTACGTCTAAAAGTGTAGCCTCAAACGAGAACCCACAGGAGAATTTTCTTTCATCAAAATTTTTCATAAAACCACGTTTTATGGAAATCTCGCATCGTGCGAAATTATCTTGTTTTCCTAAACAACACGTTGTAACTCGAAAAGCTTTGGCGTTGCATATTTGTCTAAGTGTGTAGCCTCAAAAGAGAACGCACAGGCGAGTTTTCTCTCGAAAGAATATGTAAGAATACCATGTTATAAGGAAATACAGTGTTGCAGAGTAAAGACAAATACTACTGGAAACACTTTAAGAGAAGAAATAAAGCATCATAAAAAATTAGCTTGTATCTCCTAAACAACACGTTGTAACTCGAGTAGATTTGGTGTGGCTCGTACCTCTACACGTGTAGCCTCAAAAGATAACCCACAGGAGAACTTTCTTTGGTCAAAATTTTTCAGAAAACCACGTTTTATGGAAATCTCGCATAGTGCGGAATTATCTTGTTTTTCCTAAACAACACATTGTAACTCGAAATGCTTTGGCGTTTCGTGTATGTCTAAGCGTGTAGCCTCAAAAGAGAACGCACAGGAGAGTTTTCTCTCCAAAGAATATGTAAGAATACCACTTTATAAGGGAATACAGTGTTGCAGAGTAAAGACAACTACGTAAGTATTGGAAACACTTTAAGAGAAGAAATAACACAACGTACAAAATTAGCTTGTATCTCCTAAACAACACGTGGTAACTCGAAAAGATTTGGTGTGGCTCGTACTTCTACACGTGTAGCCTCAAAAGAGAACAGACAGGAGACATTTCTTTCGTCAAAATTTTTCAGAAAACCACGTTTTATGGAAATCCTGCATCGTGCGAAATTATCTTGTTTTCCTAAACAACACGTTGTAACTCGAAAAGCTTTGGCAATGCGTATTTGTCTAGGAGTGTAGCCTCAAAAGAGAACGCACAGGCAAGTTTTCTCTCGAAAGAATATGTAAGAATACCATGTTATAAGGAAATACATTGTTGCAGAGTAAAGACAAATACTACTGGAAACACTTTAAGAGAAGAAATAACGCATCGTGCAAAATTAGCTTGTATCTCCTAAACAACACGTTGTAACTCGAATAGATTTGGTGTGTCTCGTACCTCTACATGTGTAGCCTCAAAAGAGAACCCACAGGAGAACTTTCTTCCCTCAAAATTTTTCAGAAAACCATGTTTTATGGAAATCTCGCATCGTGCGTAATTATCTTGTTTTTCCTAAACAACACATTGTAACTCGAAAAGCTTTGGCGTTGCTTGTATGTCTAAGCGTGTAGCCTCTAAAGAGAACGCACAGGAGTGTTTTCTCTCGAAAGAATATGTAAGAATACAAAGTTATAAGGAAATACAGTGTTGCAGAGTAAAGACAAATACGTACATGTTGGAAACACTTAATGAGAAGAAATAACGTATCTTAAAATATTAGCTTGTATCTCCTAAACCACACGTGGTAACTCGAAAGGATTTGGTGTGGCGTGTACGTCTAAACGTGTAGCCTCAAAAGAGAACCCACTGAAGAATTTTCTTTCGTCAAAATTTTTCAGAAAACTACGTTTTAAGGAAATCCCGCATCGTGCGAAATTATCTTGTTTTTCATAAACAACACGTTGTAACTCAGAAAGCTGTGGTGTTGCCTGTATGTCTAAGTGTGTAGACTAAAAAGGGAACACACAGGATAGTTTTCTCTCGAACGAATATGTAAGAATACCACGTTATAAGGAAATACAGTGTTGCAGAGTAAAGACAAATAAGAACGTATTGGAAACACTTTAAGAGAAGAAGTAACTCATCTTAAAAAATTACCTTGTATCTCCGTAACAACACGTTGTAACTCGAAAAGATTTGGTGTGCCGTGTACGTCTAAACGTGTAGCCTCAAAAGAGAACCCACAGGAGAATTTTCTTTCGTCAAAATTTTTCAGAAAGCCACGTTTTAAGGAAATCCCGCATCGTGCGAAATCATCTTCTTTTTCCTAAACAACATGTTGTAACTCGAAAAGCTTTGGTGTTGCGTGTATGTGTAAGTGTGGAGCCTCAAAAGAGAAGGCACAGGAGAGTTTTCTCTCGAAAGATTATGTAAGAATACCACGTTATAAGGAAATACAATTTTGCAGAGTAAAGACCAATAAGTACATATTGGAAACACTTTACAAGAAGAAATAACGCATCGTACAAAATTAGCTTGTGTCTCCTAAACAGCACGTTGTAACTCGAAAAGATTTTGTGTGACGTGTACGTCTAAGCGTGTAGCATCAAAAGGGAACCCACAAGAGAATTTTCTTTCTTCAAAATTTGTCAGCAACCACGTTTTAAGGAAATCTCGCATCATGCGAAATTATCTTGTTTTTCCTTAACAACACGTTGTAACTCGAAAAGCTTTGGTGTTGCGTGTATGTCTAAGCATGTAGCCTCAAAACAGAATGTAAAGGAGAGTTTTTTCTCGAAAGAATATGTAAGAATACCACGTTATAAGGAAATACAGTGTTGCAGAGTAAAGACAAATACGTACATATTGGAAACACATTATGAGAAGAAATAACGCATCGTACAAAATTAGCTTGTATCTCCTAAACAACACGGTGTAACTGGAAAAGATTTGGTGTGGCTTGTACGTCTAAACGTGTAGCCTCAAAAGAGAACACAGGAGAATTTTCTTTCGTTAAAATTTTTCAGAAAGCCACGTTTTAAGGAAATCCCGCATCGTGCGAAATCACCTTCTTTTTCCTAAAAACCATGTTGTAACTCGAATAGCTTTAGTGTTGCGTGTATGTGTAAGCGTGGAGCCTCAAAAGAGAAGGCACAGGAGAGTTTTCTCTCGAAAGAATATGTAAGAATACCACGTAATAAGGAAATACAATTTTTCAGAATAAAGACAAATAAGTACATATTGGAAACTCTTTACAAGAAGAAATAACGCATCATACAAAATTAGCTTGTATCTCCTAAACAACACGTTGTAACTCAAAAGGATTTGGTGTGACGTGTACGTCTAAATGTATAGCCTCAAAAGAGAACCCACAGGTGAATTTTCTTTCATCAAAATTTGTCAGAAACCACGTTTTAAGGAAATCTCGCATCGTGCGAAATTATATTGTTTTTCCTAAATAACATGTTCTTACTCGAAAAGGTTTGGTGTTGCGTGAATGTCTAAGTGTGTAACCTCAAAAGAGAACGCACAGGATAGTTTTCTCTCGAAAGAATATGTAAGAATACCACGTTATAAGGAAATACAATGTTGCAGAGTAAAGACAAATACGTATGTATTGGAAACACATTACGAGAAGAATTAACGCATCGTAAAAAATTAGGTTTTATCTCCTAAACAAGACGTTGTAACTCGAAAAGATTTGGTGTTGCATGCACGTCTAAACGTGTAGCCTCAAAAGAGAACCTACAGGAGAATTTTCTTTCTTCAAATTTTTTCAGAAAACCACGTTTTAAGGAAATCCCGCATCGTGGGAAATCATCTTCTTTTTCTAAACAACATGTTGTAACTCAAAAAGCTTTGGTGTTGCGTGTATGTGTAAGCGTGGAGCCTCAAAAGAGAAGGCACAGGAGAGTTTTTTCTCGAAAGAATATGTAAGAATACCACGTTATAAGGAAATACAATTTTGCAGAGTAAAGACAAATAAGTACATATTGGAAACACTTTACCAGAAGAAATAACGCATCGTACAAAATTAGCTTGTATCTCCTAAACTTCACGAGGTAACTCGAAAGGATTTGGTGTGGCGTGTACGTCTAAATGTGTAGCCCCAAAAGAGAACACACAAGAGAATTTTCTTTTTTCAAAATTTTTCAGAACACCACGTTTTAAGGAAATCCCGCATCGTGTGAAATCATCTTCCTTTTCCTAAACAACATGTTGTAACTCGAAAAGCATTGGTGTTGCGTGTATGTGTAAGTGTGTAGCCTGAAAAGAGAAGGCACAGGAGAGTTTTCTCTCAAAAGAATATGTAGGAATACCATGTTATAAGGAAATACAATTTTGCAGAGTAAAGACAAATAAGTACATATTGGAAACACTTTACGAGAAGAAATAACGCATCGTTCAAAATTACCTTGTATCTCCTAAACAACACGTTGAAACTCGAAAAGATTTGGTGTGACATATACGTCTAACAGTGTAGCCTCAAACGAGAACCCACAGGAGAATTTTCTTTCATCAAAATTTGTCAGAAACCACGTTTTAAGGAAATCTTGCATCGTGCGAAATTATCTTGTTTTTCCTAAACAACACGTTGTAACTCGAAAAGCTTTGGTGTTGCGTGTATGTCTAAGCGTGTAGCCTCAAAAGAGAAGGCACAGGAGACTTTTCTCTCGAAAGAATATGTAAGAATACCACGTTATAAGGAAATACAGGGTTGCAGAGTAAAGACAAATACTATTGGAAACACTTTAAGAGAAGAAGTAACGCATCGTAAAAAATTAGCTTCTATCTCCTAAACAACACGTTGTAACTCGAAAAGATTTGGTGTGGCTTGTACCTCTACACGTGTAGCCTCAAAAGAGAACCCACAGGATAACTTTCTTCCCTCAAAATTTTTCAGAAAACCACGTTTTATGGAAATCTCGCATCGTGCGAAATTATCTTGTTTTTCCTAAACAACACATTGTAACTCGAAATGCTTTGGCGTTGCGTGTATGTCTAAGCGTGTAGCCTCTATAGAGAACGCACAGGAGAGTTTTCTCTCGAAAGAATATGTAAGAATACAACTTTATAAGGAAATACAGTGTTGCAGAGTAAAGACAAATACGTACGTATTGGAAACACTTTATGAGAAGAAATAATGCATCGTACAAAATTAGCTAGTATCTCCTAAACAACACGTGGTAACTCGAAAGGATTTGGTGTGGCGTGTACGTCTACATGTGTAGCCTCAAAAGAAAACACACTGAAGAATTTTCTTTCGTCAAAATGTTTCAGAAAACCACGTTTTAAGGAAATCCCGCATTGTGAGAAATTATCTTGTTTTTCATAAACAACACGTTGTAATTCGAAAAGCTTTGGTGTTGCCTGTATGTCTAAGTGTGTAGCCTAAAACGGGAAAGCACGGGATAGTTTTCTCTCAAAAGAATATGTAAGAATACCACGTTATAAGGAAATACAGTGTTGCAGAGTAAAGACAAATATCTACGTATTGGACACACTTTACAAGAAGAAGTAACGCATCCTAAATATTAGCTTGTATCTCCGAAACAACACGTTGTAACTCGAAAAGGTTTGGTGTGGCGTGTAGGTCTAAACGTGTAGCCTCAAAAGAGAACCCACAGGAGAATTTTATTTCTTCAAAATTTTTCAGAAAACCACGTTATAAGGAAATCCCGCATCATGCGAAATCATCTTGTTTTCCTAAACAACATGTTGTAACTCGAAAAGCTTTGGTGTTGCGTGTATGTCTAAGTGTGTAGCCTCAGAAGAGAAGGCACAGGAGAGTTTTCTCTTGAAAGATTATGTAAGAATACCACGTTAAGGAAATACAATTTTTCAGAGTAAAGACAAATAAGTACATATTGGAAACACTTTACGAGAAGAAATAACGCATCATAAAATATTAGCTTGTATCTCCTAAACAACACGTTGTAACTCGAAAAGATTTGGTGTGACGTGTACGTCTAAACATGTAACCTCAACAGAGAACCCACAGGAGAATTTTCTTTCATCAAAATTTGTCAGAAACCACGTTTTAAGGAAATCTCGTATCGTGCGAAATTATCTTGTTTTTCCTAAACAACACGTTGTAACTCGAAAAGGTTTGGTGTTGCCTGTATGTCTAAGCGTGTAACCTCAACAGAGAACGCACAGGAAGTTTTCTCTCGAAAGAATATGTAAGAATACCACGTTATAAGGAAATACAATGTTGCAGAGTAAAGACAAATACATACTTATTGGAAACACTTTACGAGAAAAATTAAGGCAACTTAAAAAATTAGCTTGTATCTCCTAAACAACACGTTGTAACTCGAAAAGATTTGGTATGGCATGTACGTCTACACGTGTAGCCTCAAAACAGAAACCACAGGAGAATTTTCTTTCGTCAAAATTTTTCAGAAAACCACGTTTTAAGGAAATCCCGCATCGTGCAAAATTATCTTGTTTTTCCTAAACAACACGTTGTAACTCGAAAAGCTTTGTTGTTGCGTGTATGTCTGAGCATGTTTCCTCTAAAGACAATGCACAAGAGAGTTTTCTCTCGAAAGAACCTGTAAGAATACAACGTTATAAGGAAATACAGTGTTGCAGAGTAAAGACAAAAAGTACATATTGGAAACACTTTACGAGAAGAAATAACGCATCGTACAAAATTAGCGTGTATCTCCTAAACAACACGTGGTAACTCGAAAGGATTTGGTGTGGCATGTACGTCTAAACGTGTAGCCTCAAAGGAGAACCGACAGGAGAATTTTCTTTCTTCAAAATTTTTCAGAAAACCACGTTTTAAGGAAATCCTGCATCGTGCGAAATTATCTTGTTTTTCGTAAACAACACGTTGTAACTCGAAAAGCTTTGGTGTTGTCTGTATGTCTCAGTGTGTAGCCTCAAAAGGGAACGCACAGGATAGTTTTCTCTCGAAAGAATATGTAAGAGTACCACGTTATAAGGAAATACAGTGTTGCAGAGTAAAGACAATTACCTACATATTGGAAACACTTTATGAGAAGAAGTAATGCATCGTACAAAATTAGCTTGTATCTCCTAAACAAAACGTTGTAACTCGAAAATATTTGGTGCGGCGTGTACATCTTAACGTGTAGCCTCAAAAGAGAACCCACAGGAGAATTTTCTTTCGTCAATTTTTTTCAGAAAACCACATTTTATGGATATGCCGCATCATGCGAAATCATCTTCTTTTTTCTAAACAAAATGTTGTAACTCCAAAAGCATTGTTATTGCGTGTATGTGTAAGCGTGGAGCCTCAAAAGAGAAGGCACAGGAGAGTTTTCTCTCGAAAGAATATGTAAGAATACCACTTTATGAGGAAATACAGTGTTGCAGAGTAAAGACAAATAAGTATATATTGGAAACACTTTACAAAAAGAAATAATGCATCGTACAAATTAGCTTGTATCTCCTAAACAACACGTTGTAACTCGAAAAGATTCGGTGTGACGTGTACGTCTAAAAGTGTAGCCTCAAACGAGAACCCACAGGAGAATTTACTTTCATCAAAATTTGTCAGAAACCACGTTTTAAGGAAATATCGCATCGTGAAAAATTATCTTGTTTTTCCTAAACAACACATTGCAACACGAAAAGCTTTGGTGTTGCGTGTATGTCTAAGCGTGTAGCCTCAAAAGAGAATGCACAGGAGAGTTTTCTCTCGAAAGAATATTTAAGAATACCACGTTATAAGGAAATACAGTGTTGCAGAGTAAAGAAAACTACGAACGTATTGGAAACACTTTAGGAGAGGAAATAAAGCATAATACAAAATTAGCTTGTATCTCCTAAACAACAGGTTATAATTCGAAAAGATTTGGTGTGGCTCGTACCTCTACACGTGTTGCCTCTAAAGAGAACCCACAGGAGAACTTTCTTTCGTCAAAATTTGTCAGAAAACCACGTTTTATGGAAATCTCGCATCCTGCGAAATTATCTTGTTTTTCCTAAACAACACGTTGTAACTCGAAAAGCTTTGGCGTTGCGTGTTTGTCTAGGCGTGTAGCCTCAAAAGAGAATGCACAGGAGAGTTTTCCCTAGAAAGAATATGTAAGAATACCACGTTATAAGAAAATACAGTGTTGCAGAGTAAAGACAAATAGGTACATATTGGAAACACTTTAGGGAAGAAATAATGCATCGTAAAATATTTGCTTGTATCTCCTAAACAACACGTTGTAACTCGCAAATATTTGGTGTGGCTCGTACGTCTACACGAGTAGCCTCAAAAGAGAAACCACAGGAGAATTTTCTTTCTTCAAAATGTGTCAAAAATCCACGTTTTAAGGAAATCCCGCATCTTGCAAAATTATCTTGTTTTTCCTAAACAACACGTTGTATCTCGAAAAGCTTTGGTGTTTCGTGTATGTCTGAGCATGTTGCCTCTAAAGACAATGCACAAGAAAGTTTTCTCTCGAAAGAACATGTAAGAATACAACGTTATAAGGAAATACAGTGTTGCAGAGTAAAGACAAATACGTACATATTGGAAACACTTTACGAGAAGAAATAACGCATCGTACAAAATTAGCGTGTATCTCCTAAACAACACGTGGTAACTCGAAAGGATTTGGTGTGGCGTGTGCGTCTAAATGTGTAGCCTCAAAAGAGAACCGACAGGAGAATTTTCTTTCTTCAAAATTTGTCAGAAAACCACGTTTTAAGGAAATCCTGCATCGTGCGAAATTATCTTGTTTTTCATAAACAACACGTTGTAACTCGAAAAGCTTTGGTGTTGCCTGTATGTCTCAGTGTGTAGCCTCAAAAGGGAATGCACAGAATAGTTTTCTCTCGAAAGAATATGTAAGAATGCCACGTTATAAGGAAATACAATGTTGCAGAGTAAAGACAAATATGTATGTATTGGAAACACTTTACGAAAAGAACACATCGTAGAAAATTAGCTTGTATCTCCTAAACAAAAGGTTGTACCTCAAAAGATTTGGTGTGGCATGTACGTGTAAATGTGTAGCATCAAAAGAGAACCCACAGGAGAATTTTCTTCCTTCAAAATTTTTCAGAAAACCACGTTTTAAGGAAATCCCTCATCGTACGAAATCATCTTTTTCCTAAACAGCATGTTGTAACTCGAAAAGCTTTGGTGTTGCGTGTATGTGTAAGCGTGGAGCCTCCAAAGAGAAGGCACAGGAGACTTTTCTCTCGAAAGAATATGTAAGAATACCACGTTAAAAGGAAATACAATTTTGCAGAGTAAAGACAAATAAGTACATATTGGAAACACTTTACGAGAAGAAATAACGCATCTTAAAAAAGTAGCTTGTATCTCCTAAACAACACGTTGTAACTCGAAAAGATTTGGTGTGACATGTACGTCTAAAAGTGTAGCCTCAAACGAGAACCGACAGGAGAATATTCTTTCATCAAAATTTGTCAGAAACCACGTTTTAAGGAAATCTCGCATCGTGCGAAATTATCTTGTTTTTCCTAAATAACAAGTTGTAACTCGAAAAGCTTTGGTGTTGCGTGTATGTCTAAGTGTGCAGCCTCACAAGAGAATGCACAGGAGAGTTTTAACTCGAAAGAATATGTAAAAATACCACGTTATAAGGAAATACAGTGTTGCAGAGTAAAGACAAATACGTACGTATTGGAAACACTTTAAGAGAAGAAATAAAGCATAATACAAAATTAGCTTGTATCTCCTAAACAACAGGTTATAACTCGAAAAGATTTGGTGTGGCTCGTACCTCTAGACGTGTAGCCTCAAAAGAGAACCCCCAGGAGAACTTTCTTACGTCAAAATTTCTCAGAAATCCACGTTTTATGGAAATCTCGCATCGTGCTAAATTATCTTGTTTTTCCTAAACAACACGTTGTAACTCGAAAAGCTTTGGTGTTCCTTGTTTGTCTAAGCGTGTAGCCTCAAAAGAGAATGCACAGGAGAGTTTTCCCTAGAAAGAATATGTAAGAATACCACGTTATAAGAAAATACAGTGTTGCAGAGTAAAGACAAATAAGTACATATTGGAAACACTTTAGGGAAGAAATAACGCATCGTACAATATTTGCTTGTATCTCCTAAACAACACGTTGTAACTCGAAAATATTTGGTGTGGCTCATACGTCTACACGTGTAGCCTCAAAACAGAAACCACAGGAGAATTTTCTTTCGTCAAAATGTGTCAAAAACCCCGTTTTAAGGAAATCCCGCATCGTGCAAAATTATCTTGTTTTTCCTAAACAACACGTTGTAACTCGAAAAGTTTTTTTGTTGCGTGTATGTCTGAGCATGTTTCCTCTAAAGACAATGCACAAGAGAGTTTTCTCTCGAAAGAACCTGTAAGAATACAACGTTATAAGGAAATACAGTGTTGCAGAGTAAAGACAAATACGTACATATTGGAAACACTTTAGGAGAAGAAATAACGCATCGTACAAAATTAGCGTGTATCTCCTAAACAACACGTGGTAACTCGAAAGGATTTGGTGTGGCATGTACGTCTAAATGTGTAGCCTCAAAGGAGAACCGACAGGAGAATTTTCTTTCTTCAAAATTTGTCAGAAAACCACGTTTTAAGGAAATCTTGCATCATGCGAAATTATCTTGTTTTTCGTAAACAACACGTTGTAACTCGAAAAGCTTTGGTGTTGCCTGTATGTCTCAGTGTGTAGCCTCAAAAGGGAACGCACAGGATAGTTTTCTCTCGAAAGAATATGTAAGAGTACCACGTTATAAGGAAATACAGTGTTGCAGAGTAAAGACAAATACATACATATTGGAAATACTTTATGAGAAGAAGTAATGCATCGTACAAAATTAGCTTGTATCTCCTAAACAAAACGTTGTAACTCGAAAATATTTGGTGCGGCGTGTACTTCTTAACGTGTAGCCTCAAAAGAGAACCCACAGGAGAATTTTCTTTTGTCAATTTTTTTCAGAAAACCACATTTTAAGGATATCCCGAATCATGCGAAATCATCTTCTTTTTTCTAAACAACATGTTGTAACTCCAAAAGCTTTGGTATTGCGTGTATGTGTAAGCGTGGAGCCTCAAAAGAGAAGGCACAGGAGAGTTTTCTCTCGAAAGAATATGTAAGAATACCACGTTATAAGGAAATACAATTTTGCAGAGTAAAGACAGTAAGTACATATTGGAAACACTTTACGAGAAGAAATAACGCATCGTACAAAATTAGCTTGTATCTCCTAAACAACACGTTGTAACTCAAAAAGATTTGGTGTGGCTCGTACCTCTACACGTGTAGCCTCAAATAGAACACAGGGCAGAACTTTCTTTCGTCAAAATATATCAGAAAACCACGTTTTAAGGAAATCCCGCATCGTGCGAAATTATCTTGTTTTTCCTAAACAACACGTTGTAACTCAAAAAGCTTTGGCGTTGCATGTATGTCTAAGCGTGTAGCCCCAAAGGAGAACGCACAGGAGAGTTTTCCCTCGAAAGAATATGTAAGAATACCACGTTATAAGGAAATAAAGTGTTGCAGAGTAAAGACAAATATGTACTTATTGGAAACACTTTATGAGAAGAAATAATGCATCGAAAAAAATTTGCTTGTATCTCCTAAACAACACGTTGTAATTCAAAAAGAATTGGTGTGGCTCGTACGTCTACATGTGTAGACTCAAACGAACAAAAACAGGGGAACTTTCTTTCGTCAAAATTTGTCAGAAAACCACGTTTTAAGGAAATCCCGTATCGTGCAAAGTTATCTTGTTTTTCCTAAACAACACGTTGTAACTCGAAAATCTTTGGTGTTTCGTGTATGTCTAAATGTGTGGCCTCAAAAGAGAACGCACAGGAGAGTTTTGTCTCGAAAGAACATGTAAGAATACAACGTTATAAGGAAATACAGTGTTGCAGTGTAAAGACAAATACGTACGTATTGGAAACACTTTAGGAGAAGAAATAACGCATCATACAATATTAGCTTGTATCTCCTAAACAACACGTTGTAACTCGACAAGATTTGGTGTGGAGTGTACGTCGAAACATGTAGCCTCAACAGAGAACCCACAGGAGAATTTTCTTTCGTCAAAATTTGTCAGAAAATCACGTTTTAAGGAAATCCTGTATAGTGCGAAATTATCTTGGTTTTCATAAACAACACGTTGTAACTCGAAAACGTTTGGTGTTGCCTGTATGTCTAAGTGTGTAACCTCAAAAGGGAACGCACAGGATAGTTTTCTCTAGAAAGAATATGTAAGAATACCACGTTATAAGGAAATACAGTGTTGCAGAGTAAAGACAAATACTTACATATTGGAAACACTTTAAGAGAAGAATCAACGCATCGTGCAAAATTAGCTTGTATCTCCTAAACAACACGTTGTAACTCGAAAAGATTTGGTGTGGCGTGTACGTCTAAACGTGTAGCCTCAAAAGAAAACCCACAGAAGAATTTTCTTTCGTCAAAATTTTTCAGAAAACCACGTTTTAAGGAAATCCTGCATCGTGCGAAATCATCTTGTTTTTCCTAAACAACATGTTGTAACTCAAAAAAATTTGGTGTTGCTTGTATGTGTAAGCGTGGAGCCTCAAAAGAGAAGGCACAGGAGAGTTTTCTCTCGAAGGAATATGAAAGAATACCACGTTATAAGGAAATACAATTTTGCAGAGTAAAGACAAATAAGTACATATTGGAAACACTTTACTAGAATAAATAACGCATCATACAAAATTAGCTTGTATCTCCTAAACAACAAGTTGTAACTCGAAAAGATTTGGTGTGACGTGTACGTCTAAATGTGTAGCCTCAAAAGAGAACACACAGGAGAATTTTTTTTTCATCAAAATTTGTCAGAAACCATGTTTTAAGGAAATCTCGCATCGTGGGAAATTATCTTGTTTTTCCTAAACAACACGTTGTAACTCGGAAAGCTTTGGTGTTGCGTGTATGTCTAATCGTGTAGCCTCAAAAGAGAACGCACAGGAGAGTTTTCTCTCAAAAGAATATGTAAGAATACCACGTTATAAGGAAATACAGTGTTGCAGAGTAAAGACAAATAGGTACGTATTGGAAACACTTTAAGAGAAGAAATAAAGCAACGTAAAAAATTAGCTTGTATCTCCTGAACAACACGTTGTAACTCGAAAAGATTTGGTGTGGCTCGTACCTCTACATGTGTAGCCTCAAAAGAGAACCAACAGGAGAACTTTCTTTCGTCAAAATTTGTCAGAAAACCACGTTTTATGGAAATCTCGCATCGTGCGAAATTATCTTGTTTTTCCTAAACAACACGTTGTAACTCGAAAAGCTTTGGAGTTGCGTGTATGTCTAAGCATGTAGCCTCAAAAGAGAACGCACAGGAGAGTTTTCCCTCGAAAGAATATGTAAGAATACCATGTTATAAGCAAATACAGTGATGCAGAGTAAAGACAAATAAGTACGTATTGGAAACACTTTATGAGAAGAAATAACGCATCATACAAAATTAGCTTGTATCTCCTAAACAACACGTGCTAACTAGAAAGGATTTGGTGTGGCGTGTACGTCTAAACGTGTAGCATCAAAAGAGAAACCACAGGAGAATTTTCTTTTGTCAAAATTTGTCAGAAAATCACATTTTAAGAAAATCACTCATCGTGCGAAATAATCTTGTTTTTCAAAAACAACAAGATGTAACTGGAAAAGCGTTGGTGTTGCCTGTATGTCTAAGTGTGTAGCCTCAAAAGGGAACGCACAGGATAGTTTTCTCACGAAAGAATATGTAAGAATACCACGTTATAAGGAAATACAGTGTTGCAGAGTAAAGACAAATAAGTACTTATTGGAAACACTTTATGAGAAGAAATAACGCATCGTAAAAAAATAGCTTGTATCTCCTAAACAACACGTTGTAACTCGAAAAGATTTCGTGTGGCGTGTACGTCTAAACGTGTAGCCTCAAAAGATAACCCACAGGAGAATTTTCTTTGGTCAAAATTTGCCAGAAAACCACATATTAAGGAAATCCCGCATAGTGCGAAATTATCTTGTTTTTCCTAAACAACGCATTGTAACTCGAAAAGCTTTGGTGTTGCGTGTATGTCTAAGCGTGTAGCCTCAAAAGAGAACACACAGGAGACTTTTCTCTCGAAAGAATATGTGAGAATACCACGTTATAAGGAAGTCCACTGTTGCAGAATAATGACAAATACTTACGTATTGGAAACCCTTAAACTTTATGAGATGAAATAAAGCATCGTACAAAATTAGCTTGTATCTCCTAAACAACACGTTGTAACTCGAAAAGATTTGGTGTGGCGTGTACGTCTAAACGTGTAGCCTCAAAAAGAACCCAGAGACGAATTTTCTTTCGTTAAAATTTTTTCAGAACACCACGTTTTAAGGAAATCCGGCATCGTGCGAAATCATCTTCTTTTTCCTAAACAACATGTTGTAACTCGAAAAGCTTTGGTGTTGCGTGTATGTCTAAGCGTGGAGCCTCAAAAGAGAAGGCACAGGAGAGTTTTCTCTCGAAAGAATATGTAAGAATACCACGATATAAAGAAATACAATTTTGTAAAGTAAAGGCAAATAAGTATATATTGGAAACACTTTACGAGAAGAAATAATGCATCGTACAAAATTAGCTTGTATCTCCTAAACAACACGTTGTAACTCGAAAAGATTTGGTGTGACGTGTACGTCTATACGTGTAGCCTCAAAGGAAAGCCCACAGAAGAATTTTCCTTTGTCAAATTTTTCAGAAAACCACGTTTTAAATAAATCCCGCATCGTGCGAAATTATCTTTTTATTCATTAACAACACGTTGTAACTCGAAAAGCTTTGGTGTTGCCTGTATGTCTAAGTGTGTAGCCTCAAAACGGAACGCACAAGATAGTTTTCTCTCGAAAGAATATGTAAGAATACCACGTTATAAGGAAATACAGTGTTTCAGAGTAAAGACAAATACTTACATATTGGGAACATTTTACGAGAAGAAATAACGCATCGAACAAAATTAGCTTTTATCTCCTAAACAACACATGGTAAGTCGAAAAGATTTGGTTTGGCGTGTATGTCTAAACGTGTAGCCTCAAAGGAGAACACAAAGGAGAATTTTCTTTCGTCAAAATTTTATCAGAAAACCACGTTTTAAGGAAATACCGCATCGTGGGAAATTATCTTGTTTTTCCTAAACAACAAGTGGTAACTCGAAAAGCTTTGGTGTTGCGTGTATGTCTAAGCGTGTAGCCTCAAAAGAGAATGCACAGGAGAGTTTTTTCTCATTAGAACATGTAAGAATTCAACGTTATAAGGAAATACAGTGTTGCAGAGTAAAGACAAATACGTACATATTGGAAACAGATTACGAGAAGAAATTAAGCATCACACAATATTAGCTTGTATCTCCTAAACAACAAGTGGAAACTCGAAAACATTTAGTTTGGCGTTTATGTCTAAAAGTTTAGCCTCAAAAGAGAACCGACTGGAGAATTTTCTTTCGTCAAAATTGGTCAGAAAACAAGGTATTAACGAAATCCCGCATCCTGCGAAATTATCTTGTTTTTCCTAAACAACACGTTGTAACTCAAAAAGCTTGGGTGTTGCGTGTATGTCTCAGTGTGTAGCCTCAAAAGAGAACACACAGGAGAGTTTTCACTCAAAAGAATAAGTAAGAATACCAGGTTATAAGGAAATACAGTGTTGCAGAGTAAAGACAAATACGTACGTATTGGAAACACTTTACGTGAAGAAATAACGCATCATAAAAAATTAGCTTGTATCTCCTAAACAACACGTTGTAACTCGAAAATGTTTGGTGTGGCAGGTACGTCTAAACGTGTAGCCTCAAAAAGAGAACACACAGGAGAATTTTCTTTGGTCAAATTTGTCACAAAACCACGTATTAAGGAAATCCTACATCGTGCGAAATTATCTTGTTTTTCCTAAACAACACGTTGTAACTCGAAAACCTTTGGTGTTGCGTGTATGTCTCAGCGTGTAGCCTTAAAGAGAACACACAGGGGAGTTTTCTCTCAAAAGAATATGTAAGAATACCACGTTATAAGGAAATACAGTGTTGCAGAGTAAAGAAAAATACGTACTTATTGGAAACCCTTAAACTTTACGAGATGAAATAAAGCATCGTACAAAATAGGCTCGTATCTCCTAAACAACACTTTGTAACTCGAAAAGATTTGGTGTGGCGTGTACGTCTAAACTTGTAGCCTCAAAAGAGAACCCATAGGAGAATTTTCTTTCGTCAAAGTTTCAGAAAACCACGTTTTAAGGAAATCCAGCATCGTGCGAAATTATCTTGTTTTTCCTAAACAACACGTAGTAACTCGAAAATCTTTGGTGATGCGTGTATGTCTAAGCGTGTAGCCTCAAAAGAGAACACACAGGAGAGTTTTCTCTCGAAAGAATATGTGAGAATACCACGTTATAAGGAAGTACAGTGTTGCAGAATAAAGACAAATACTTACGTATTGGAAACCCTTAAACTTTACTAGATGAAATAAAGCATCGTACAAAATTAGCTTGTATCTCCTAAACAACACGTTGTAACTCGAAAAGATTTGGTGTGGCGTGTACGTCTAAAGGTGTAGCCTCAAAAGAGAACCACAGGACAATTTTCGTTCGTCAAAATTTGTCAGACAACCACGTTTTAAGGAAATCCCGCATCGTGAGAAATTATCTTCTTCTTCATAAACAACACATTGTAACTCGAAAAGCTTTGGTGTTGCGTGTATGTTTAAGCGTGTACCCTCAAAAGAGAACGCACAGGAGAGTTTTCTCTCGAAAGAATATGTAAGAATACCACGTATTAAGGAAATACCGTGTTGCAGAGTAAAGACAAATACGTACTTATTGGAAACACTTTACGAGAAGAAATAACGCATCGTAAAAAATTAGCTTGTATCTCCTAAACAACACATTGTAACTCGAAAAGATTTGGTGTGGCGTGTACGTCTAAACGTGTAGCCTCAAAAGAGTACACACAGGAGAGTTTTATTTGGTCAAAATTTGTCAGAAAACCACGTTTTAAGGAAATCCCGCATCGTGCGAAATTATGTTGTTTTTCCTAAACAACATGTTGTAACTCGAAAAGCTTTGGTGTTGAGTGTATGTCTAAGCATGTAACCTCAAAGGAGACCGTACAGGAGAGTTTTCTCTCGAAAGAATATGCAAGAATACCTCGTTATAAGGAAATACAGTGTTGCAGAGTAAAGCCAAATATTTACATAATGGAAACACTTAAACTTTATGAGAAGAAATAATGCATCGTAAAAAAATTAGCTTGTATCTCCTAAACAACACGTTGTAACTCGACAAGATTTAGTGTCTCGGGCACGTCTAAATGTGTAGCCTCAAAAGAGAACCCACAGGAGTATTTTCTTTCGTCAAAATTTGTCAGAAAACCACGTTTTAAGGAAATCCCGCATCATGCTAAATTATCTTGTTTTTCCTAAACAACACATTGTAACTCGAAAAACTTTGGTGTTGCGTGTATGTCAAAGCGTATAGCCTCAAAAGAGAACGCACAGGAGAGTTTTCTCTCGAAAGAATATGTAAGAATACCACATAATAAGGAAATACAGTGTTGCAGAGTAAAGACAAATACGTACTTATTGGAAAAACTTAAACTTTACGAGAAGAAATAAGGCATCTTACAAAATTAGTTTGTATCTCCTAAACAACACGTTATAACTCGAAAACATTTGGTGTGGTGTGTACGTCTAAACGTGTAGCCTAAAAAGAGAACCCACAGGATAATTTTCTTTCGTCAAAATTTGTCAGAAAACCACGTTTTAAGGAAATCCCGCATCGTGTGAAATTATCTTGTTTTTCCTAAAAAACACGTTGTAACTCGAAAAGCTTTGGTGTTGCGTGTATATCTAAGCATGTAGCCTCAAAGGGGAATGCACAGGAGAGTTTTCTCTCGAAAGAATATGCAAAATACCACGTTATAAGGAAATACAGTGTTGCAGAGTAAAGGCAAATATGTACGTAATGGAAACACTTAAAACTTTATGAGAAGAAATAACGCACCGTAAAAAAAATTAGCTTGTATCTCCTAAACAACACGCTGTAACTCGAAAAGATTTGGTGTTGCGTGAATGTCTAAGCATGTAGCCTCAAAGGAGAATGCACAGTAGAGTTTTCTCTCGAAAGAATATGCAAGAATACCACGTTATAAGGAAATACAGTGTTGCAGAGTAAAGGCAAATATGTACGTAATGGAAACACTTAAACTTTATGAGAAGAAATAACGCATCGTAAAAAATTACCTTGTTTCTCCTAAACAACACGTTGTAACTCGAAAAGATTTGGTGTGGCGTGTACGTCTAAATGTGTAGCCTGAAAAGAGAACCCACAGGAGTATTTTCTTTCGTCAAAATTTGTCAGAAAACCACATTTTAAGGAAATCCCGCATCGTGCGAAATTATCTTGTTTTTCCGAAACAACACGTTGTAACTCGAAAAGCTTTGGTGTTGCGTGTATGTCTAAGCGTGTAGCCTCAAAAGAGAACGCAAAGGAGAGTTTTTTCTCGAAAGAATATGTAAGAATACCATGTTATAAGGAAATACATTGTTGCAGAGTAAAGACAAATACGTACTTATTGGAAAAACTTAAACTTAAGAGAAGAAATAACGCATCGTACAAAATTAGCTTGTATCTCCTAAACAACACGTTGTAACTTAAAAAGATTTGGTGTGGCCTGTACGTCTAAACGTGTAGCCTCAAAAGAGAACCCATAGGAGAATTTTCTTTGGTCAAAATTTGTCAGAAAACCACGTATTAAGGAAATTCCGCATCGTGCGAAATTATCTTGTTTTTCCTAAACAAAACATTTTAACTCGAAAAGCTTTGGTGTTGCGTGTATGTCTAAGCCTGTAACCCCAAAGAGAATGCCCAGGAGAGTTTTCTCTCGAAAGAATATGTAAGAATACCACGTTATAAGGAAATACAGTGTTGCAGAGTAAAGACAAATACGTACTTATTGGAAAAACTTAAACTTTACGAGAAGAAATAAGGCATCTTACAAAATTAGTTTGTATCTCCTAAACAACACGTTATAACTTGAAAAGATTTGGTGTGGTGTGTACGTCTAAACTTGTAGCCTCAAAAGAGAACCCACAGGATAATTTTCTTTCGTCAAAATTTGTCAGAAAACCACGTTTTAAGGAAATCCCGCATCTTGCGAAATTATCTTGTTTTTCCTAAACAACACGTTGTAACTCGAAAGCTTTGGCGTTGCATGTATGTCTAAGCGTGTAGCCCCAAAGGAGAACGCACAGGAGAGTTTTCCCTCGAAAGAATATGTAAGAATACCACGTTATAAGGAAATAAAGTGTTGCAGAGTAAAGACAAATATGTACTTATTGGAAACACTTTATGAGAAGAAATAATGCATCGAAAAAAATTTGCTTGTATCTCCTAAACAACACGTTGTAATTCAAAAAGAATTGGTGTGGCTCGTACGTCTACATGTGTAGACTCAAACGAACAAAAACAGGGGAACTTTCTTTCGTCAAAATTTGTCAGAAAACCACGTTTTAAGGAAATCCCGTATCGTGCAAAGTTATCTTGTTTTTCCTAAACAACACGTTGTAACTCGAAAATCTTTGGTGTTTCGTGTATGTCTAAATGTGTGGCCTCAAAAGAGAACGCACAGGAGAGTTTTGTCTCGAAAGAACATGTAAGAATACAACGTTATAAGGAAATACAGTGTTGCAGTGTAAAGACAAATACGTACGTATTGGAAACACTTTAGGAGAAGAAATAACGCATCATACAATATTAGCTTGTATCTCCTAAACAACACGTTGTAACTCGACAAGATTTGGTGTGGAGTGTACGTCGAAACATGTAGCCTCAACAGAGAACCCACAGGAGAATTTTCTTTCGTCAAAATTTGTCAGAAAATCACGTTTTAAGGAAATCCTGTATAGTGCGAAATTATCTTGGTTTTCATAAACAACACGTTGTAACTCGAAAACGTTTGGTGTTGCCTGTATGTCTAAGTGTGTAACCTCAAAAGGGAACGCACAGGATAGTTTTCTCTAGAAAGAATATGTAAGAATACCACGTTATAAGGAAATACAGTGTTGCAGAGTAAAGACAAATACTTACATATTGGAAACACTTTAAGAGAAGAATCAACGCATCGTGCAAAATTAGCTTGTATCTCCTAAACAACACGTTGTAACTCGAAAAGATTTGGTGTGGCGTGTACGTCTAAACGTGTAGCCTCAAAAGAAAACCCACAGAAGAATTTTCTTTCGTCAAAATTTTTCAGAAAACCACGTTTTAAGGAAATCCTGCATCGTGCGAAATCATCTTGTTTTTCCTAAACAACATGTTGTAACTCAAAAAAATTTGGTGTTGCTTGTATGTGTAAGCGTGGAGCCTCAAAAGAGAAGGCACAGGAGAGTTTTCTCTCGAAGGAATATGAAAGAATACCACGTTATAAGGAAATACAATTTTGCAGAGTAAAGACAAATAAGTACATATTGGAAACACTTTACTAGAATAAATAACGCATCATACAAAATTAGCTTGTATCTCCTAAACAACAAGTTGTAACTCGAAAAGATTTGGTGTGACGTGTACGTCTAAATGTGTAGCCTCAAAAGAGAACACACAGGAGAATTTTTTTTTCATCAAAATTTGTCAGAAACCATGTTTTAAGGAAATCTCGCATCGTGGGAAATTATCTTGTTTTTCCTAAACAACACGTTGTAACTCGGAAAGCTTTGGTGTTGCGTGTATGTCTAATCGTGTAGCCTCAAAAGAGAACGCACAGGAGAGTTTTCTCTCAAAAGAATATGTAAGAATACCACGTTATAAGGAAATACAGTGTTGCAGAGTAAAGACAAATAGGTACGTATTGGAAACACTTTAAGAGAAGAAATAAAGCAACGTAAAAAATTAGCTTGTATCTCCTGAACAACACGTTGTAACTCGAAAAGATTTGGTGTGGCTCGTACCTCTACATGTGTAGCCTCAAAAGAGAACCAACAGGAGAACTTTCTTTCGTCAAAATTTGTCAGAAAACCACGTTTTATGGAAATCTCGCATCGTGCGAAATTATCTTGTTTTTCCTAAACAACACGTTGTAACTCGAAAAGCTTTGGAGTTGCGTGTATGTCTAAGCATGTAGCCTCAAAAGAGAACGCACAGGAGAGTTTTCCCTCGAAAGAATATGTAAGAATACCATGTTATAAGCAAATACAGTGATGCAGAGTAAAGACAAATAAGTACGTATTGGAAACACTTTATGAGAAGAAATAACGCATCATACAAAATTAGCTTGTATCTCCTAAACAACACGTGCTAACTAGAAAGGATTTGGTGTGGCGTGTACGTCTAAACGTGTAGCATCAAAAGAGAAACCACAGGAGAATTTTCTTTTGTCAAAATTTGTCAGAAAATCACATTTTAAGAAAATCACTCATCGTGCGAAATAATCTTGTTTTTCAAAAACAACAAGATGTAACTGGAAAAGCGTTGGTGTTGCCTGTATGTCTAAGTGTGTAGCCTCAAAAGGGAACGCACAGGATAGTTTTCTCACGAAAGAATATGTAAGAATACCACGTTATAAGGAAATACAGTGTTGCAGAGTAAAGACAAATAAGTACTTATTGGAAACACTTTATGAGAAGAAATAACGCATCGTAAAAAAATAGCTTGTATCTCCTAAACAACACGTTGTAACTCGAAAAGATTTCGTGTGGCGTGTACGTCTAAACGTGTAGCCTCAAAAGATAACCCACAGGAGAATTTTCTTTGGTCAAAATTTGCCAGAAAACCACATATTAAGGAAATCCCGCATAGTGCGAAATTATCTTGTTTTTCCTAAACAACGCATTGTAACTCGAAAAGCTTTGGTGTTGCGTGTATGTCTAAGCGTGTAGCCTCAAAAGAGAACACACAGGAGACTTTTCTCTCGAAAGAATATGTGAGAATACCACGTTATAAGGAAGTCCACTGTTGCAGAATAATGACAAATACTTACGTATTGGAAACCCTTAAACTTTATGAGATGAAATAAAGCATCGTACAAAATTAGCTTGTATCTCCTAAACAACACGTTGTAACTCGAAAAGATTTGGTGTGGCGTGTACGTCTAAACGTGTAGCCTCAAAAAGAACCCAGAGACGAATTTTCTTTCGTTAAAATTTTTTCAGAACACCACGTTTTAAGGAAATCCGGCATCGTGCGAAATCATCTTCTTTTTCCTAAACAACATGTTGTAACTCGAAAAGCTTTGGTGTTGCGTGTATGTCTAAGCGTGGAGCCTCAAAAGAGAAGGCACAGGAGAGTTTTCTCTCGAAAGAATATGTAAGAATACCACGATATAAAGAAATACAATTTTGTAAAGTAAAGGCAAATAAGTATATATTGGAAACACTTTACGAGAAGAAATAATGCATCGTACAAAATTAGCTTGTATCTCCTAAACAACACGTTGTAACTCGAAAAGATTTGGTGTGACGTGTACGTCTATACGTGTAGCCTCAAAGGAAAGCCCACAGAAGAATTTTCCTTTGTCAAATTTTTCAGAAAACCACGTTTTAAATAAATCCCGCATCGTGCGAAATTATCTTTTTATTCATTAACAACACGTTGTAACTCGAAAAGCTTTGGTGTTGCCTGTATGTCTAAGTGTGTAGCCTCAAAACGGAACGCACAAGATAGTTTTCTCTCGAAAGAATATGTAAGAATACCACGTTATAAGGAAATACAGTGTTTCAGAGTAAAGACAAATACTTACATATTGGGAACATTTTACGAGAAGAAATAACGCATCGAACAAAATTAGCTTTTATCTCCTAAACAACACATGGTAAGTCGAAAAGATTTGGTTTGGCGTGTATGTCTAAACGTGTAGCCTCAAAGGAGAACACAAAGGAGAATTTTCTTTCGTCAAAATTTTATCAGAAAACCACGTTTTAAGGAAATACCGCATCGTGGGAAATTATCTTGTTTTTCCTAAACAACAAGTGGTAACTCGAAAAGCTTTGGTGTTGCGTGTATGTCTAAGCGTGTAGCCTCAAAAGAGAATGCACAGGAGAGTTTTTTCTCATTAGAACATGTAAGAATTCAACGTTATAAGGAAATACAGTGTTGCAGAGTAAAGACAAATACGTACATATTGGAAACAGATTACGAGAAGAAATTAAGCATCACACAATATTAGCTTGTATCTCCTAAACAACAAGTGGAAACTCGAAAACATTTAGTTTGGCGTTTATGTCTAAAAGTTTAGCCTCAAAAGAGAACCGACTGGAGAATTTTCTTTCGTCAAAATTGGTCAGAAAACAAGGTATTAACGAAATCCCGCATCCTGCGAAATTATCTTGTTTTTCCTAAACAACACGTTGTAACTCAAAAAGCTTGGGTGTTGCGTGTATGTCTCAGTGTGTAGCCTCAAAAGAGAACACACAGGAGAGTTTTCACTCAAAAGAATAAGTAAGAATACCAGGTTATAAGGAAATACAGTGTTGCAGAGTAAAGACAAATACGTACGTATTGGAAACACTTTACGTGAAGAAATAACGCATCATAAAAAATTAGCTTGTATCTCCTAAACAACACGTTGTAACTCGAAAATGTTTGGTGTGGCAGGTACGTCTAAACGTGTAGCCTCAAAAAGAGAACACACAGGAGAATTTTCTTTGGTCAAATTTGTCACAAAACCACGTATTAAGGAAATCCTACATCGTGCGAAATTATCTTGTTTTTCCTAAACAACACGTTGTAACTCGAAAACCTTTGGTGTTGCGTGTATGTCTCAGCGTGTAGCCTTAAAGAGAACACACAGGGGAGTTTTCTCTCAAAAGAATATGTAAGAATACCACGTTATAAGGAAATACAGTGTTGCAGAGTAAAGAAAAATACGTACTTATTGGAAACCCTTAAACTTTACGAGATGAAATAAAGCATCGTACAAAATAGGCTCGTATCTCCTAAACAACACTTTGTAACTCGAAAAGATTTGGTGTGGCGTGTACGTCTAAACTTGTAGCCTCAAAAGAGAACCCATAGGAGAATTTTCTTTCGTCAAAGTTTCAGAAAACCACGTTTTAAGGAAATCCAGCATCGTGCGAAATTATCTTGTTTTTCCTAAACAACACGTAGTAACTCGAAAATCTTTGGTGATGCGTGTATGTCTAAGCGTGTAGCCTCAAAAGAGAACACACAGGAGAGTTTTCTCTCGAAAGAATATGTGAGAATACCACGTTATAAGGAAGTACAGTGTTGCAGAATAAAGACAAATACTTACGTATTGGAAACCCTTAAACTTTACTAGATGAAATAAAGCATCGTACAAAATTAGCTTGTATCTCCTAAACAACACGTTGTAACTCGAAAAGATTTGGTGTGGCGTGTACGTCTAAAGGTGTAGCCTCAAAAGAGAACCACAGGACAATTTTCGTTCGTCAAAATTTGTCAGACAACCACGTTTTAAGGAAATCCCGCATCGTGAGAAATTATCTTCTTCTTCATAAACAACACATTGTAACTCGAAAAGCTTTGGTGTTGCGTGTATGTTTAAGCGTGTACCCTCAAAAGAGAACGCACAGGAGAGTTTTCTCTCGAAAGAATATGTAAGAATACCACGTATTAAGGAAATACCGTGTTGCAGAGTAAAGACAAATACGTACTTATTGGAAACACTTTACGAGAAGAAATAACGCATCGTAAAAAATTAGCTTGTATCTCCTAAACAACACATTGTAACTCGAAAAGATTTGGTGTGGCGTGTACGTCTAAACGTGTAGCCTCAAAAGAGTACACACAGGAGAGTTTTATTTGGTCAAAATTTGTCAGAAAACCACGTTTTAAGGAAATCCCGCATCGTGCGAAATTATGTTGTTTTTCCTAAACAACATGTTGTAACTCGAAAAGCTTTGGTGTTGAGTGTATGTCTAAGCATGTAACCTCAAAGGAGACCGTACAGGAGAGTTTTCTCTCGAAAGAATATGCAAGAATACCTCGTTATAAGGAAATACAGTGTTGCAGAGTAAAGCCAAATATTTACATAATGGAAACACTTAAACTTTATGAGAAGAAATAATGCATCGTAAAAAAATTAGCTTGTATCTCCTAAACAACACGTTGTAACTCGACAAGATTTAGTGTCTCGGGCACGTCTAAATGTGTAGCCTCAAAAGAGAACCCACAGGAGTATTTTCTTTCGTCAAAATTTGTCAGAAAACCACGTTTTAAGGAAATCCCGCATCATGCTAAATTATCTTGTTTTTCCTAAACAACACATTGTAACTCGAAAAACTTTGGTGTTGCGTGTATGTCAAAGCGTATAGCCTCAAAAGAGAACGCACAGGAGAGTTTTCTCTCGAAAGAATATGTAAGAATACCACATAATAAGGAAATACAGTGTTGCAGAGTAAAGACAAATACGTACTTATTGGAAAAACTTAAACTTTACGAGAAGAAATAAGGCATCTTACAAAATTAGTTTGTATCTCCTAAACAACACGTTATAACTCGAAAACATTTGGTGTGGTGTGTACGTCTAAACGTGTAGCCTAAAAAGAGAACCCACAGGATAATTTTCTTTCGTCAAAATTTGTCAGAAAACCACGTTTTAAGGAAATCCCGCATCGTGTGAAATTATCTTGTTTTTCCTAAAAAACACGTTGTAACTCGAAAAGCTTTGGTGTTGCGTGTATATCTAAGCATGTAGCCTCAAAGGGGAATGCACAGGAGAGTTTTCTCTCGAAAGAATATGCAAAATACCACGTTATAAGGAAATACAGTGTTGCAGAGTAAAGGCAAATATGTACGTAATGGAAACACTTAAAACTTTATGAGAAGAAATAACGCACCGTAAAAAAAATTAGCTTGTATCTCCTAAACAACACGCTGTAACTCGAAAAGATTTGGTGTTGCGTGAATGTCTAAGCATGTAGCCTCAAAGGAGAATGCACAGTAGAGTTTTCTCTCGAAAGAATATGCAAGAATACCACGTTATAAGGAAATACAGTGTTGCAGAGTAAAGGCAAATATGTACGTAATGGAAACACTTAAACTTTATGAGAAGAAATAACGCATCGTAAAAAATTACCTTGTTTCTCCTAAACAACACGTTGTAACTCGAAAAGATTTGGTGTGGCGTGTACGTCTAAATGTGTAGCCTGAAAAGAGAACCCACAGGAGTATTTTCTTTCGTCAAAATTTGTCAGAAAACCACATTTTAAGGAAATCCCGCATCGTGCGAAATTATCTTGTTTTTCCGAAACAACACGTTGTAACTCGAAAAGCTTTGGTGTTGCGTGTATGTCTAAGCGTGTAGCCTCAAAAGAGAACGCAAAGGAGAGTTTTTTCTCGAAAGAATATGTAAGAATACCATGTTATAAGGAAATACATTGTTGCAGAGTAAAGACAAATACGTACTTATTGGAAAAACTTAAACTTAAGAGAAGAAATAACGCATCGTACAAAATTAGCTTGTATCTCCTAAACAACACGTTGTAACTTAAAAAGATTTGGTGTGGCCTGTACGTCTAAACGTGTAGCCTCAAAAGAGAACCCATAGGAGAATTTTCTTTGGTCAAAATTTGTCAGAAAACCACGTATTAAGGAAATTCCGCATCGTGCGAAATTATCTTGTTTTTCCTAAACAAAACATTTTAACTCGAAAAGCTTTGGTGTTGCGTGTATGTCTAAGCCTGTAACCCCAAAGAGAATGCCCAGGAGAGTTTTCTCTCGAAAGAATATGTAAGAATACCACGTTATAAGGAAATACAGTGTTGCAGAGTAAAGACAAATACGTACTTATTGGAAAAACTTAAACTTTACGAGAAGAAATAAGGCATCTTACAAAATTAGTTTGTATCTCCTAAACAACACGTTATAACTTGAAAAGATTTGGTGTGGTGTGTACGTCTAAACTTGTAGCCTCAAAAGAGAACCCACAGGATAATTTTCTTTCGTCAAAATTTGTCAGAAAACCACGTTTTAAGGAAATCCCGCATCTTGCGAAATTATCTTGTTTTTCCTAAACAACACGTTGTAACTCGAAAGCTTTGGTGTTGCGTGTATGTCTAAGCGTGTAGCCTCAAAAGAGAACGCACAGGAGAGTTTTCTCTCGAAAGAATATGTAAGGATACCACGTTATAAGGAAATACAGTGTTGCAGAGTAAAGACAAATACGTACGTATTGGAAACACTTTATGAGAGAAATAACGCATCTGGCAAAATTAGCTTGTATGTCCTAAACAACTCGTTGTAACTCGAAAAGGTTTGGTGTGGGGTGCACGGCTCAACGTGTAGCCTCAAAAGAGTACCCACAGGAGAGTTTTATTTCGTCAAAATTTGTCAGAAAACCACGTTTTAAGGAAATCCCGCATCTTGCGAAATTATCTTGTTTTTCCTAAACAACACGTTGTAAATCGAAAAGCTTTGGTGTTGCGTGAATGTCTAAGCATGTAGCTTCAAAGGAGAACGCACAGGAGAGTTTTCTCTCGAAAGAATATGCAAGAATACCACGTTATAAGGAAATACAGTGTTGCAGAGTAAAGGCAAATATGTACGTAATGGAAACACTAAAACTTTATGAGAAGAAATAACGCATCGTAAAAAATTAGCTTGTTTCTCCTAAACAACACGTTGTAACTCGAAATGATTTGGTGTGGCATGTACGTCTAAATGTGTAGCCTCAAAAGAGAACCCACAGGAGTATTTTCTTTCGTCAAAATTTGTCAGAAAACCACGTTATAAGGAAATCCCGCATCGTGCGAAATTATCTTGTTTTTCCTAAACAACACGTTGTAACTCGAAAAGCTTTGGTGTTGCGTGTATGTCTAAGCGTGTAGCCTCAAAAGAGAACGCAAAGGAGAGTTTTTTCTCGAAAGAATGTGTAAGAATACCACGTTATTAGGAAATACAGTGTTGCAGAGTAAAGACAAATACTTATGTATTGGAAAAAACTTTACGAGAAGAAATAACGCATCGTAAGAAATTAGCTTGTATCTCCTAAACAACACGTTGTAACTTAAAAAGACTTGGTGTGGCCTGTACGTCTAAACGTGTAGCCTGAAAAGAGAACCCATAGGAGAATTTTCTTTGGTCAAAATATGTCAGAAAACCACGTATTAAGGAAATCCCGCATAGTGCGAAATTATCTTGTTTTTTCTAAACCAAACGTTTTAACTCGAAAAGCTTTGGTGTTGCGTGTATGTCTAAGCGTGTAGCCTCAAAAGAGAACGCACAGGAGAGTTTTCTCTCGAAAGAATATGTAAGAATACCACGTTATAAGGAAATACAGTGTTGCAGAGTAAAGACAAATACGTACTTATTGGAAACACTTAAACTTTACGAGAAGAAATAAGGCATCGTACAAAATTAGTATGTATCTCCTAAACAACACGATATAACTCGGAAAGATTTGGTGTGGTGTGTATGTCTAAACATGTAGCCTCAAAAGAGAACCCACAGGAGAATTTTTGTTCGTTAAATTTTGTCAGAAAACCACGTTTTAAGGAAATCCCGCATTGTGCGAAATTATCTTGTTTTTCCTAAACAACACATTGTAACTTGAAAAGCTTTGGTGCTGCGTGTATGTCTAAGCGTATAGCCTCAAAAGAGAACGCAAAGGAGAGTTTTTTTCTCGAAAGAATATGTAAGAATACCACGTTATTAGGAAATACAGTGTTGCAGAGTAAAGACAAATACTTACGTCTTGGAAAAACTTTACGAGAAGAAATAACGCATCGTAAGAAATTAGCTTGTATCTCCTAAACAACACGTTGTAACTCGAAAAGCTTTGGTGTTGCGTGTATGTGTAAGCGTGTAGCCTCAAAGGAGAACGCAAAGGAGAGTTTTTTCTCGAAAGAATATGTAAGAATACCACGTTATTAGGAAATACAGTGTTGCAGAGTAAAGACAAATACTTATGTATTGGAAAAACTTTAGGAGAAGAAATAACGCATCGTACAAAATTAGCTTGTATCTCCTAAACAACACGTTGTAACTTAAAAAGATTTGGTGTGGCCTGTACGTCTAAACGTGTAGCCTGAAAAGAGAAGTCATAGGAGAATTTTCTTTGGTCAAAATTTGTCAGAAAACCACGTATTAATGAAATCCCGCATCGTGCGAAATTATCTTGTTTTTCCTAAACAACACGTTGTAACTCGAAAAGCTACACGCAACACCAAAGCTTTTCGAGTTACAACGTGCTGTTTAGGAGATACAAGCTAATTTTGTAAGATGCGTTATTTCACTTCGTAAAGTGTTTCCAATAGGTACGTATTTGTCTTTACTCTGCAACACTGTATTTCCTTATAAGGTGGTATTCTTACATATTCTTTCGAGAGAAAACTCTCCTGAGTGTTCTATTTTGAGGCTACACGCTTAGACATACACGCAACACCAAAGCTTTTCGAGTTACAACATGTTGTTTAAGAAAAAAAAGATAATTTCCCACTATGCGGGATTTCCTTAAAATGTGGATTTCTGACAAATTTTGACGAAAGAAAATTCTCCTTGGCTTCTCTTTTGAGGCTACACGTTTAGAAGTACACGTCACACCAAATACTTTCGAGTTACACCGTGTTGTTTAGGAGATACAATCTAATTTTTGCGATGCGCTATTTCTTCTCGTAAAGTGTTTCCAATAAGTACGTTTTTGTCTTTACTCTGCAACACTGTATTTCCTTATAACGTAGTATTCTTGCATATTCTTTCGAGAGAAAACTCTCCTGTGCCTTCTCTTTTGAGGCTACACACTTAGACAGACACGCAACACGAAAGCTTTTCGAGTTACGACGTGTTGTTTAGGAAAACAGGATAATTTCCCACGATGCGGGATTTTCTCCAAACTTGGTTTTCTGACAAATTTTGACGAAAGAAAATTCTCCTGTGGGTTCTCTTTTGAGGCTACATGTTTAGACGTACACAACACACCAAATCTTTTCGAGTTACAACGTGTTGATTAGGAGATACAAGCTAATTTTGTACGATGCGTTATTTCTTCTCTTAAAGTGTTTCCAATAAGTATGTATTTGTCTTTACTCTGCAACACTGTATTTCCTTTTAACGTGGTATGCTTACATATTCTTTCGAGAGATAATTCTCCTGTGCCTACTCTTTTGAGGCTACACGCTTACCCATACACGCAATACCAAAGCTTTTCGAGTTTCGACGTGTTGTTTCGGAAAAACAAGATCGTTTCACACGATGCTGGATTTCCTTAAAACGTGCTTTTCTGAAAAATTTTGACGAGAGAAAATTCTCCTGTGGGTTCTCTTTTGAGGCTACACGTTTAGACGTACACGCCACACCAAAACTTTTCGAGTTAAAACTTGTTGTTTAGGAGATAAAAGCTAATTTTGTAGTATGCTTTATTTCTTCTCGTAAAGTGTTTCCAATACATATGTATTTGTCTTTACTCTGCAACACTGTATTTCCTTATAACGTGGTATTCTTACATATTCTTTCGAGAGAAAACTCTCCTGTGCCTTCTCTTTTGAGGCTACATGCTTAGACATACAGGCAAAACCAAAGCATTTCGTGTTACAATGTGTTGATAAGGAAAAATAAGATAATTTTGCACGATGCGGGATTTCCTTAAAACGTGGTTTTCTGAAAAAGTTTGACGAAAGAAAATTCTGCTGTTGGTTCTCTTTTGAGGCTACACATTTAGAGGTACACGCCACACCAAAACCTTTCGAGTTGCAATGTGTTGTTTAGGAGATACAAGCTAATTTTGTATGATGCTTTATTTCTTCTCGTAAAGTGTTTCCAATAAGTACGTATTTGTCTTTATTCTGCAACATTGTATTTTCTTATAACGTGGTATTCTTACATATTCTTTCGAGAGAAAACTCTCCTGTGCCTTCTCTTTTGAGGGTACACGCTTAGGCATACAGGCAAAACCAAAGCATTTCGTGTTACAACATGTTGATTAGGAAAAATAAGATAATTTCTCATGATGCGGGATTTCCATAAAACGTGGTTTTCTGACAAATTTTGAGGGAAGAAAATTCTCCTGTTGGTTCTCTTTTGAGGCTACACGTTTAGACGTACACGACACACCAAATCTTTTCGAGTTACAACGTGTTGTATAGGAGATACAAGCTAATTTTGTTAGAAGGGTTATTTCTTCTCGTAAAGTGTTTCCAATACGTATGTATTGGTCTTTACTCTGCAACACTGTATTTCCTTATAACGTGGTATTCTTACATATTCTTTCGAGAGAAAACTCTCCTGTACCTTCTATTTTGAGGCTACATGCTTAGACATACACGCAACACCGAAGCTTTTCAAGTTACAACGTGTTGTATAGGAGATACAAGCTAATTTTGTTAGAAGCGTTATTTCTTCTCGTAAAGTGTTTCCAATACGTATGTATTTGTCTTTACTCTGCAACACTGTATTTCCTTATAACGTGGTATTCTTACATATTCTTTCGAGAGAAAACTCTCCTGTACCTTCTATTTTGAAGCTACATGCTTAGACATACACGCAACACCGAAGCTTTTCGAGTTACAACGTGTAGTTTAGGAGATACAAGCTAATTTTGTACGATGCGTTATTTCTTCTCATAAAGTGTTTCCAATACGTACGTATTTGTCTTTACTCTGCAACACTGTATTTCCTTATAAGGTGGTATTCTTACATATTCTTTCGATAGAAAACTCTCTTGTGCATTCTCTTTTGAGGCTACAAACTTAGTCATACACGCAACACCAAAGCATTTAGCGTTACAACATGTTGATCAGGAAAAAAAAGATACTTTCCTTAAAACGTGGTTTTCTGAAAAATTTTGACGAAAGAAAATTCTCCTGTGTGTTCTGTTTTGAGGCTACACGTGTACACGTACACGCCCCACCAAATCCTTTCGAGTTACAACGTGCTGTTTAGGAGATACAAGCTAATTTTGTATGATGCGTTATTTCTTTTCGTAAAGTGTTTCCAATAGAGTACGTATTTGTCTTTGCTCTGAGACACTGTGTTTCCTAATAAAGTGGTATTACATATTCTTTCCATAGAAAACTCACCTGTGCGTTCTCCTTTGAGGCTACACGCTTTGACATACATGCAACACCAAAGCTTTTCGCATTACAACGTGTTGATTAGGAAAAACAAGATAATTTCGCAGGATGCGGGGTTTCCTTAAAACGTGGTTTTCTGACAATTTTGACGAAAGAAAATTCTCCTGTGGGTTCTCTTTATAGGCTACAAGTTTAGACGTACACGCCACACCAAATCTTTTCGAGTTACAACGTGTTGTTTAGGAGATACAAGCTAATTTTGTTTTTTTCGTCAAAATTTGTCAGAAAACCAAGTTTTAAGGAAATCCCGCATCGTGCGAAATTAACTTATTTTTCCTAAACAACACGTTTTAACAGGAAAAGCTTTGCTGTTGCGAGTATATCTAAGCATGTAGCCTCAAAAGAGATCGCACATGAGAGTTTTCTCTTGAAAGAATATGTAACAATACCACGTTATAAGGATATACAGTATTGCAGAGTAAAGACAAATACGTATTGGAAACACTTTACTAGAAGAAATAACGCATCTTACAAAATTAGCTGGCATCTCCTAAACAACACGTTGTAACTCGAAAAGATTTGGTGTGGCCTGTACGTTTAAATATGTAGCCTCAAAGGAGAAATCACAGGAGAATTTTCTTTCATCAAAATTTGTCAGAAAACCACGTTTTAAGGAAATCCCAAATCGTGCGAAATTATCTTGTTTTTCCTAAACAACACATCGTATCTCGAAAAGCTTTGGTGTTGCGTGTATGTCTAAGCGTGTAGCCTCAAAACAGAAGGTGCAGGAGAGTTTTCTCTCGAAAGAATATGTAAGAATACCACATTATAAGGAAATACAGTGTTGCAGAGTAAAGACAAACATGTACGTATTGGAAAGACTTTACAAGAAGAAATAACGCATCATAAAAATTAGCTTGTATCTCCTAAACTACACGTTGTAACTTGAAAAGATTTGGTGTAGCTTGTATGTCTAAACGTGTAGCCTCAAAAGAGAACCCACAGGAGAATTTTCTTTCGTCAATTTTTTTTCAGAAAACCACGTTTTAAGGAAATCCCGCAACATGCGAAATTATCTTGTTTTTCCTAAACAACACGTTGTAACTCGAAAAGCTTTGGTGTTCTGTCTATCTAAGCGTGCAGCCTCAAAAGAGAAGTCACAGGAGAGTTTTCTCTCGAAAGAATATGTAAGAATACCACGTTATATGGAAATACAGTGTTGCAGAGTAAAGACATATAGGTACATGTTGGAAACACTTTATGAGAAGAAATAACGCATTGTAAAAATTAGCTTGTATCTCCTAAACAACAGGTTGTAACTCGAAAAGCTTTGGTGTTGCGTGTATATTTAAGCGTGTAGCTTCAAAAGAGAACACACAGGAGAGTTTTCTCTCGAAAGAATATGTAAGAATACCACATTATTATTAAATACAGTGCTGCAGAGTAAAGACAAATATGTATATATTGGAAACACTTTACAAGAAGAAATAACGCATCATACAAAATTAGCTTGTAACTCCTAAACAACACGTTTTACTCGAAAATATTTGGTGTGGCATGTACGTCTAAACGTGTAGCCTCAAAAGAGAACACACAGGAGAAGTTTCTTTCGTCAAAATTTGTCACAAAACAAAGTTTTGATGAAATCCCGCATCGTGAGAAATTATCTTGTTTTTCCTAATCAACAAGTTGTAACTCGAAAAGCTTTGGTGTTGCGTGTATGTCTAAGCATGTAGCCTCAAAAGAGAAGGCACAGGAGAGTTTTCTCTTGAAAGAATACGTAAGAATACCACGTTATAAGGAAATACAGTGTTGCAGAGTAAAGACAAATACGTACCTATTGGAAACACTTAAACTTTAGGAGAATAAAAATGCATCGTAAAAAATTAGCTTGTATCTCATAAACAACACGTTGTAACTCGAAAAGATTTGGTGTGGCATGTACGTCTTAACGTGTAGCCTCAAAAGAGAACCCACAGGAGAATTTTCTTTCGTCAAAATTTGTCAGAAAACCACGTTATAAGGAAATCCCGCATTGTGCGAAATTATCTTGTTTTTCCTAAACAACACGTTGTAACTCGAAAATCTTTGGTGTTGCGTGTATGTCTAAGCGTGTAGCCTCAAAAGAGAAGGCACAGGAGAGTTTTCTCTCAAAAGAATATGTAAGAATACCACGTTATAAGGAAATACAGTGTTGCAGAGTAAAGAGAAGTACGTATGTACTGGAAACACTTTACGAGAAGAAATAACGCATCTTACAAAATTAGGTTGTATCTCCTAACCAACACGTTGTAACTCGAAAAGATTTGGTGTGGCGTGTATGTCTAAACGTGTAGCCTCAAAAGAGAGCCCACAGGAGAATTTTCTTTTGTCAATATTTGTCAGAAAACCACGTTTTAATGGAAATCCCGCATCGGGCGAAATTATCTTGTTTTTCCTAAACAACATGTTGTAACTCGAAAAGCTTTCGTATTGCGTGTATGTCTAAGCGTGTAGCCTCAAAAGAGAAGGCACAGGAGAGTTTTCTCTCAAAAGAATATGTAAGAATAACACGTTATAAGGAAATACAATATTGTAGAGAAAAGACAAATACGTACATATTGGAAACACTTAAACTATACGAGAAGAAATAATGCATCATACAAAATTAGTTTGTATCTCCTAAACAGCACGTTGTAACTCGAAAAGATTTGGTGTGGCGTGTACGTCTAAACGTGTAGCCTCAAAGAGAACGCACAGGAAAATTTTCATTCATCAAAATTTGTCAGAAACCACGTTTTAAAGAAATCCCGCATTGTGCGAAATTATCTTATTTTTCCTAAACAACATGTTATAAATCGAAAAGCTTTGGTGTTGCGTGTATGTCTAAGCATGTAGCCTCAAAAGAGAAGGCACAGGAGAGTTTTCTCGAAAGAATATGTAAGAATACCACGTTATAAGGAAATACTGTGTTGCAGAGTAAAGACAAATACGTACATATTGGAAACACTTTACAAGAAGAAATAACCCATCGTACAAAATTAGCTTGTATCTCCTAAACTACACGTTGTAACTTGAAAAGATTTGGTGTGGCGTGTACGTCTAAACGTGTAGCCTCAAATGAGAACCCACTGGAGAATTTTCGTTCTTCAAATTTTTTTTAGAAAACCACGTTTTAAGGAAATCACGCATCGTGTGAAATTATCTTGTTTTTCCTAAACAACAAATTTTAACTCGAAAAGCTTTGTTGTTGCGTGTATGTCTAAGCGAGTAGCATCAAAAAAGAAGAGGCACAGGAGAGTATTCTCTCGAAAGAATACATAAGAATACCACATTATAAGGAAATACAGTGTGGCAGAGTAAAGACAAATACATACATAGTGGAAACACTTTACAAGAAGAAATAACGCATCGTACAAAATTAGGTTGTATCTCTTAAACAGCACTTTGTAACTCGAAAAGATTTGGTGTGGCGTGTACATCTAAACGTGTAGCCTCAAAGGAGAACCCAAAGGAGAATTTTCTTTCATCAAAATTTGTCAGAAAACCACGTTTAAGGAAATCCCGCATCGTGTGAAATTATCTTGTTTTTCCTAAAGAACACGTTGTAACTCGAAAAGCTTTGGTGTTGCGTGTATGTCTAAGCTTGTAGCCTCAAAAGAGAAGGCAAAGGAGAGTTTTCTCTCAAAAGAATATGTAAGAATACCACGTTATAAGGAAATACAGTGTTGCAAAGTAAAGACAAATACGTACATTTTGGAAACACTTTACGAGAAGAATTAACGCCTCGTACAAAATTAGTTTGTATCTCCTAAACAACACGTTGTAACTCGAAAAGATTTGGAGTGGCTTGTACGTCTAAACGTGTAGCCTCAAAAGAGAACCCACAGGAGAATTTTCTTTCGTCAAAATTTGTCAGAAAACCACGTTTTAAGGAAATCCGGCATCGTGCGAATTTATCTTGTTTTTCCTAATCAACACGTTGTAACACAAAATGCTTTGGTTTTGCGTGTATGTCTAAGCGCGTAGCCTCAAAAGAAAAAGCACAGGAGAGTTTTCTCTCGAAAGAATATGTAGGAATACCACGTTATAAGGAAATACAGTGTTGCAGAGTAAAGACAAATACGTACCTATTGGAAACACTTAAACTTTACAAGAATAAAAAATGCATCGTAAAAAATTAGCTTGTATCTCATAAACAGCACGTTGTAACTCGAAAAGATTTGGTGTGGTGTGTATGTCTAAACGTGTAGCCTCAAAAGAGAACCCACAGGAGAATTTTCTTTCATCAAAATTTGTCAGAAAACCAAGTTTTAAGGAAATCCCGCATCGTGCGAAATTATCTTGTTTTTCCTAAACAACTTGTTGTAACTCAAAAGCTTTGGTGTTGCGTGTATGTCTAAGCGTGTAGCCTCAAAAGAGAAGGCACAGGAGAGTTTTCTCACCAAAGAATATGTAAGAATACCACGTTATAAGGAAATACAGTTTTGCAGAATAAAGACAAATACGTACCTATTGGAAACACTTAAAGTTTATGAGAAGAAATAACGCATCTTAAAAAATTAGCTTGTATCTCCTAAACAACACATTGTAACTCGAAAAGACTTGGTGTGGCGTGTACATCTAAACGTGTAGCCTCAAAAGAGAACCTACAGGAGAATTTTCTTTCGTCAAAATTTGTCAGAAAACCATGTTTTAAGGAAATCCCATATCGTGCGAAATTATCTTATTTTTCCTAAACAACATGTTGTAACATGAAAAGCATTGGTCTTGTGAGTATGTCTAAGCATGTAGCCTCAAAGGAGAACGCACAGGAGAGTTTTGTCTCGAAAAAATATGTAAGAATACCACGTTATAAGGAAATCGAATGTTGCAGAGTAAAGACAAATACATACTTATTGGAAACACGTTCCGAAAAGAAATAATGCATCGTAAAAATTAGCTTGTATCTCCTAAACAACACGATGTAACTCGAAAAGATTTGGTGGGGCGTGTACGTCTAAATGTGTAGCCTCAAAAGAGAACCCACAGGATAATTTTCTTTCGTCAAAATTTGTCAGAAAACCATGTTTTAAGGTAATCCCGCATCGTGCGAAATTATCTTGTTTTTCCTAATCAACATGTTGTAACTCGAAAAGCTTTGGTGTTGCGTGTATGTCTAAGCGTGTAGCCTCAAAAGAGAAGGCACAGGAGAGTTTTCTCTCGAAAGAATATGTAAGAATACCACGTTATAAAGAAATACAGTTTTGCAGAGTAAAGACAAATATGTATGCATTGGAGAAACTTTAGGAGTAGAAATAACGCATCGTACAAAATTAGCTTGTATCTCCTAAACAACACGTTGTAACTCGAAAATATTTGGTATAGCGTGTATGTCTAAACATGTAGCCTCAAAAGAGAACCCACAGGAGAATTTTCATTCGTCAAAATTTGTCAGAAAACCACGTTTTAAGGAAATCCTGCATCGTGAAAAATTATCTTGTTTTGCCTAAACAACACGTTGTAATTCGAAAAGCTTTGGTGTTGCGTGTATGTCTAACCGTTTAGCCTAAAAAGAGAAGGCACAGGAGAGTTTTCTCTCGAAAGAATATGTAAGAATACCACGTTATAAGGAAATACAGTGTTGCAGATAAAGACAAATACATACGTATAGGAAACACTTAAACTTTACGAGAAGAAATAACTTATCGTAAAAAATTAGCTTGTATCTCCTAAACAACACGTTGTAACTCGAAAAGATTTGGTGTGGCGTGTAAGTCTAAACGTGTAGCCTCAAAAGAGAACCCACAGGAGAATTTTCTTTGTCAAAATTTGTCAGAAAACCATGTTTTAAGGAAATCCCGAATCTTGCAAAATTATCTTTTTCCTAAACAACTCATCTTAACGCATAAAGCTTTGGTGTTGCATATATGTCTAAGCGTGTAGCCTCAAAAGAGAAGGCACAGGAGAGTTTTCTCTCGAAACAATATGTAAGAATACCACGTTATAAGGAAATACAGTGTTGCAGAGTAAAGACAATTACGTATGTATTGGAAACACTTAAACATTAGAGAAGAAATAAAGCATCATACAAAATTAGCTTATATCTCCTAAACAACACGTTGTAACTCGAAACGATTTGGTGTGGCGTTTACAACTAAACATGTAGCATTAAAAGAGAACCCACAGGAGAATTTTCTTCGTCAAAATTTGTCAGAAAACCATGTTTTAAGGAAATCCCGCATCGTTCGAAAATATCTTGTTTTTTCTAAACAACACATCGTAACTCGAAAAGCTTTGGTGTTGCGTGTATGTCTAGGCATGTAGCCTCAAAAGAGACGGCAATGGAGAGTTTTCTCTCGAAAGAATATGTAAGAATACCACGTTATAAGGAAATACAGTGTTGCAGAGTAAAGACAAATAAGCACTTATTGGAAACACTTAAACTTTACGAGAAGAAATGATGCATCATACAAAATTAGCTTGTATCTCCGAAACAGCACGTTGCAACTTGAAAAGATTTGGTGTGGCGTGTATATCTAAACGTGTAGCCTCAAAAGAGAACCCACAAGAGAATTTTCTTTCCTCAAAATTTGTCAGAAAACCACGTTTTAAGGAAATCCTGCATCGTGTGTAATTATCTTGTTTTTCCTAAACAACACGTTGTAACTCGAAAAGCTTTGGTGTTGCGTGTAAGTCTTAGTGTGTAGCCTCAAAAGAGACGGCAATGGAGAGTTTTCTCTCGAAAGAATATGTAAGAATACCACGTTATAAGGAAATAAAGTGTTGCAGAGTAAAGACAAATAAGTACGTAATGGAAAAACTTAAACTTTATGAGAAATAATAACACATCGTAAAAAATAGCTTGTATCTCCAAAACAACACGTTGTAACTCGAAAGGATTTGGTGCGGCATATATGACAAAACGTGTAGCCTCAAAAGAGAACCCATAGGAGAATTTTCTTTCGTCAATATTTGTCAGAAAACCACATTTTAAGGAAATCCCGCATCGTGCGAAATTATCTTGTTTTTCCTAAACAACACGTTGTAACTTGAAAAGCTTTGGTGTTGCGTGTATTTCTAAGCGTGTAGCATCAAAAGAGAAGGCACAGGAGAGTTTTCTCTCGAAAGGATATGTAAGAATACCACGTTATAAGGAAATACAGTGTTGCAGAGTAAAGACAAATAAGTACATATTGGAAACACTTAAACTTTACGAGAAGAAATAACTTATCGTACAAAATTAGCTTGTATCTCCTAAACAACACGTTGAAACTCGAAAAGATTTGGTGTGGCATGTGCGTCTAAACGTGTAGCCTCAAAAGAGAACCCACAGTAGAATTTTCTTTCGTCAAAATTTTTCAGACAACCACATTTTAAGGAAATCCGGCATTGTGCGAAATTATCTATTTTTTCCTAAACAAAACGTCCTGACTCGAAAATCTTTGGTGTTGCGTGTATGTCTAAGCGTGTAGCCTCATAAGAGAAGGCACAGGAGAGTTTTCTCTCGAAAGAATATGTAAGAATACCATGTTATAAGGAAATACAGTGTTGCAGATTAAAGACAAATACGTATATATTGGAAACATTTTACGAGAAGAAATAATGCTTCGTACAAGCTTGTATCTCCTAAACAACACGTTGTAACTCGGAAAGATTTGATGTGGCTTGTACGTCTAAAAGTGTAGCCTCAAAAAAGAACCCACAGGAGAATATTCTTAGGTCAAAATTTGTCAGAAAACCACGTTTTAAGGAAATCCCGCATCGTGAGAAATTATCTTGTTTTTCCTAAACAACATATTTTAACTCGATAAGCTTTGTTGTTGCGTGTACGTCTAAGCGTGTAGCCTCAAAAGAGAAGGCACAGGAAAGTTTTCTCTCGAAAGAATATGTAAGAATACCA
This sequence comes from Apodemus sylvaticus, assembly GCF_947179515.1. NCBI lineage: Eukaryota > Metazoa > Chordata > Mammalia > Rodentia > Muridae > Apodemus > Apodemus sylvaticus. The sequence goes on along the minus strand of NC_067483.1, from coordinate 261,271 downwards.
CGTTATAAGGAAATACAGTGTTGCAGATTAAAGACAAAAAGTACATATTGGAAACACTTTACGAGAAGAAATAACGCATCGTACAAAATTAGCTTGTATCTCCAAAACAACACGTTTTAACTCGAAAAGATTTGGTGTGGCGTGTACGTCTAAACGTGTAGCCTCAAATGAGAACCCACAGGAGAATTTTCTTTCGTCAAAATTGGTCAGTAAACCACGTTTTAAGGAAATCCCACATCATGCGAAATTATCTTGTTTTTCCTAAACAACAAGTCGTAACTCGAAAAGCTTTGGTGTTGCGTGTATGTCTAAGCATGTAGCCTCAAAAGAGAAGGCACAGGAGAGTTTTCTCTCTAAAGAATATGTAAGAATACCACGTTATATGGAAATACAGTGTTGCAGAGTAAAGACAAATACCTACGTATTGGAAACACTTTAGAAGAAGAAATAATGCATCGTACAAAATTAGCTTGTATCTCCTAAAGTACACGTTATAACTCGAAAAGATTTGGTGTGGGGTGTACGTATAAACGTGTAGCCTCAAAAGAGAACCCACAGGAGTATTTTCTTTCATCAAAATTTTTTCAGAAAACCACGTTTTAAGGAAATCCCGCATCGTGCGAAATTATCTTGTTTTTCCTAAACAACACGTTGTAACTCGAAAAGCTTTGGTGTTGCATGTATGTCTAAGCATGTAGCCACAAAAGGGAATGCACAGGAGAGCTTTCTCTCAAAAGAATATGTAAGAATACCACGTTATAAGGAAATACAGTGTTGCAGAGTAAAGACAAATACATACTTATTGGAAACACTTAAACTTTATGAGAAGAAATAATGCATCATACAAAATTAGCTTGTATCTCCTAACAGCACGTTGTAACTCGAAAAGATTTGGTGTCGCGTGTACTTCTAAACGTGTAGCCTCAAAAGAGAACCACACAGGAGAATTTTCTTTCGTCAAAATTGGTCAGTAAACCACGTTTTAAGGAAATCCCACATCATGCGAAATTATCTTGTTTTTCCTAAACAACACGTCGTAACTCGAAAAGCTTTGGTGTTGCGTGTATGTCTAAGCATGTAGCCTCAAAAGAGAAGGCACAGGAGAGTTTTCTCTCTAAAGAATATGTAAGAATACCACGTTATAAGGAAATACAGTGTTGCAGAGTAAAGACAAATACCTACGTATTGGAAACACTTTAGAAGAAGAAATAATGCATCGTACAAAATTAGCTTGTATCTCCTAAACTACACGTTATAACTCGAAAAGATTTGGTGTGGGGTGTACGTATAAACGTGTAGCCTCAAAAGAGAACCCACAGGAGTATTTTCTTTCATCAAAATTTTTTCAGAAAACCACGTTTTAAGGAAATCCCGCATCGTGCGAAATTATCTTGTTTTTCCTAAACAACACGTTGTAACTCGAAAAGCTTTGGTGTTGCATGTATGTCTAAGCATGTAGCCACAAAAGGGAATGCACAGGAGAGTTTTCTCTCGAAAGAATATGTAAGAATACCACGTTATAAGGAAATACAGTGTTGCAGAGTAAAGACAAATACATACATATTGGAAATACTTAAACTTTATGAGAAGAAATAATGCATCATACAAAATTAGCTTGTATCTCCTAACAGCACGTTGTAACTCGAAAAGATTTGGTGTGGCGTGTACTTCTAAACGTGTAGCCTCAAAAGAGAACCACACAGGAGAATTTTCTTTTGTCAAAATTTGTCTGAAAACCATGTTATAAGGAAATCCCGCATCGTTGGAAATTACCTTGTTTTTCCTAAACAACACGTTGTCACTCGAAAAGCTTTGGTGTTGCGTGTATGTCTAAGCGTATAGCCTCAAAAGAGAAGGCACAGGAGAGTTTTCTCTCGAAATAATATGTAAGAATACCACGTTATAAGGAATTACAGTGTTGCAGAGTAAAGCAAATACATACGTATTGGAAAAACTTTACAAGAAGAAATAACGCATCATACAAAATTAGCTTGTATCTCCTAAACAATACGTTGTAACTCGGAAAGATTTGATGTGGCTTGTACGTCTAAACGTGTGGCCTCAAAGGAGAACCCACAGGATAATATTCTTTAGTCAAAATTGGTCAGAAAACCACGTTTTAAGGAAATCCCGCATCGTGCAAAATTATCTTGGTTTTCCTAAAGAACACGTTGTAACTCGAAAAGCTTTGCTGTTGCGTGAATGTCTAAGCGCGAAGCCTCAAAAGAGAAGGCACAGGAGAGTTTTCTCTTGAAAGAATATGTAAGAATACCAAGTTATAAGGAAATACAGTGTTGCAGAGTAAAGACAAATACGTAATTATTGGAAACACTTTACAAGAAGAAATAACGCATCGCACAAAATTAGCTTGTTTCTCCTAAGCTACACGTTGTAACTCGAAAAGATTTGGTGTGGCGTGTACAGCTAAACGTGTAGCCTCAAAAGAGAACCCACAGGAGAGTTTTCTTTCGTCAAATTTTTTTTCAGAAAACCACGTTTTAAGGAAATCCCGCATCGTGCTAAATTATCTTGTTTTTCGTAAACAACACGTTGTCACTCGAAAAGCTTTGGTGTTGCGTGTATGTCTAAGCTTGTAGCCCCAAAGAGAACGCACAGGAGAGTTTTCTCTCGAAAGAATAGGTAAGAATACCACGTTATAATGAAATACAGTGTTGCAGACTAAAGACAAATACGTACGTATTGGAAACACTTAAACTTTACGAGAAGAAATAACTTATCATACAAAATTAGCTTGTATCTCCTAAACAGCACGTTGTAACTCGAAAAGATTTGGTGTGGCGTGTACGTCTAAATGTGTAGCCTTAAAAGAGAACGCCCAGGAGAATTTTCTTTCGTCAAAATTTTTCAGAAAACCACGTTTTAAGGAAATCCCGCATCGTGTGAAATTATCTTGTTTTTCCTAAACAACACGTCGTTACTAGAAAAGCTTTGGTGTTGCGTGTATGTCTAAGCATGTAGCCTCAAAAGAGAATGCACTGGAGAGTTTTCTCTCGAAAGAATATGTAAGAATACCACAATATAAGCAAATACAGTGTTGCAGAGTAAAGACAAATATGTACTTATTGGAAACACTTTACGAGGAGAAATAACGCATAGTAAAAAAATTAGCTTGTATCTCCTAAACAACACATTGTAACTCGAAAACTTTTGGTGTGGCGTGTACGTCTAAAGGTGTAGCCTCAAAAGAGTACCCACAGAAAATTTTTCTTTCGTCAAAATTTGTCACAAAACCACGTTTTAAGGAAATCACGCATCGTGCGAAAAATCTTGTTTTTCCTAAACAACACGTTGTAACTCGAAAAGCTTTGGTGTTGCGTGTATGTCTATGCGTGTAGCCTCAAAAGAGAAGGCACAGGAGAGTTTTCTCTGGAAACAATATGTAACAATACCACGTTATAAGGAAATACAGTGTTGCAGAATAAAGACAAATCCATACATATTGGAAACACTTAAACTTTACGAGAAGAAATAATGCATCGTACAAAATTAGCTTGTATCTATTAACAGCACGTTGTAACTAGAAATGATTTGGTGTGGCGTGTACTTCTAAACGTGTAGCCTCAAAAGAGAACCCACAGGAGAATTTTCTTGCGTCAAAATTTGTCAGAAAACCACGGTTTAAGGAAATCCCACATCATGCGAAATTATCTGGTTATTCCTAAACAACACGTTGTAACTCGAAAACCTTTGGTGTTTCGTGTAAGTCTTAGCGTGTAGCCTCAAAAGAGAAGGCAACGGAGAGTTTTCTCTCAAAAGAATATGTAAGAATACCACGTAAATAGGAACTACAGTGTTGCAGAGTAAAGACAAGTACGTACGTATTGGAAACACTTTAGGAGAAGAAACAACGCATCATAAAAAATTAGCTTGTATCTCCTAAACAACACGTTGTACCTCGAAAATATTTGGTGTGGCGTGTGCGTCTAAACGTGTAGCCTCAAAAGAGAACACACAGGAGAATTTTCTTTCATCAAAATTTGTCAGAAACCACGTTTTAAGGAAATCTTGCATCGTGCGAAATTATCTTGTTTTTCCTAAACAACATGTTGTATCTCGAAAAGCTTTGCTGTTGCGTGTATGTCTAAGCGTGTCGCCTCACAAGAGAACGCACAGGAGAGTTTTCTCTCGAAAGAATATGTAAGAATACCACGTTATAAGGAAATACATTGTTGCAGAGTAAAGACAAATACGTACGTATTGGAAACACTTTAAGAGAAGAAATAATGCATCGTAAAAAATTAGCTTGTATCTTCTAAACAACACGTTGTAACTCGAAAAGATTTGTTTTGGCTCGTACGACTACACGTGTAGCGTCAAAAGAGAATGCATAGGAGAACTTTCTTTGGTCAAAATTTTTCAGAAAACCACGTTTTATGGAAATCTCGCATCGTGCGAAATTATCTTGTTTTTCCTAAACAAAACGTTGTAACTCGAAAAGCTTTGGCGTTGCGTGTATGCCTAAGCATGTAGCCTCAAAAGAGAACACACAGGAGAGTTTTCCCTCGAAAGAATATGTAAGAATACCACGTTATAGGGAAATACAATGTTGCAGAGTAAAGAGAAATAAGTACGTATTGGAAACACTTTACGAGAAGAAATAACGCATCATAAAAAATTAGCTTGTATCTCCTAAACAACACGTGGTAACTCGAAAGGATTTGGTGTGGCATGTACGTCTAAACGTGTAGCCTCAAAAGAGAACCCACAGGATAATTTTCTTTCGTCAAAATTTGTGAGAAAACCACATTTTAAGGAAATCACGCATCGTGCGAAATAATCTTGATTTTCATAAACAACACGTTGTAACTCGAAAAGCTTTGGTGATGCCTGTATGTCTAAGTGTGTAGCCTCAAAGGGAACGCACAGGATAGTTTTCTCTCGAAAGAATATGTAAGAATACCAAGTTATAAGGAAATACAGTGTTGCAGAGTAAAGAAAAATATGTACGTATTGGAAAACTTTACGAGAAGAAATAACGCATCGTACAAAATTAGCTTGTATCTCCTAAACAACACGTTGTAACTCGAAAAGATTTGGTGCGGCGTGTACGTCTAAATGTGTAGCTTCAAAAGAGAACCCACAGGAGAATTTTCTTTCGTTAAAATTTTTCAGAAAACCACGTTTTAAGGAAATCCCGCATCGTGCGAAATCATCTTCTTTTTCCTAAACAACAAGTTGTAACTCGAAAAGCTTTGGTGTTGCGTGTATGTCTAAGCGTGGAGCCTCAAAAGAGAAGGCACAGGAGAGTTTTCTCTTGAAAGAATATGTAAGAATACCACGTTATAAGGAAATAAAATTTTGATGAGTAAAGACAAATAAGTACATATTGGAAACACTTTACGAGAAGAAATAACGCATCTTACAAAATTAGCTTGTATCTCCTAAACAACACGTTGTTACTCGAAAACATTTGGTGTGACGTGTATGTCTAAACGTGTACCCTCAAAAGAGAACCAACAGGAGAGTTTTCTTTCATCAAAATTTGTCAGAAACCACGTTTTAAGGAAATCTCGCATCGTGCGAAATTATCTTCTTTTTCCTAAACAACACGTTGTAACTCGAAAAGCTTTGGTGTTGCATGTATGTCTAAGCGTGTAGCCTCAACAGAGAACGCAAAGGAGAGTTTTCTCTCGAAAGAATATGTAAGATACCACGTTATAAGGAAATACAGTGTTGCAGAGTAAAGATAAACACGTACGTATTGGAAACACTTTACTAGAAGAATTAACGCATAGTAAAAAATTAACATGTATCTCCTAAACAACACGTTGTAACTCAAAAAGATCTGGTGTGGCGTGTATGTCTAAACGTGTAGCCTCAAAAGAGAACCCACAGGAGAATTTTCTTTCTTCAAAATTTTTGAGAAAACCACGTTTTAAGGAAATCCTGCATCGTGCGACATCATCTTTTTTTTCCTAAACAACATGTTGTAACTCGAAAAACTTTAGTGTTGCGTGTATGTCTAAACGTGGAGCCTCAAAAGAGAAGGCACAGGAGAGTTTTCTCTCGAAAGAATATGTAAGAACACCACGCTATTAGGAAATACAATTTTGCAGAGTAAAGACAAATACGTACATATTGGGAACACTTTACGAGAAGAAATAATGCATTATTAAAAATTAGCTTTTATCTCCTAAACAACACGTTGTAACTCGAAAAGATTTGGTTTGGCATGTAAGTCTAAACGTGTAGCCTCAAAAGAGAACCAACAGGAGAATTTTCTTTCGTCAAAATTTGTCAGAAAACCACGTTTTAAGGAAATCCCGCATCGTGCGAAATTATTTGTTTTTCCTAAACAACACGTTGTAACTCGAAAAGCTTTGGTGTTGCGTGTATGTCTAAGGGTTTAGCCTCAAAAGAGAATGCACAGAGAGTTTTCTCTCGGAAGAACATGTAAGAATACCATGTTATAAGGAAATACAGTGTTGCAGAGTAAAAACAAAAACGTACATATTGGAAACACTTTACGAGAAGAAATAACGCATCATAAATTATTAACTTGTATCTCCTAAACAACAAGTGGTAACTCGAAAAGATTTGGTTTGGCGTGTACGTCTAAAAGTGTAGCCTCAAAGACAATGAACAGGAGAATTTTCTTTCGTCAAAATTTGTGAGAAAACCACGTTTTAAGGAAATCCTGCATCCTGCGAAATTATCTTGTTTTTCCTAAACAACACGTTGTAATTCAAAAAGCTTTGGTGTTGCGTGTATATCTAAGCTTGTAGCCTCAAAAGAGAACGCACAGTAGAGTATTCTCTCGAAACAATATGTGAGAATACCACGTTATAAGGAAATACAGTGTTGCAGACTAAAGACAAATACGTAAGTATTGGAAAAAACTTTACGAAAAGATATAATGCATCATACAAAATTAGCTTGTATCTCCTAAACAACGCGTTGTAACTCGAAAGGATTTGGTGTGGCATGTACGGCTAAACGTGTAGCCTCAAAAGAGAAACCAGAAGAGGATTTTCCTTCGTCAAAATTTGTCAGAAACCCACGTTTTATGGAAATCCCGCATCGTGCGAAATTATCTTGTTTCTCCTAAACAACACGTTGTAATTCGAAAAGCTTTGGTGTTGCATGTATGTCTAAGCGTGTGGCCTCAAAAGAGAATTCACAGGAGAGTTTCTGTCGAAAGAATATGTAAGAATACCACGTTATAAGGAAATACAGTGTTGCAGCATAAAGACAAATACGTACGTATTGGAAACACTTTACGAGAAGAAATAACGCATCGTACAAAATTAGCTTGTATCTCCTAACTAACACGTTGTAACTCGAAAAAATTTCGTGTGGCGTGTACGTCTAAACGTGTAGCCTCAAAAGACAACCCACAAGAGAATTTTCTTTCGTCAAAATTTGTCAGAAAACCATGTTCTAAGGAAATACCTCATCGTGCGAAATTACCTTGTTTTTCCTAAACTACACGTTGTAACTCGATATGCTTTGGTGTTGCGTGTATGTCTAAGCGTGTAGCCTCAAAAGAGGACACAGGAGAGTTTTCTCTCGAAAGAATATGTAGGAATACCACGTTATAAGGAAATACAGTGTTGCAGAGTAAAGATAAATAGGTAGTAATTGTAAATACTATACGAGAAGAAATGATGCATGGTACAAAATTAGCTTCTATCTCCTAAACAACACGTTGTAATTCGAAAATATTTGGTGTGGCGTGTGCGTCTAAACGTATAGCCTCAAAAGAGAACCCACAGGAGAATTTTCTTTCTTCAAAATTTGTCAGAAAACCACGTTTTAAGGAAATCCCTCATCGTGCGAACTTATCTTGTTTTTCCTAAACAACACGTTGTAACTCAAAAAGCTTTGGTGTTCGTGTATGTCTAAGCATGTAGCCTCAAAAGAGAATGCACAGGAGAGTTTTCTCTCGAAAGAATATATAAGAATACCACGTTATAAGGAAATACAGTGTTGCAAAATAAAGACAAATACGTACGTATTGAAAACACTTTACGAGAAGAAATAATGCATCGTACAAAATTAGCTTGTTTCTCCTAAAGAACACGTTGTAACTCGAAAATATTTGGCGTGGTGTGTACGTCTAAACATGTAGCCTCAAAAGAGAACCCACAGGAGAAATTTCTTTCGTCAAAATTTGTCAGAAAACCACGTTTTAAGGAAATCCCGCATCATGCGAAATTATCTTGTTTTTCCTAAACAACACGTTGTAACTCGAAAAGCTTTGGTGTTTCGTGTATGTCTAAGCATGTAGCCTCAAAAGAGAAGGCACAGGAGAGTTTTCTCTCAAAATAATATGCAAGAATACCACGTTATAAGGAAATACAGTGTTGCAGAATAAAGACAAATACGTATATATTGGAAACACTTTAGGAGAAGAAATAACGTATCTTACAAAATTAGCTTGTATCTCCAAAACAACACGTTGTAACTCGAAAAGATTTGGTGTGGCATATTCCTCTAAACGTGTAGCCTCAAAAGAGAACCCACAGGAGAATTTTCTTTGGTCAAAATTTGTCAGAAAACCAGGTTTTAACGAAATCCCATATCGTGCGAAATTATCTTGTTTTTCCTAAACAACACGTTGTAACTCGAAAATCTTTGGTGTTGCGTGTATGTCTAAGTGTGTAGCCTCAAAGAGAACACACAGGAGAGTTTTCTCTCGAAAGAATATGTAAGAATACCACGTTATAAGGAAATACAGTGTTGCAGAGTAAAGACAAATACGTACTTATTGGAAACAGTTTACGAGAAGAAATAACGCATCATAAAATATTTGCTTGTATCTTCTAAACAACACGTTGTAACTCGAAAAGATTTGGTGTGGCGTGTATGTCTAAACGTGTAGCCTCAAAAGAGAACTTATAGGAGAATTTTCTTTCGTCAAAATTTTTCAGAAAATCACATTTTAAGGAAATCCCGCATCGTGCGAAATTATCTTGATTTTCCTAAACAACACCTTGTAACTCGAAAAGCTTTCGTGTTGCGTGTAAGCCTAAGTGTGTAACCTCAAAAGAGAAGGCACAGGAGAGTTTTCTCTCGAAAGAATATGTAAGAATACCACGTTAATAGGAAATACAGTGTTGCAGAGTAAAGACAAATACGTACCTATTGGAAACACTTTACGAGAAGAAATAACGCATCGTACAAAATTAGCTTGTATCTCCTAAACAACACGTTGTAACTCGAAAAGATTTGGTGTGGCGTGTACGTCTAAACATGTAGCCTCAAAAGAGAACCCATAGGAGAATTTTCTTTCGTCAAAATTTTTCAGAAAATCACGTTTTAAGGAAATCCCGCATCGTGCGAAATTATCTTGTTTTTCCTAAACAACACGTTGTAACTCGAAAAGCTTTCGTGTTGCGTGTATGCCTAAGTGTGTAGCCTCAAAAGAGAAGGCACAGGAGAGTTTTCTCTCGAACGAATATATAAGAATACCACATTATAAGGAAATACAGTTTTGCAGAGTAAAGACTAATACATATGTATTGGAAACACTTTACGAGAAGAAATAGCGCATCGTACAAAATTAGCTTGTATCTCCTAAACAACACGTTGTAACTCGGAAAGATTTGGTGTGGCGTGTACGTCTAAACGTGTAGCCTCAAAAGAGAACCCATAGGAGAATTTTCTTTCCTCAAATTTTTTCAGACAATCACGTTTTAAGGAAATCCCACATCTTGCGAAATTATCTGGTTTTTCCTAAACCACACGTTGCAACTCAAAAAACTTTGGTGTTGCGCATATGTCTAAGTGTGTAGCCTCAAAAAAGAAGGCACAGGATAGTTTTCTCTTGAAAGAATATGTAAGAACACCAAGTTATAAGGAAATACAGTGTTGCAGAGTAAAGACAAATACATACGTATTGGAAACACTTTATGAGAAGAAATAAAGCATCATACAAAATTAGCTTCTATCTCCTAAACAACACGTTGTAACTCGAAAGGAATTGGTGTGGCGTGTACGTCTAAACGTGTAGCCTCATAAGAGAACCCATAGGAGAATTTTCTTTCGTCAAAATTTTTCAGGATTTCCATAAAACCTGGTTTTCTGACAAATTTTGACCAAAGAAAATTCTCCTGTGGGTTCTCTTTTGAGGCTACACGTTTAGAAATGCACGCCACACCAAATCTTTTCGAGTTACAACGTGTTGTTTAGGAGATACAAGCTAATTTTTACAATGCACTATTTCTTATTGTAAAGTGTTTCCAATGCGTAGGGATTTCTCTTTACTCTGCAACACTGTATTTCCTCATAACGTGGTATTCTTACATATTCTTTCGCAGGAAACTGTCCTGTGCGTTCTCCTTTGAGGCTACAAGCTTAGACATACACGCAACACCAAAGCTTTTCGAGTTACAACGTGTTGTTTAGGAAAAACAAGATAATTTCGCATGATGTGGGATTTCCGTAAAACATGGTATTCTGAAAAATTTTGACGAAAGAAAATTCTCCTGTGGGTTCCCTTTTGAGGCTACACGTTTAGATGCAAACGTCACATCAAATCTTTTCGAGTTACAACGAGTTGTTTAGGAGGTACAAGCTAATTTTGTACCATGCGTTATTTCTGCTCGTAACGTGTTTCCAATACGTAAGTATTTGTCATTACTCTGCAACACTGTATTTCCTTATACCGTGGTATTCTTACATATTCTTTTGAGAGAAAACTCTCCTGTGCATTCTCTTTTGAGGCTACATGCTTAGACATACACGCAACACCAAAGCTTTTCGAGTTACAACGTGTTGTTTAGGAAAAACAAGATAATTTCGCACGATGCGGGATTTCCTTAAAACGTGGCTTGCTGACAAATTTTGACCAAAGAAAATTCTCCGGTGGCTTCTCTTTTGAGGCTACACCTTTAGACTTACATGCCAAACAAAATCTTTTCGAGTTACAAGGTGTTGTTTAGGAGATACAAGCTAATTTTGTACAAATGCGTTATTTCTTCTTGTAAAGTTTTTCCAATACGTACGTATTTTTCTTTACTCTGCAACACTGTATTTCCTTATAATGTGGTTTTCTTACATATTCTTTCGAGAGAAAACTCTCCTGTGCTCTCTCTTTTGAGGCTACATGCTTAGACATACACGCAACACCAAAGCTTTTCAAGTTGCAACGTGTAGTTTAGGAAAAACAAGATAATTTCGTACGATGCGTGATTTCCTTAAAAAATGTTTTTCAGACAAATTTTGACGGAAGAAAATTCTCCTGTGGGTTCTCTTTTGAGGCTACACGTTTAGACGTACACACCACACCAAATATTTTCGAGTTACAACGTGTTGTTTAGGAGATGCAAGCTAATTTTGTACGATGCGTTATTTCTTCTCATAAAGTGTTTTCTATGCGTACATATTTGTCTTTATTCTGCAACACTGTATTTCCTTATAACTTGGTAGTCTTACATATTCTTTCGAGAGAAAACTCTTTTGTAATATGCGTTATTTCTTCTCGTAAAGTATTTACAATAACTACCTATTTATCTTTACTCTGCAACACTGTATTTACTTATAACGTGGTATTCATGCATATTCTTTCAAGAGAAAACTCTCCTGTGCATTCTCTTTTGAGGCTACACGCATAGACGTACACGCAACACCAAAGCTTTTCGAGTTACAATGTGTTGTTTAGGAAAAACAAGATAATTTTGCACGATACGGGATTTCCTTAATACATGGTTTTCTGACAAATTTTGACGAAAGAAAATTCTCCTGTGGGTTCTCTTTTGAGGCTACACGTTTAGACATACACGCCACACCAAATCTTTCGAGTTACAAAGTGTTGTTTAGGAGATAAAAGCTTAATTTTTACGATGCTTTATTTCTTCTCATAAAGTGTTTCCAATACGTACATATTTGTCTTTACTCTGCAACACTGTATTTCCTTATAACATTGTATTCTTACATATTCTTTCGAGAGAAAACTCTCCTGTGCATTGTCTTTTGAGGCTACATGCTTAGACATACAGGCAACACCAAAGCTTTTCGAGTTACAACGTGTTGTTTAGGAAAAACAAGATAATTTCGCACAATGAGGGATTTCATTAAAACGTGATTTCTGAAAAATTTTGACGAAAGAAAATTCTCCTGTCGGTCCTCTTTTGAGGCTACACGTTTAGACGTACATGCCACACCAAATATTTTCGAATTCCAACGTGTTGTTTAGGAGATACAATCTAATTTTGTACCATGCGTCATTTCTTCTCGTAAAGTATTTACAATAACTACCTATTTATCTTTACTCTTCAACACGGTATTTCCTTATAACGTGGTATTCTTACATATTCTTTCGAGAGAAAACTCTCCTGTGCGTTCTCTTTTGAGACTACACGCTTAGACATACACGCAACACCAAAGCTTTTCGAGTTACAACGTGTTGTTTAGGAAAAACAAGATAATTTCGCACGATGCGGGATTTCCTTAAAACGTGGTTTTCTGTCAAATTTTGACCAAAGAAAATTCTCCTTTGGGTTCTCTTTTGAGGCTACACATTTAGACGTACACGCCACACCAAATCCTTTCGAGTTACAAGGTGTTGTTTACGAGATACTAGCTAATTTTGTACGATGCGTTATTTCTTCTCATAAAGTTTTTCCAATACGTACGTATTTTTCTTTACTCTGCAACACTGTATTTCCTTATAACGTGGTATTCTTACATATTCCTTCGAAAGAATACTCTCCTGTGCGCTCTCTTTTGATGCTACATGCTTAGACATACACGCAACACCAAAGCTTTTCGAGTTACATTGTGCTGTTTAGGAAAAACAAGATAATTTCGCACGATGAGGGATTACCTTAAAACGTGGTTTTCTGAAAAATTTTGACGAAAGAAAATTCTCCTGTGGGTTCTCTTTTGAGGCTACACATTTAGACATACACGCCACACCAAATATTTTCGAATTACAACGTGTTGTTTAAGAGATACAAGCTAATTTTGTACCATGCGTTATTTTTTCTCGTAAAGTATTTACAATAACTACCTATTGATCTTTACTCTGCAACACTGTATTTCCTTATAACATGGTATTCTTACATATTCTTTCGAGAGAAAACTCTCCTGTGCGTTCTCTTTTGAAGCTACATTCTTAGACATACACGCAACACCAAAGCTTTACGAGTTACAAAGTATTGTTTAGGAAAAACAATATAATTTCGCACGATGAGGGATTTCCTTAAAACGTGATTTTCTGACAAATTTTGACCAAAGAAAATTCTCCTGTGGGTTCTCTTTTGAGGCTACACGTTTGATGTACACGCCACACCAAATCCTTTCGAGTTACAAGGTGTTGTTTAGGAGATACAAGCTAATTTTGTAGGATGCGTTATTTCTTCTCGTAAAGTTTTTCCAATACGTACGTATTTTTCTTTACTCTGCAACACTGTATTTCCTTATAACGTGGAATTCTTACATATTCTTTCGAGAGAAAACTCTCCTGTGCGTTCTCTTTTGAGGCTAAACACTTAGACATACACGCAAAACCAAAGCTTTTCGAGTTAAAACGTGTTGTTTAGGAAAAACCAGATAATTTCGCACGATGCGGGATTTCCTTAAAACGTGGTTTTCTGACAAAATTTGACCAAAGAAAATTCTCTTGTGGGTTCTCTTTTGAGGCTACACGTTTGACGTACACGCCACACCAAATCCTTTCGAGTTACAAGGTGTTGTTTAGGAGATACAAGCTAATTTTGTAGGATGCGTTATTTCTTCTCGTAAAGTTTTTCCAATATGCACGTATTTTTCTTTACTCTGCAACACTGTATTTCCTCATAACGTGGTATTCTTACATATTCTTTCGAGAGAAAACTCTCCTGTGCGCTCTCTTTTGAGGCTACATGCTTAGTCATACACGCAACACCAAATCTTTTCGAGTTACAACGTATTGTTTAGGAGATACAAGCTAATTTTCAATGATGCATTATTTCTTCTCGTAACGTTTAAGTGTTTCCAAAAGGTACGTATTTTTCTTTACTTTGCAACACTGTATTTCCTTATGACGTGGTATTCTTACATATTTTTTCGAGAGAAAACTCTCCTGTGCGTTCTCTTTTGAGGCTACACGCTTAGACATACACGCAACACCAAAGATTTTCGAGTTACAACGTGCTGTTTAGGAGATACAAGCTAATTTTGAATGATGCGTTATTTCTTATCCTAAAGTGTTTCCAAAACGTACGTATTTGTCTTTCCTCTACAACACTGTATTTCCTTATAACATGGTATTCGTACATATTCTTTCGAGACAAAACTCTCCTGTGCATTCTCTTTTGAGGCTACACGCTTAGACATACACGCAACACCAATGCATTTCGAGTTAGATCGTGTTGTTTATGAAAAACAAGATAATTTCGCAAGATGCGGGAATTCCTTAAAACGTGGTTTTCTGACAAATTTTGTCGAAAGAAAATTCTCCTGTGGGTTTTCATTTGAGGCTACACGCTTAGACGTACACGCCACACCAAATCTTTTCGAGTTACAACGTGTTGTTTAGGAGATACAAGCTAATTTTGTACGATGCGTTATTTCTTCTCCTAAAGTGTTTCCAATACGTACGTATTTGTCTTTACTCTACAACATTGTATTTCCTTATAACATGGTATTTGTACATATTCTTTCATGAGAAAACTCTCCTGTGCGTTCTCTTTTGAGGCTAGATGCTTAGACATACACGCAACACCAAAGCATTTCGAGTTAGAACATGTTGTTTAGGAAAAACAAGATAATTTCGCAAGATGCGGGAATTCTTTAAAACGTAGTTTTCTGACAAATTTTGACGAAAGAAAATTCTCCTGTGGGTTTTCATTTGAGGCTACACATTTAGACATACACGCCACACCAAATCTTTTCGAGTTACAACGTGTTGTTTAGGAGATACAAGCTAATTTTTTACGATGCTTTATATCTTCTCGTAAAGTTTAAGTGTTTCCAAAAGCTACATATTTATCTTTAATTTGCCACACTGTATTTCCTTATAACGTGGTATTCTTACATACTCGTTCGAGAGAAATCTCTCCTGTGCGTTCTCTTTTGAGGCTACATGCTTAGACATACATGCAACATCAAAAATTTTCGAGTTACAATGTGTTGTTTAGGAAAAACAAGACAGTTTCACACGATGCGAGATTTCCTTAATAAGTGGTTTTCTGACAAATTTTGTCGAAAGAAAATTCTCCTGTGGGTTCTCCTTTGAGGCTACACGTTTAGACGTACACGCCACACCAACTCTTTTCGAGTTACAATGTGTTGTTTAGGAGATACAAACTAAATTTTACGATGCGTTATTTCTTCTCGTAAAGTGTTTCAAATACATACGTATTTGTCTTTACTCTGCAAAATTGTATTTCCTTATAATGTGGTATTCTTACATGTTCTTTCGAGAGAAAACTCTCCTGTGAGTTTTCTTTTGAGGCTACACGCTTAGACATACACGCAACATCAAAGCTTTTCGAGTTACAACGTGTTGTTTAGGAAAAACATGATAATTTCTCACGATGAGTGATTTCCTTAAAACATGGTTTTCTGACAAATTTTAACGAAAAACAATTCTCCTGTGGGTTCTCTTTTGAGGCTACAGTTTAGACGTACACGCCACACCAAATCTTTTCGAGTTACAACATGTTGTTTAGGAGATACAAGCTAATTTTGTACGATGCATTATTTCTTCTCGTAAAGTGTTTCCAATACGTACTAATTTGTCTTTACTCTGCATCACTGTATTTCCTTATAACGTGGTATTCTTACATATTCTTTCGAGAGAAAAGTCTCCTGTGCGTTCTATTTTGAGGCTACATGATTAGACATACACGCAACACCAAAGTTTTCGAGTTACAACGTGTTGTTTAGGAAAAACAAGATAATTTCTCACGATGCGGGATTTCCTTAAAACGAGGTTTTCTGACAAATTTTGACCAAAGAAAATTCTCCTGTGTGTTCTCTTTTGAGGCTACACGTTTAGACGTACATGCCACACCAAATCTTTTCGAGTAACAACATGTTGTTTAGGAGATACGAGCTAATTTTTTGCGATGCATTCTTTCTTCCTGTGCCTTCTCTTTTGAGGCTACATGCTCATAAATGCGCGCAACACCAAAGCTTTTCGAGTTACAACATGTTGTTTAAGAGATACAAGCTAATTTTGTACTATGCTTTACTTCTCGTAAAGTTTAAGTGTTTCCAAAAGGTACGTATTTGTCTTTACTTTGCAGCACTGTATTTTCTTATAACGTGTTATTCTTATATATTCTTTCGAGAGAAAACTCTCCTGTGCGTTCTCTTTTCTGACAAATTTTAACGAAAGAAAATTCTCCTGTGGCTTCTCTTTTGAGGCTACACGTTTAGACGTACATGCCAAACCAAATCTTTTCGAATTACAAAGTGTTGTTTAGGAGACACAAGCTAATTTTGTACGATGCGTTATTTCTTCTTGTAAAGTGTTTCCAATAGGTACATATTTGTCTTTACTCTGCAAAACTGTATTTCCTTATAATGTGCGGGATTTCCTTAAAACATGGTTTTCTGACAAATTTTGACCTAAGACAATTCTCCTGTGGGTTCTCTTTTGAGGCTACACGTTTAGACGTACATGCCACACCAAATCTTTTCGGTTACAACGTGTTGTTTAGGAGATACAAGCTAATTTTTTATGATGCGTTATTTCTTCTCGTACAGTGTTTCCAATACGTACATGTTTGTCTTTACTCTGAAACAGTGTAATTCCTTATAACGTGGTTTTCTTACATATTCTTTCGAGAGAAAACTCTCCTGTGCATTCTCTTTTGAGGCTACACACTTAGACATACATGCAACACCAAAGCTTTTCGAGTTACAACGTGTTGTTTAGGAAAAACAAGATAATTTCGCACAATGCGGGATTTCTTTAAAACGTGGTTTTCTGAAAAATGTTGACAAAAGAAAATTTCCCTGTGAGTTCCCGTTTGAGGCTAGACGTTTAGACGTACACGCCACACCAAATCTTTTCGAGTTACAAAATGTTGTTTAGGAGATACAAGCTAATTTTTGCGATGCGTTATTTCTTCTCATAAAGTGTTTCCAATATGTATGTATTTGTCTTTACTCTGCAACACTGTATTTCCTTATAACGTGGTATTCTTATATATTCTTTCCAGAGAAAACTCTCCTGTGCCTTCTCTTTTGAGGCTACACGCTTTGAAATGCACGCAACACCAAAGCTTATCAAGTTACAAAGTGCTGTTTAAGAGAAACAAGCTAATTTTGTACGATGCGTTATTTCTTCTCGTAAAGTTTAAGTGTTTCCAATATGTACATATTTGTCTTTATTCTACAACACTGTAATTCCTTATAACATGGTATTCTTACTTATTCATTCGAGAGAAAACTCTCCTCTGCGTTCTCTTTTGAGGCTACACGCTTAGACATACACGCAACACCAAAGCTTTTCGAGTTACGACGTGTTGTTTAGGAAAAACAAGAATATTTCGCACTATGCAGGATTTCCTTAAAACGTGGTTTTCTGACAAATTTTGACGAAACAAAATTCTCCTGTGGGTTCTCTTTTGAGGCTACACGTTAAGATGTACACGCCACACCAAATGTCTTCAAGTTACAGCGTGTTGTTTAGGAGATTCAAGCTAATTTTGTACGATGCATTATTTCTTCTCCTAAAGTGTTTCCAGTACGTACATATTTGTCTTTACTCTGCAACACTTTATATCCTTATAACATGGTATTCTTACATATTATTTTGAGAGAAAACTCTCCTGTGCCTTCTCTTTGGAGGCTACACACTTAGACATACACGCAACACGAAAGCTTTTCGAGTTACAACGTGTTGTTTAGGAAAAAAAAGTTAATTTTGCACGATGCGGGATTTCCTTAAAACGTGATTTTCTGAAAAATTTTGATGAAAGAAAATTCTCCTATGGGTTCTCCTTTGTGGCTACACGTTTAGACGTACACGCCACACCAATTCATTTCGAGTTACAACGTGTTGTTTAGGAGATACAAGCTAATTTTGTAAGCCGCATCGTGAAAAATTATCTTGTTTTTCCTGAACAACACGTTGTAACTCGAAAAGCTTTGGTATTGCGTGTATGTGTGAGCATGTAGCCTCTAAAGACAATGCACAGGAGAGTTTTCTCTCGAAAGAACATGTAAGAATACAACATTATAAGGAAATACAGTGTTGCAGAGTAAAGACAAATACGTACGTATTGGAAACACTTTACGAGAAGAAATAACGCATCGTACAAAATTAGCTGTATCTCCAAAACAACACGTGGTAACTCGAAAGGATTTGGTGTGGCGTGTACCTCTAAAAGTGTAGCCTCAAAAGAGAACCCACAGGAGAATTTTCTTTCGTCAAAATTTGTCAGAAAACCACGTTTTAAGGAAATCCCGCATCGTGCGAAATTATCTTGTTTTTCATAAACAACACGTTGTAACTCGAAAAGCTTTGGCGTTGCCTATATGTCTACGCATGTAGCCTCAAAAGAGAACGCACAGGAGAGTTTTCCCTCAAAAGAATATGTAAGAATACCACGTTATATGGAAATACAGTGTTGCAGAGTAAAGACAATTAAGTACGTATTGGAAACACTTTACAAGAAGAAATAACGCATCGTACAAAATTTGCTTGTATCTCCTAAACAACAAGTTGTACCTCGAAAAGATTTGGTGTGGCTCGTAGGTCTAAACTTGTAGCCTCAAAAGACAACCCACAGGAGAACTTTCTTTCGTCAAAATTTGTCAGAAAACCACGTTTTAAGGAAATCCCGCATAGTGCAAAATTATCTTGTTTTTCCTGAACAACACGTTGTAACTCGAAAAGCTTTGGTGTTGCGTGTATGTGTGAGCATGTAGCCTCTAAAGAGAATTCACAGGAGAGTTTTCTTTTGAAAGAACATGTAAGAATTCAACATTATAAGAAAATACAGTGTTGCAGTGTAAAGACAAATACGTACGTTTGGAAACACTTTACGAGAAGAAATAACGCATCGTACAAAATTAGCTTGTATCTCCTAAACAACACGTGGTAACTCGAAAGGATTTGGTGTGGCGTGTACCTCTAAACGTGTAGCCTCAAAAGAGAACCCACAGGAGAATTTTCTTTCGTCAAAATTTGTCAGAACACCACGTTTTAAGGAAATCCCGCATCGTGGGAAATTATCTTGTTTTTCATAAACAACACGTTGTAACTCGAAAAGCTTTGGTGTTGTCTGTATGTCTAAGTTTGTAGCCTCAAAGGGGAACGCACAGGATAGTTTTCTATCGAAAGAATATGTAAGAATACCACGTTATAACGAAATAAAATGTTGCAGAGTAAAGACAAATACGTATGTATTGGAACCACTTTATGAGAATAATTAACACATCGTAAAAAATTAGCTTGTATCTCCTAAACAACACGTTGTAACTCGACAAGATTTGGTGTGGCCTGTACGTCTAATTGTGTAGCCTCAAAAGAGAACCCACAGGAGAATTTTCTTTCGTCAAAATTTTTCAGAAAACCTCGTTTTAAGGAAATCCCGCATCATGCGAAATCATCTTCTTTTTAATAAACAACATGTTGTAACTCGAAAAGCTTTGGTGGTGCGTTATGTGTAAGCGTGTAGCCTCAAAAGAAAAGGCACAGGAGAGTTTTCTCTCGGAAGAATATGTAAGAATACTACGTTATAGGGAAATACAATTTTGCAGAGTAAAGACAAATAAGTACTTATTGGAAACACTTTATGAGAAGAAATAACGCATCGTACAAAATTGGCTTGTATCTCCTAAACAACACGTTGCAATTCGAAAAGATTTGGTGTGACGTGTACGTCTAAACATGTAGCCTAAAAAGAGAACCCACAGGAGAACTTTCTTTCGTCAAAATTTTTCAGAAAACCACGTTTTATGGAAATCTCGCATCGTGCAAAATTATCTTGTTTTTCCTAAACAACACTTTGTAACTCGAAAAGCTTTGGCGTTGCGTGTATGTCTAAGCCTGTAGCCTCAAAAGAGAACGCACAGGAGAGTTTTCCCTCGAAACAATATGTAAGAATACCACGTTATAAAGAAATACAGTGTTGCAGATCAAAGACAGATAAGTACTTATTGGAAACACTTTACAAGAAGAAATAACACATCGTAAAAAATTAGCTTGTATCTCTTAAACAACACGTTGTAACTCGAAAAGATTTGGTGTGACGTGTACGTCTAAACGTGTAGCCTCAAAAGAGAACCCACAGGAGAATTTTCTTTCGTTAAAATTTTTCAGAAAACCACGTTTTAAGGAAATCCTGCATCGTGCGAAATCATCTTCTTTTTCCTAAAAAACATGTTGCAACTCGAAAAGCTTTAGTGTTGCGTGTATGTCTAAGCGTGGAGCCTCAAAAGAGAAGGCACAGGAGCATTTTCTCTCAAAAGAATATGTAAGAATACCACGTTATAAGGTAATACAATTTTGCAGAGTAAAGACAAATAAGTACATATTGGAAACACTTTACGAGAAGAAATAACGCATCATACAAAATTAACTTGTATCTCCTAAACAACACGTTGTATCTCGAAAAGATTTGGTGTGACGTGTATGTCTAAACGTGTAGCCTCAAAAGAGAACCCACAGGAGAATTTTCTTTCATCAAAATTTGTCAGAAACCACGTTTTAAGGAAATCTCGCATCGTGGGAAATTATCTTGTTTTTCCTAAACAACACGTTGTAAGTCGAAAAGCTTTGGCGTTGCGTGTATGTCTAAGCATGTAGCCTCAAAAGAGAACGCACAGGAGAGTTTTCCCTTGAAAGAATATGTAAGAATACCACGTTATAAGGAAATACAGTGTTGCAGATTAAAGACAAATAAGAACGTATTAGAAAAACTTTCCAAGAAGAAATAACGCATCGTACAAAATTTGCTTGTATCTCCTAAACAAGAAGTTGTAACTCGAAAAGATTTGGTGTGGCATGTATGTCTAAACGTGTAGCCTCAAAAGACGACCCACCGGAGAACGTTCTTTCGTCAAAATTTGTCAGAAACCACGTTTTAAGGAAATACCGCATCGTGAAAAATTATCTTGTTTTTCCTAAACAACACGTTGTAACTCGAAAAGCTTTGGTATTGCGTGTATGTGTGAGCATGTAGCCTCTAAAGACAATGCACAGGAGAGTTTTCTCTCGAAAGAACATGTAAGAATACAACATTATAAGGAAATACAGTGTTGCAGAGTAAAGACAAATACGTACGTATTGGAAACACTTTACGAGAAGAAATAAGGCATCATACAAAATTAGCTGTATCTCCTAAACAACACGTGGTAACTCGAAAGGATTTTGTGTGGCGTGTACCTCTAAACGTGTAGCCTCAAAAGAGAACCCACAGGAGAATTTTCTTTCGTCAAAATTTGTCAGAAAACAACGTTTTAAGGAAATCCCGCATCGTGCCAAATTATCTTGTTTTTCATAAACAACATGTTGTAACTCGAAAAGCTTTGGCGTTGCCTATATGTCTAAGCATGTAGCCTCAAAAGAGAACGCACAGGAGAGTTTTCCCTCAAAAGAATATGTAAGAATACCACGTTATATGGAAATACAGTGTTGCAGAGTAAAGACAATTAAGTACGTATCTGAAACACTTTACAAGAAGAAATAACGCATCGTACAAAATTTGCTTGTATTTCCTAAACAACAAGTTGTAACTCGAAAAGATTTGGTGTGGCATGTACGTCTAAACCTGTAGCCTCAAAAGACAACCCACAGGAGAACTTTCTTTCGTCAAAATTTGTCAGAAAACCACGTTTTAAGGAAATCCCGCGTAGTGCAAAATTATCTTGTTTTTCCTGAACAACACGTTGTAACTCGAAAAGCTTTGGTGTTGCGTGTATGAGTGAGCATGTAGCCTCTAAAGAGAATGCACAGGAGAGTTTTCTCTCGAAAGAACATGTAAGAATTCAACATTATAAGGAAATACAGTGTTGCAGTGTAAAGACAAATACGTACGTTTGGAAACACTTTACGAGAAGAAATAACGCATCGTACAAAATTAGCTTGTATCTCCTAAACAACACGTGGTAACTCGAAAGGATTTGGTGTGGCATGTACCTCTAAACGTGTAGCCTCAAAAGAGAACCCACAGGAGAATTTTCTTTCGTCAAAATGTGTCAGAACACCACGTTTATGGAAATCCCGCATCGTGCGAAATTATCTAGTTTTTCATAAACAACACGTTGTAACTCGAAAAGCTTTGGTGTTGCCTGTATGTCTAAGTGTGTAGCCTCAAAGGGGAACACACAGGATAGTTTTCTATCGAAAGAATATGTAAGAATACCACGTTATAAGGAAATGCAATGTTGCAGAGTAAAGACAAATGCGTATGTATTAGAAACATTTTACGAGAATAATTAACACATCGTAAAAAAATTAGCTTGTATCTCCTAAACAACACGTTGTAACTCGACATGATTTGGTGTGTCCTGTATGTCTAAATGTGTAGCCTCAAAAGAGAACCCACAGGAGAATTTTCTTTCGTCAAAATTTTTCAGAAAACCTCGTTTTAAGGAAATCCCGCATTATGCGAAATCATCTTCTTTTTCCTAAACAACATGTTGTAACTCGAAAATCTTTGCTGTTGCTTGTATGTGTAAGCGTGGAGCCTCAAAAGAGAAGGCACAGGAGAGTTTTCTCTCGAAAGAATATGTAAGAATACCACGTTATAAGGAAATACAATTTTGCAGAGTAACGACAAATAAGTACTTATTGGAAACACTTTATGAGAAGAAATAACTCATCGTACAAGTTTAGCTTGTATCTCCTAAACAACACGTTGTAACTCGAAAAGATTTGGTGTGACGTACGTCTAAACATGTAGCCACAAAAGAGAACCCACAGGAGAACTTTCTGTGGTCAAAATTTTTCAGAAAACCACGTTTTATGGAAATCTCGCATCGTGCGAAATTATCTTGTTTTTCCTAAACAACACTTTGTAACTCGAAAAGATTTGGCGTTGCGTGTATGTCTAAGAATGTAGCCTCAAAAGAGAACGCACAGGAGAGTTTTCCCTCGAAAGAATATGTAAGAATACCACGTTATAAGGAAATACAGTGTTGCAGAGTAAAGACAGATAAGTACTTATTGGAAACACTTTACAAGAAGAAATAACGCATCGTACAAAATTTGCTGTTATCTCCTAAACAACAAGTTGTAACTCGAAATATTTGGTGTGGCTCGTACGCCTAAATGTGTAGCCTCAAAAGAGAAGACACAGGAGAATTTTCTTTCGTCAAAATTTGTCTGAACACCAAGTTTTAAGGAAATCCCGCATCGTGCGAAATTATCTTGTTTTTCATAAACAACACGTTGTAACTCGAAAAGCTTTGGTGTTGCCTGTATGTCTCAGTGTGTAGCCTCAAAAGGGAACACACAGGATAGTTTTCTCTCGAAAGAATATGCAAGAATACCACGTTATAAGGAAATACAGTGTTGCAGAGTAAAGACAAATACGTACGTATTGGAAACACTTTACGAGAAGAAATAACGCATCGTACAAAATTAGCATGTATCTCCTAAACAACACGTGTTAACTCGAAAGGATTAGGTGTGGAGTGCACGTCTAAACGTGAAGCATCAAAAGAGAACCCACAGAGTAATTTTCTTTCGTCAAAATTTGTCAGAAAATCATGTTTTAAGGAAATCAGGCATCGTGCGAAATTATCTTGTTTTTTATAAACAACTCGTTGTAACTCGAAAAGCTATGGTGTTGCCTCTATGTCTAAGTGTTTAGCCTCAAAAGGGAACGCACAGGATAGTTTTCTCTCGAAAGAATATGTAAGAATATCACGTTATAAGGAAATACAATGTTGCAGAGTAAAGACAAATACGTACATATTGGAAACACGTTACGAGAAGAATTAACGCATTATAAAATATTAGCTTGTCTCTCCTAAACAACATGTTGTAACTCGAAAAGATTTGGTGGCATGTACGTTTAAATATGTAGCCTCAAAAGAGAACCCACAGGAGAATTTTCTTTCGTAAAAAATTTTCAGAAAACCAGGTTTTAAGGAAATCCCGCATCGTGCGAAATCATCTTCTTTTTCCTAAACAACATGTTTTAACTCGAAAAGCTTTGGTGTTGCGTGTTTGTCTAATCGTGTAGCCTCAAAAGAGAATGCACAGGTGAGTTTTCCCTCGAAAGAATATGTAAGAATACCATGTTTTAAGGAAATACAGTGTTGCAGAGTAATGACAAATATGTACGTTTTGGAAACACTTTACGAGAAGAAATGACACATCGTACAATATTTGTTTGTATCTCCTAAACAACACGTTGTAACTCAAAAATAGTTGGTGTGGCTCGTACGTCTACACGTGTAGCCTCAAAAGAGAACCCACAGGAGAACTTTCTTTCGTCAAAATTTGTCAGAAAACCACGTTTTAAGGAAATCCCGCATCGTACAAAATTATTTTGTTTTTCCTAAACAACACGTTGTAATTCGAAAAGCTTTAGTGTTGCGTGTATGTCTGAGCATATAGCCTCTAAAGAGAATGCACAGGAGAGTTTTCTCTCGAAAGAACATGTAAGAATACAACGTTATAAGGAAATACAGTGTTGCAGAGTAAAGACAAATATGTACGTATTGGAAACACTTTACGAAAAGAAATAACGCATCATACAAAATTAGCTTGTATCTCCTAAACAACACGTGGTAACTCGAAATGATTTGGTGTGGCATGCACGTCTAAACGTGTAGCCTCAAAAGAGAAGCCACAGGAGAATTTTCCTTCGTCAAAATTTGTCAGAAAACCACGTTTTAAGGAAATCCTGCATCGTGCGAAATTATCTTGTTTTCCATAAACAACACGTTGTAACTCGAAAAGCTTTGGTGTTGCCTGTATGTCTAAGTGTGTAGCCTCAAAATGGAACGCACAGGATCGTTTTCTCTCGGAGGAATATGTAAGAATACCACGTTATAAGGAAATATAATGTTGCAAAGACAAATAGGTACTTATTTGAAACACTTTATGAGAATAATTAACACATCGTAAAAAATTAGCTTGTATGTCCTAAACAACACATTGTAATTCGAAAAGATTTGGTGTGGCTCGTACCTCTACACATGTAGCCTCAAAAGAGAACCCACAGGAGAACTTTCTTTCTTCAAAATTTTTCAGAAAACCACCTTCTAAGGAAATCTCGAATCGTGCTAAATTATCTCGTTTTTACTAAACAACACATTGTAACTCGAAAAGCTTTGGCATTGCGTGTTTGTCTAAGCGTGTCGCCTCAAAGAGAACGCACATGAGAGTTTTCCCTAGAAATAATATGTAAGAATACCACGTTATAAAGAAATACAGTGTTGCAGATTAAAGACAAATAAGTACGTATTGAAAACACTTTACGAGAAGAAATAATGCATCGTACAAAATTAGCTTGTATCTCCTAAACAACACGTGGTAACTTGAAAGGATTTGGTGTGGCGTGTACGTCTAAACGTGTAGCCTCAAAAGAGAACCCACAGGAGAATTTTCTTTCTTCAATATTTTTCAGAAAACCACTTTTTAAGGAAATCCCGCATTGTGCGAAATCATCTTCTTTTTCCTAAATAACATGTTGTAACTCAAAAAGCTTTGGTGTTGCGTGTATGTGTAAGCGTGGAGCCTCAAAAGAGAAGGCACTGGAGAGTTTTCTCTCGAAAGAATATGTAAGAATACCACGTTATAAGGAAATACAATTTTGCAGAGTAAAGACAAATAAGTACATATTGGAAACACTTTATGAGAAGAAATAACGCATCTTACAATATTAGCTTGTATCTCCAAAACAACACGTTGTAACTAGAAAATATTTGGTGTGACGTGTACGTCTAAAAGTGTAGCCTCAAACGAGAACCCACAGGAGAATTTTCTTTCATCAAAATTTTTCAGAAAACCACGTTTTATGGAAATCTCGCATCGTGCGAAATTATCTTGCTTTCCTAAACAACACGTTGTAACTCGAAAAGCTTTGGTGTTGCATATTTGTCTAAGTGTGTAGCCTCAAAAGAGAACGCACAGGCGAGTTTTCTCTCGAAAGAATATGTAAGAATACCATGTTATAAGGAAATACAGTGTTGCAGAGTAAAGACAAATACTACTGGAAACACTTTAAGAGAAGAAATAAAGCATCATAAAAAATTAGCTTGTATCTCCTAAACAACACGTTGTAACTCGAGTAGATTTGGTGTGGCTCGTACCTCTACACGTGTAGCCTCAAAAGATAACCCACAGGAGAACTTTCTTTGGTCAAAATTTTTCAGAAAACCACGTTTTATGGAAATCTCGCATAGTGCGGAATTATCTTGTTTTTCCTAAACAACACATTTTAACTCGAAATGCTTTGGCGTTTCGTGTATGTTTAAGCGTGTAGCCTCAAAAGAGAACGCACAGGAGAGTTTTCTCTCCAAAGAATATGTAAGAATACCACTTTATAAGGGAATACAGTGTTGCAGAGTAAAGACAACTACGTAAGTATTGGAAACACTTTAAGAGAAGAAATAACTCATCGTAAAAAATTAGCTTGTATCTCCTAAACAACACGTGGTAACTCGAAAAGATTTGGTGTGGCTCGTACTTCTACACGTGTAGCCTCAAAAGAGAACAGACAGGAGACATTTCTTTCGTCAAAATTTTTCAGAAAACCACGTTTTATGGAAATCCTGCATCGTGCGAAATTATCTTGTTTTCCTAAACAACACGTTGTAACTCGAAAAGCTTTGGCGTTGCGTATTTGTCTAAGCGTGTAGCCTCAAAAGAGAACGCACAGGCGAGTTTTAACTCGAAAGAATAAGTAAGAATACCATGTTATAAGGAAATACATTGTTGCAGAGTAAAGACAAATACTACTGGAAACACTTTAAGAGAAGAAATAACGCATCGTGCAAAATTAGCTTGTATCTCCTAAACAACACGTTGTAACTCGAATAGATTTGGTGTGTCTCGTACCTCTACATGTGTAGCCTCAAAAGAGAACCCACAGGAGAACTTTCTTTGGTCAAAATTTTTCAGAAAACCACGTTTTATGGAAATCTCGCATCGTGCATAATTATCTTGTTTTTCCTAAACAACACATTGTAACTCGAAAAGCTTTGGCGTTGCTTGTATGTCTAAGCGTGTAGCCTCTAAAGAGAACGCACAGGAGAGTTTTCTCTCGAAAGAATATGTAAGAATACAAAGTTATAAGGAAATACAGTGATGCAGAGTAAAGACAAATACGTACATGTTGGAAACACTTAATGAGAAGAAATAACGTATCTTAAAATATTAGCTTGTATCTCCTAAACCACACGTGGTAACTCGAAAGGATTTGGTGTGGCGTGTACGTCTAAACGTGTAGCCTCAAAAGAGAACCCACTGAAGAATTTTCTTTCGTCAAAATTTTTCAGAAAACTACGTTTTAAGGAAATCCCGCATCGTGCGAAATTATCTGGTTTTTCATAAACAACACGTTGTAACTCAGAAAGCTGTGGTGTTGCCTGTATGTCTAAGTGTGTAGACTAAAAAGGGAACACACAGGATAGTTTTCTCTCGAACGAATATGTAAGAATACCACGTTATAAGGAAATACAGTGTTGCAGAGTAAAGACAAATAAGAACGTATTGGAAACACTTTAAGAGAAGAAGTAACTCATCTTACAAAATTACCTTGTATCTCCGTAACAACACGTTGTAACTCGAAAAGATTTGGTGTGCCGTGTACGTCTAAACGTGTAGCCTCAAAAGAGAACCCACAGGAGAATTTTCTTTCGTCAAAATTTGTCAGAAAACCACGTTTTAAGGAAATCCCGCATCGTGCGAAATCATCTTCTTTTTCCTAAACAACATGTTGTAACTCGAAAAGCTTTGGTGTTGCGTGTATGTGTAAGCGTGGAGCTTCAAAAGAGAAGGCACAGGAGAGTTTTCTCTTGAAAGATTATGTAAGAATACCACGTTATAAGGAAATACAATTTTGCAGAGTAAAGACCAATAAGTACATATTGGAAACACTTTACAAGAAGAAATAACGCATCGTACAAAATTAGCTTGTGTCTACTAAACAACACGTTGTAACTCGAAAAGATTTGGTGTGACGTGTACGTCTAAGCGTGTAGCATCAAAAGGGAACCCACAAGAGAATTTTCTTTCATCAAAATTTGTCAGAAACCACGTTTTAAGGAAATCTCGCATCATGCGAAATTATGTTGTTTTTCCTAAACAACACATTGTAACTCGAAAAGCTTTGGTGTTGCGTGTATGTCTAAGCATGTAGCCTCAAAACAGAATGTAAAGGAGAGTTTTTTCTCGAAAGAATATGTAAGAATACCACGTTATAAGGAAATACAGTGTTGCAGAGTAAAGACAAATACGTACATATTGGAAACACATTACGAGAAGAAATAACGCATCTTACAAAATTAGCTTGTATCTCCTTAACAACACGTTGTAACTGGAAAAGATTTGGTGTGGCTTGTACGTCTAAACGTGTAGCCTCAAAAGAGAACCCACAGGAGAATATTCTTTCGTTAAAATTTTTCAGAAAGCCACATTTTAAGGAAATCCCGCATCGTGCGAAATCACCTTCTTTTTCCTAAAAAACATGTTGTAACTCGAAAAGCTTTAGTGTTGCGTGTATGTCTAAGCATGGAGCCTCAAAAGAGAAGGCACAGGAGAGTTTTCTCTCGAAAGAATATGTAAGAATAACACGTTATAAGGAAATACAATTTTTCAGAATAAAGACAAAGAAGCACATATTGGAAACACTTTACAAGAAGAAATAACGCATCATACAAAATTAGCTTGTATCTCCTAAACAACACGTTGTAACTCAATAGGATTTGGTGTGACTTGTACGTCTAAATGTATATCCTCAAAAGAGAACCCACAGGTGAATTTTCTTTCATCAAAATTTGTCAGAAACCACGTTTTAAGGAAATCTCGCATCATGCGAAATTATCTTGTTTTTCCTAAACATCACGTTGTAACTTGAAAAGCTTTGGTGTTGCATGTATGTCTAACCATGTAGCCTCAAAAGAGAATGTAAAGGAGAGTTTTTTCTCGAAAGAATATGTAAGAATACCACGTTATAAGGAAATACAGTGTTGCAGAGTAAAGACAAATACGTACATATTGGAAACACATTACGAGAAGAAATAACGCATCGTACAAAATTAGCTTGTATCTCCTAAACAACACGTTGTAACTGGAAAAGATTTGGTATGGCTTGTACATCTAAACATGTAGCCTCAAAAGAGAACCCACAGGAGAATTTTCTTTCGTTAAAATTTTTCAGAAAGCCACGTTTTAAGGAAATCCCGCATCGTGCGAAATCACCTTCTTTTTCCTAAAAAACATGTTGTAACTCGAAAAGCTTTAGTGTTGCGTGTATGTCTAAGTGTGGAGCCTCAAAAGAGAAGGCACAGGAGAGTTTTCTCTCGAAAGAATATGTAAGAATACCACGTTATAAGGAAATACAATTTTTCAGAATAAAGACAAATATGTACATATTGGAAACTCTTTACAAGAAGAAATAACGCATCATACAAAATTAGCTTGTATCTCCTAAACAACACGTTGTAACTCAAAAGGATTTGGTGTGACGTGTACGTCTAAATGTAGAGCCTCAAAAGAGAACCCACAGGTGAATTTTCTTTCATCAAAATTTGTCAGAAACCACGTTTTAAGGAAATCTCGCATCGTGCCAAATTATATTGTTTTTCCTAAATAACACGTTCTTACTCGAAAAGGTTTGGTGTTGCGTCAATGTCTAAGTGTGTAACCTCAAAAGAGAACGCACAGGATAGTTTTCTCTCGAAAGAATATGTAAGAATACCACTTTATAAGGAAATACAATGTTGCAGAGTAAAGACAAATGCGTATGTATTGGAAACACATTACGAGAAGAATTAACGCATCGTAAAAAATTAGGATTTATCTCCTAAACAACACGTTGTAACTCGAAAAGATTTGGTGTGGCATGCACGTCTAAACGTGTAGCCTCAAAAGAGAACCTACAGGAGAATTTTCTTTCTTCAAAATTTTTCAGAAAACCACGTTTTAAGGAAATCCCGCATCGTGGGAAATCATCTTCATTTTCTAAACAACATGTTGTAACTCAAAAAGCTTTGGTGTTGCGTGTATGTGTAAGCGTGGAGCCTCAAAAGAGAAGGCACAGGAGAGTTTTCTCTCGAAAGAATATGTAAGAATACCACGTTATAAGGAAATATAATTTTGCAGAGTAAAGACAAATAAGTACATATTGGAAACACTTTACCAGAAGAAATAATGCATCGTACAAAATTAGCTTGTATCTCCTAAACTTTACGAGGTAACTCGAAAGGATTTGGTGTGGCGTGTACGTCTAAACGTGTAGCCTCAAAGGAGAACACACAGGACAATTTATTTTTTTCAAAATTTTTCAGAACACCACGTTTTAAGGAAATCCCGCATCGTGCGAAATCATCTTCTTTTTCCTAAACAACATGTTGTAACTCGAAAAGCATTGGTGTTCCCTGTATGTGTAAGTGTGTAGCCTGAAAAGAGAAGGCACAGGAGAGTTTTCTCTCAAAAGAATATGTAAGAATACCATGTTATAAGGAAATACAATTTTGCAGAGTAAAGACAAATAAGTACATATTGGAAACACTTTACGAGAAGAAATAACGCATCGTTCAAAATTACCTTGTATCTCCTAAACAACACGTTGTAACTCGAAAAGATTTGGTGTGACGTATACGTCTAAAAGTGTAGCCTCAAACGAGAACCCACAGGAGAATTTTCTTTCATCAAAATTTGTCAGAAACCACGTTTTAAGGAAATCTCGCATCGTGCGAAATTATCTTGTTTTTCCTAAACAACACGTTGTAACTCGAAAGCTTTGGTGTTGCGTCTATGTCTAAGCGTGTAGCCTCAAAAGAGAAGGTACAGGAGACTTTTTTCTCGAAAGAATATGTAAGAATACCACGTTATAAGGAAATACAGGGTTGCAGAGTAAAGACAAATACTATTGGAAACACTTTAAGAGAAGAAGTAACGCATCGTAAAAAATTAGCTTGTATCTCCTAAAAAACACGTTGTAACTCGAAAAGATTTGGTGTGGCTTGTACCTCTACACGTGTAGCCTCAAAAGAGAACCCACAGGATAACTTTCTTCCCTCAAAATTTTTCAGAAAACCATGTTTTATGGAAATCTCGCATCGTGCGAAATTATCTTGTTTTTCCTAAACAACACATTGTAACTCGAAATGCTTTGGCGTTGCGTGTATGTCTAAGCGTGTAGCCTCTAAAGAGAACGCACAGGAGAGTTTTCCCTCGAAAGAATATGTAAGAATACAACTTTATAAGGAAATACAGTGTTGCAGAGTAAAGACAAATACATACGTATTGGAAACACTTTATGAGAAGAAATAATGCATCGTACAAAATTAGCTTGTATCTCCTAAACAACACGTGGTAACTCGAAAGGATTTGGTGTGGCGTGTACGTCTAAATGTGTAGCCTCAAAAGAAAACACACTGAAGAATTTTCTTTCGTCAAAATGTTTCAGAAAACCACGTTTTAAGGAAATCCTGCATCGTGCGAAATTATATTGTTTTTCATAAACAACACGTTGTAATTCGAAAAGCTTTGGTGTTGCCTGTATGTCTAAGTGTGTAGCCTAAAACGGGAAAGCACGGGATAGTTTTCTCTCAAAAGAATATGTAAGAATACCACGTTATAAGGAAATACAGTGTTGCAGAGTAAAGACAAATATGTACGTATTGGACACACTTTACAAGAAGAAGTAACGCATCCTAAAAAAATTAGCTTGTATCTCCGAAACAACACGTTGTAATTCGAAAAGACTTGGTGTGACGTGTACGTCTAAACGTGTAGCCTCAAAAGAGAACCCACAGGAGAATTTTATTTCTTCAAAATTTTTCAGAAAACCACGTTATAAGGAAATCCCGCATCATGCGAAATTATCTTCTTTTTCCTAAACAACATGTTGTAACTCGAAAAGCTTTGGTGTTGCGTGTATGTCTAAGTGTGTAGCCTCAGAAGAGAAGGCACAGGAGAGTTTTCTCTTGAAAGATTATGTAAGAATACCACGTTAAGGAAATACAATTTTTCAGAGTAAAGACAAATAAGTACATATTGGAAACACTTTACGAGAAGAAATAACGCATCGTGAAATATTAGCTTGTATCTCCTAAACAACACGTTGTAACTCGAAAAGATTTGGTGTGACGTGTACGTCTAAACGTGTAACCTCAACAGAGAACCCACAGGAGAATTTTCTTTCATCAAAATTTGTCAGAAACCACATTTTAAGGAAATCTCGTATCGTGCGATATTATCTTGTTTTTCCTAAACAACACGTTGTAACTCGAAAAGCTTTGGTGTTGCCTGTATGTCTAAGCGTGTAACCTCAAAAGAGAACGCACAGGAAGTTTTCTCTCCAAAGAATATGTAAGAATACCACGTTATAAGGAAATACAATGTTGCAGAATAAAGACAAATACATCCTTATTGGAAACACTTTACGAGAAGAATTAAGGCATTTTAAAAAATTAGCTTGTACCTCCTAAACAACACGTTGTAACTCGAAAAGATTTGGTATGGCATGTACGTCTCAACGTGTAGCCTAAAAAAGAAAACCCACAGGAGAATTTTCTTTCTCTAAAATTTTTCAGAAAACCACGTTTTAAGGAAATCCCGCATCGTGCAAAATCATCTTCTTTTTCCTAAACAACATGATGAAAATCGAAAAGCTTTGGTGTTGTGTGTATGTGTAAGCTTGGAGCCTCAAAAGAGAAGGCACAGGAGAGTTTTCTCTCGAAAGAATATGTAAGAATACCACGTTGTGAGGAAATACAGTGTTGCAGAGTAAAGACAAATAAGTACATATTGGAAACACTTTACAAAAAGAAATAATGCATCCTACAAAATTAGCTTGTATCTCCTAAACAACACGTTGTAACTCGAAAAGATTCGGTGTGACGTGTACGTCTAAAAGTGTAGCCTCAAATGAGAACCCACAGGAGAATTTTCTTTCTTCAAAATTTGTCAGAAACCACGTTTTAAGGAAATCTCGCATCGTGAAAAATTATCTTGTTTTTCCTAAACAACACATTGCAACACGAAAAGCTTTGGTGTTGCGTGTATGTCTAAGCGTGTAGCCTCAAAAGAGAATGCACAGGAGAGTTTTCTCTCGAAAGAATATGTAAGAATACCACATTATAAGGAAATACAGTGTTGCAGAGTAAAGACAACTACGTACGTATTGGAAACACTTTAAGAGAAGAAATAAAGCATAATACAAAATTAGCTTGTATCTCCTAAACAACAGGTTATAATTCGAAAAGATTTGGTGTGGCTCGTACCTCTACACGTGTTGCTTCAAAAGAGAACCCACAGGAGAACTTTCTTTCGTCAAAATTTGTCAGAAAACCACGTTTTATGGAAATCTCGCATCCTGCGAAATTATCTTGTTTTTCCTAAACAACACGTTGTAACTCGAAAAGCTTTGGCGTTGCTTGTTTGTCTAAGCGTGTAGCCTCAAAAGAGAATGCACAGGAGAGTTTTCCCTAGAAAGAATATGTAAGAATACCACGTTATAAGAAAATACAGTATTGCAGAGTAAAGACAAATAAGTACATATTGGAAACACTTTAGGGAAGAAATAACGCATCGTACAATATTTGCTTGTATCTCCTAAACAACACGTTGTAACTCGAAAATATTAGGTGTGGCTCGTACGTCAACACGTGTAGCCTCAAAACAGAAACCACAGGAGAATTTTCTTTCGTCAAAATTTGTCAAAAAAACCCGTTTTAAGGAAATCCCGCATCGTGCAAAATTATCTTGTTTTTCCTAAACAACACATTGTAACTCGAAAAGCTTTGTTTTTGCGTGTATGTCTGAGCATGTTTCCTCTAAAGTCAATGCACAAGAGAGTTTTCTCTCGAAAGAACATGTAAGAATACAACGTTATAAGGAAATACAGTGTTGCAGAGTAAAGACAAATACGTACATATTGGAAACACTTTACGAGAAGAAATAACGCATCGTACAAAATTAGCGTGTATCTCCTAAACAACACGTGGTAACTCGAAAGGATTTGGTGTGGCATGTACGTCTAAACGTGTAGCCTCAAAGGAGAACCGACAGGAGAATTTTCTTTCTTCAAAATTTGTCAGAAAACCACGTTTTAAGGAAATCCTGCATCGTGCGAAATTATCTTGTTTTTCGTAAACAACACGTTGTAACTCGAAAAGCTTTGGTGTTGTCTGTATGTCTCAGTGTGTAGCCTCAAAAGGGAACGGACAGGATAGTTTTCTCTCAAAAGAATATGTAAGAATACCACGTTATAAGGAAATACAATGTTGCAGAGAAAAGACAAATATGTACGTATTGTAAACACTTTACGAAAAGAACACATCTTAGAAAATTAGCTTGTATCTACTAAACAAAAGGTTGTACCTCGAAAAGATTTGGTGTGGCATGTACGTGTAAATGTGTAGCATCAAAAGAGAACCCACAGGAGAATTTTCATCCTTCAAAATTTTTCAGAAAACCACGTTTTAAGGAAATCCCTCATCGTACGAAATCATCTTTTTCCTAAACAACATGTTGTAACTCGAAAAGCTTTGGTGTTGCGTGTATGTGTAAGCGTGGAGCCTCCAAAGAGAAGGCACAGGAGAGTTTTCTCTCGAAAGAATATGTAAGAATACCACGTTAAAAGGAAATACAATTTTGCAGAGTAAAGACAAATATGTACATATTGGAAACACTTTACGAGAAGAAATAACGCATCTTAAAAAAGTAGTTTGTATCTCCTAAACAACACGTTGTAACTCGAAAAGATTTGGTGTGACATGTACGTCTAAAAGTGTAGCCTCAAACGAGAACCGACAGGAGAATATTCTTTCATCAAAATTTGTCAGAAACCACGTTTTAAGGAAATCTCGCATCGTGCGAAATTATCTTGTTTTTCCAAAACAAAAAGTTGTAACTCGAAAAGCTTTGGTGTTGCGTGTATGTCTAAGTGTGTAGCCTCAAAAGAGAATGCACAGGAGAGTTTTCTCTCGAAAGAATATATAAGAATACCACGTTATAAGGAAATACAGTGTTGCAGAGTAAAGACAAATACGTACGTATTGGAAACACTTTAAGAGAAGAAATAAAGCATAATACAAAATTAGCTTGTATCTCCTAAACAACAGGTTATAACTCGAAAAGATTTGGTGTGGCTCGTACCTCTACACGTGTAGCCTCAAAAGAGAACCCACAGGAGAACTTTCTTTCGTCAAAATTTGTCAGAAATCCACGTTTTATGGAAATCTCGCATCGTGCGAAATTATCTTGTTTTTCCTAAACAACACGTTGTAACTCGAAAAGCTTTGGCGGTCCTTGTTTGTCTAAGCGTGTAGCCTCAAAAGAGAATGCACAGGAGAGTTTTCCCTAGAAAGAATATGTAAGAATACCACGTTATTAGAAAATACAGTGTTGCAGAGTAAAGACAAATAAGTACATATTGGAAACACTTTAGGGAAGAAATAACGCATCGTACAATATTTGCTTGTATCTCCTAAACAAAACGTTGTAACTCGAAAATATTTGGTGTGGCTCGTACGTCTACACGTGTAGCCTCAAAACAGAAACCACAGGAGAATTTTCTTTCGTCAAAATTTGTCAAAAAACCACGTTTTAAGGAAATCCCGCATCGTGCAAAATTATCTTGTTTTTCCTAAACAACACGTTGTAACTCGAAAAGCTTTGTTGTTGCGTGTATGTCTGAGCATGTTTCCTATAAAGACAATGCACAAGAGAGTTTTCTCTTGAAAGAACCTGTAAGAATACAACGTTATAAGGAAATACAGTGTTGCAGAGTAAAGACAAATACGTACATATTGGAAACACTTTACGAGAAGAAATAACGCATCGTACAAAATTAGCGTGTTTCTCCTAAACAACACGTGGTAACTCGAAAGGATTTGGTGTGGCATGTACGTCTAAACGTGTAGCCTCAAAGGAGAACCGACAGGAGAATTTTCTTTCTTCAAAATTTGTCAGAAAACCACGTTTTAAGGAAATCCTGCATCGTGCGAAATTATCTTTTTTTTTGTAAACAACACGTTGTAACTCGAAAAGCTTTGGTGTTGTCTGTATGTCTCAGTGTGTAGCCTCAAAAGGGAACGCACAGGATAGTTTTCTCTCGAAGGAATATGTAAGAATACCACGTTATAAGGAAATACAGTGTTGCAGAGTAAAGACAAATACATACATATTGGAAACACTTTATGAGAAGAAGTAATGCATCTTACAAAATTAGCTTGTATCTCCTAAACAAAACGTTGTAACTCGAAAATATTTGGTGCGGCGTGTAAGTCTTAACGTGTAGCTTCAAAAGAGAACCCACAGGAGAATTTTCTTTCGACAAATTTTTTCAGAATACCACATTTTAAGGATATCCCGCATCATGCGAAATCATCTTCTTTTTTCTAAACAACATGTTGTAACTCCAAAAGCTTTGGTATTGCGTGTATGTGTAAGCGTGGAGCCTCAAAAGAGAAGGCACAGGAGAGTTTTCTCTCAAAAGAATATGTAAGAATACCACGTTATAAGGAAATACAATTTTGCAGAGTAAAGACAGTAAGTACATATTGGAAACACTTTACGAGAAGAAATAACGCATCGTACAAAATTAGCTTGTATCTCCTAAACAACACGTTGTAACTCAAAAAGATTTGGTGTGGCTCGTACCTCTACACGTGTAGCCTCAAATAGAACACACAGCAGAACTTTCTTTCATCAAAATATATCAGAAAACCACGTTTTATGGAAATCTCGCATCGTGCGAAATTATCTTGTTTTTCCTAAACAACACGTTGTAACTCGAAAAGCTTTGGCGTAGCATGTATGTCTAAGCGTGTAGCCCCAAAGGAGAATGCACAGGAGAGTTTTCCCTCGAAAGAATATGTAAGAATACCACGTTATAAGGAAATAAAGTGTTGCAGAGTAAAGACAAATATGTACTTATTGGAAACACTTTATGAGAAGAAATAATGCATCGAACAAAATTTGCTTGTATCTCCTAAACAACACGTTGTAATTCGAAAAGAATTGGTGTGGCTCGTACGTCTACATGTGTAGACTCAAACGAACACAAACAGGAGAACTTTCTTTTGTCAAAATTTGTCAGAAAACCACGTTTTAAATAAATCCAGTATCGTGCAAAGTTATCTTGTTTTTCCTAAACAACACGTTGTAACTCGAAAAGCTTTGGTGTTGCGTGTATGTCTAAACGTGTGGCCTCAAAAGAGAATGCACAGGAGAGTTTTGTCTCGAAAGAACATGTAAGAATACAACGTTATAAGGAAATACAGTGTTGCAGTGTAAAGACAAATACGTACGTATTGGAAACACTTTAGGAGAAGAAATAACGCATCATACAATATTAGCTTGTATCTCCTAAACAACACGTTGTAACTCGACAAGATTTGGTGTGGAGTGTACGTCGAAACATGTAGCTTCAACAGAGAACCCACAGGAGAATTTTCTTTCGACAAAATTTGTCAGAAAAACACGTTTTAAGGAAATCCTGTATAGTGTGAAATTATCTTGGTTTACATAAACAACACGTTATAACTCGAAAACCTTTGGTGTTGCCTGTATGTCTAAGTGTGTAGCCTCAAAAGGGAACGCACAGGATAGTGTTCTCTAGAAAGAATATGTAAGGATACCACGTTATAAGGAAATACAGTGTTGCAGAGTAAAGACAAATACATATTGGAAACACTTTAAGAGAAGAATTAACACATCTGGCAAAATTAGCTTGTATCTCCTAAACAACACGTTGTAACTCGAAAAGATTTGGTGTGGCGTGTACGTCTAAACGTGTAGCCTCAAAAGAGAACCCACTGAAGAATTTTCTTTCGTCAAAATTTTTCAGAAAACCACGTTTTAAGGAAATCCTGCATCGTGAGAAATCATCTTGTTTTTCCTAAACAACATGTTGTAACTCAAAAAACGTTGGTGTTGCTTTTATGTGTAAGCGTGGAGCCTCAAAAGAGAAGGCGCAGGAGAGTTTTCTCTCGAAGGAATATGAAAGAATACCACGTTATAAGGAAATACAATTTTGCAGATTAAAGACAAATAAGTACATATTGGAAACACTTTACTAGAAGAAATAACACATCATACAAAATTAGCTTGTATCTCCTAAACAACAAGTTGTAACTCGAAAAGATTTGGTGTGACGTGTACGTCTAAATGTGTAGCCTCAAAAGAGAACACACAGGAGATTTTTTTTTCATCAAAATTTGTCAGAAACCATGTTTTAAGGAAATCTCGCATCGTGGGAAATTATCTTGTTTTTCCTAAACAACACGTTGTAACTCGAAAAGCTATGGTGTTGCGTGTATGTCTAAGCGTGTAGCCTCAAAAGAGAACGCACAGGAGAGTTTTCTCTCAAAAGAATATGTAAGAATACCACGTTATAAGGAAATACAGTGTTGCAGAGTAAAGACAAATAGGTACGTATTGGAAACACTTTAAGAGAAGAAATAAAGCAACGTAAAAAATTAGCTTGTATCTCCTGAACAACACGTTGTAACTCGAAAAGATTTGGTGTGGCTCGTACCTCTACACGTGTAGCCTCAAAAGAGAACCCCCAGGAGAACTTTCTTTCGTCAAAATTTGTCAGAAAACCACGTTTTATGGAAATCTCGCATCGTGCGAAATTATCTTGTTTTTCCTAAACAACACGTTGTAACTCGAAAAGCTTTGGAGTTGCTTGTATGTCTAAGCATGTAGCCTCAAAAGAGAACGCACAGGAGAGTTTTCCCTCGAAAGAATATGTAAGAATACCATGTTATAAGGAAATACAGTGATGCAGAGTAAAGACAAATAAGTACGTATTGGAAACACTTTATGAGAAGAAATAACGCATCATACAAAATTAGCTTGTATCTCCTAAACAACACGTGCTAACTAGAAAGGATTTGGTGTGGCGTGTACGTCTAAACGTGTAGCATCAAAAGAGAAACCACAGGAGAATTTTCTTTTGTCAAAATTTGTCAGAAAACCACATTTTATGAAAATCACTCACCGTGCGAAATAATCTTGTTTTTCAAAAACAAGATGTAACTGGAAAAGCGTTGGTGTTGACTGTATGTCTAAGTGTGTAGCCTCAAAAGGGAACGTACAGGATAGTTTTCTCTCGAAAGAATATGTAAGAATACCACGTTATAAGGAAATACAGTGTTGCAGAGTAAAGACAAATAAGTACTTATTGGAAACACTTTATGAGAAGAAATAACGCATCGTAAAAAAATAGCTTGTATCTCCTAAACAACACGTTGTAACTCGAAAAGATTTGGTGTGACATGTACGTCTAAAAGTGTAGCCTCAAATGAGAACCGACAGGAGAATATTCTTTCATCAAAATTTGTCAGAAACCACGTTTTAAGGAAATTTCGCATCGTGCGAAATTATCTTGTTTTTCCTAAACAACAAGTTTTAACTCGAAAAGCTTTGGTGTTGCGTGTATGTCTAAGCGTGTAGCCTCAAAAGAGAATGCACAGGAGAGTTTTCTCTCGAAAGAATATGTAAGAATACCACGTTATAAGGAAATACAGTGTTGCAGAGTAAAGACAAATACGTACGTATTGGAAACACTTTAAGAGAAGAAATAAAGCATAATACAAAATTAGCTTGTATCTCCTAAACAACAGGTTATAACTCGAAAAGATTTGGTGTGGCTCATACCTCTACACACGTAGCCTCAAAAGAGAACCCACAGGAGAACTTTCTTTCGTCAAAATTTGTCAGAAAACCACGTTTTTTTGGAAATCTCACATCGTGCGAAATTATCTTGTTTTTCCTAAACAACACGTTGTAACTCGAAAAGCTTTTGCGTTGCTTGTTTGTCTAAGCATGTAGCCTCAAAAGAGAATGCACAGGAGAGTTTTCCCTAGAAAGAATATGTAAGAATACCACGTTATAAGAAAATACAGTATTGCAGAGTAAAGACAAATAAGTACATATTGGAAACACTTTAGGGAAGAAATAACGCATCGTACAATATTTGCTTGTATCTCCTAAACAACACGTTGTAACTCGAAAATATTTGGTGTGGCTCGTACGTCTACACGTGTAGCCTCAAAACAGAAACCACAGGAGAATTTTCTTTTGTCAAAATTTGTCAAAAAACCACGTTTTAAGGAAATCCCGCATCGTGCAAAATTATCTTGTTTTTCCTAAACAACACATTGTAACTAGAAAAGCTTTGTTGTTGAATGTATGTCTGAGCATGTTTCCTCTAAAGACAATGCACAAGAGAGTTTTCTCTCGAAAGAACATGTAAGAATACAACGTTATAAGGAAATACAGTGTTGCAGAGTAAAGACAAATATGTACATATTGGAAACACTTTACGAGAAGAAATAACGCATCGTACAAAATTAGCGTGTATCTCCTAAACAACATGTGGTAACTCGAAAGGATTTGGTGTGGCACGTACGTCTGAACGTGTAGCCTAAAAAAGAAAACCCACAGGAGAATTTTCTTTCTCTAAAATTTTTCAGAAAACCACGTTTTAAGGAAATCCCGCATCGTGCAAAATCATCTTCTTTTTCCTAAACAACATGATGTAACTCGAAAAGCTTTGGTGTTGCGTGTATGTGTAAGCGTGGAGCCTCAAAAGAGAAGGCACAGGAGAGTTTTCTCTCGAAAGAATATGTAAGAATACCACGTTATGAGGAAATACAGTGTTGCAGAGTAAAGACAAATAAGTACATATTGGAAACACTTTACAAAAAGAAATAATGCATCCTACAAAATTAGCTTGTATCTCCTAAACAACACGTTGTAACTCGAAAAGATTCGGTGTGACGTGTACGTCTAAAAGTGTAGCCTCAAACTAGAACCCACAGGAGAATTTTCTTTCATCAAAATTTGTCAGAAACCACATTTTAAGGAAATCTCGCATCGTGAAAAATTATCTTGTTTTTTCTAAACAACACATTGCAACACGAAAAGCTTTGGTGTTGCGTGTATGTCTAAACGTGTAGCCTCAAAAGAGAATGCACAGGAGAGTTTTCTCTCGAAAGAATATATAAGAATACCACATTATAAGGAAATACAGTGTTGCAGAGTAAAGACAACTACGTACGTATTGGAAACACTTTAAGAGAAAAAATAAAGCATAATACACAATTAGCTTGTATCTCCTAAACAACAGGTTATAATTCGAAAAGATTTGGTGTGGCTCGTACCTCTACACGTGTTGCCTCAAAAGAGAACCCACAGGAGAACTTTCTTTCGTCAAAATTTGTCAGAAAACCACGTTTTATGGAAATCTCGCATCCTGCGAAATTATTTTGTTTTTCCTAAACAACATGTTGTAACTCGAAAAGCTTTGGCGTTGCTTGTTTTTCTAAGCGTGTAGCCTCAAAAGAGAATGCACAGGAGAGTTTTCCCTAGAAAGAATATGTAAGAATACCACGTTATAAGAAAATACAGTATTGCAGAGTAAAGACAAATAAGTACATATTGGAAACACTTTAGGGAAGAAATAACGCATCGTACAATATTTGCTTGTATCTCCTAAACAACACGTTGTAACTCGAAAATATTTGGTGTGGCTCGTACGTCAACACGTGTAGCCTCAAAACAGAAACCACAGGAGAATTTTCTTTCGTCAAAATTTGTCAAAAAACTACGTTTTAAGGAAATCCCGCATCGTGCA
Source organism: Apodemus sylvaticus (assembly GCF_947179515.1). Lineage (NCBI taxonomy): Eukaryota > Metazoa > Chordata > Mammalia > Rodentia > Muridae > Apodemus > Apodemus sylvaticus. Next base: position 219,581 of record NC_067483.1, on the reverse strand, counting down.
AAATTATCTTGTTTTTCCTAAACAACACATTGTAACTCGAAAAGCTTTGCTGTTGCGTGTATGTCTGAGCATGTTTCCTCTAAAGACAATGCACAAGAGAGTTTTCTCTCGAAAGAACATGTAAGAATACAACGTTATAAGGAAATACAGTGTTGCAGAGTAAAGACAAATACGTACATATTGGAAACACTTTACGAGAAGAAATAACGCATCGTACAAAATTAGCGTGTATCTCCTAAACAACACGTGGTAACTCGAAAGGATTTGGTGTGGCATGTACGTCTAAACGTGTAGCCTCAAAGGAGAACCGACAGGAGAATTTTCTTTCTTCAAAATTTGTCAGAAAACCACGTTTTAAGGAAATCCTGCATCGTGCGAAAATATCTTGTTTTTCGTAAACAACACGTTGTAACTCGAAAAGCTTTGGTGTTGTCTGTATGTCTCAGTGTGTAGCCTCAAAAGGGAACGGACAGGATAGTTTTCTCTCGAAAGAATATGTAAGAATACCACGTTATAAGGAAATACAATGTTGCAGATAAAGACAAATATGTACGTATTGTAAACACTTTACGAAAAGAACACATCTTAGAAAATTAGCTTGTATCTCCTAAACAAAAGGTTGTACCTCGAAAAGATTTGGTGTGGCATGTACGTCTAAATGTGTAGCATCAAAAGAGAACCCACAGGAGAATTTTCTTCCTTCAAAATTTTTCAGAAAACCACGTTTTAAGGAAATCCCTCATCTTAAGAAATCATCTTTTTCCTAAACAACATGTTGTAACTCGAAAAGCTTGGTGTTGCGTGTATGTGTAAGCAGGGAGCCTCCAAAGAGAAGGCACAGGAGAGTTTTCTCTCGAAAGAATATGTAAGAATACCACGTTAAAAGGAAATACAATTTTGCAGAGTAAAGACAAATAAGTACATATTGGAAACACTTTACGAGAAGAAATAACGCATCTTAAAAAAGTAGTTTGTATCTCCTAAACAACACGTTGTAACTCGAAAGGATTTGGTGTGACATGTACGTCTAAAAGTGTAGCCTCAAACGAGAACCGACAGGAGAATATTCTTTCATCAAAATTTGTCAGAAACCACGTTTTAAGGAAATTTCGCATCGTGCGAAATTATCTTGTTTTTCCTAAACAACAAGTTCTAACTCGAAAAGCTTTGGTGTTGAGTGTATGTCTAAGCGTGTAGCCTCAAAAGAGAATGCACAGGAGAGTTTTCTCTCGAAAGAATATGTAAGAATACCACGTTATAAGGAAATACAGTGTTGCAGAGTAAAGACAAATACGTACGTATTGGAAACACTTTAAGAGAAGAAATAAAGCATAATAAAAAATTAGCTTGTATCTCCTAAACAACAGGTTATAACTCGAAAAGATTTGGTGTGGCTCATACCTCTACACACGTAGCCTCAAAAGAGAACCCACAGGAGAACTTTCTTTCGTCAAAATTTGTCAGAACACCACGTTTTTTTGGAAATCTCGCATCGTGCGAAATTATCTTGTTTTTCCTAAACAACACGTTGTAACTCGAAAAGCTTTGGCGTTGCTTGTTTGTCTAAGCGTGTAGCCTCAAAAGAGAATGCACAGGAGAGTTTTCCCTAGAAAGAAAATGTAAGAATACCACGTTATAAGAAAATACAGTATTGCAGAGTAAAGACAAATAAGTACATATTGGAAACACTTTAGGGAAGAAATAACGCATCGTACAATATTTGCTTGTATCTCCTAAACAACACGTTGTAACTCGAAAATATTTGGTGTGGCTCGTACGTCTACACGTGTAGCCTCAAAACAGAAACCACAGGAGAATTTTCTTTCATCAAAATTTGTCAAAAAACCACGTTTTAAGGAAATCCCGCATCGTGCAAAATTATCTTGTTTTTCCTAAACAACACATTGTAACTCGAAAAGCTTTGTTGTTGCGTGTATGTCTGAGCATGTTTCCTCTAAAGACAATGCACAAGAGAGTTTTCTCTCGAAAGAACCTGTAAGAATACAACGTTATAAGGAAATACAGTGTTGCAGAGTAAAGACAAATACGTACATATTGGAAACACTTTACGAGAAGAAATAACGCATCGTACAAAATTAGCGTGTATCTCCTAAACAACACGTGGTAATTCGAAAGGATTTGGTGTGTCATGTACGTCTAAACGTGTAGCCTCAAAGGAGAACCGACAGGAGAATTTTCTTTCTTCAAAATTTGTCAGAAAACCACGTTTTAAGGAAATCCTGCATCGTGCAAAATTATCTTGTTTTTCGTAAACAACACGTTGTAACTCGAAAAGCTTTGGTGTTGTCTGTATGTCTCAGTGTGTAACCTCAAAAGGGAATGCACAGGATAGTTTTCTCTCGAAAGAATATGTAAGAGTACCACGTTATAAGGAAATACAGTGTTGCAGAGTAAAGACAAATACCTACATATTGGAAACACTTTATGAGAAGAAGTAATGCATCGTACAAAATTAGCTTGTATCTCCTAAACCAAACGTTGTAACTGGAAAATATTTGGTGCGGCGTGTACGTCTTAACGAGTAGCCTCAAAAGAGAACCCACAGGAGAATTTTCTTTCGTCAATTTTTTTCAGAAAACCACATTTTAAGGATATCCCGCATCATGCGAAATCATCTTCTTTTTTCTAAACAAAATGTTGTAACTCCAAAAGCTTTGGTATTGCGTGTATGTGTAAGCGTGGAGCCTCAAAAGAGAAGGCACAGGAGAGTTTTCCCTCGAAAGAATATGTAAGATTACCACGTTATGGGGAAATACAGTGTTGCAGAGTAAAGACAAATAAGTATATATTGGAAACACTTTACAAAAAGAAATAATGCATCGTACAAAATTAGCTTGTATCTCCTAAACAACACGTTGTAACTCGAAAAGATTCAGTGTGACGTGTACGTCTAAAAGTGTAGCCTCAAACGAGAACCCACAGGAGAATTTTCTTTCATCAAAATTTGTCAGAAACCACGTTTTAAGGAAATCTCGCATCGTGAAAAATTATCTTGTTTTTTCTAAACAACACATTGCAACACGAAAAGCTTTGGTGTTGCGTGTATGTCTAAACGTGTAGCCTCAAAAGAGAATGCACAGGAGAGTTTTCTCTCGAAAGAATATGTAAGAATACCACATTATAAGGAAATACAGTGTTGCAGAGTAAAGACAACTACGTACGTATTGGAAACACTTTAAGAGAAGAAATAAAGCATAATACAAAATTAGCTTGTATCTCCTAAACAACAGGTTATAATTCGAAAAGATTTGGTGTGGCTCATACCTCTACACGTGTTGCCTCAAAAGAGAACCCACAGGAGAACTTTCTTTCGTCAAAATTTGTCAGAAAACCACGTTTTAAGGAAATCCCGCATCGTGCAAAATTATCTTGTTTTTCCTAAACAACACGTTTTAACTCGAAAAGCTTTGCTGTTGCGTGTATGTCTGAGCATGTTTCCTCTAAAGACAATGCACAAGAGAGTTTTCTCTCGAAAGAACATGTAAGAATACAACGTTATAAGGAAATACAGTGTTGCAGAGTAAAGACAAATACGTACATATTGGAAACACTTTACGAGAAGAAATAACGCATCGTACAAAATTAGCGTGTATCTCCTAAACAACACGTGGTAACTCGAAAGGATTTGGTGTGTCATGTACGTCTAAACGTGTAGCCTCAAAAGAGAACCGACAGGAGAATTTTCTTTCTTCAAAATTTGTCAGAAAACCACGTTTTAAGGAAATCCTGCATCGTGCGAAATTATCTTGTTTTTCATAAACAACACGTTGTAACTCGAAAAGCTTTGGTGTTGCCTGTATGTCTCAGTGTTTAGGCTCAAAAGGGAACGCACAGGATAGTTTTCTCTCGAAAGAATATGTAAAAATACCACGTTATAAGGAAATACAATGTTGCAGAGTAAAGACAAATATGTACGTATTGGAAACACTTTATGAAAAGAACACATCGTAGAAAATTAGCTTGTATCTCCTAAACAAAAGGTTGTACCTAGAAAAGATTTGGTGTGGCATGTACGTCTAAATGTGTAGCATCAAAAGAGAACCCACAGGAGAATTTTCTTCCTTCAAAATTTTTCAGAAAACCACGTTTTAAGGAAATCCCTCATCGTACGAAATCATCTTTTTCCTAAACAACATGTTGTAACTCGAAAAGCTTTGGTGTTGCGTGTATGTGTAAGCGTGGAGCCTCCAAAGAGAAGGCACAGGAGAGTTTTCTCTTGAAAGAATATGTAAGAATACCACGTTAAAAGGAAATACAATTTAGCAGAGTAAAGACAAATAAGTACATATTGGAAACACTTTACGAGAAGAAATAACGCATCTTAAAAAAGTAGCTTGTATCTCCTAAACAACACGTTGTAACTCGAAAAGATTTGGTGTGACATGTACGTCTAAAAGTGTAGCCTCAAACGAGAACCGACAGGAGAATATTCTTTCATCAAAATTTGTCAGAAACCACGTTTTAAGGAAATCTCGCATCGTGCGAAATTATCTTGTTTTTCCTAAACAACAAGTTGTAACTCGAAAAGCTTTGGTGTTGCGTGTATATCTAAGTGTGTAGCCTCAAAAGAGAATGCACAGGAGAGTTTTCTCTCGAAAGAATATGTAAGAATACCACGTTATAAGGAAATACAGTGTTGCAGAGTAAAGACAAATACGTACGTATTGGAAACACTTTAAGAGAAGAAATAAAGCATAATACAAAATTAGCTTGTATCTCCTAAACAACAGGTTTTAACTCGAAAAGATTTGGTGTGGCTCGTACCTCTACAAGTGTAGCCTCAAAAGAGAACCCACAGGAGAACTTTCTTTCGTCAAAATTTGTCAGAAAACCACGTTTTATGGAAATCTCGCATCGTGCGAAATTATCTTGTTTTTCCTAAACAACACGTTGTAACTCGAAAAGCTTTGGCGTTCCTTTTTTGTCTAAGCGTGTAGCCTCAAAAGAGAATCCACAGGAGAGTTTTCCCTGGAAAGAATATGTAAGAATACCACGTTATAAGAAAATACAGTGTTGCAGAGTAAAGACAAATAAGTACATATTGGAAACACTTTAGGGAAGAAATAACGCATCGTACAATATTTGCTTGTATCTCCTAAACAACACGTTGTAACTCGAAAATATTTGGTGTGGCTTGTACGTCTACACGTGTAGCCTCAAAACAGAAACCACAGGAGAATTTTCTTTCGTCAAAATTTGTCAAAAAACCACGTTTTAAGGAAATCCCGCATCGTGCAAAATTATCTTGTTTTTCCTAAACAACACGTTGTAACACGAAAGCTTTGTTGTTGCGTGTATGACTGAGCATGTTTCCTCTAAAGACAATGCACAAGAGAGTTTTCTCTCGAAAGACATGTAAGAATACAACGTTATAAGGAAATACAGTGTTGCAGAGTAAAGACAAATACGTACATATTGGAAACACTTTACGAGAAGAAATAACGCATCGTACAAAATTAGCGTGTATCTCCTGAACAACACGTGGTAACTCGAAAGGATTTGGTGTGGCATGTACGTCTGAACGTGTAGCCTCAAAAGAGTACACACAGGAGAGTTTTATTTGGTCAAAATTTGTCAGAAAACCACATATTAAGGAAATCCCGCATCGTGCGAAATTATCTTGTTTTTCCTAAACAACGCATTGTAACTCGAAAAGCTTTGGTGTTGCGTGTATGTCTAAGCGTGTAGCCTCATAAGAGAACACACAGGAGACTTTTCTCTCGAAAGAATATGTGAGAATACCACGTTATAAGGAAGTCCACTGTTGCAGAATAATGACAAATACTTACGTATTGGAAACCCTTAAACTTTACGAGATGAAATAAAGCATCGTACAAAATTAGCTTGTATCTCCTAAACAACACGTTGTAACTCGAAAAGATTTGGTGTGGCGTGTACGTCTAAACGTGTAGCCTCAAAAAGAACCCAGAGAAGAATTTTCTTTCGTTAAAATTTTTCAGAACACCACGTTTTAAGGAAATCCCGCATCGTGCGAAATCATCTTCTTTTTCCTAAATAACATGTTGTAACTCGAAAAGCTTTGGTGTTGCGTGTATGTCTAAGCGTGGAGCCTCAAAAGAGAAGGCACAGGAGAGTTTTCTCTCGAAGGAATATGTAAGAATACCACGTTATAAAGAAATACAATTTTGTAGACTAAAGGCAAATAAGTACATATTGGAAACACTTTATGAGAAGAAATAATGCATCGTACAAAATTAGCTTGTATCTCCTAAACAACACGTTGTAACTCGAAAAGATTTGGTGTGACGTGTACGTCTATACGTGTAGCCTCAAAGGAAATCCCACAGAGAATTTTCCTTTGTCAAATTTTTCAGAAAACCACGTTTTAAATAAATCCCGCATCGTGCGAAATTATCTTTTTATTCATTAACAACACGTTGTAACTCGAAAAGCTTTGGTGTTGCCTGTATGTCTAAGTGTGTAGCCTCAAAACGGAACGCACAAGATAGTTTTCTCTCGAAAGTATATGTAAGAATACCACGTTATAAGGAAATACAGTGTTTCAGAGTAAAGACAAATATTTACATATTGGGAATATTTTACGAGAAGAAATACGCATCGAACAAAATTAGCTTGTATCTCCTAAACAACACATGGTAAGTCGAAAAGATTTGGTTTGGCGTGTATGTCTAAACGTGTAGCCTCAAAGGAGAACACAAAGGAGAATTTTCTTTCGTCAAAATTTGTCAGAAAACCACGTTTTAAGGAAATACCGCATCGTGGGAAATTATCTTGTTTTTCCTAAACAACAAGTGGTAACTCGAAAAGCTTTGGTGTTGCGTGTATGTCTAAGCGTGTAGCCTCAAAAGAGAATGCACAGGAGAGTTTTCTCTCATTAGAACATGTAAGAATTCAACGTTATAAGGAAATACAGTGTTGCAGAGTAAAGACAAATACGTACATATTGGAAACACATTACGAGAAGAAATTAAGCATCACACAATATTAGCTTGTATCTCCTAAACAACAAGTGGAAACTCGAAAACATTTAGTTTGGCGTGTATGTCTAAAAGTTTAGCCTCAAAAGAGAACCCACTGGAGAATTTTCTTTCGTCAAAATTGGTCAGAAAACAAGGTTTTAACGAAATCCCGCATCCTGCGAAATTATCTTGTTTTTCCTAAACAACACGTTGTAACTCAAAAAGCTTGGGTGTTGCGTGTATGTCTCAGTGTGTAGCCTCAAAAGAGAACACACAGGAGAGTTTTCACTCAAAAGAATAAGTAAGAATACCAGGTTATAAGGAAATACAGTGTTGCAGAGTAAAGACAAATATGTACGTATTGGAAACACTTTACATGAAGAAATAACGCATCATAAAAAATTAGCTTGTATCTCCTAAACAACACGTTGTAACTCGAAAATGTTTGGTGTGGCAGGTACGTCTAAACGTGTAGCCTCAAAAAGAGAACACACAGGAGAATTTTCTTTGGTCAAATTTGTCACAAAACCACGTATTAAGGAAATCCTACATCGTGCGAAATTATCTTGTTTTTCCTAAACAACACGTTGTAACTCGAAAACCTTTGGTGTTGCGTGTATGTCTCAGCGTGTAGCCTTAAAAGAGAACACACAGGGGAGTTTTCTCTCAAAAGAATATGTAAGAATACCACGTTATAAGGAAATACAGTGTTGCAGAGTAAAGAAAAATACGTACATATTGGAAACCCTTAAACTTTACGAGATGAAATACAGCATCGTACAAAATTAGCTCGCATCTCCTAAACAACACTTTGTAACTCGAAAAGATTTGGTTGTGGCGTGTACGTCTAAACTTGTAGCCTCAAAAGAGAACCCATAGGAGAATTTTCTTTCGTCAAAGTTTCAGAAAAGCACGTTTTAAGGAAATCCAGCATCGTGCGAAATTATCTTGTTTTTCCTAAACAAAACGTAGTAACTCGAAAATCTTTGGTGATGCGTGTATGTCTAAGCGTGTAGCCTCAAAAGAGAACACACAGGAGAGTTTTCTCTCGAAAGAATATGTGAGAATACCACGTTATAAGGAAGTACAGTGTTGCAGAATAAAGACAAATACTTACGTATTGGAAACCCTTAAACTTTACGAGATGAAATAAAGCATCGTACAAAATTAGCTTGTATCTCCTAAACAACACGTTGTAACTCGAAAAGGTTTGGTGTGGCGTGTACGTCTAAAGGTGTAGCCTCAAAAGAGAACCAAAGGACAATTTTCTTTCGTCAAAATTTGTCAGAAAACCACGTTTTAAGGAAATCCCGCATCGTGAGAAATTATCTTGTCTTCATAAACAACACATTGTAACTCGAAAAGCTTTGGTGTTGCGTGTATGGTTAAGCGTGTACCATCAAAAGAGAACGCACAGGAGAGTTTTCTCTCGAAAGAATATGTAAGAATACCACGTATTAAGGAAATACCGTGTTGCAGAGTAAAGACAAATACGTACTTATTGGAAACACTTTACGAGAAGAAATAACGCATCGTAAAAAATTAGCTTGTATCTCCTAAACAACAGGTTGTAACTCGAAAAGATTTGGTGTGGCGTGTATGTCTAAGCGTGTAGCCTCAAAAGAGAACACACAGGAGAGTTTTCTCTCGAAAGAATATGTGAGAATACCACGTTATAAGGAAGTACAGTGTTGCAGAATAAAGACAAATACTTACGTATTGGAAAAATAGTACACACAGGAGACTTTTATTTGGTCAAAATTTGTCAGAAAACCACGTTTTAAGGAAATCCCGCATCGTGCGAAATTATGTTGTTTTTCCTAAACAACATGTTGTAACTCGAAAAGCTTTGGAGTTGAGTGTATGTCTAAGCATGTAGCCTCAAAGGAGACCGCACAGGAGAGTTTTCTCTCGAAAGAATATGCAAGAATACCTCGTTATAAGGAAATACAGTGTTGCAGAGTAAAGCCAAATATTTACATAATGGAAACACTTAAACATTATGAGAAGAAATAATGCATCGTAAAAAAATTAGCTTGTATCTCCTAAACAACACGTTGTAACTCGACAAGATTTAGTGTCTCGGGCACGTCTAAATGTGTAGCCTCAAAAGAGAACCCATAGGAGTATTTTCTTTCGTCAAAATTTGTCAGAAAACCACGTTTTAAGGAAATCCCGCATCATGCTAAATTATCTTGTTTTTCCTAAACAACACATTGTAACTCGAAAAACTTTGGTGTTGGGTGTATGTCAAAGCGTATAGCCTCAAAAGAGAACGCACAGGAGAGTTTTCTCTCGAAAGAATGTGTAAGAATACCACGTTATAAGGAAATACAGTGTTGCAGAGTAAAGACAAATACGTACATATTGGAAAAACTTAAACTTTACGAGAAGAAATAAGGCATCTTACAAAATTAGTTTGTATCTCCTAAACAACACGTTATAACTCGAAAAGATTTGGTGTGGTGTGTACGTCTAAACGTGTAGCCTAAAAAGAGAACCCACAGGATAATTTTCTTTCCTCAAAATTTGTCAGAAAACCACGTTTTAAGGAAATCCCGCATCGTGTGAAATTATCTTGTTTTTCCTAAAAAACACGTTGTAAATCGAAAAGCTTTGGTGTTGCGTGTATGTCTAAGCATGTAGCCTCAAAGGGGAACGCACAGGAGAGTTTTCTCTCGAAAGAATATGCAAGAATACCACGTTATAAGGAAATACAGTGTTGCAGAGTAAAGGCAAATATGTACGTAATGGAAACACTTAAACTTTATGAGAAGAAATAACGCATCGTAAAAATATTAGCTTGTATCTCCTAAACAACACGTTGTAACTCAAAAAGATTTGGTGTTGCGTGAATGTCTAAGCATGTAGCCTCAAAGGAGAACGCACAGGAGAGTTTTCTCTCGAAAGAATATGCAAGAATACCACGTTATAAGGAAATACAGTGTTGCAGAGTAAAGGCAAATATGTACGTAATGGAAACACTTAAACTTTATGAGAAGAAATAACGCATCATAAAAAAATTAGCTTGTTTCTCCTAAACAACACGTTGTAACTCGAAAAGATTTGCTGTGGCGTGTACGTCTAAATGTGTAGCCTCAAAAGAGAACCCACAGGAGTATTTTCTTTCGTCAAAATTTGTCAGAAAACCACGTTTTAAGGAAATCCCGCATCGTGCGAAATTATCTTGTTTTTCCTAAACAACACGTTGTAACTCGAAAAGCTTTGGTGTTGCGTGTATGTCTAAGCGTGTAGCCTCAAAAGAGAACGCAAAGGAGAGTTTTTTCTCGAAAGAATATGTAAGAATACCACGTTATTAGGAAATACAATGTTGCAGAGTAAAGACAAATACTTACGTCTTGGAAAAACTTTAGGAGAAGAAATAACGCATCGTAAGAAATTAGCTTGTATCTCCTAAACAACAGGCTGTAACTCGAAAAGCTTTGGTGTTGCGTGTATGTGTAAGCGTGTAGCCTCAAAGGAGAACGCAAAGGAGAGTTTTTTTCTCGAAAGAATATGTAAGAATACCACGTTATTAGGAAATACAGTGTTGCAGAGTAAAGACAAATACTTATGTATTGGAAAAACCTTACGAGAAGAAATAACGCATCGTACAAAATTAGCTTGTATCTACTAAACAACACGTTGCAACTTAAAAAGATTTGGTGTGGCCTGTACGTCTAAACGTGTAGCCTGAAGAAAGAAGCCATAGGAGAATTTTCTTTGGTCTAAATTTGTCAGAAAACCACGTATTAAGGAAATCCCGCATCGTGCGAAATTATCTTGTTTTTCCTAAACAAAACGTTTTAACTCGAAACGCTTTGGTGTTGCGTGTATGTCTAAGCGTGTAGCCTCAAAAGAGAACGCACAGGAGAGTTTTCTCTCGAAAGAATATGTAAGAATACCACGTTATAAGGAAATACAGTGTTGCAGAGTAAAGACAAATACGTACTTATTGGAAAAACTTAAACTTTACGAGAAGAAATAACGCATCGTACAAAATTAGCTTGTATCTCCTAAACAACACGTTGTAACTTGAAAAGATTTGGTGTGGCTTGTACGTCTAAACGTGTAGCCTCAAAAGAGTACCCACAGGAGAGTTTTATTTCGTCAAAATTTGTCAGAAAACCACGTTTTAAGGAAATCACGCATCTTGCGAAATTATCTTGTTTTTCCTAAACAACACGTTGTAACTCGAAAAGCTTTGGTGTTGCGTGAATGTCTAAGCATGTAGCCTCAAAGGAGAACGCACAGGAGAGTTTTCTCTCGAAAGAATATGCAAGAATACCACTTTATAAGGAAATACAGTGTTGCAGAGTAAAGGCAAATATGTACCTAATGGAAACACTTAAACTTTATGAGAAGAAATAACGCATCGTAGATAAATTAGCTTGTTTCTCCTAAACAACACGTTGTAACTCGAAAAGATTTGGTGTGGCGTGTACGTCTAAATGTGTAGCCTCAAAAGAGAACCCACAGGAGTATTTTCTTTCGTCAAAATTTGTCAGAAAACCACGTTTTAAGGAAATCCCGCATCGTGCAAAAATATCTTGTTTTTCCTAAACAACACGTTGTAACTCGAAAAGCTTTGGTGTTGCGTGTATGTCTAAGCGTGTAGCCTCAAAAGAGAACGCAAAGGAGAGTTTTTTCTCCAAAGAATATGTAAGAATACCACGTTATTAGGAAATACAGTGTTGCAGAGTAAAGACAAATACTTACGTCTTGGAAAAACTTTACGAGAAGAAATAACGCATCGTAAGAAATTAGCTTGTATCTCCAAAACAACACGTTGTAACATAAAAAGATTTGGTGTGGCCTGTACGTCTAAACGTGTAGCCTGAAAAGAGAAACCATAGGAGAATTTTCTTTGGTCAAAATTTGTCAGAAAACCATGTATTAAGGAAATCCCGCATAGTGCGACATTATCTTGTTTTTCCTAAACCAAACGTTTTAACTCGAAAAGCTTTCATGTTGCGTGTATGTCTAAGCGTGTAGCCTCAAAAGAGAACACACAGGAGAGTTTTCTCTCGAAAGAATATGTAAGAATACCACGTTATAAGGAAATACAGTGTTGCAGAGTAAAGACAAATACGTACTTATTGGAAAAACTTAAACCTTACGAGAAGAAATAAGGCATCTTACAAAATTAGTTTGTATCTCCTAAACAACACATTATAACTCGAAAAGATTTGGTGTGGTGTGTATGTCTAAACGAGTAGCCTCAAAAGAGAACCCACAGGAAAATTTTCTTTCGTCAAAATTTGTCAGAAACCCATGTTTTACGGAAATCCCGCATTCTGCGAAATTATCTTGTTTTTCTTAAACAAAACATTTTAACTCGAAAAGCTTTGGTGTTGCGTGTATGTCTAAGCGTGTAGCCTCAAAAGAGAACGCACAGGAGAGTTTTCTCTCGAAAGAATATGTAAGAATACCACGTTATAAGGAAATACAGTGTTGCAGAGTAAAGACAAATACATACTTATTGGAAAAACTTAAACTTTACGAGAAGAAATAACGCATCGTACAAAATTAGCTTGTATCTCCTAAACAACACGTTGTAACTTGAAAAGATTTGGTGTGGCTTGTACGTCTAAACGTGTAGCCTCAAAAGAGTACCCACAGGAGAGTTTTATTTCGTCAAAATTTGTCAGAAAACCACGTTTTAAGGAAATCCCGCATCTTGCGAAATTATCTTGTTTTTCCTAAACAACACGTTGTAACTCGAAAAGCTTTGGTGTTGCGTGTATGTCTAAGCCTGTAACCTCAAAGGAGAATGCCCAGGAGAGTTTTCTCTCGAAAGAATATGTAAGAATACCACGTTATAAGGAAATACAGTGTTGCAGAGTAAAGACAATACGTACGTATTGGAAAAACTTAAACTTTACGAGAAGAAATAAGGCATCTTACAAAATTAGTTTGTATCTCCTAAACAACACGTTATAACTTGAAAAGATTTGGTGTGGTGTGTACGTCTAAACTTGTAGCCTCAAATGAGAACCCACAGGATAATTTTCTTTCGTCAAAATTTGTCAGAAAACCACGTTTTAAGGAAATCCCGCATCTTGCGAAATTATCTTGTTTTTCCTAAACAACACGTTGTAACTCGAAAGCTTTGGTGTTGCGTGTATGTCTAAGCGTGTAGCCTCAAAAGAGAACGCACAGGAGAGTTTTTTCTCGAAAGAATACGTAAGGATACCACGTTATAAGGAAATACAGTGTTGCAGAGTAAAGACAAATATGTACGTATTGGAAACACTTTATGAGAGAAATAACGCATCTGGCAAAATTAGCTTGTATGTCCTAAACAACTCGTTGTAACTCGAAAAGATTTGGTGTGGGGTGCACGTCTAAACGTGTAGCCTCAAAAGAGTACCCACAGGAGAGTTTTATTTCGTCAAAATTTGTCAGAAAACCACGTTTTAAGGAAATCCCGCATCTTGCGAAATTATCTTGTTTTTCCTAAACAACACGTTGTAAATCGAAAAGCTTTGGTGTTGCGTGAATGTTTAACCATGTAACCTCAAAGGAGAACGCACAGGAGAGTTTTCTCTCGAAAGAATATGCTAGAATACCACGTTATAAGGAAATACAGTGTTGCAGAGTAAAGGCAAATATGTACGTAATGGAAACACTAAAACTTTATGAGAAGAAATAACGCATCGTAAAAAATTAGCTTGTTTCTCCTAAACAACACGTTGTAACTCGAAATGATTTGGTGTGGCATGTACGTCTAAATGTGTAGCCTCAAAAGAGAACCCACAGGAGTATTTTCTTTCGTCAAAATTTGTCAGAAAACCACGTTTTAAGGAAATCCCGCATCGTGCGAAATTATCTTGTTTTTCCTAAACAACACGTTGTAACTCGAAAAGCTTTGGTGTTGCGTGTATGTCTAAGCGTGTAGCCTCAAAAGAGAACGCAAAGGAGAGTTTTTTCTCGAAAGAATGTGTAAGAATACCACGTTTTTAGGAAATACAGTGTTGCAGAGTAAAGACAAATACTTACGTATTGGAAAAAACTTTACAAGAAGAAATAACGCATCGTAAGAAATTAGCTTGTATCTCCTAAACAACACGTTGTAACTTAAAAAGATTTGGTGTGGCCTGTACGTCTAAACGTTTAGCCTGAAAAGAGAACCCATAGGAGAATTTTCTATGGTCAAAATATGTCAGAAAACCACGTATTAAGGAAATCCCACATAGTGCGAAATTATCTTGTTTTTTCTAAACCAAACATTTTAACTCGAAAAGCTTTGGTGTTGCGTGTATGTCTAAGCGTGTAGCCTCAAAAGAGAACGCACAGGAGAGTTTTCTCTCGAAAGAATATGTAAGAATACCACGTTATAAGGAAATACAGCGTTGCACAGTAAAGACAAATATGTACTTATTGGAAAAACTTAAACCTTACGAGAAGAAATAAGGCATCTTAAAAAATTAGTTTGTATCTCCTAAACAACACATTATAACTCGAAAAGATTTGGTGTGGTGTGTATGTCTAAACGTGTAGCCTCAAAAGAGAACCCACAGGAAAATTTTCTTTCGTCAAAATTTGTCAGAAACCACGTTTTAAGGAAATCCCGCATTCTGCGAAATTATCTTGTTAATCTTAAACAAAACGTTTTAACTCGAAAAGCTTTGGTGTTGCGTGTATGTCTCAGCGTGTAGCCTCAAAAGAGAACGCACAGGAGAGTTTTCTCTCGAAAGAATATGTAAGAATACAACGTTATAAGGAAATACAGTGGTGCAGAATAAAGACAAATAAGTACTTATTGGAAAAACTTAAGAGAAGAAATAACGCATCGTGCAAAATTAGCTTGTATCTCCTAAACAACACGTTGTAACTTAAAAAGATTTGGTGTGGCCTGTACGTCTAAACGTGTAGCCTCAAAAGAGAACCCATAGGCGAATTTTCTTTGGTCAAAACTTGTCAGAAAACCACGTATTAAGGAAATTCCGCATCGTGCGGAAATTATCTTGTTTTTCCTAAACAAAACGTTTTAACTCGAAAAGGTTTGGTGTTGCGTGTATGTCTAAGCCTGTAACCTCAAAGGAGAATGCCCAGGAGAGTTTTCTCTCGAAAGAATATGTAAGAATACCACGTTATAAGGAAATACAGTGTTGCAGAGTAAAGACAAATACGTACTTATTGGAAAAACTTAAACTTTACGAGAAGAAATAAGGCATCTTACAAAATTAGTTTGTATCTCCTAAACAACACGTTATAACTTGAAAAGATTTGGTGTGGTGTGTACGTCTAAACTTGTAGCCTCAAAAGAGAACCCACAGGATAATTTTCTTTCGTCAAAATTTGTCAGAAAACCACGTTTTAAGGAAATCCCGCATCTTGCGAAATTATCTTGTTTTTCCTAAACAACACGTTGTTACTCGAAAGCTTTGGTGTTGCGTGTATGTCTAAGCGTGTAGCCTCAAAAGAGAACGCACAGGAGAGTTTTCTCTCGAAAGAATATGTAAGGATACCACGTTATAAGGAAATACAGTGTTGCAGAGTAAAGACAAATACGTACGTATTGGAAACACTTTATGAGAGAAATAACGCAACTGGCAAAATTAGCTTGTATGTCCTAAACAACTCGTTGTAACTCGAAAAGATTTGGTGTGGGGTGCACGTCTAAACGTGTAGCCTCAAAAGAGTACCCACAGTAGAGTTTTATTTCGTCAAAATTTGTCAGAAAACCACGTTTTAAGGAAATCCCGCATCTTGCGAAATTATCTTGTTTTCCTAAACAACACGTAGTAACTCGAAAATCTTTGGTGATGCGTGTATGTCTAAGCGTGTAGCCTCAAAAGAGAACACACAGGAGAGTTTTCTCTCGAAAGAATATGTGAGAATACCACGTTATAAGGAAGTACAGTGTTGCAGAATAAAGACAAATACTTACGTATTGGAAACCCTTAAACTTCACGAGATGAAATAAAGCATCGTACAAAATTAGCTTGTATCTCCTAAACAACACGTTGTAACTCGAAACGATTTGGTGTGGCATGTACGTCTAAAGGTGTAGCCTCAAAAGAGAACCACAGGACAATTTTCGTTCATCAAAATTTGTCAGAAAACCACGTTTTAAGGAAATCCCGCATCGTGAGAAATTATCTTGTTCTTCATAAACAACACATTGTAACTCGAAAAGCTTTGGTGTTGCGTGTATGTTTAAGCGTGTACCCTCAAAAGAGAACGCACAGGAGAGTTTTCTCTCGAAAGAATATGTAAGAATACCACGTATTAAGGAAATACCGTGTTGCAGAGTAAAGACAAATACGTACTTATTGGAAACACTTTATGAGAAGAAATAACGCATCCTAAAAAATTAGCTTGTATCTCCTAAACAACAGGTTGTAACTCGAAAAGATTTGGTGTGGCATGTACGTCTAAACGTGTAGCCTCAAAAGAGTACACACAGGAGAGTTTTATTTGGTCAAAATTTGTCAGAAAACCACGTTTTAAGGAAATCCCGCATCGTGCGAAATTATGTTGTTTTTCCTAAACAACATGTTGTAACTCGAAAAGCTTTGGAGTTGAGTGTATGTCTAAGCATGTAGCCTCAAAGGAGACCGCACAGGAGAGTTTTCTCTCAAAAGAATATGCAAGAATACCTTGTTATAAGGAAATACAGTGTTGCAGAGTAAAGCCAAATTTTTACATAATGGAAACACTTAAACTTTATGAGAAGAAATAATGCATCGTAAAAAAATTAGCTTGTATCTCCTAAACAACACGTTGTAACTCGACAAGATTTAGTGTCTCGGGCACGTCTAAATGTGTAGCCTCAAAAGAAACCCACAGGAGTATTTTCTTTCATCAAAATTTGTCAGAAAACCACGTTTTAAGGAAATCCCGCATCATGCTAAATTATCTTGTTTTTCCTAAACAACACATTGTAACTCGAAAAGCTTTGGTGTTGCGTGTATGTCAAAGCGTATAGCCTCAAAAGAGAACGCACAGGAGAGTTTTCTCTCGAAAGAATATGTAAGAATACCACGTTATAAGGAAATACAGTGTTGCAGAGTAAAGACAAATACGTACTTATTGGAAAAACTTAAACTTTACGAGAAGAAATAAGGCATCTTACAAAATTAGTTTGTATCTCCTAAACAACACGTTATAACTCGAAAAGATTTGGTGTGGTGTGTACGTCTAAACGTGTAGCCTAAAAAGAGAACCCACAGGATAATTTTCTTTCGTCAAAATTTGTCAGAAAACCACGTTTTAAGGAAATCCCGCATCGTGTGAAATTATCTTGTTTTTCCTAAAAAACACATTGTAACTCGAAAAGCTTTGGTGTTGCGTGTATGTCTAAGCATGTAGCCTCAAAGGGGAACGCACAGGAGAGTTTTCTCTCGAAAGAATATGCAAGAATACCACGTTATAAGGAAATACAGTGTTGCAGAGTAAAGGCAAATATGTACGTAATGGAAACACTTAAACTTTATGAGAAGAAATAACGCATCGTAAAAAAATTAGCTTGTATCTCCTAAACAACACATTGTAACTCGAAAAGATCTGGTGTTGCGTGAATGTCTAAGCATGTAGCCTCAAAGGAGAACGCACAGGAGAGTTTTCTCTCGAAAGAATATGCAAGAATACCACGTTATAAGGAAATACAGTGTTGCAGAGTAAAGGCAAATATGTACGTAATGGAAACACTTAAACTTTATGAGAAGAAATAACGCATCGTAAAAAAAATTAGCTTGTTTCTCCTAAACAACACGTTGTAACTCGAAAAGATTTGGTGTGGCGTGTACGTCTAAATGTGTAGCCTCAAAAGAGAACCCACAAGAGTATTTTCTTTCGTCAAAATTTGTCAGAAAACCACGTTTTAAGGAAATCCCGCATCATGCGAAATTATCTTGTTTTTCCTAAACAACACGTTGTAACTCGAAAAGCTTTGGTGTTGCGTGTATGTCTAAGCGTGTAGCCTCAAAAGAGAACGCAAAGGAGAGTTTTTTCTCCAAAGAATATGTAAGAATACCACGTTATTAGGAAATACAGTGTTGCAGAGTAAAGACAAATACTTACGTCTTGGAAAAACTTTAGGAGAAGAAATAACGCATCGTAAGAAATTAGCTTGTATCTCCTAAACAACACGTTGTAACTCGAAAAGCTTTGGTGTTGCGTGTATGTGTAAGCGTGTAGCCTCAAAGGAGAACGCAAAGGAGAGTTTTTTCTCGAAAGAATATGTAAGAATACCACGTTATTAGGAAATACAGTGTTGCAGAGTAAAGACAAATACTTATGTATTGGAAAAACTTTACGAGAAGAAATAACGCATCGTACAAAATTAGCTTGTATCTACTAAACAACACGTTGCAACTTAAAAAGATTTGGTGTGGCCTGTACGTCTAAACGTGTAGCCTGAAAAAAGAAGCCATAGGAGAATTTTCTTTGGTCAAAATTTGTCAGAAAACCACGTATTAAGGAAATCCCGCATCGTGCGAAATTATCTTGTTTTTCCTAAACAAAACGTTTTAACTCGAAATGCTTTGGTGTTGCGTGTATGTCTAATCATGTAGCCTCAAAAGAGAACGCACAGGAGAGTTTTCTCTCGAAAGAATATCTAAGAATACCACGTTATAAGGAAATACAGTGTTGCAGAGTAAAGACAAATACGTACTTATTGGAAAAACTTAAACTTTACGAGAAGAAATAACGCATCGTACAAAATTAGCTTGTATCTCCTAAACAACACGTTGTAACTTGAAAAGATTTGGTGTGGCTTGTACGGCTAAACGTGTAGCCTCAAAAGAGTACCCACAGGAGAGTTTTACTTCGTCAAAATTTGTCAGAAAACCACGTTTTAAGGAAATCCCGCATCATGCGAAATTATCTTGTTTTTCCTAAACAACACGTTGTAAATCGAAAAGCTTTGGTGTTGCGTGAATGTCTAAGCATGTAGCCTCAAAGGAGAACGCACAGGAGAGTTTTCTCTCGAAAGAATATGCAAGAATACCACGTTATAAGGAAATACAGTGTTGCAGAGTAAAGGCAAATATGTACGTAATGGAAACACTTAAACTTTATGAGAAGAAATAACGCATCGTAGAAAAATTACCTTGTTGCTCCTAAACAACACGTTGTAACTCGAAAAGATTTGGTGTGGCGTGTACGTCTAAATGTGTAGCCTCAAAAGAGAACCGACAGGAGTATTTTCTTTCGTCAAAATTTGTCAGAAAACCACGTTTTAAGGAAATCCTGCATCGTGTAAAAATATCTTGTTTTTCCTAAACAACACGTTTTAACTCGAAAAGCTTTGGTGTTGCGTGTATGTCTAAGCATGTAGCCTCAAAAGAGAACGCAAAGGAGAGTTTTTTCTCGAAAGAATATGTAAGAATACCACGTTATTAGGAAATACAGTGTTGCAGAGTAAAGACAAATACTTACGTCTTGGAAAAACTTTACAAGAAGAAATAACGCATCGTAAGAAATTAGCTTGTATCTCCTAAACAACACGTTGTAACATAAAAAGATTTGGTGTGGCCTGTACGTCTAAACGTGTAGCCTGAAAAGAGAACCCATAGGAGAATTTTCTTTCATCAAAATTTGTCAGAAAACCATGTATTAAGGAAATCCCGCATAGTGCGACATTATCTTGTTTTTCCTAAACCAAACGTTTTAACTCGAAAAGCTTTCGTGTTGCGTGTATGTCTAAGCGTGTAGCCTCAAAAGAGAACACACAGGAGAGTTTTCTCTCGAAAGAATATGTAAGAATACCACGTTATAAGGAAATACAGTGTTGCAGAGTAAAGACAAATACGTACTTATTGGAAAAACTTAAACATTACGAGAAGAAATAAGGCATCTTACAAAATTAGTTTGTATCTCCTAAACAACACATTATAACTCGAAAAGATTTGGTGTGGTGTGTATGTCTAAACGTGTAGCCTCAAAAGATTACCCACAGGAAAATTTTCTTTTGTCAAAATTTGTCAGAAAACCACGTTTTAAGGAAATCCCGCATTCTGCGAAATTATCTTGTTTTTCTTAAACAAAACGTTTTAACTCGAAAAGCTTTGGTGTTGCGTGTATGTCTAAGCGTGTAGCCTCAAAAGAGAACGCACAGGAGAGTTTTCTCTCGAAAAAATATGTAAGAATACCACGTTATAAGGAAATACAGTGTTGCAGAGTAAAGACAAATAAGTACTTATTGGAAAAACTTAAACTTAAGAGAAGAAATAACGCATCGTACAAAATTAGCTTGTATCTCCTAAACAACACGTTGTAACTTAAAAAGATTTGGTGTGGCCTGTACGTCTAAACGTGTAGCCTCAAAAGAGAACCCATAGGAGAATTTTCTTTGGTCAAAATTTGTCAGAAAACCACGTATTAAGGAAATTCCGCATCGTGCGAAATTATCTTGTTTTTCCTAAACAAAACGTTTTAACTCGAAAAGCTTTGGTGTTGCGTGTATGTCTAAGCCTGTAACCTCAAAGGAGAATGCCCAGGAGAGTTTTCTCTCGAAAGAATATGTAAGAATACCACGTTATTGCATCACTGTTTTTCCTTATAACGTGGTATTCTTACATATTCTTTCGAGAGAAAACTCTCCTGTGCATTCTCTTTTGGGGCTACATACTTAGACATACACCCAACATCAAAGCTTTGCGAGTTAAAATGTGTTGTTTAGGAAGAACTAGATAATTTCTCACGATGTGGGATTTCCTTAAAACGTGGTTTTCTGAAAAATTTTGACAAAAGGAAATTGTCCTGTGGGTTCTCTTTTGAGGCTACACGTTTAGACGTACAGGCCACACCAAATCTTTTCGAGTTACAACGTGTTGTTTAGGAGATACAAGCTAATTTTGTACGATGCTTTATTTCATCTCGTAAAGTTTATGGGTTTCTAATACATTCTTATATGTCTTTACTCTGCAACACTGTATTTCCTTACAACGTGGTATTCTTACATATTCTTTCGATAGAAAACTCTCCTGTGCGTTCTCTTTCGAGGCTACATGCTTAGACATACACGCACTACTAAAGCTTTTCGAGTTACAACGTGTTGTTTAGGAAAAACAAGATAATTCGCACGATGCTGGATTTCCCTAAAACGTGGTTTTCTGAAAAATTTTGACGAAAGAAAATTCTCCTGTGGGTTTTCATTTGAGGCTCCACGTTTAGACGTACACGCCACACCAAATCTTTTCGAGTTACAACGTGTTGTTTAGGAGATACAAGCTAATTTTTTATGATGCTTTATATCTTCTTGTAAATTTTAAGTGTTTCCAAAAGGTACGTATTTATCTTTAATTTGCCACAATGTATTTCCTTATAACGTGGTATTCTTACATACTCGTTCGAGAGAAATCTCTCCTGTGCCTTCACCTTTGAGGCTACATGCTTACACATACACACAACAGCAAAGATTTTCGAGTTACAATGTGTTGATTAGGAAAAACAACACAGTTTCGCACGATGCAGGATTTCCTTAATAAGTGGTTTTCTGACAAATTTTGACGAAAGAAAATTCTCCTGTGGGTTCTCTTTTGAGGCTACACGTTTAGACGTACACGCCACACCAAATCTTTTAGAGTTACAACGTGTTGTTTAGGAGATACAAGCTGATTTTGTATGATGCGTTATTTCTTCTTGTAAAGTGTTTCCAATACATATGTATTTGCCTTTAGTCTGCAACACTGTATTTCCTTATAACGTGGTATTCTTACATATTCTTTCAAGAGAAAACTCTCCTGTGCATCCTCTTTTGAGGCTACACACTTAGACATACACGCAACACCAAAGCTTTTCGAGTTACAACGTGTTTTTTAGGAAAAACTAGATAATTTCGCACGATGAGGGATTTCCTTAATACGTGGTTTTCTGACAAATTTTGACCAAAGAAAATTCTCCTATGGGTTCTCATTTGAGACTACACGTTTAGACGTACAGGCCACACCAAATCTTTTTAAGTTACAACGTGTTGTTTAGGAGATACAAGCTAATTTTGTACGATGCTTTATTTCATCTCGTAAAGTTTCATCACTTCTTCTCGTAAAGTTTTTCCAATAAGCAAGTATTTGTCTTAACTCTGCAACACTGTATTTCCTTATAACGTGGTATTCTTACATATTCTTTCGATAGAAAACTCTCCTGTGCGTTCTCTTTCGAGGCTACATGCTTAGACATACACGCACTACTAAAGCTTTTCGAGTTACAACGTGTTGTTTAGGAAAAACAAGATAATTCGCACGATGCTGGATTTCCCTAAAACGTGGTTTTCTGAAAAATTTTGACGAAAGAAAATTCTCCTGTGGGTTTTCATTTGAGGCTCCACATTTAGACGTACACGCCACACCAAATCTTTTCGAGTTACAACGTGTTGTTTAGGAGATACAAGCTAATTTTTTATGATGCTTTATATCTTCTTGTAAATTTTAAGTGTTTCCAAAAGGTACGTATTTATCTTTAATTTGCCACAATGTATTTCCTTATAACGTGGTATTCTTACATACTCGTTCGAGAGAAATCTCTCCTGTGCCTTCACCTTTGAGGCTACATGCTTACACATACACACAACAGCAAAGATTTTCGAGTTACAATGTGTTGATTAGGAAAAACAACACAGTTTCGCACGATGCAGGATTTCCTTAATAAGTGGTTTTCTGACAAATTTTGACGAAAGAAAATTCTCCTGTGGGTTCTCTTTTGAGGCTACACGTTTAGACGTACACGCCACACCAAATCTTTTAGAGTTACAACGTGTTGTTTAGGAGATACAAGCTAATTTTGTATGATGCGTTATTTCTTCTCGTAAAGTGTTTCCAATACATATGTATTTGCCTTTAGTCTGCAACACTGTATTTCCTTATAACGTGGTATTCTTACATATTCTTTCAAGAGAAAACTCTCCTGTGCATCCTCTTTTGAGGCTACACACTTAGACATACACGCAACACCAAAGCTTTTCGAGTTACAACGTGTTTTTTAGGAAAAACTAGATAATTTCGCACGATGAGGGATTTCCTTAATACGTGGTTTTCTGACAAATTTTGACCAAAGAAAATTCTCCTATGGGTTCTCTTTTGAGACTACACGTTTAGACGTACAGGGCACACCAAATCTTTTTAAGTTACAACGTGTTGTTTAGGAGATACAAGCTAATTTTGTACGATGCGTTACTTCTTCTCGTAAAGTTTTTCCAATAAGCAAGTATTTGTCTTAACTCTGCAACACTGTATTTCCTTATAACGTGGTATTCTTACATATTCTTTCGAGAGAATACTCTCCTCTGCGTTCTCTTTTGGGGCTACACGCTTAGACATACACCCAACACCAAAGCTTTTCGAGTTAAAACGTGTTGTTTAGGAAGAACAAGATAATTTCTCATGATGCGGGATTTCCTTAAAACGTGGTTTTCTGACAAATTTTGACGAAAGAAAATTGTCCTGTGGGTTCTCTTTTGAGGCTACACGTTTAGACATACAAGGCACACCAAATCTTTTCGAGTTACAACGTGTTGTTTAGGAGATACAAGCTAATTTTGTACGATGCTTTATTTCATCTCGTAAAGTTTATGGGTTTCCAATACATACGTATTTGTCTTTACTCTGCAACACTGTATTTCGTTATAACGTGGTATTCTTACATATTCTTTCGAGAGAAAACTCTCCTGTGCGTTCTCCTTTGAGGCTACACACTTAGACATACACGCAACACCAAAGCTTTTCGAGTTACAATGTGATGTTTAGGAAAAACAAGATAATTTCACACGATGCGGGATTTACTTAAAACGTGGTTTCTGAAAAATTTTGACGAAAGAAAATTGTCCTGTGGGTTCTCTTTTGAGGCTACACGTTTAGACGTACACGCCACACCAAATCTTTTTGAGTTACAACGTGTTGTTTAGGATATACAAGCTAATTTTGTACGATGCGTTATTTCTTCTAGTAAAGTGTTTCCAATACGTACGTATTTGCCTTTAGTCTGCAACACTGTATTTCCTTATAACGTGGTGTTCTTACATATTCTTTCGAGAAAAAACTCTCCTGTGCATCCTCTTTTGAGGCTACACGCTTAGACATACACGCAACACCAAAGCTTTTCGCGTTACAACGTGTTGTTTAGGAAAAACAAGATAATTTCGCACAATGAGGGATTTCCTTAATACGTGGTTTTCTGACATATTTTGACCAAAGAAAATTCTCCTATGGGTTCTCTTTTGAGACTACACTTTTAGACGTACAGGCCACTCCAAATCTTTTTAAGTTACAACGTGTTGTTTAGGCGATACAAGCTAATTTTGTACGATGCGTTATTTCTTCTTGTAAAGTTTTTCCAATAAATATTTGTCTTTACTCTGCAACACTGTATTTCCTTATAACGTGGCATTCTTACATATTCTTTCGAGAGAAAACTCTCCTCTGCGTTCTCTTTTGGGGCTACATGCTTAGACATACACCCAACACCAAAGCTTTTCGAGTTAAAACGTGTTGTTTAGGAAGAACTAGATAATTTCTCAAGTTGCGTGATTTCCTTAAAACGTGGTTTTCTGACAAAATTTGATGAAAGAAAAGTGTCCTGTGGGTTCTCTTTTGAGGCTACATGTTTAGACGTACATGCCACACCAAATCTTTTCGAGTTACAACGTGTTGTTTAGGAGATACAAGCTAATTTTGTACGATGCTTTATTTCATCTCGTAAAGTTTATGGGTTTCCAATACATACGTATTTGTCTTTACTCTGCAACACTGTATTTCTTTATAACGTGGTATTCTTACATATTCTTTCGAGAGAAAACTCTCCTGTGCGTTCTTCTTTGAGGCTACACACTTAGACATACACGCAACACCAAAGCTTTTCGAGTTACAATGTGATGTTTAGGAAAAACAAGATAATTTCACACGATGCGGGATTTACTTAAAACGTGGTTTCTGAAAAATTTTGACGAAAGAAAATTCTCCTGTGGGTTCTCTTTTGAGGCTACACGTTTAGAAGTACACGCCACACCAAATCTTTTCGAGTTACAACGTGTTGTTTAGGAGATACAAGCTAATTTTGTAAGATGCGTTATTTCTTCTAGTAAAGTGTTTCCAATACGTACGTATTTGCCTTTAGTCTGCAACACTGTATTTCCTTATAACGTGGTATTCTTACATATTCTTTCGAAGAAAACTCTCCTGTGCATCCTCTTTTGAGGCTACACGCTTAGACTTACACGCAACACCAAAGCTTTTCGCGTTACAACGTGTTGTTTAGGAAAAACAAGATAATTTCGCACAATGAGGGATGTCCTTAATACGTGGTTTTCTGACATATTTTGACCAAAGAAAATTCTCCTATGGGTTCTCTTTTGAGACTACACGTTTAGACGTACAGGCCACTCCAAATCTTTTTAAGTTACAACGTGCTGTTTAGGCGATACAAGCTAATTTTGTATGATGCGTTATTTCTTCTTGTAATGTTTTTTCCAATAAATAAGTATTTGTCTCTACTCTGCAACACTGTATTTCCTTATAACGTGGCATTCTTACATATTCTTTTGAGAGAAAACTCTCCTCTGCGTTCTCTTTTGGGGCTACATGCTTAGACATACACCCAACACCAAAGTTTTTCGAGTTAAAACATGTTGTTTAGGAAGAACTAGATAATGTCTCACGATGCGGGATTTCCTTTAAACGTGGTTTTCTGACAAAATTTGATGAAAGAAAATTGTCCTGTGGGTTCTCTTTTGAGGCTACACGTTTAGACATACACGCCACACCAAATCTTTTCGAGTTACAACTTGTTGTTTAGGAGATACATGCTAATTTTGTACGATGCTTTATTTTATCTCATAAAGTTTATGGGTTTCCAATACATACGTTTTTGTCTTTACTCTGCAACACTGTATTCCCTTATAACGTGATATTCTTACATATTCTTTCGAGAAAAAACTCTCCTGTGTGTTCTCTTTTGAGGCTACACGCTTAGACATACACGCAACACCAAAGCTATTCGAGTTATAATGTGTTGTATAGGAAAAACAAGATAATTTCGCACAATGCGGGATTTCCTTAAAACGTGGATTTCTGAAAATTTTTGACGAAAGAAAATTGTCCTGTGGGTTCTGTTTTGAGGCTACACGTTTAGACGTACACGCCACACCAAATCCTTTCAAGTTACAACATGTTGTTTAGGAGATACAAGCTAATTTTGTACGATGCGTTATTTCTTCTCGTAAAGTGTTTCCAATACGTACGTATTTGCCTTTAGTCTGCAACACTGTATTTCCTTATAACATGGTATTCTTACATATTCTTTCGAGAGAATATTGTTTAGGAAAAACAATATAATTTCGCGCGATGCGGGATTTCCTTAATAAGTGGTTTTCTGACAAATTTTGACCAAGGAAAATTCCTCTATGGGTTCTCTTTTGAGGCTACAGGTTTAGACGTACACGCTACACCTAATCTTTTTAAGTTACAACGTGTTGTTTAGGAGATACAAGCTAATTTTGTACGATAGGTTATTTCTTCTCGTAAAGTTTTCTAATAAGTAAGAATATGTCTTTACTCTGCAACACTGCATTGCCTTATAACGTGGTATTCTTACATATTCTTTGGAGAGAAAACTCTACTGTATGTTCTCATTTGAGGCTACACGTTAGACATACACGCAACACCAAAGCTTTTCGAGTTACAATGTGTTGTTTAGGAAGAACAAGATAATTTCCCACGATGCGGGATTTCCTTAAAACGTGGTTTTCTGACAAATTTTGACGAAAGAAAATTCTGTGGCTTCTCTATTGAGGCTACACGTTTAGACATACACACCACACCAAATATTTTTGAGTTACAACGTGTTGTTTAGTAGATACAAACTAATTTTTTTATGATGCCTTATTTCTTCTCGTAAAGTTTTTCTAATAAGTAAGAATATGTCTTTACTCTGCAACACTGTATTTCCGTAAAATGTGGTATTCTTACATATTCTTTCGAGAGAAAACTCTCCTGTGCGTTCTCATTTGAGGCTACACGCTTAGACATACACGCAACACCAAAGCTTTTCTAGTTACAATGTGTTGTTTAGGAAGAACAAGATAATTTCCCACGATGCGGGATTTCCTTAAAACGTGGTTTTCTGATAAATTTTGACGAAAGAAAATTCTCCAGTTGGTTCTCCATTGAGGCTACACGTTTAGATATACACACCACACCAAATCTTTTTGAGTTACAACGTGTTGTTTAGGAGATACAAGCTAATTTTTTTATGATGCCTTATTTCTTCTCGTAAAGTTTAAGTGTTTCCAAGAAGTATGTATTTGCCTTTACTCTCTAACACTGTATTTCCTTATTGCGTGGTATTCTTACATATTCTTTCGACAGTAAACTCTTGTGCTTTCTCTTTGGAGGCTACACGTTTAGACATACACGCAACACCAAAGCTTTTCGAGTTACAACGTGTTGTTTAGGAAAAACAAGATAATTTCGCATGATGCGGGATTTCCTTAAAACGTGGTTTTCTGACAAATTTTGATGAAAGAAAATTCTCCTGTGGGTAATCTTTTGAGGGTACACGTTTAGAAGTACACGCCACACCAAATACTTTCGAGTTATAACGTGTTGTTTAGGAGATACAAGCTAATTTTGTACTATGTGTTATTTCTTCTCGTAAAGTTTAAGTGTTTCCAATAAGTATGTATTTGTCTTTACTCTGCAACACTGTATTTCCTTATAACGTGATATTCCTACATATTCTTTCGGGAGAAAACTCTCCTGTGCGTTCTCTTTTGAGGCTACACGCTTAGAAATACACGCAACACCAAAGCTTTTCGAGTTACAACGTGTTGTTTAGGAAAAACAAGATATTTTCGCACGATGCGGGATTTCCGTAAAACGTGGTTTTTGACAAATTTTGACCAAAGAAAACTCTCCTGTGGGTTCTCTTTTGAGGCTACACGTTTAGACGTACACAGCACACCAAATCTTTTCCAGTTACAACGTGTTGTTTAGGAGATACAAGCTAATTTTGCATGATGCTTTATTTCTTCTCGTAAAGTGTTTCCAATAAGTACGTATTTGTCTATACTCTGCAACACTGTATTTCCTTATAACCTGGTATTCTTACATATTCTTTCGAGAGAAAACTCTCCTGGGCGTTCCCCTTTGAGGCTACGCACTTAGACATACACGCAACACCAAAGCTTTTCGAGTTAAAACGTGTTGTTTAGGAAAAACAAGATAATTATGCACGATGCGGGATTTCCTTAATAAGTGGTTTTCTGACAAATTTTGACCAAGGAAAATTCCTCTATGGGTTCTCTTTTGAGGCTACACGTTTAGACGTACAGGCCACACCAAATCTTTTTAAGTTACAACGTGTTGTTTAGGAGATACAAGCTAATTTTGTACGATGCGTTATTTCTTCTCCTAAAGTTTTCCAATAAATAACTATATGTCTTTATTCTGCAACACTGTATTTCCTTATAACGTGGTATTCTTACATATTCTTTCAAGAGAAAACTCTCCTGTGCGTTCTCATTTGAGGCTGCACGCTTAGACATATACGCAACACCAAAGTTTTGAGTTACAACGTGTTGTTTAGGAAGAACAAGATAATTTCGCACGATGCGGGATTTCCTTAAAACGTGGTTTTCTGACAAATTTTGACGAAAGAAAATTCTCCTGTGGGTTCTCTTTTGAGGCTACACGTTTAGATGTACACGCCACACCAAATCTTTTTGAGTTTCAACGTGTTGTTTAGGAGATACAAGCTAATTTTTTTACGATGCGTTATTTCTTTTCGTAAAGTCTAAGTGTTTCCAATACATATGTATTTGCCTTTACTCTGCAACACTGTATTTCCTTATAACGTGGTATTCTTACATATTCTTTCGAGAGAAAACTCTCCTGTGCGTTCTCTTTGGAGGCTACATGCTTAGACATACACGCAAAACCAAAGCTTTTCGAGTTACAACGTGTTGTTTAGGAAAAACAAGATAATTTCGCATGATGCGGGATTTCCTTAAAACGTGGTTATCTGACAAATTTTGACGAAAGAAATTTCTCCTGTGGGTTCTCTTTTGAGGGTACACGTTTAGACGTACAAGCCACACCAAATCCTTTCGAGTTATAACGTGTTGTTTAGGAGATACAAGCTAATTTTGTACTATGTGTTATTTCTACTCGTAAAGTTTAAGTGTTTCCAATAAGTATGTATTTGTCTTTACTCTGCAACACTGTATTTCCTTATAACGTGGTATTCCTACATATTCTTTCGGGAAAAAAATCTCCTGTGCGTTCCCTATTAAGGCTACAGGCTTAGACATACACGCAACACCAAAGCTTTTCGAGTTACAACATGTTGTTTAGGAAAAACAAGATAATTATGCACGATGCGGGATTTCCTTAAAACGTGGTTTTTGACAAATTTTGACGAAAGAAAAATCTCCTGTGGGTTCTCTTTGAGGCTACACGTTTAGACGTACACGCCACACCAAATCTTTTCGAGTTACAGCGTGTTGTTTAGGAGATACAAGCTAATTTTGCATGATGCGTTATTTCTTCTCGTAAAGTGTTTCCAATAAGTACGTATTTGTCTTTACTCTGCAACACTGTATTTCCTTATCACATGGTATTCTTACATATTCTTTCGAGAGAAAACTATCCTGTGCATTCTCTTTGGAGGCTACACGCTTAGACATACACGCAACACCAAAGCTTTTCGAGTTACAACGTGTTAATTAGGAAAAACAAGATAATTTCGCCCGATGCGGGATTTCCTTAATACGTGGTTTTCTGACAAATTTGACCAAAGAAAATTCTCCTGTGGGTTCTCTTTTGAGGCTACACGTTCAGACGTACATGCCACACCAAATCTTTTTGAGTTACCACGTGTTGTTTTGGAGATTCAAGCTAATTTTGTACCATGCGTTATTTCTTCTCATAATGTGTTTCCAATAAGTACGTATATGTCTTTACTCTGCAGCAATATATTTCCTTATAACGTGGTATTCTTACATATTCTTTCAAGAGAAAACTCTCCTGTGCATTCTCTTTTGAGGCTGCACGCTTAGACATACACGCAACACCAAAGCTTTTCTAGTTACAACGTGTTGCTTAGGAAAAACAAGATAATTTCGCACGATGCGGGATTTCCTTAAAACGTGGTTTTCTGACAAATTTTGACGAAAGGAAACTCTCCTGTGGGTTCTCTTTTGAGGCTACACGTTTAGACGTACATGCCACACCAAATCCTTTTGAGTTACAACGTGTTGTTTAGGACATACAAGCTAATTTTGCAAGATTCGTTATTTCTCTCATAAAGTGCTTCCAATACAGACGTATTTGTCTTTATTCTGCCACACTGTATTTCCTTATAACGTGGTATTCTTACATATTCTTTCGAGAGAAATCTCTCCTGTGCGTTCTCTTTTGGGGCTACACGCTTACAAATACACCCTACACCAAAGCTTTTCGAGTTAAAACGTGCTGTTTAGGAAGAACAAGATAATTTCTCACGATGCGGGATTTCCTTAAAACGTGGTTTTCTGAAAAATTTTGACGAAAGAAAATTATCCTGTGGGTTCTCTTTTGAGGCTACACGTTTAGACGTACACGCCACACCAAATCTTTTCGAGTTACAACGTGTTGTTTAGGAGATACAAGCTAATTTTGTACGATGCTTTATTTCATCTCGTAAAGTTTATGGGTTTCCAATACATACGAATTTGTCTTTATTCTGCAACACTGTATTTCCTTATAACGTGGTATCCTTACAAATTCTATCGAGAAAAAACTCTCCTGTGCGTTCTCTTTTGAGGCTACACGCTTAGACATACACGCAAAACCAAAGTTTTCGAGTTACAATGTGTTGTTTAGGAAAAACAAGACAATTTCGCATGATGCGGGATTTCCTTAAAACGTGGATATCTGACAAATTTTGACGAAAGAAAATTCTCCTGTGGGTTCTATTTTGAGGGTACACGTTTAGACGTATACGCCACACCAAATCCTTTCGAGTTACAACGTGTTGTTTAGGAGATACAAGCTAATTTTGTACGATGCGTTATTTCTTCTCGTAAAGTGTTTCCAATACGTATGTATTTGCCTTTAGTCTGCAACACTGTATTTCCTTATAACGTGGTATTCTTACATATTCTTTCGAGAGAAAACTCTCCTGTGTGTTCCCCTTTGAGGCTACACGCTTAGACATACAGGCAACACCAAAGCTTTTCGCGTTAAAACGTGTTGTTTAGGAAAAACAATATAATTTCGCACGATGCAGGATTTCCTTAATAAGTGGTTTTCTGACAAATTTTGACCAAGGAAAATTCTCCTATGGGTTCTCTTTTGAGGCTACACGTTTAGACGTATAGGCCACACCTAATCTTTTTAAGTTACAACGTGTTGTTTAGGAGATACAAGCTAATTTTGTACGATAGGTTATTTCTTCTCGTAAAGTTTTTCTAATAAGTAAGAATATGTCTTTACTCGGCAACACTGTATTTCCTTATAATGTGGTATTCTTACATATTCTTTCGAGAGAAAACTCTCCTGTGCGTTCTCATTTGAGGCTACATGCTTAGACATACACGCAACACCAAAGCTTTTCGAGTTACAATGTGTTGTTTAGGAAGAACAAGATAATTTCGCAGAATGCGGGATTTCCTTAAAACGTGGTTTTCTGACAATTTTTGACGAAAGAAAATTCTTCCGTGGGGTCTCTATTGAGGCTACACGTTTAGACGTACACACCACACCAAATCTTTTTGAGTTACAACGTGTTGTTTGGAGATACAAGCTAATTTTTTTATGATGCGTTATTTCTTCTCGTAAAGTTTAAGTGTTTCCAATATGTATGTATTTGCCTTTACTCTGCAACACTGTATTCCCTTATTACGTGGTATTCTTACATATTCTTTCAACAGTAAACTCTCCTGTGCGTTCTCTTTGGAGGCTACACGCTTAGACATACACGCAACACCAAAGCTTTTTGAGTTACAACGTGTTGTTTAGGAAAAACAAGATAATTTCGCATGATGCGGGATTTCCTTAAAACGTGGTTTTCTGACAAATTTTGATGAAAGAAAATTCTCCGGTGGGTTCTCTTTTGAGGGTACACGTTTAGACATACACGCCACACCAAATCCTTTCGAGTTATAACGTGTTGTTTAGGAGATACAAGCTAATTTTGTACTATGTGTTATTTCTTCTCGTAAAGTTTAAGTGTTTCCAATAAGTATGTATTTGTCTTTACTCTGCAACACTGTATTTCCTTATAACGTGGTATTCCTACATATTCTTTCGGGAGAAAACTCTCCTGTGCGTTCTCTTTTGAGGCTACACGCTTAGAAATACACGCAACACCAATGCTTTTCGAGTTACAACGTGTTGTTTAGGAAAAACAAGATATTTTCGCACGATGCGGGATTTCCGTAAAACGTGGTTTTTGACAAATTTTGACCACAGAAAACTCTCCTGTGGGTTCTCTTTTGAGGCTACACGTTTAGACGTACACACCACACCAAATCTTTTCCAGTTACAGCGTGTTGTTTAGGAGATACAAGCTAATTTTTCATGATGCTTTATTTCTTCTCGTAAAGTATTTCCAATAAGTACGTATTTGTGTATACTCTGCAACACTGTATTTCCTTATACCGTGGTATTCTTACATATTCTTTTGAGAGAAAACTCTCCTGGGTGTTCCCCTTTGAGGCTACGCACTTAGACATACACGCAACACCAAAGCTTTTCGAGTTAAAACGTGTTGTTTAGGAAAAACAAGATAATTATGCACGATGCGGGATTTTCTTAATAAGTGGTTTTCTGACAAATTTTGACCAAGGAAAATTCCTCTATGGGTTCTCTTTTGAGGCTACACGTTTAGACGTACAGGCCACACCAAATCTTTTTAAGTTACAACGTGTTGATTAGGAGATACAAGCTAATTTTGTACGATGCGTTATTTCTTCTCCTAAAGTTTTTCCAATAAGTAAGTATATGTCTTTATTCTGCAACACTGTATTTCCTTATAATGTGGTATTCTTACATATTCTTTCAAGAGAAAACTCTCCTGTGCGTTCTCATTTGAGGCTACACGCTTAGACATATAAGCAACACCAAAGCTTTTCGAGTTACAACGTGTCGTTTAGGAAGAACAAGATAATTTCCCACGATGCGGGATTTCCTTAAAACGTGGTTTTCTGACAAATTTTGACGAAAGAAAATTCTCCTGTGGGTTCTCTTTTGAGGCTACATGTTTAGATGTACACGCCACACCAAATCTTTTTGAGTTTCAACGTGTTATTTAGGAGATACAAGCTAATTTTTTTACGATGCGTTATTTCTTCTCGTAAAGTTTAAGTGTTTCCAATACGTATGTATTTGCCTTTACTCTGCAACACTGTATTTCCTTATAACGTGGTATTCTTACATATTCTTTCGAGAGAAAACTCTCCTGTGCGTTCTCTTTGGAGGCTACATGCTTAGACATACACGCAAAACCAAAGCTTTTCGAGTTACAACGTGTTGTTTAGGAAAAACAAGATAATTTCGCATGATGCGGGATTTCCTTAAAACGTGGTTATCTGACAAATTTTGACGAAAGAAAATTCTCCTGTGGGTTCTCTTTTGAGGGTACACGTTTAGACGTACAAGCCACACCAAATCCTTTCGAGTTATAACGTGCTGTTTAGGAGATACAAGTTAATTTTGTACTATGTGTTATTTCTACTCGTAAAGTTTAAGTGTTTCCAATAAGTATGTATTTGTCTTTACTCTGCAAAACTGTATTTCCTTATAACGTGGTATTCCTACATATTCTTTCGGGAAAAAAAACTCTCCTGTACGTTCTCTTTTAAGGCTACACGCTTAGACATACACGCAACACCAAATGTTTTCGAGTTACAACATGTTGTTTAGGAAAAACAAGATAATTATGCACGATGCTGGATTTCCTTAAAACTTGGTTTTTGACAAATTTTGACGAAAGAAAAATCTCCTGTGGGTTCTCTTTGAGGCTACACATTTAGACGTACACGCCACACCAAATCTTTTCGAGTTACAGCGTGTTGTTTAGGAGATACAAGCTAATTTTGCATGATGCGTTATTTTTTCTCGTAAAGTGTTTGCAATAAGTACGTATTTGTCTTTACTCTGCAACACAATATTTCTTTATCACATGGTATTCTTTCATATTCTTTCGAGAGAAAACTATCCTGTGCATTCTCTTTGTAGGCTACACGCTTAGACATACACGCAACACCAAAGCTTTTCGAGTTACAACGTGTTGATTAGG
Source organism: Apodemus sylvaticus (assembly GCF_947179515.1). Classification (NCBI taxonomy): domain Eukaryota; kingdom Metazoa; phylum Chordata; class Mammalia; order Rodentia; family Muridae; genus Apodemus; species Apodemus sylvaticus. The sequence goes on along the minus strand of NC_067483.1, from coordinate 185,394 downwards.
AAAAACAAGATAATTTCGCCCGATGCGGCATTTCCTTAATACGTGGTTTTCTGACAAATTTTGACGAAAGAAAACTCTCCTGTGGGTTCTCTTTTGAGGCTACACGTTTAGACGTACATGCCACACCAAATCCTTTTGAGTTACAACATGTTGTTTAGGACATACAAGCTAATTTTGCAAGATTCGCTATTTTTCTCATAAAGTGCTTCCAATACGGACCTATTTGTCTTTATTCTGCCACACTGTATTTCCTTATAACGTGGTATTCTTACATATTCTTTCGAGAGAAAACTCTCCTGTGCGTTCTCTTTTGGGGCTACACGCTTCGAAATACACCCTACACCAAAGCTTTTCGAGTTAAAACGAGCTGTTTAGGAAGAACAAGATAATTTCTCACGATGCGGGATTTCCTTAAAACGTGGTTTTCTGACAAATTTTGACGAAAGAAAATTGTCCTGTAGGTTCTCTTTTGAGGCTACACGTTTAGAGGTACACGCCACACCAAATCTTTTCGAGTTAAAACGTGTTGTTTAGGAGATACAAGCTAATTTTGTACGATGCTTTATTTCATCTCGTAAAGTTTATGGGTTTCCAATACATACGTATTTGTCTTTATTCTGCAACACTGTATTTCCTTATAACGTGGTATCCTTACAAATTCTATCGAGAAAAAACTCTCCTGTGCGTTCTCTTTTGCGGCTACACGCTTAGACATACACGCAACACCAAAGCTTTTCGAGTTACAATGTGTTGTTTAGGAAAAACAAGATAATTTCGCACGATGCGGGATGTATTTAAAACGTGGTTTCTGAAAAATTTTGACGAAAGAAAATTCTCCTGTGGGTTCTCTTTTGAGGCTACACGTTTAGACGTACACGCCACACCAAATCTTTTCGAGTTACAACGTGTTGTTTAGGAGATACAAGCTAATTTTGTACGATGCGTTATTTCTTCTAGTAAAGTGTTTCCAATACGTACGTATTTGCCTTTAGTCTGCAACACTGTATTTCCTTATAACGTGGTATTCTTACATATTCTTTCGAGAAAAAACTCTCCTGTGCATCCTCTTTTGAGGCTACACGCTTAGACATACACGCAACACCAAAGCTTTTCGCGTTACAACGTGTTGTTTAGGAAAAACAAGATAATTTCGCACAATGAGGGATTTCCTTAATACGTGGTTTTCTGATATATTTTGACCAAAGAAAATTCTCCTATGGGTTCTGTTTTGAGACTACACGTTTAGACGTACAGGCCACTCCAAATCTTTTTAAGTTACAACGTGTTGTTTAGGCGATACAAGCTAATTTTGTACGATGCGTTATTTCTTCTTGTAAAGTTTTTCCAATAAATATTTGTCTTTATTCTGCAACACTGTATTTCCTTATAACGTGGCATTCTTGCATATTCTTTCGAGAGAAAACTCTCCTCTGCGTTCTCTTTTGGGGCTACATGCTTAGACATACACCCAACACCAAAGCTTTTCGAGTTAAAACGTGTTGTTTAGGAAGAACTAGATAATTTCTCACGTTGCGTGATTTCCTTAAAACGTGGTTTTCTGACAAAATTTGATGAAAGAAAATTGTCCTGTGGGTTCTCTTTTGAGGCTACACGTTTAGACTACATACCACACCAAATCTTTTCGAGTTACAACGTGTTGTTTAGGAGATACAAGCTAATTTTGTACGATGCTTTATTTCATCTCGTAAAGTTTATGGGTTTCCAATACATATGTATTTGTCTTTACTCTGCAACACTGTATTCCCTTATAACGTGGTATTCTTACATATTCTTTCGAGAGAAAACTCTCCTGTGCGTTCTCTTTTGAGGCTACACGCTTAGACATACACGCAACACCAAAGCTTTTCGAGTTACAATGTGTTGTTTAGGAAAAAGAAGATATTTTCACACGATGCGGGATTTCCTTAAAACGTGGATTTCTAAAAATTTTTGACGAAAGATAATTGTCCTGTGGGTTCTCTTTTGAGGCTACACGTTTAGACGTACACGCCACACCAAATCCTTTCAAGTTACAACGTGTTGTTTAGGAGATACAAGCTAATTTTGTATGATGGGTTATTTCTTCTCGTAAAGTGTTTCCAATACGTACGTATTTGCCTTTAGTCTGCAACACTGTATTTCCTTATAACGTGGTCTTCTTACATATTCTTTCGAGAGAAAACTCTCCTGTGTGTTCCCCTTTGAGGCTACAAGCTTAGACATACAGGCAACACCAAAGTTTTTCGCATTACAACGTGCTGTTTAGGAAAAACAATATAATTTCGCGCGATGCGGGATTTCCTTAATAAGTGGTTTTCTGACAAATTTTGACCAAGGAAAATTCTCCTATGGGTTCTCTTTTGAGGCTACACGTTTAGACGTACAGGCCACACCTAATCTTTTTACGTTACAACGTGTTGTTTAGGTGATACAAGCTAATTTTGTAGGATAGGTTATTTCTTATCGTAAAGTTTTTCGAATAAGTAAGAATATGTCTTTACTCTGCAACACTGTATTTCCTTATAATGTGGTATTCTTACATATTCTTTCGAGAGAAAACTCTCCTGTGCGTTCTCATTTGAGGCTGCACGCTTAGACATACACGCAACACCAAAGCTTTTCGAGTTACAATGTGTTGTTTAGGAAGAACAAGATAATTTCCCACGATGCGGGATTTCCTTAAAACGTGGTTTTCTGACAAATTTTGACGAAAGAAAATTCTCCTGTGGGTTCTCTATTGAGGCTACACGTTTAGACGTACACACCACACCAAATCTTTTTGAGTTACAACGTGTTGTTTAGGAGATACAAGCTAATTTTTTTATGATGCCTTATTTCTTCTCGTAAAGTTAAGTGTTTCCAATACGTATGTATTTGCCTTTACTCTGCAACACTGTATTTCCTTATTACGTGGTATTCTTACATATTCTTTCGACAGGAAACTCTCCTGTGCGTTTTCTTTGGAGGCTACACGCTTAGACATACACGCAACACCAAAGCTTTTCGAGTTACAACGTGTTGTTTAGGAAAAACAAGATAATTTCGCATGATGCGCGATTTCCTTAAAACGTGGTTTTCTGACAAATTTTGATGAAAGAAAATTCTCCTGTGGGTTCTCTTTTGAGAATACACGTTTCGACATACACGCCACACCAAATCCTTTCGAGTTATAACGTGTTGTTTAGGAGATACAAGCTAATTTTGTACTATGTGTTATTTCTTCTCGTAAAGTTTAAGTGTTTCCAATAAGTATGTATTTGTCTTTACTCTGCAACACTGTATTTCCTTATAACGTGGTTTTCTTACATATTCTTTCGGGAGAAAACTCTCCTGTGCGTTCTCTTTTGAGGCTACACGCTTAGAAATACACGCAACACCAAAGCTTTTCGAGTTACAACGTGTTGTTTAGGAAAAACAAGATATTTTCGCACGATGCGGGATTTCCGTAAAACGTGGTTTTTGACAAATTTTGACCAAAGAAAACTCTCCTGTGGGTTCTCTTTTGAGGCTACACGTTTAGACGTACACACCACACAAAATCTTTTCCAGTTACAACGTGTTGTTTAGGAGATACAAGCTAATTTTGCATGATGCTTTATTTCTTCTTGTAAAGTGTTTCCAATAAGTACGTATTTGTCTATACTCTGCAACACTGTATTTCCTTATAACGTGGCATTCTTACATATTCTTTCGAGAGAAAACTCTCCTGGGCGTTCCCCTTTGAGTCTACGCACTTAGACAAACACGCAACACCAAAGCTTTTCGAGTTACAACGTGTTGTTTAGGAAAAACAATATAATTACGCACGATGCGGGATTTCCTTAATAAGTGGTTTTCTGACAAATTTTGACCAAGGAAAATTCCTCTATGGGTTCTCTTTTGAGGCTACACGTTTAGACGTGCAGGCCACACCAAATCTTTTTAAGCTACAACGTGTTGTTTGGGAGATACAAGCTAATTTTGTACGATGCTTTATTTCTTCTCCTAAAGTTTTTCCAATAAGTAAGTATATGTCTTTATTCTGCAACACTGTATTTCCTTATAACGTGGTATTCTTACATATTCTTTCAAGAGAAAACTCTCCTGTGCGTTCTCATTTGAGGCTACACCCTTAGACATATACGCAACACCAAAGCTTTTCGAGTTACAACGTGTTGTTTAGGAAGAACAAGATAATTTCCCACGATGCGGGATTTCCTTAAAACGTGGTTTTCTGACAATTTTTGACGAAAGAAAATTCTCCTGTGGGTTCTCTTTTGAGGCTACACGTTTAGATGTACACGCCACACCAAATCTTTTTGAGTTTCAACGTGTTGTTTAGGAGATACATGCTAATTTTTTTACGATGCATTATTTCTTCTCGTAAAGTTTAAGTGTTTCCAATACGTATGTATTTGCCTTTACTCTGCAACATTGTATTTCCTTATAACGTGGTATTCTTACATATTCTTTCGAGAGAAAACTCTCCTGTGCGTTCTCTTTGGAGGCTACATGCTTAGACATACACGCAAAACCAAAGCTTTTCGAGTTACAACGTGTTGTTTAGGAAAAACAAGAAAATTTCGCACGATGCGGGATTTCCTTAAAACGTGGTTTTCTGACAAATTTTGACGAAAGAAAAGTGTCCTGTGGGTTCTCTTTTGAGGCTACACGTTTAGTCGTACACGCCACAACAAATCATTTCGAGTTACAACGTGTTGTTTAGGAGATACAAGCTAATTTTGTACGATACTTTATTTCATCTCGTAAAGTTTATGGGTTTCCAATACATATGTATTTGTCTTTACTCTGCAACACTGTATTTCCTTATAACGTGATATTCCTACATATTCTTTCGGGAGAAAACTCTCCTGTGCGTTCTCTTTTGAGGCTACACGCTTAGAAATACACGCAACACCAAAGCTTTTCGAGTTACAACGTGTTGTTTAGGAAAAACAAGATATTTTCACACGATGCGGGATTTCCGTAAAACGTGGTTTTTGACAAATTTTGACCAAAGAAAACTCTCCTGTGGGTTCTCTTTTGAGGCTACACGTTTAGACGTACACAGCACACCAAATCTTTTCCAGTTACAACGTGTTGTTTAGGAGATACAAGCTAATTTTGCATGATGCTTTATTTCTTCTCGTAAAGTGTTTCCAATAAGTACGTATTTGTCTATACTCTGCAACACTGTATTTCCTTATAACCTGGTATTCTTACATATTCTTTCGAGAGAAAACTCTCCTGGGCGTTCCCCTTTGAGGCTACGCACTTAGACATACACGCAACACCAAAGCTTTTCGAGTTAAAACGTGTTGTTTAGGAAAAACAAGATAATTATGCACGATGCGGGATTTCGTTAATAAGTGGTTTTCTGACAAATTTTGACCAAGGAAAATTCCTCTATGGGTTCTCTTTTGAGGCTACACGTTTAGACGTACAGGCCACACCAAATCTTTTTAAGTTACAACGTGTTGTTTAGGAGATACAAGCTAATTTTGTACGATGCGTTATTTCTTCTCCTAAAGTTTTTCCAATAAATAAGTATATGTCTTTATTCTGCAACACTGTATTTCCTTATAACGTGGTATTCTTACATATTCTTTCAAGAGAAAACTCTCCTGTGCGTTCTCATTTGAGGCTACACGCTTAGACATATACGCAACACCAAAGTTTTTCGAGTTACAACGTGTTGTTTAGGAAGAACAAGATAATTTCCCACGATGCGGGATTTCCTTAAAACGTGGTTTTCTGACAAATTTTGACGAAAGAAAATTCTCCTGTGGGTTCTCTTTTGAGGCTACACGTTTAGATGTACATGCCACACCAAATCTTTTTGAGTTTCAACGTGTTGTTTAGGAGATACAAGCTAATTTTTTTACGATGCGTTATTTCTTTTCGTAAAGTCTAAGTGTTTCCAATACATATGTATTTGCCTTTACTCTGCAACACTGTATTTCCTTATAACGTGGTATTCTTACATATTCTTTCGACAGTAAACTCTCCTGTGCTTTTTCTTTGGAGGCTACACGTTTAGACATACACGCAACACCAAAGCTTTTCGAGTTACAACGTGTTGTTTAGGAAAAACAAGATAATTTCGCATGATGCGGGATTTCCTTAAAACGTGGTTTTCTGACAAATTTTGATGAAAGAAAATTCTCCTGTGGGTAATCTTTTGAGGGTACACGTTTAGAAGTACACGCCACACCAAATACTTTCGAGTTATAACGTGTTGTTTAGGAGATACAAGCTAATTTTGTACTATGTGTTATTTCTTCTCGTAAAGTTTAAGTGTTTCCAATAAGTATGTATTTGTCTTTACTCTGCAACACTGTATTTCCTTATAACGTGATATTCCTACATATTCTTTCGGGAGAAAACTCTCCTGTGCGTTCTCTTTTGAGGCTACACGCTTAGAAATACACGCAACACCAAAGCTTTTCGAGTTACAACGTGTTGTTTAGGAAAAACAAGATATTTTCGCACGATGCGGGATTTCCGTAAAACGTGGTTTTTGACAAATTTTGACCAAAGAAAACTCTCCTGTGGGTTCTCTTTTGAGGCTACACGTTTAGACGTACACAGCACACCAAATCTTTTCCAGTTACAACGTGTTGTTTAGGAGATACAAGCTAATTTTGTACGTTGCTTTATTTCTTCTCGTAAAGTGTTTCCAATACGTACGTATTTGCCTTTAGTCTGCAACACTGTATTTCCTTATAACGTGGTATTCTTACATATTTTTTCGAGAGAAAACTCTCCTGTGCCTTATCTTTTGAGGCTACACGCTTACACATACACGCAACACCAAAGCTTTTCGAGTTACAACGTGTTGTTTAGGAAAAACCAGATAATTGCGCACGATGCGGGATTTCCTTAAAACGTGGTTTTCTGGAAAATTTTGACGAAAGAAAATTCTCCAGTCGGTTCTCTTTTGAGGCTACACGTTTAGATGTACAGGCCACACCAAATCTTTTTAAGTTACAACGTGTTGTTTAGGAGATACAAGCTAATTCTTTACGATGCGTTATTTCTTCTCCTAAAGTTTTTCCAATAAGTAAGCATTTGTCTTTACTCTACAACACTGTGTTTCCTAATAACGTGGTATTCTTACATATTCTTTCGAGAAAAAACTCTCCTTTGCATTCTCTTTTGAGGCTACACGCTTAGACATACACGCAACAACAAAGCTTTTCGAGTTACAATGTGTTGTTTTGAAAAAACAAGATAATTTCGCACAATGCGGGATTTCCATAAAACGTGGTTTTCTTACAAATTTTGAAGAAAGAAAATTCTCCTGTGGGTTCTCTTTTGAGGCTACACATTTAGACGTACACGCCACACCAAATCTTTTCGAGTTATAACGTGTTGTTTAGGAGATACAAACTAATTTTGTACGATGCCTTATTTCTTCTCGAAAAGTTTAAGTGTTTCCAATAAGTACGTATTTGTCTTTACTCTGCAAAACTGTATTTCCTTATAACGTGGTATTCTTACATATTCTTTCGAGAGAAAACTCTCCTGTGCATTCTCTTTTGAGGCTACACACTTTGACATACACGTAACACCAAAGCTTTTCGAGTTACAATGTGTTGTTTAGGAAAAACAAGATAATTTAGCACGATGCGGGATTTCCTTAAAACGTGGTTTTCTGACAAATTTTGACGAAAGAAAATACTCATGTGGGTTCTCTTTTGAGGCAACACGTTTAGACTTACATGCCACAACAAATCCTTTCGAGTTACAACGTGTTGGTTAGGAGATACAAGCTAATTTTTTAAGATGCATTATTTCTTCTCGTAAAGTTTAAATATTTCCAATACGTACGTATTTGCCTTTACTCTGCAACACTGTATTTCTTTATAACGTTGTAATCTTGCATATTCTTTCGAGAGAAAAACTCTCCTGTGCGTTCTCTTTAGAGGCTACATGCTTAGACATACACGCAACACCAAAGCTTTTCGAATTACAACCTGTTGTTTAGGAAAAACAAGATAATTTCGGATGATGCGGGATTTCCTTAAAACGTGGTTTTCTGAAAAATTTTGACGAAAGAAAATTCTCCTGTGGGTTCTCTTTTTAGGCTACATGTTTAGTTGTAAACACCACACCAAAACTTTTCTAGTTACAACGTGTTGTTTAGGAGATACAAGCTAATTTTGTACGATGCGTTATTACTTCTCGAAAAGTGTTTCCAATAAGTACCTATTTGTCTTTACTCTGCAACACTGTATTTCCTTATAACGTGGTATTCTTACATATTCTTTCGAGAGAAAACTCTCCTGTGTGTTCTCTTTTGAGGCTACACGCTTAGACATACACGCAACACCAAAGCTTTTTGAGTTACAACGTGCTGTTTAGGAAGAACAAGATAATTTCTCACGATGCGGGATTTCCTTAAAACGTGGTTTTCTGACAAATTTTGACGAAAGAAAATTGTCCTGTGGTTCTCTTTTGAGGCTACACGTTTAGTTGTACACGCCGCACCAAATCTTTTCGAGTTACAACGTGTTGTTTAGGAGATACAAGCTAATTTTGTATGATGCTTTATTTCATCTCGCTAATTTGAAGGGTTTCCAAAACGTAAGAATTTGTCTTTATTCTGCAACACTGTACTTCCTTTTAACGTGGTATTCTTACTCGAAAAGCTTTGGTGTTGCGTGTATGTCTAAGGGTGTAGCCTCAAAAGAGAACGCACAGGAGAGTTTTCTCTCGAAAGAATATGTAAGAATACCACGTTATTTGGAAATACAGTGTTGCAGAGTAAAGACCAATATGTATATATTGAAAACACTTTATGAGAAGAAATAACGTATGGTAAAAAATTTGCTTGTATCTCCTAAAAAACACGTTGTAACTCAAAAAGGTTTGGTGTGGTGTTTACATCTAAACGTGTAGCCTCAAAAGAGAAACCACAGGAGAATTTTCTTTCGTCAAAATTTTTTCAGAAAACCACGTTTTAAGGAAATCCTGAATCATGTGAAATTATCTTGTTTTTCCTAAACAACACGTTGTAACTCAAAAAGCTTTGGTGTTGCGTGTATGTCTAAACGTATGGCCTCAAAGAGAACCCACAGGGGAGTTTTCTCTCGAAAGAATATATAAGAATACCACGTTATAAGGAAATACAGTGTTGCAGAGTAAAGACAAATATGTACGTATTGCAAACACTTTTCGAGAAGAAAAAACGCATCGTACAAAATTAGCTTGTATCTCCTAAACAACACGTTGTAACTCGAAAAGATTTGGTGTGGCGTGTACGTCTAAACGCGTAGCCTCAAAAGAGAACCCACAGGAGAATTTTCTTTGGTCAAAATTTTTCAGAAAACCACGTATTAAGGAAATCCTGCATCGTGCGAAATTATGTTGTTTTTCCTAAACAACACGTTGTGACTTGAATAGCTTTGGTGCTGCGTGTATGTCTAAGCATGTAGCCTCAAAAGAGAACGCACAGGAGAATTTTCTCTCGAAAGAATATGTAAGAATACCACGTTATAAGAAAATACAGTGTTGCAGAGTAAAGACAAATAGGTACTTATTGGAAACACTTTAAGAGAAGAAATAATGTATCGTCCAAAATTAGCTTGTATCTCCTAAACAACACGTTGTAACTCGAAAAGATTTGGTGTGGCATGTACGTCTAAACGTGGAGCCTCAAAAGGGAACCAACAGGAGAATTTTCTTTCGTCAAAATTTGTCAGAAACCAAGTTTTAAGGAAATCCCGCATCGTGCGAAATTATCTTGTTTTTCCTAAACAACACGTTGTAACTTGAAAAGCTTTGGTGTTGCGTGTATGTCTAAGCGTGTAGCCTCAAAAGAGAATGCACAGGGGAGTTTTCTCTCGAAAGAATATGTAAGAATACCACGTTATTTGGAAATACAGTGTTGCAGAGTAAAGACCAATATGTATGTATTTGAAACACTTTATGAGAAGAAATAACGCATGGTAAAAAATTTGCTTGTATCTCCTAAACAACACGTTGCAACTCGAAAAGGTTTGGTGTGGTGTTTACATCTAAACGTGTAGCCTCAAAAGAGAACACACAGGAGAATTTTCTTTCGTCAAATTTTTTTCAGAAAACCACGTTTTAAGGAAATCCTGCATCATGAGAAATTATGTTGTTTTTCCTAAACAACACGGTGTAACTCGAAAAGCTTTGGGGTTGCGTGTATGTCTAAACGTGTGGCCTCTAAAGAGAACGCACAGGAGAGTTTTCTCTCGAAAGAATATGTAAGAATACCACGTTATAAGGAAATACAGTGTTGCAGAGTAAAGACAAATACGTACGTATTGTAAACACTTTACGAGAAGAAATAACGCATTTACAAAATTAGCTTGTATCTCCTAAACAACACGTTGTAACTCAAAAAGATTTGGTGTGGCATGTACGTCTAAACGTGTAGCCTCAAAAGAGAACCCACAGGAGAATTTTCGTTCGTCAAAATTTTTCAGAAAACCAGGTTTTAAGGTAATCCCGCATCGTGCGAAATTATTTTGTTTTTCCAAAACAACACGTTGTAACTCGAAAAGCTTTGGTGTTGCGTGTATGTCTAAGCGTGTAGCCTCAAAAGAGAACGCACAGGAGAGGTTTCTCTCGAAAGAATATTTAAGAATACCACGTTATATGTAAATACAGTGTTGCAGAGTAAAGACAAATATGTACATATTGGAAACACTTTACAAGAAGAAATAACACATGGTACAAAATTAGCTTGTATCTCCTAAACAACACGTTGTGACTCAAAAGGATTTGATGTGGTGATTACATCTAAACATGTAGCCTCAAAAGAGAACCCACAGGAGTATTTTCTTTCGTCAAAATTTTTTCAGAAAACCACGTTTTAAGGAAATCCATCATCGTGCGAAATTATTTTGTTTTTCCTAAACAACACGTTGTAACTCGAAAAGCTTTTGTGTTGCGTGTATGTCTAAGCGTGTAGACTCAAAAGAGAATGCACAGAAGAGTATTCACTCGAACAAATATGTAAGAATACCACGTTATAAGGAAATACAGTGTTGCAGAGTAAAGACAGATACATACTTATTGGAAACCCTTTACGAGAAGGAATAATACATCGTACAAAATTAGCTTGTATTTCCTAAACAACACGTTGTAACTCGAAAAGATTTGGTGTGGCGTGTACGTTGAAACGTGTAGCCTCAAAAGAGAACCCACAGGAGAATTTTCTTTCGTCAAAATTTGTCAAAAAACCACATTTTAAGGAAATCCCGCATCGTGCGAAATTATCTTGTTTTTCCTAAACAACACGTTTTAACTCGAAAAGCTTTGGTGTTGCGTGTATGTCTAAACGTGTGGCCTCAAAGAAAACGCACAGGAGAGTTTTCTCTCGAAAGATTATATAAGAATACCACATTATAAAGAAATACATTGTTGCAGAGTAAAGAAAGTACTTATGTATTGGAAACACTTTATGAAAAGAAGTAACGCATCATAAAAAATTAGCTTGTATCTCCTAAACAACACTTTGTAACTCGTAATGATTTCATGTGGCGTGTACGTCTAAACATTTAGCCTCAAAAGAGAACCCACAGGAGAATTATTTTTGGTCAAAATTTGTCAGAAAACCACGTATTAAGGAAATCCCGCATCGTGCGAAATTATCTTGTTTTTCCTAAACAACACGTTGTGACTCGAAAACCTTTGGTGCTTCGTGTATGTCTAAGCGTGTTGCCTCAAAAGAGAACGCACAGGAGAGTTTTCTCTCGAAAGAATATGTAAGAATACCACGTTATAAGGAAATACAGTGTTGCAGAGTAAAGACAAATAGGTACTTATTGGAAACACTTTACGAGAAGAAATAATGTATCGTACAAAATTAGCTTGTATCTCCTAAACAACACGTTGTAACTCGAAAAGATTTGGTGTGGCATTTACGTCTAAACGATTAGCCTCAAAAGGGAAACCACAGGAGAATTTTCTTTCGTCAAAATTTGTCAGAAAACCACGTTTTAAGGAAATTATCTTGTTTTTCCTAAACAACACGTTGTAACTCGAAAAGCATTGGTGTTTCGTGAATGTCTAAGCGTGTAGCCTCAATAGAGAACGCACAGGAGTGTTTTCTCTCGAAAGAATATGTAAGAATACCACGTTATTTGGAAATACAGTGTTGCAGAGTAAAGACCAATATGTATGTATTGGAAACACTTTATAAGAAGAAATAACGCATGGTAAAATATTAGCTTGTATCTCCTAAACAACACGTTGCAACTCGAAAAGGTTTGGTGTGGTGTTTACATCTATACGTGTAGCCTCAAAAGAGAACACACAGGAGAATTTTCTTTCGTCAAAATTTTTTCAGAAAACCACGTTTTAAGGAAATCCCGCATCATGCGAAATTATCTTGTTTTTCCTAAACAACACGTTGTAACTCGAAAAGCTTTGGGGTTGCGTGTATGTCAAAACGTGTGGCCTCTAAAGAGAACGCACAGGAGAGTTTTCTCTCCAAAGATTATGTAAGAATACCACGTTATAAGGAAATACAGTGTTGCAGAGTAAAGACAAATACGTACATATTGTAAACACTTTACGAGAAGAAATAACGCATCTACAAAATTAGCTTGTATCTCCTAAACAACAAGTTGTAACTCGAAAGGATTTGGTGTGGCGTGAACGTCTAAACGTGTAGCCTCAAAAGAGAACCCACAGGAGAATTTTCGTTCGTCAAAATTTTTCAGAAAACCACGTTTTAAGGAAATCCCGCATCGTGCGAAATTATTTTGTTTTTCCAAAACAATACCTTGTAAATCGAAAAGCTTTGGTGTTGCGTGTATGTCTAAGCGTGCAGCCTCAAAAGAGAACGCACAGGAGAGGTTTCTCTCGAAAGAATATTTAAGAATACACGTTATATGGAAATACAGTGTTGCAGAGTAAAGACAAATATGTACATATTGGAAACACTTTACAAGAAGAAATAACGCATGGTACAAAATTAGCCTGTATCTCCTAAACAAAACGTTGTGACTCAAAAGGATTCGATGTGGTGATTACATCTAAACATGTAGCCTCAAAAGAGAACCCACAGGAGTATTTTCCTTCATCAATTTTATTTTCAGAAAACCACGTTTTTGGAAAACCATCATTGAGGGAAATTATTTTGTTTTTCCTAAACAACACGTTGTTACTCGAAAAGCTTTGGTGTTCCGTGTATGTCTAAGCGTGTAGACTCAAAAGAGAATGTACAGTAGAGTATTCTCTCGAACGAATATGTAAGAATACCACGTTATAAGGAAATACAGTGTTGCAGAGTAAAGACAGATACATATGTATTGGAAACACTTTACGAGAAGGAATAATACATCGAAAAAATTAGCTTGTATTTCCTAAACAACACATTGTAACTCGAAAAGATTTGGTGTGGCGTGTACGTTGAAATGTGTAGCCTCAAAAGAGAAACCACAGGAGAATTTTCTTTCGTCAAAATTTGTCAGAAAACCACATTTTAAGGAAATTCCGCATCGTGCGAAATTATCTTGTTTTTCCTAAACAACACGTTTTAACTCGAAAAGCTTTGGGGTTGCGTGTATGTCTAAACGTGTGGCCTCTAAAGAGAACGCACAGGAGAGTTTTCTCTCCAAAGAATTTGTAAGAATACCACGTTATAAGGAAATACAGTGTTGCAGAGTAAAGACAAATACGTACATATTGTAAACACTTTACGAGAAGAAATAACGCATCTACAAAATTAGCTTGTATCTCCTAAACAACACGTTGTAACTCGAAAGGATTTGGTGTTGCGTGAACGTCTAAACGTGTAGCCTCAAAAGAGAACCCACAGGAGAATTTTCGTTCGTCAAAATTTTTCAGAAAACCACGTTTTAAGGAAATCCCGCATCGTGCGAAATTATTTTGTTTTTCCAAAACAATACCTTGTAACTCGAAAAGCTTTGGTGTTGCGTGTATGTCTAAGCGTGCAGCCTCAAAAGAGAATGCACAGGAGAGGTTTCTCTCGAAAGAATATTTAAGAATACCACGTTATATGGAAATACAGTGTTGCAGAGAAAAGACAAATATGTACATATTGGAAACACTTTACAAGACGAAATAACGCATGGTACAAAATTAGCCTGTATCTCCTAAACAAAATGTTGTGACTCAAAAGGATTCGATGTGGTGATTACATCTAAACATGTAGCCTCAAAAGAGAACCCACAGGAGTATTTTCCTTCGTCAATTTTTTTTCAGAAAACCACGTTTTATGGAAATCCATCATCGAGGGAAATTATTTTGTTTTTCCTAAACAACACGTTGTAACTCGAAAAGCTTTGGTGTTCCGTGTATGTCTAAGCGTGTAGACTCAAAAGAGAATGTACAGTAGAGTATTCTCTCGAACGAATATGTAAGAATACCACGTTATAAAGAAATACAGTGTTGCAGAGTAAAGACAGATACATATGTATTGGAAACACTTTACGAGAAGGAATAATACATCGTACAAAATTAGCTTGTATTTCCTAAACAACACGTTGTAACTCGAAAAGATTTGGTGTGGCGTGTACGTTGAAATGTGTAGCCTCAAAAGAGAAACCACAGGAGAATTTTCTTTCGTCAAAATTTGTCAGAAAACCACATTTTAAGGAAATTCCGCATCGTGCGAAATTATCTTGTTTTCCCTAAACAACACGTTTTAACTCGAAAAGCTTTGGTGTTGCGTGTATGTCTAAACGTGTGGCCTCAAAGAGAACGCACAGGAGAGTTTTCTCTCGAAAGAATATATAAGAATACCACATTATAAGGAAATACAGTGTTGCAGAGTAAAGACAAATACGTACGTATTGGAAACACTTTACGAGAAGAAGTAACGAATCGTACAAAATTAGCTTGTATCTCCTAAACAACACTTTGTAACTCGAAATGATTTGGTGTGGCGTGTATGTCTAAACATGTAGCCTCAAAAGAGAACCCACAGGAGAATTTTTTTTGGTCAAAATTTGTCAGAAAACCACGTATTAAGGAAATCCCGCATCGTGCGAAATTATCTTGTTTTTCCTAAACAACACGTTGTGACTCGAAAAGCTTTGGTGCTACGTGTATGTCTAAGCGTGTAGCCTCAAAAGAGAATGCACAGGAGAGTTTTCTCTCGAAAGAATATGTAAGAATACCACATTATAAGGAAATACAGTGTTGCAGAGTAAAGACAAATAGGTACTTATTGGAAACACTTTAAGAGAAGAAATAATGTATCGTACAAAATTAGTTTGTATCTCCTAAACAACACGTTGTAACTTGAAAAAATTTGGTGTGGCGTGTACGTCAAAAGGTGTAGCCTCAAAAGCGAACCCTCAGGAGAATTTTCTTTCATCAAAATTTGTCAGAAAACCACGTTTTAAGGAAATCCCGCATCATGCGAAATTATCTTGTTTTTCCTAAACAACACGTTGTAACTCGAAAAGCATTGGTGTTTCGTGTATGTCTAAGCGTGTAGCCTCAAAAGAGAACACACAGGAGAGTTTTCTCTCCAAAGAATATGTAAGAATACCAAGTTATTTGGAAATATAGTGTTGCAGAGTAAAGACCAATAAGTATATATTGGAAACACTTTTTGAGAAGAAATAACACATTGTAAAAAATTAGCTTGTATCTCCTAAACAACACGTTGTAACTCGAAAAGGTTTGGTTTGGTGTTTACATCTAAACGTGTAGCCTCAAAATAGAACCCACAGGAGAATTTTCTTTCGTCAAAATTTTTTCAGAAAACCACGTTTTAAGGAAATCCCGCATCATGCTAAATTATCTTGTTTTTCCTAAACAACACGTTGTAACTCGAAAAGCTTTGGGGTTGCATGTATGTCTAAAAGTGTGGCCTCTAAAGAGAACGCACAGGAGAGTTTTCTCTCGAAAGAATATGTAAGAATACCACATTATAAGAAATACAGTGTTGCAGAGTAAAAACAAATACGTACGTATTGGAAACACTTTACGAGAAGAAATAACGCATCGTACAATATTGGCTTGTATCTCCAAAACTACATGTTGTAACTCGAAAAGATTTGGTGTGGCGTGTACGTCTAAACGTGTAGCCTCAAAAGAGAACCCACAGGAGAATTTTCTTTCGTCAAAATTTTTCAGAAAACCACGTTTTAAGGAAATCCCGCATTGTGCGTAATTATTTTGTTTTTCCAAAACAACACGTTGTAACTCGAAAAGCTTTGGAGTTGCGTGTATGTCTAAGCATGTAGCCTCAAAAGAGAACGCACAGGAGAGGTTTCTCTCGAAAGAATATGTAAGAATACCACGTAATATGGAAATACAGTGTTGCAGAGTAAAGACAAATATGTACGTATTGGAAACACTTTACGAGAAGAAATAACACATGGTACAAAATTAGCTTGTATCTCCTAAACAACACGTTGTGACTCAAAAGGATTTGATGTGGTGATTACATCTAAACGTGTAGCCTCAAAACAGAACCCACAGGAGTATTTTCCTTCGTCAAAATTTTTTCAGAAACCACGTTTTAAGGAAATCCAGCATCGTGCGGAATTATTTTGTTTTTCCTAAACAACATGTTGTAACTCGAAAAGCTTTGGTGTTGCGTGTATGTCTAAGCGTGTAGCCTAAAAGAGAACGCACAGTAGAGTATTCTCTCGAAAGAATATGTAAGAATACCACGTTATAAGGAAATAGAGTGTTGCGGAGTAAAGACAGATACATACGTATTGGAAACACTTTACGAGAAGGAATAATACATCGTACAAAATTAGCTTGTATTTCCTAAACAACACGTTGTAACTCGAAGAGATTTGGTGTGGCATGTACGTTGAAACGTGTAGACTCAAAAGAGAACCCACAGGAGAATTTTCTTTCGTCAAAATTTGTCAGAAAACCACGTTTTAAAGAAATCCCGCATCGTGCGAAATTATCTTGTTCTTCCTAAACAACACGTTTTAACTCGAAAAGCTTTGGTATTGCGTGTCGTTCTAAACATGTGGCCTCAAAGAGAACGCACAGGAGTGTTTTCTCTCGAAAGAATATATAAGAATACCACGTTATAAGGAAATACAATGTTGCAGAGTAAAGACAAATCCATACGTATTGGAAACACTTTACGAGAAGAAATAACGCATCGTACAAAATTAGCTTGTATCTCCTAAACAACACGTTGTAACTCGAAAAAATTTGGTGTGGTGTGTACTTCTAAACGTTTAGCCTCAAAAGAGAACCCACAGGAGAATTTTCTTTGGTCAAAATTTGTCAGAAAACCACGTATTAAGGAAATCTCACTTCGTGCGAAATTATCTTGTTTTTCCTAAACAACACGTTGTGACTCGAAAAGCGTTGGTGCTGTGTGCATGTCTAAGCGTGTAGCCTCAAAAGAGAACGCACAGGAGAGTTTTCTCTAGAAAGAATATGTAAGAATACCACGTTATAAGGAAATACAGTGTTGCAGAGTAAAGACAGATACATACATATTGGAATCACTTTACAAGAAGAAGTAATGCATTGTACAAAATTAGCTTGCATTTCCTAAAAAGCACGTTGTAACTCGAAAAGATTTGCTGTGGCGTGTACGTCTAAACGTGTAGCCTCTAAAGAGAATACACAGGAGAATTTTCTTTGGTCAAAATTTGTCAGAAAACCACATTTTAAGGAAATCCCGCATCGTGCGAAATTATCTTGTTTTTCCTAATCAACAAGTTGTAACTCGAAAAGCTTTGGTGTAGCGTGTATGTCTAAGCGTGTAGCCTCAAAAGTGAACGCACAGGAGAGTTTTCATTCGAAAGAATATGTAAGAATACCAAGTTATAAGGAAATACATTGTTGCAGAATAAAGACAAATACATATGTATTGGAAACAGTTTACAAGACGAAATATCGCATCGTATATAATTAGCTTGTTTCTCCTAAACAACACGTCGTAACTCGAAAAGATTTGGTGTGGCGTGTACGTCTAAACGTGTAGCCTTATAGGAGAACCCACAAGAGAATTTTCTTTGGTCAAAATTTGTCAGAAAACCACGTTTTAAGGAAATCCCACATCTTGAGAAATTATCTTGTTTTTCCTAAACAACACGTTGTAACTCGAAAAGCTTTGGTATTGGGTGTATGTCTAAGCATGTAGCCTCAAAAGAGAACGCACAGGAGAGTTTTCTCTCGAAAGAATATGTAAGAATACCACGTTATATGGAAAAACAGTGTTGCAGAGTAAAGACAAATGTGTACGTATTGGAAACACTTTACGAGAAGAAATAACGCAAAGTAAAAAATTAGCTTGTATCTCCTGAACAACATGTTGTAATTCGAAAGGATTTGGTGTAGTGTTTACATCTAAAGGTGTAGCCTCAAAAGAGAACCCACAGGAGAATTTTCTCTCGAAAGAATATGTAAGAATACCACGTTATAAGGAAATACAGTGTGGCAGAGTAAAGACAAATACGTACATAATGGAAGCACTTTATGAGAGAAATAACGCATCTTGCAAAATTAGCTTGTATGTCCTAAACAACACGTTGTAACTCGAAAAGATTTGGTGTGGCGTGTACATCTAAAAGTGTAGCCTCAAAAGAGAACCCACAGGAGAGTTTTCTTTCCTCAAAATTTGTCAGAAAACCACGTTTTAAGTAAATCCCGCATCCTGCGAAATTATATTGTTTTTCCTTATCAACACGTGGAAACTAGAAAAGCTTTGGTGTTGCCTGTATGCCTAAGCGTGTAGCCTCAAAAGGGAATGCACAGGAGAGTTTTCTCTCGAAGGAATATGTAAGAATACCACGTTATAAGGAAATATATTGCTGCAGAGTAAAGACAAATACGTACGTATTGGAAACACATTATGAGAAGAAATAACGCATGGTAAAAATTAGCTTGTATCTCCGAAACAACACGTGGTAACTCAAAATGATTTGGTGTGGCATGTACATCTAAACGTGTAGCCTCAAAAGAGAACCCACAGGAGAATTTTCTTACGTCAAAATTTGTCAGAAAACTACGTTTTAAAGAAATCCCGCATCGTGCGAAATTATCTTGTTTTTCCTAATCAACACGTTGTAACTCGAAAAGCTTTGGTGTTGCGTGTATGTCTAAGCGTGTAGCCTCCAAACAGAACGCACAGGATAGTTTTCTCTCGAATATGTAAGAATACCACGTTATAAGGAAATACAGTGTTGCAGAGTTTAGACAAATACGTACTTATTGGAAACACTTTAGGAGAAGAAATAACGCATCATGCAAAATTAGCTTGTATCTCCTAAACAACACGTTGTAACTCGACAAGATTTGGTGTGGCGTGTATGTCTAAACGTGTAGCCTTAAAAGAGAACCCACAGGAGAGTGTTCTTTCGTCAAAATTTGTTAGAAAACCACATTTTAAGGAAATACCGCATCGTGCGAAATTATCTTGTTTTTCCTAAACAACATGTTGTAACTCGAAAAGCTTTGGTGTTGCGTGTATGTCTAAGCGTGTAGCCTCAAAAGGGAACGTACAGGAGAGTTTTCTTCCGAAAGAATATGTAGGAATACCACGTTATAAGGAAATACAGTGTTGCAGAGTAAAGACAAATGCATACTTATTGGAAACACTTAAGCTTTACGAGAAGAAATAACACATAGTAAAAATTAGTTTGTATATCCTAAACAACACGTTATAACTCGAAAGGATTTGGTGTGGCGTGTACGTCTAAACGTGTAGCCTCAAAAGAGAACCCACAGGAGAATTTTGTTTCATCAAAATTTGTCAGAAAACCACGTTTTAAGGAAATCCCGCATCATGCGAAATTATCTTGTTTTTCCTAAACAGCACGTTGTAACTCGAAAAGTTTGGTGTTGCGTGAATGTCTAAGCGTGTAGCCTCCAAAGAGAACGCACAGGAGAGTTTTCTCTCGAAAGAATATGTAAGAATACCACGTTATAAGGAAATACAGTGTTGCAGAGTAGAGGCAAATATATACATATTGGAAACACTTAAACTTTACGAGAAGAAATAATTCATCGTTAAAAAATTAGCTTG
This sequence comes from Apodemus sylvaticus, assembly GCF_947179515.1. NCBI lineage: Eukaryota > Metazoa > Chordata > Mammalia > Rodentia > Muridae > Apodemus > Apodemus sylvaticus. The sequence continues at coordinate 165,443 of NC_067483.1, read as the reverse complement.
TATCTGAGAAACAACAAGTTGTAACTCATAAAAGATTTGGTGTGGCATGTACGTCTAAACGTGTAGCCTCAAAAGAGACCGCACAGGAGAGTTTTCTCCCGAAAGAATATGTAGGAATACTATGTTATAAGGAAATACAGTGTTGCAGAGTAAAGACAAATACATACTTATTGGAAACACTTAAGCTTTACGAGAAGAAAAAACACATAGTACAATATTAGCTTGTATATCCTAAACAACACGTTATAACTCGAAAGGATTTGGTGTGGCGTGTACATCTAAACGTGAAGCCTCAAAAGAGAACCCACAGGAGAATTTTCTTTCGTCAAAATTTGTCAGAAAACCACGTTTTAAGGAAATCCCGCATCATGCGAAATTATCTTGTTTTTCCTAAACAACACGTTGTAACTCGAAAAGCTTTGGTGTTGCGTGAATGTCTAAGTGTGTAGCCTCCAAAGAGAACGCACAGGAGAGTTTTCTCTCGAAAGAATATGTAAGAATACCACGTTATATGGAAATACAGTGTTGCAGAGTAGAGGCAAATACATATGTATTGGAAACACTTAAACTTTACGAGAAGAAATAATTCATCGTAAAAAAATTAGCTTGATTCTCCTAAACAACAAGTTGTAACTCAAAAAGATTTGGTGTGGCGTGTACGTCTAAACGTTTAGCCTTAAAAGAGAACCCACAGGAGAATTTTCTTTCGTCAAAATTTGTCAGAAAACCACGTTTTAAGGAAATCCCGCTTCGTGAGAAAATATCTTGTTTTTCCTAAACAACACGTTGTAACTCGAAAAGCTTTGCTGTTGCGTGTATGTCTCAGCGGGTAGCCTCAAATGAGAACGCACAGGAGAGTTTTCTCTCGAAAGAATATGTAAGAATACCACGTTATAAGGAAATACAGTGTTGCAGAGTAAAGACAAATACTTACTTATTGGAAAAACTTTATGAGAAGAAATAACGCATGGTACAAAATTAGCTTGTATCTCCTAAACAACACGTTGAAACTTAAAAAGATTTGGTGTGGCCTGTACGTCTAAACGTGTAGTCTCAAAAGAGAACCAATAGGAGAAATTTCTTTTGTCAAAATTTGTCAGAAAACCACGTATTAAGGAAATCCCTCATCGTGCGAAATTATCTTGTTTTTCCTAAACAACACGTTGTAACGCGAAAAGCTTTGGTGTTGCGTGTATGTCTAAGCGTGTAGCCTCAAAAGAGGACGCACAGGAGAGTTTTCTCTCGAAAGAATATGTAAGAATACCACGTTATAAGGAAATACAGTGTTGCAGACTAAAGGCAAATACGTACGTATTGGAAACACTTTACGAGAAGAAATAACGCATCTTACAAAATTAGCTTGTATCTCCTAAACAACACATTGTAACTCGAAAGGATTTGGTGGGGCGTGTATGTCTAAACGTGTAGCCTCAAAATAGAACCCACAGGAGAATTTTTGTTCGTTAAAATTTGTCAGAAATCCATATTTTAAGGAAATCACTCATTGTGCGAAATTATCTTGTTTTTCCTAAACAACACGTTGTAACTCGAAAAGCTTTGATGTTGCGTGTATGTGTAAGCGTGTAGCCTCAAAAGAGAACGCACAGGAGAGTTTTCTCTCGAAAGAACATGTAAGAATACCAGATTATAAGGAAATACAGTTTTGCAGATTAAAGACAAATACGTAGGTATTTGAAACACTCTATGAGAAGAAATAACGCATCGCAAAAAATTAGTTTGTATCTCCTAAACAACACGTTGTAACTCGAAAAGATTTGGTGTGGCATGTACGTCTAAACGTGTAGCCTCAAAAGAGAACCCCCAGGAGAATTTTCTTTCCTCAAAATTTGTCAGAAAACCACTTATTAAGGAAATCCCGCATCGTGCGAAACTATCTTGTTTTTCCTAAACAACACATTGTAACTCGAAAATCTTTGGTGTTGCGTGTATGTCTAAGCATGTAGCCTCAAAAAAGAACACACAGGAGAGATTTCTCTCGAACGAGTAGGTAAGAATACCACGTTATAAGGAAATACATTGTGGCAAATTAAAGATAAATACGTTCGTTTTGGAAACACTTAAACTTTACAAGAAGATATAAAGCATCGTAAAACATTAGCTTGTATCTCCTAAACAACACGTTTTAACTCGAAAACATTTGGTGTGGCGTGTACGTCTAAACGTTTAGCCTCAAATGAAAACCCACAGGAGAATTTTCTTTCGTCAAAATTTGTCAGAAAACCTCGTTTTAAGGAATTCCCGCATCGTGCGAAATTATCTTGTTTTTCCTAAACAACACGTTGTAACTCGAAAAGCTTTGCTGTTGCGTGTATGTCTCAGCGTGTAGCCTCAAATGAGAATGCACAGGAGAGTTTTCTCTCGAAAGAATATGTAAGAATACCACGTTATAAGGAAATACAGTGTTGCAGAGTAAAGACAAATACTTACTTATTGGAAAAACTTTATGAGAAGAAATAATGCATGGTACAAAATTAGCTTGTATCTCCTAAACAACACGTTGTAACTCGAAAAGATTTGGTGTGGCGTGTACGTCTAAACATGTAGGCTCAAAAGAGAACCCACAGGAGAATTTTCTTTCGTCAAAATTTGTCAGAAAACCACGTTTTAAGGAAATCCCGCATTGTGCGCAATTATCTTGTTTTTCATAAACAAAACATTGTAACTCGAAAAGCTTTGGTGTTGGGTGTATGTGTAAGCGTGTAGCCTCAAAAGAGAATGCACAGGAGAGTTTTCTCTCGAAAGAATATGTAAGAATACCACGTTATAAGGAAATATATTGCTGCAGAGTAAAGACAAATACATACGTATTGGAAATATATTATGAGAAGAAATAACGCATGGTACAAAATTTGCTTGTATCTCCTAAACAACACGTGGTAACTCAAAAAGATTTGGTGTGGCGTGTACGTCTAAATGTGTAGCCTCAAAAGAGAACCCACAGGAGAATTTTCTTTCGTCAAAATTTGTCAGAAAACCACATTTTAAGTAAATCCCTAATTTTGCGAAATTATCTTGTTTTTCCTAATCAACACGTTGTAACTCGAAAAGCTTTGGTGTTGCTTGTATGTCTAAGCGTGTAGCCTCCAAAGAGAATGCACAGTATAGTTTTCTCTCGAAAGAATATGTAAGAATACCACGTTATAAGGAAATACAGTGTTGCAGAGTATAGACAAATATGTACTTATAGGAAACACTTTAGGAGAAGAAATAACGCATCATGCAAAATTAGCTTGTATCTTCTAAACAACACGTTGTAACTCGAAAAGATTTGGTGTGGCGTGTACGACTAAATGTGTAGCCTCAAAGGAGAACCCACAGGAGAGTTTTCTTTCGTCAAAATTTGTCAGGAAACCACGTTTTAAGGAAATCCTGCATCGTGCGAAATTATCTTGTTTTTCCTAAACAACATGTTGTAACTCGAAAAGCTTTGGTGTTGCGTATATGTCTAAGCGTGTAGCCTCAAATGAGAACGCAGAGGAGAGTTTTCTCTTGAAAGAATATGTAAGAATACCTCGTTATAAGGAAATACAGTGTTGCAGAGTAAAGACAAATACTTACTTATTGGAAAAACTTTATGAGAAGAAATAACGCATGGTACAAAATTAGCTTGTATGTCCTAAACAACACGTTATAACTCGAAAAGATTTGGTGTGGTGTGTACGTCTAAACATGTAGCCTCAAAAGAGAACCCACAGGAGAATTTTCTTTCGTCAAAATTTGTCAGAAAACCACGTTTTAAGGCAATCCCGCATTGTGCGCAATTATCTTGTTTTTCATAAACAAAACATTGTAACTCGAAAAGCTTTGGTGTTGGGTGTATGTGTAAGCGTGTAGCCTCAAAAGAGAATGCACAGGAGAGTTTTCTCTCGAAAGAATATGTAAGAATACCACGTTATAAGGAAATATATTGCTGCAGAGTAAAGACAAATACATACGTATTAGAAATATATTATGAGAAGAAATAACGCATGGTACAAAATTTGCTTGTATCTCCTAAACAACACGTGGTAACTCAAAAAGATTTGGTGTGGCGTCTATGTCTAAATGTGTAGCCTCAAAAGAGAACCCACAGGAGAATTTTCTTACGTCAAAATTTGTCAGAAAACCACATTTTAAGTAAATCCCTCATTGTGGGAAATTATCTTGTTTTTCCTAATCAGCACGTTGTAACTCGAAAAGCTTTGGTGTTGCTTGTATGTCTAAGCGTGTAGCCTCCAAAGAGAACGCACAGTATAGTTTTCTCTCGAAAGAATATGTAAGAATACCACGTTATAAGGAAATACAGTGTTGCAGAGTATAGACAAATATGTACTTATAGGAAACACTTTACGAGAAGAAATAACGCATCATGCAAAATTAGCTTGTATCTTCTAAACAACACGTTGTAACTCGAAAAGATTTGGTGTGGCGTGTACGACTAAATGTGTAGCCTCAAAGGAGAAACCACAGGAGAGTTTTCTTTCGTCAAAATTTGTCAGGAAACCACGTTTTAAGGAAATCCTGCATCGTGCGAAATTATCTTGTTTTTCCTAAACAACATGTTGTAACTCGAAAAGCTTTGGTGTTGCGTATATGTCTAAGCGTGTAGCCTCAAAAGAGAATGCACAGGAGAGTTTTCTCCCGAAAGAATATGTAGGAATACCACGTTATAAGGAAATACAGTGTTGCGGAGTAAAGACAAATGCATACTTATTGGAAACACTTAAACTTTACGAGAAGAAACAAAACATAGTACAAAATTAGCTTGTATATCCTAAACAACACGTTATAACTCGAAAGGATTTGGTGTGGCGTGTACGTCTAAACGTGTAGCCTCAAAAGAGAACCCACAGGAGAATTTTCTTTTGTCAAAATTTGTCAGAAAACCACGTTTTAAGGAAATCCCGCATCATGCGAAATTATCTTGTTTTTCCTAAACAGCACGTTGTAACTCGAAAAGTTTGGTGTTGCGTGAATGTCTAAGCGTGTAGCCTCCAAAGAGAACGCACAGGAGAGTTTTCTCTCGAAAGAATATGTAAGAATACCACATTATAAGGAAATACAGTGTTGCAGAAGAAAGGCAAATACATATGTATTGGAAACACTTAAACATTACGAGAAGAAATAACGCATCGTAAAAAAATTAGCTTGTATCTCCTGAACAACACGTTGTAACTCAAAAAGATTTGGTGTGGCGTGTACGTCTAAACGTGTAGCCTCAAAAGAGAACCCACAGGAGAATATTCTTTCGTCAAAATTTGTCAGAAAACCACGTTTTAAGGAAATCCCGCATCGTGAGAAATTACCTTGTTCTTCCTAAACAACACGTTGTAACTCGAAACTCTTTGCTGTTGCTTGTATGTCTAAGCCTGTAGCCTCAAATGAGAATGCACAGGAGAGTTTTCTCTCGAAAAAAATATGTAAGAATACCATGTTATATGGAAATACAGTGTTGCTGAGTAAAGACAAATACTTACTTATTGGAAAAACTTTACGAGAAGAAATAACGCATCGTACAAAATTAGCTTGTATCTCCTAACCAACACGTTGTAACTTAAAAAGATTTGGTGTGGCCTGTACGTCTTAACGTGTAGTCTCAAAAGAGAACCCATAGGAGAATTTTCTTTGGTCAAAATTTGTCAGAAAACCACGTATCAAGGAAATCCCTCATCGTGCGAAATTATCTTGTTTTTCCTAAACAACACGTTGTAACGCGAAAAGCTTTGGTGTTGCGTGTATGTCTAAGCGTGTAGCCTCCAAAGAGGACGCACAGGAGAGTTTTCTCTCGAAAGAAGATATAAGAATACCACGTTATAAGGATATACAGTGTTGCAGACTAAAGGCAAATACGTACGTATTGGAAACACTTTAGAGAAGAAATAACGCATCGTACAAAATTAGCTTCTATCTCCTAAACAACACGTTGTAACTCGAAAAGATTGGGTGTGGCATGTACGTCTAAACATGTAGCCTCAAAAAAGAACCCACAGGAGAATTGTTTTTCGTTAAAATTTGTCAGAAAACCATGTTTTAAGGAAATCACTCATCGTGCGAAATTATCTTTTTTTCCCTAAACAACATGTTGTAACTCGAAAAGCTTTGATGTTGCTTGTATGTTTAAGCGTGTAGCCTCAAAAGAGAACGCACAGGAGAGTTTTCTCTCGAAGGAACATGTAATAATACAACATTATAAGGAAATACAGTTTTGCAGAGTAAAGACAAATACGTATGTATTTGAAACACTTTATGAGAAGAAATAACGCATCGTAAAAAATTAGTTTGTATCTCCTAAACAACACGTTAACTCGAAAAGATTTGGTGTGGCGTGTACGTCTAAACGTGTAGCCTCAAAAGAGAACACACAGGAGAATTTTCTTTCGTCAAAATTTGTCAGAAAACCACTTATTAAGGAAATCCCACATCGTGCGAAACTATCTTGTTTTTCCTAAACAACACATTGTAACTCGAAAATCTTTGATGTTGCATGTATGTCTAAGCATGTAGCCTCAAAAGAGAACGGAAAGGAGAGATTTCTCTCGAACGAGTATGTAAAAATACCACGTTATAAGGAAATACATTGTGGCAAATTAAAGATACATACGTACCTTTTGGAAACACCTAAACTTTACGAGAAGATATAAAGTATCGTAAAAAATTAGCTTGTATCTCCTAAACAACACGTTGTAACTCGAAAAGATTTGGTGTGGCGTGTAAGTCTAAACGTGTAGCCTCAAATGAAAACCCTCAGAAGAATTTTCTTTCGTCAAAATTTGTCAGAAAACCACGTTTTAAGGAATTCCCGCATCATGCGAAATTATCTTGTTTTTCCTAAACAACACGTTCTAACTCGAAATGCTTTGGTGTTGCGTGTATGTCTAAGCGTGTATCCTCAAAAGATAATGCACAGGAGAGTTTTCTCTCGAAATAATATGTAAGAATACCACGTTATAAGGAAATACAGTGTTGCAGAGTAAAGACAAATACTTACTTATTGGAAAAACTTTATGAGAAGAAATAACGCATGGAACAAAATTAGCTTGTATATCCTAAACAACACGTTGTAACTCGAAAAGATTTGGTGTGGTGTGTACCTCTAAACGTGTAGCCTCAAAAGAGAACCCACAAGAGAATTTTCTTTCGTCAAAATTTGTCAGAAAACCACGTTTTAAGGAAATCCCGCATCGTGCGCAATTATCTTGTTTTTCATAAACAAAACATTGTAACTCGAAAAGATTTGGTGTTGGGTGTGTGTCTAAGCGTGTAGCCTCAAAAGAGAATGCACAGGAGAGTTTTCTCTCGAAAGAATATGTAAGAATACCATGTTATAAGGAAATATATTGCTGCAGAGTAAAGACAAATACATACGTATTGGAAACATATTATGAGAAGAAATAACGCATGGTACAAAATTATCTTGTATCTCCTAAACAACACGAGGTAACTCAAAAAGATTTGTTGTGGCGTGTAGTCTAAATGTGTAGCCTCAAAAGAGAACCCACAGGAGAATTTTCTTACGTCAAAATTTGTCAGAAAATCACGTTTTAAGGAAATCCCGCATCTTGCGAAATTATCTTGTTTTTCCTAATCAACACGTTGTAACTCAAAAAGCTTTGGTGTTGCCTGTATGTCTAAGCATGTAGCCTCCAAAGAGAACGCACAGGATAGTTTTCTCTCGAAAGAATATGTAAGAATACCACGTTATAAAGAAATACAGTGTTGCAGAGTAAAGACAAATATGTATGTATTGGAAACCCTTAAATTTTATGAGATGAAATAAAGCATCGTACAAAATTAGCTTGTATCTCCTAAACAACACGTGGTATCTCGAAAAGATTTGGTGTGGCCTGTACGTCTAAACGTGTAGCCTCAAAAGAGAACCCACAGGACAATTTTCTTTCGTCTAAATTTGTCAGAAAACCACGTATTACGGAAATCCCGCATCGTGAGAAATTATCTTGTTCTTCCTAAACAACACGTTGTAACTCAAAAAGCTTTGGTGTTGGGTGTATGTCTAAGCGTGTAGCCCCAAAGGAGAACGCACAGGAGAGTTTTCTCTCGAAAGAATATGTAAGAATACCACGTTATAAGGAAATACAGTGTGGCAGAGTAAAGACAAATACGTACGTATTGGAAACACTTTATGAGAGAAATAACGCATCTTGCAAAATTAGCTTGTATCTCCTAAACAACACGTTGTAACTCGAAAGGATTTGGTGTGGCATGTACGTCTAAACGTGTAGCCTCAAAAGAGAACCCACAGGAGAGTTTTCTTTCGTCAATATTTGTCAGAAAACCATGTTTTAATGAAATCCCGCATCGTGCGAAATCATCTTGTTTTTCCTAAACAACACGTTGTAACTCGAAAAGCTTTGGTGTTGCGTGTATTTCTAAGCGTGTAGCCTCAAAAGAGAACGCAAAGGAGAGTTTTCTCTCGAAAGAATATATAAGAATACCACGTTATTAGGAAATACAGTGTTGCAGAGTAAAGACAAATACGCACGTATTGGAAACACTTTACGAGAAGAAATAACGCATCGCACAAAATTAGCTTGTATCTCCTAAACAACGCGTTGTAACTTAAAAAGATTTGGTGTGGCCTGTACGTCTAAATGTGTAGCCTCAAAAGAGAACCCATAGGAGAATTTTCTTTGGTCAAAATTTGTCAGAAAACCACGTATTAAGGAAATCCCGCATCGTGCAAAATTATCTTGATTTTCCTAAACAACATGTTGTACTCAATAAGGGATTTCCTTAAAATGTGGTTTTCTGTCAAATTTTGACGAAAGAAAATTATCCTGTGGGTTCTCTTTTGAGGCTACACATTTAGACGTACACACCACACCAAAACTAATTTTGTACGATGCCTTATTTCTTCTCGTAAAGTTTAAGTGTTTCAAATAAGTACGTATTTGTCTTTACACTGCAACACTGTATTTCCTTATAACGTGGTATTCTTACATATTCTTTCGAGAGAAAACTCTCCTGTGCGTTCTTTTCGAGTTACAACATGTTGTTTAGGACATACAAGTTAATTTTGCAAGATGCTTTATTTCTCTCATAAAGTGTTTCCAATAAGTACGTATTTGTCTTTGCTCTGCAACACTGTATTTCCTTATAACATGGTATTCTTACATATTCTTTCGAGAGAAAATTCTCCTGTGCATTCTCTTTTGAGGCTACACGCTTTGACATACACGTAACACCAAAGCTTTTCGAGTTACAATGTGTTGTTTAGGAAAAACAAGATAAATTAGCACAATGCGGGATTTCCTTAAAATGTGGTTTTCTTACAAATTTTGAGGAAAGAAAATACTCCTGTGGGTTCTCTTTTGAGGCTACACATTTAGCCGTACACGCCACACCAAATCTTTTTGAGTTACAACGTGTTGTTTAGGAGATACAAGCTAATTTTTTACGATGCGTTATTTCTTCTCATGAAGTTTAAGTGTTTCCATAACGTACATATTTGCCTTTACTCTGCAACACTGTATTTCCTTATAACGTGGTTTTCTTGCATATTCTTTCGATAGAAAACTCTCCTGTGCATTCTCCTTTGAGGCTACATGCTTAGACAAACACGCAACACCAAAGCTTTTCGAGTAACAACGTGTTGTTTATGAAAAACAACATAATTTCGCACGATGCAGGATTTCCTTAAAACGTGGTTTTCTGACAAATTTTGACGAAATAAAACTCTCCTGTGGGTACTCTTATGAGGCTACACATTTAAACGTACACGCCACACCAAATCTTTTCGAGTTACAACGTGTTGTTTAGGACATACAAGCTAATTTGGCAAGAAGCGTTATTTCTCTTATGAAGTGTTTCCAATATGTACGTATTTGTCTTTACTCTGCAACACTGTATTTCCTTATAACGTGGCATCCTTACATATTCTTTCGAGAGAAAACTCTCCTGTGCGTTCTCTTTTGAGGCTACATGCTTAGACATACACGCAACACCAAAGCTTTTCGAGTTAGAACGTGTTGTTAAGAAAAACAAGATAATTTAGCACAATGCTGAATTTCCTTAAAACGTGGTTTTCTGAAAAATTTTGACGAAAGAAAATTCTCCTGTGGGTTCTCCTTTGAAGCTAAACGTTTAGACATACACGCCACACCAAATATTTTTGAGTTTTATCGTGTTGTTTAGGAGATACAAGCTAATTTTGTACCATGCATTATTTCTTCTCGTAAAGTGTTTCCCTTACTTATGTATTTGTCTTTACTCTGCAGCACTGTGTTTCTTTATAACGTGGTATTCTTACATATTCTTTCGAGAGAAACCTCTCCTGTGCGTTCTCTTTTGAGGCTACACGCTTAGACATACATGCAACACCAAAGCTTTTCGAGTTACAATGTGTTGTTTATGAAAAACATGATAATTTCGCACAATGCGGGATTTCCTTAAAACGTGGTTTTCTGAAAAATTTTGACGAAAGAAAATTCTACTGGAGGTTCTCTTTGGAGGCTACATGTTTAGACATACACGGCACACCAAATGTTTTCAAGTTACAACTTGTTGTTTAGGACATACAAGCTAATTTTGCATGATGCGTTATTTCTCTCATAAAGTGTTTCCAATACATATGTATTTGTCTTTACTTTGCAACCCTGTATTTCCTTATAACGTGGTATTCTTACTTATTCTTTCGAGAGAAAACTCTCCTGTGCGTTCTCTTTTGAGGCTATACGCTTAGATATACACACAACACCTAAGCTTGTCGAGTTAAAACGTGTTGTTTAGGAAGAAAAAGATAATTTCTCACAATGCGGGATTTCCTTAAAACTTGGTTTTCTGACAAATTTTGAAGAAAGAAAATTGTCCTGTGGGTTCTCTTTTGAGGCTACACGTTTAGACGTACAGGCCACACCAAATCCTTTCGAGTAACAATGTGTTGTTTAGGAGTTACAAGCTAATTTTGTACGATGCTTTATTTCATCTCATAAAGTTGAAGGGTTTCCAATATGTACGTTTTTGTCTTTACTCAGCAACACTGTACTTCCTTATAAAGTGGTATTCTTACCTATTCTTTCGAGAGAAAACTCTCCTGTGCGTTCTCTTTTGAGGCTACACGCTTTGACATACACGCAACACCAAAGCTTTTCGAGTTACAATGTGTTGTTTAGGAAAAACCAGATAATTTAGCACGATGCAGGATTTCCTTAAAATGTGGTTTTCTGACAAATTTTGACGAAAGAAAATACTCCTGTGGGTTCTCTTTTGATGCTACACATTTAGACGTACACGCCACACCAAATCCTTTCGAGTTACAACGAGTTTTTTAGGAGATACAAGCTAATTTTTTACGATGCGTTATTTCTTCTCATAAAGTTTAAGTGTTTCCATTACGTACATATTTGCCTTTACTCTGCAACACTGTATTTCCTTATAACATGGTATTCTTGCATATTCTTTCGATAGAAAACTCTCCTGTGCATTCTCCTTTGAGGCTACATGCTTAGACTTACACGCAACATCAAAGCTTTTCGAGTTACAACTTATGTTGTTTATGAAAAACAACATAATTTCGCACGATGCGGGATTTCCTTAAAACGTGGTTTTCTGAAAAATTTTGACGAAATAAAACTCTCCTGTGGGTACTCTTTTGAGGCTACACGTTTAGGCGTACACGCCACACCAAATCTTTTCGAGTTACAACGTGTTCTTTAGGACATACAAGCTAATTTTGCAAGATGCGTTATTTCTCTCATAAAGTGTTTCCAATATGTACGTATTTGTCTTTACTCTGCAACACTGTATTTCCTTATAACGTGGTATCCTTACATATTCTTTCGAGAGAAATCTCTCCTGTGCGTTCTCTTTTGAGGCTACATGCTTAGACATACACGCAACACCAAAGCTTTTCGAGTTACAACGTGTTGTTTAGGAAAAACAAGATAATTTAGCACGATGCGGGATTTCCTTAAAACGTGGTTTTCTGACAAATTTTGACGAAAGAAAATTCTCCTGTGGGTTCTCCTTTGAGGCAAAACGTTTAGACATACACGCCACACCAAATCTTTTTGAGTTATATCGTGTTGTTTAGGAGATACAAGCTAATTTTGTACCATGCATTATTTCTTCTCGTAAAGTGTTTCCCTTACTTACGTATTTGTCTTTACTCTGCAGCACTGTGTTTCCTTATAACGTGGTATTCTTACATATTCTTTCGAGAGAAACCTCTCCTGTGTGTTCTCTTTTGAGGCTAAACGCTTAGACATACATGCAACACCAAAACTTTTCGAGTTACAATGTGTTGTTTATGAAAAACAAGATAATTTCGCATGATGCGGGATTTCCTTAAAACGTGGTTTTCTGAAAAATTTTGGCGAAAGAAAATTCTACTGGGGGTTCTCTTTGGAGGCTACACGTTTAGACATACACGGCACACCAAATGTTTTCAAGTTACAACGTGTGGTTTAGGACACACAAGCTAATTTTGCATGATGCGTTATTTCATAAAGTGTTTCCAATACATATGTATTTGTCTTTACTTTGCAACCCTGTATTTCCTTATAACCTGGTATTCTTATTATTCTTTCGAGAGAAAACTCTCCTGTGCGTTCTCTTTTGAGGCTATACGCTTAGATATACATACAACACATAAGCTTTTCGAGTTAAAACGTGTTGTTTAGAAAGAACAAGATAATTTCTCACAATGCAGGATTTCCTTAAAACTTGGATTTCTGCCAAATTTTGAATAAAGAAAATTGTCCTGTGGGTTCTCTTTTGAGGCTATACGTTTAGACGTACAGGCCACACCAAATCCTTTCGAGTAACAACGTGTCGTTTAGGAGTTACAAGCTAATTTTGTACGATGCTTTATTTCATCTCGTAAAGTTTAAGGGTTTCCAATATGTACATTTTTGTCTTTATTCAGCAACACTGTACTTCCTTATAAAGTGGTATTCTTACCTATTCTTTCGAGAGAAAACTCTCCTGTGTGTTCTCTTTTGAGGCTACACGCTTAGACATACACGCAACACCAAAGCTTTTCGAGTTACAACGTGTTGTTTAGGATAAACAAGATAATTTCGCACGATGCGGGATTTCCTTAATACATGGTTTTCTGACAAATTTTGACCAAAGAAAATTCTCCTGTGGGTTCTCTTTTGAGGCTACACGTTTAGACGTACACGCCACACCAAGGCTTTTTGAGTTACAACCTGTTGTTTAGGAGATACAAGCTAATTTTTTACGATGCGTTATTTCTTCTCGTAAAGTATTTCCAATAAGTACATATTTGTCTTTAATCTGCAACACTGTATTTCCTTATAACGTGGTATTCTTACATATTCTTTCGAGAGAAAACTCTCCTGTGCCTTCTCTTTTGAGGCTACATGCTTAGACATACACGCAACACCAACGCTTTTCGAGTTACAATGTATTGTTTATGAAGAACAAGATAATTTCTCACGATGTGGGATTTCCTTAAAACGTGGTTTTCTGACAAATTTTGACGAAAGAAAATTGTCCTGTGGTTCTCTTTTGAGGCTACACATTTAGACGTACATGCTACACCTAATCTTTTCGAGTTACAACGTGTTGTTTAGGAGATACAAGCTAATTTTGTACAATGCTTTATTTCATCTCATAAAGTTTAAGGGTTTCCAATACGTAAATATTTGTCTTTATTCTGCAACACTGTACTTCCTTATAACGTGGTATTCTTACATATTCTTTCAAGAGAAAACTCTCCTGTAAGTTCTCTTTTGAGGCTACACGCTTAGACATCCACGCAATACCAAAGATTTTCGAGTTACTATGTATTGCTTAGGAAAAACAAGATAATTTCGAACGATGCTGGATTTCCTTAAAACGTGGTTTTCTGAAAATTTTGACGAAAGAAAATTCTCCTATGTGTTCTCTTTTGAGGCTACAGGTTTAGACGTACACGCCACACCAAATCTTTTCGAGTTACAACGTGTTTTTTAGGAGATACGAGCTAATTTTGTACGATGCTTTATTTCATCTCGTAAAGTTTAAGGGTTTCCAATACATACATATTTGTCTTTAATCTGCAACACTGTATTTCCTTATAACGTGGTATTCTTACATATTCTTTCGAAAGAAAACTCTCCTGTGTGTTCTCTTTTGAGGCTACACGCTGAGAAATACACGCAACACAAAAGCTTTTCGAGTTACAACGTGTTGTTTAAGAAAAACAAGATAATTTCGCACGATGCGGGATTTCCTTAAAACGTGGTTTTCTGAAAATTTTGACGAAAGAAAATTCTCCTATGGGTTCTCCTTTAAGGCTACACGTTTAGACATACAGGCCACACCAAATCTTTTCGAGTTACAACGTGTTGTTTAGGAGATACGAGCTAATTTTGTACGATGCTTTATTTCATCTCGTAAAGTTTAAGGGTTTCCAATACGTACATATTTGTCTTTACTCTGAAACACTGTATTTCCTTATAATGTGGTATTCTTACATATTCTTTTGAGAGAAAACTCTCCTGTGTGTTCTCTTTTGAGGCTAAACGGTGAGACATACACGCAACACCAAAGCTTTTCGAGTTACAACGTGTTGTTTAGGAAAAACAAGATAATTTCGCACGATGCAGGATTTCCTTAATACGTGGTTTTCTGACAAATAAGACCAAAGAAAATTCTCCTGTGGGTTCTCTTTTTGAGGCTACAGGTTTAGACGTACACACCACACGAAATCTTTTCGAGTTACAACGTGTTTTTTAGGAGATACGAGCTAATTTTGTACGATGCTTTATTTCATCTCGTAAAGTTTAAGGGTTTCCAATACATACGTATTTGTCTTTAATCTGCAACACTGTATTTCCTTATAACGTGGTATTCTTACATATTCTTTCGAAAGAAAACTCTCCTGTGTGTTCTCTTTTGAGGCTACACGCTGAGAAATACACACAACACAAAAGCTTTTCAAGTTACAACGTGTTGTTTAAGAAAAACAAGATAATTTCGCACGATGCGGGATTTCCTTAAAATGTGGTTTTCTGAAAATTTTGACGAAAAAAATTCTCCTATCTGTTCTGTTTGAGGCTACACGTTTAGACATACACGCCACACCAAATCTTTTCGAGTGACAACGTGTTGTTTAGGAGATACGAGCTAATTTTGTACGATGCTTTATTTCATCTCCTAAAGTTTAAGGGTTTCCAATACGTACATATTTGTCTTTACTCTGAAACACTGTATTTCATTATAATGTGGTATTCTTACATATTCTTTTGAGAGAAAACTCTCCTGTGTGTTGTCTTTTGAGGCTACACGGTGAGACATACACGCAACACCAAAGCTTTTCGAGTTACAACGTGTTGTTTAGGAAAAACAAGATAATTTCGCACGATGCAGGATTTCATTAATACGTGGTTTTCTGACAAATAAGACCAAAGAAAATTCTCCTGTGGGTTCTCTTTTTGAGGCTACACGTTTAGACGTACACACCACACCAAATCTTCTCGAGTTACAACGTGTTGTTTAGGAGATACAAGCTAATTTTTAAGGATGCATTATTTCTTCTCCTAAAGTGTTTCCAATACGTACTTATTTGTCTTTACTCTGCAACACTGTATTTCCTTATAACGTGGTATTCTTACATATTATTTCGAGGGAAAACTCTCCTGTGCGTTCTCTTTAGAGCTAAACGCGTAGACAAACACACAACGCCAAAGATTTTCGAGTTACAATGTGTTCTTTAGGAAAAACAAGATAATTTCGCACGATGCGAGATTTCCATAAATCGTGGTTTTCTGAAAAATTTTGACGAAAGAAAGTTCTCCTGTGGGTTCTCTTTTGAGGCTACAAGTGTAGAGGTACGAGCCACACCAAATCTTTTCGACTTACAACGTGTTGTTTAGGAGATACAAGCTAATTTTGTACGATGCGTTATTTCTTCTCTTAAAGTGTTTCCAATAGGTACGTAGTTGTCTTTACTCTGCAACACTGTATTTCCTTATAACGTGGTATTCTTACATATTCTTTCGAGAGAAAACTCTCCTGTTCGTTCTCTTTTGAGACTACACGCATAGACATAAACGCAACACCAAAGCTTTTCGAGTTACAACGTGTTGTTTAGGAAAAACAAGATAATTCGCACGATGCGATATTTCCTTAAAACGTGGTTTCTGACAAATTTTGATGAAAGAAAATTCTCCTGTGGGTTCTCGTTTGAGGCTACACTTTTAGACGTACATGTCACACCAAATCTTTTCGAGTTACAACGTGTTGTTTAGGAGATACAAGCTAATTTTTTACGGTGCGTTATTTCTTCTTGTAAAGTGTTTCCAATATGTATATATTTGTCTTTACTCTGCAACACTGTATTTCCTTATAACATTGTATTCTTACATGTTCTTTCGAGAGAAAACTCTCCTGTACGTTGTCTTTAGAGGCTACACGCTTAGATATACACGCAATACCAAAGCTTTTCGAGTTACAACGTGTTGTTTAGGAAAAACAAGATAATTTTAAACGATGCGGGATATCCTTAAAACGTGGTTTTCTGACAAATTTTGACTAAAGAAAGTTCTCCTGTGCATTGCCATTTGAAGCTACAGGTTTAGAAGTACACGCCACACCAAATCTTTTCGAGTTACAACTTGTTGTTTAGGTGATACAAGCTAATTTTTTATGAAGCGTTATTTCTTCTTGTAAAGTGTGTCCAATACGTAATTAATTGTCTTTACTCTGCAACACTGTATTTCCTTATAACGTGGTATTCTTACATATTCTTTCGAGGGAAAACTCTCCTGTGCGTTTTCTTTTGGGCTACACGCTTAGACATACACGCAACGCCAAAGCTTTTCGAGTTACAACGTGTTGTTTAGGAAAAACAAGATAATTTCGCACGATGCAAGATTTCCATAAAACGTGGTTTTCTGAAAATTTTTGACGAAAGAAAGTTCTCCTGTGGGTTCTCTTTTGAGGCTACATGTTTAGACGTACACGTCACACCAAATCTTTTCGAGTTACACCGTGTTGTTTAGGAGATACAAGCTGAATTTGTACGATGCGTTATTTCTTCTCATAAAGTGTTTCCAATAAGTACTTATTTGTCTTTACCCTGCAAAATTGTATTTCCTTATAACGTGGTATTCTTACATATTCTTTCGAGAGAAAACTCTCCTGTGCCTTCTCTTTTCAGGCTCCACACTTACACATACACGCAACACCAAAGCTTTTCGAGTTACAACATGTTGTTTAGGAAAAAGAAGATGATTTCGCATGATGCGGGATATCCTTAAAACGTGGTTTTCTGAAAAATTTTGACAAAAGAAAATTCTCCTGTGGGTTCTCTTTTGAGGCTACACGTTTAGACGTACATGCCACACCAAATCTTTTCGAGTTACAACGTGTTGTTTAGGAGATACAAGCTAATTTTGCACGATGTGTTTATTCTTCTCGTAAAGTGTTTCCAACACATATGTATTTGTCTTTACTCTGCAACATTGTATATCCTTATAACGTGGTATTCTTACATATTCTTTCGATAGAAAACTATCCTGTGCGTTCCATTTTGAGGCTACACACTTAGACATACAGGCAACACCAAAGCTTTTCGAGTTACAATGTGTTGTTTATGAAAAACAAGATAATTTCGCACGATGCGGGATTTCCTTAAAACGTGGTATTCTTACAAATTTTGACGAAAGAAAATTCTCCTGTGGGTACTCTTTTGACGCTACACGTTTAGAGGTACACGCCACACCAAATCCTTTCGAGTTACCACGTGTTGTTTAGGAGATACAAGCTAATTTTGTACGATGCTTTATTTCTTCTCGTAAAGTGTTTCCAAACTTACGTATTTGTCTTTACTCTGCAACACTGTATTTCCTTACAATGTTGAATTCTTACATGTTCTTGCGAGAGAACTTTCCTGTGCATTCTCTTTAGAGGCGACATGCTCAGACATACACGCAACACCAAAGCTTTTCGAGTTACAATGTGTTGTTTAGGAAAAAAAAGATAATTTTGCACGATGCAGATATCCTTAAAACGTGGTTTTCTGACAAATGTTGACGAAAGAAAGTTCTCCTGTGCATTGCCTTTTGAGGCTACAGGTTTAGACGTACACGCCACACCAAATCTTTTCGAGTTACAACTTGTTGTTTAGGAGATACAAGCAAATTTTTTCGATGCGTTATTTCTTCTTGTAAAGTGTTTCCAATATGTAAGTATTTGTCTTTATTCTACAACACTGTATTTCCTTATAACGTGGTATTCTTACATATTCTTTCAAGAGAAAAGTCTCCTGTGAGTTCTCTTTTGAGGCTACACGCTTAGACATACACACAACACCAAAGCTTTTCGAGTTACAACGTGTTGTTTAGGAGATACAAGTTAATTTTGTACGATGCGTTATTTCTTGTCGTAAAGTGTTTCCAATATGTACTTAATTGTCTTTACTCTGCAACACTGTATTTCCTTATAACGTGGTATTCTTACATATTCTTTCGAGAGAAAACTCTCCTGTGCGTTCTCTTTTGGGCTACACGCTTAGACATACACGCAACGCCAAAACTTTTCGAGTTACAACGTGTTGTTTAGGAAAAACAAGATAATTTCGCACGATGCGAGATTTCCATAAAACGTGGTTTTCTGAAAAATTTTGACGAAAGAAAGTTCTCCTGTGGGTTCTCTTTTGAGGCTACACGTTGAGACATACACGTCACACCAAATCTTTTCAAGTTACAACGTGTTGTTTAGGAGATACAAGCTAATTTTGTACGATGCGTTATTTCTTCTCATAAAGTGTTTCCAATAAGTACTTATTTGTCTTTACTCTGCAAAATTGTATTTCCTTATAACGTGGTATTCTTGCATATTCTTTCGAGAGAAAACTCTCCTGTGCCTTCTCTTTTGAGGCTCCACACTTACATATACACGCAACACCAAAGCTTTTCGAGTTACAACATGTTGTTTAGGAAAAAGAAGATGATTTCGCATGATGCGGGATTTCCTTAAAACTTGGTTTTCTGAAAAATTTTGAAGAAAGAAAATTCTCCTGTGGGTTCTCTTTCGAGGCTACACGTTTAGACGTACATGCCATACCAAATCTTTTCGAGTTACAACGTGTTGTTTAGGAGATACAAGCTAATTTTGTACGATGTGTTAATTCGTCTCGTAAAGTGTTTCCAGTATGTAAGTATTTGTCTTTACTCTGCAACATTGTATTTCCTTATAACGTGGTATTCTTACATATTCTTTCGAGATAAAACTATCCTGTGCATTCTCTTTTGAGGTTACACGCTTAGACACACACGCAACCCCAAAGCTTTTCGAGTTACAACGTGTTGTTTAGGAAAAACAAGATAATTTCGCACGATGCGAGATTTCCTTAAAACCTGGTTTCTGACAAATTTTGATGAAAGAAAATTCTCTTGTGGGTTCTCTGTTGAGGCTACATGTTTAGACGTACATGTCACACCAAATCTTTTAGAGTTACAACGTGTTGTTTAGGAGATACAAGCTAATTTTGAACGATGTGTTATTTCTTCTCATAAAGGGTTTCCAATATGTACTTATTTGTCTTTACTCTGCATAATTGTATTTCCTTATAACGTGGTATTCTTACATAATCTTTCAAGAGAAAACTCTCCTGTGCCTTCTCTTTTGGGGCTACACGCGTACACATACACGCAACACCAAAGCTTTTTGAGTTACAACATGTTGTTTAGGAAAAAGTAGATGATTTCGCACGATGCGGGATTTCCTTGAAACGTGGTTTTCTGAAAAATTTTAACGAAAGAAAATTCTCCTGTGGGTTCTCTTTTGAGGCTACACGTTCAGACGAACATGCCACACCAAATCTTTTCGAGTTACAACGTGTTGTTTAGGAGATACAAGCTAATTTTTTAGGATGTGTTAATTATTCTCGTAAAGTGTTTCCAAGACTTACGTATTTGTCTTTACTCTGCAACACTGTATTTCCTTATAACGTGGTATTCTTACATATTCTTTCGAGAGAAAACTATCCCGTGCTTTCCCTTTTGCGGCTACACACTTTGACAAAGAGGCAACACCAAAGCTTTTCGAGTTACAACGTGTTGTTTATGAAAAACAAGATAATTTCGCACGATGCAGGATTTCCTTAAAACGTAGTTTTCTGAAAAATTTTGACGAAAGAAAATTCTTCAGTGGGTTTTCTTTTGAGGCTACATGTTTAGACGTACACGCCACACCAATTCCTTTCGAGTTACCACGTGTTGTTTAGGAGATACAACCTAATTTTGTATGATGCGTTATTTCTTCTCGTAAAGTGTTTCCAATATGTACGTATTTGTCTTTACTCTGCAACACTTTATTTCCTTATAACGTTGTATTCTTACATATTCTTTCAAGAGAAAACTCTACTGTGCATTCTCTTTAGAGGCTACACACTTAGACATACACGCAACGCCAAAGCTTTTCGAGTTACAATGTGCTGTATAGGAAAAACAAGATAATTCCGCACGATGCGAGATTTCCATAAAACGTGGTTGTCTGAAAAAGGTTGAAGAAAGAAAGTT
Organism: Apodemus sylvaticus; assembly: GCF_947179515.1. NCBI lineage: Eukaryota > Metazoa > Chordata > Mammalia > Rodentia > Muridae > Apodemus > Apodemus sylvaticus. The sequence goes on along the minus strand of NC_067483.1, from coordinate 144,951 downwards.
CTCCTGTGGGTTCTCTTTTGAGGCTACACATGTAGAGGTACGAGCCACACCAAATCTTTTCGAGTTAGAACGTGTTGTTTAGGAGATACAAGCTAATTTTGTACGATGCATTATTTCTTCTCTTAAAGTGTTTCCAATAGCATTTGTCTTTACTCTGAAACACTGTATTTCCTTATAACGTGGTATTCTTACATATTCTTTCGAGAGAAAACTCTCCTGTGTGTTCTCTTTTGAGGCTACACGCTTAGACATACACGCAACACCAAAGGTTTTCGAGTTACAACGTGTTGTTTAAGAAAAACAAGATAATTTCGCACGATGCGAGATTTCCTTAAAACGTGGTTTCTGACAAATTTTGATGAAATAAAATTCTCCTGTGGGTTCTCTTTTGAGGCTACACTTTTAGACGTACACGTCACACCAAATCTTTTCAAGTTACAACGTGTTTTTTAGGAGATACAAGGTAATTTTGTATGATGCGTTATTTCTTCTCGTAAAGTGTTTCCAATATGTACTTATTTGTCTTTACTCTGCAAAATTGTATTTCCTTATAACGTGGTATTCTAACATATTCTTTCGAGAGAAAATTCTCCTGTGCCTTCTCTTTTGAGGCTCCACGCTTACACATACACGCAACACCAAAGCTTTTCGAGTTACAACATGTTGTTTAGGAAAAAGAAGATGATTTCGCACGATGCGGGATTTCCTTAAAACGTGGTTTTCTGAAAATTTTTGAAGAAAGGAAATTCTCCTGTAGGTTCTCTTTTGAGGCTACACGTTTAGACGTACATGCCAAACCAAATCTTTTCGAGTTACAACGTGTTGTTTAGGAGATACATGCTAATTATTTACGGTGCGTTAATTCTTCTCTTAAAGTGTTTCCAATAAGTACGTATTTGTCTTTACTCTGCAACATTGTATTTCCTTATAACGTGGTATTCTTACATATTCTTTCGAGATAAAACTATCCTGTGCATTCTCTTTTGAGGTTACACACTTAGACATACACGCAACACCAAAGATTTTTGAGTTATAACGTGTTATTTAGGAAAAACAAGATAATTTCGCACGATGCGATATTTCCTTAAAACGTGGTTTCTGACAAATTTTGATAAAAGAATATTCTCTTGTGGGTTCCCTTTTGAGGCTACACGCTTAGACGTACACGTCACGCCAAATCTTTTCGAGTTACAACGTGTTGTTTAGGAGATACAAGCTAATTATTTACGGTGCGTTAATTCTTCTCTTAAAGTGTTTCCAATAAGTACGTATTTGTCTTTACTCTGCAACATTGTATTTCCTTATAACGTGGTATTCTTACATATTCTTTCGAGATAAAACTATCCTGTGCATTCTCTTTTGAGGTTACACACTTAGACATACACGCAACACCAAAGATTTTTGAGTTATAACGTGTTATTTAGGAAAAACAAGATAATTTCGCACGATGCGATATTTCCTTAAAACGTGGTTTCTGACAAATTTTGATAAAAGAATATTCTCTTGTGGGTTCCCTTTTGAGGCTACACGCTTAGACGTACACGTCACGCCAAATCTTTTCGAGTTACAACGTGTTGTTTAGGAGATACAAGCTAATTTTTTACGATGCGTTATTTCTTCTTGTAAAGTGTTTCCAATATGTACTTATTTGTCTTTACTCTGCAAAATTGTATTTCCTTATAACGTGGTATTCTTACATATTCTTTCGAGAGAAAACTCTCCTGTGCCTTCTCTTTTGGGGCTCCACGCTTACACATACACGCAACACCAAAGCTTTTCGAGTTACAACATGTTGCTTAGGAAAAAGAAGATGATTTCGCACGATGCGGGATTTCCTTAAAACGTGGTTTTCTGAAAAATTTTGAAGAAAGAAAATTCTCCTGTGGGTTCTCTTTTGAGGCTACACGTTTAGACGTACACGGCACACCAAATCTTTTCGAGTTACAACGTTTTGTTTCGGAGATACAAGCTAATTTTGTAAGATGCGTTACTTCTGCTCGTAAAGTTTTCCAATACGTACTTATTTGTCTTTACTCTGCAACACTGTATTTCCTTATAACGTTTTATTCTTACATATTCTTTCGAGAGAAAACTCTCCTGTGCGTTCTCTTTACAGGCTACACGCTTAGACATACACGCAACGCCAAAGCTTTTTGAGTTACAATGTGTCGTTTAGCAAAAACAAGATAATTTCGCACGATGCGAGGTTTCCATAAAACGTGGTTGTCTGAAAAATTTTGACGAAAGAAAGTTCTCCTGTGGGTTCTCTTTTGAGGCTACACGTGTAGAGGTACGAGCCACACCAAATCTTTTCGAGTTACAACGTGTTGTTTAGGAGATACAAGCTAATTTTGTACGATGCATTATTTCTTCTCTTAAAGTGTTTCCAATAGTATTTGTCTGTACTCTGCAAAATTATATTTCCTTATAACGTGGTATTCTTTCATATTCTTTCGAGAGAAAACTCTCCTGTGCCTTCTCTTTTGAGGCTCCACGCTTAGACATACAGGCAACACCAAAGCTTTTCGAGTTACATCGTGTTGTTTATGGAAAACAAGATAATTTTGCAAGATGCTGGATTTCTTTAAAACGTGGTTTTCTGACAAATTTTGACTAAAGAAAATTCTCCTGTGGCTTCTCTTTTGAGGCTACACGTTTAGACGTGCACGCCACACCAAATCCTTTCGAGTTACCACGTGTTGTTTAAGAGATACAAGCTAATTTTATATGATGCGTTATTTCTTTTCGTAAAGTGGTTCCAATACGTATGTATTTGTCTTTACTCTGCAACACTGTATTTCCTTATAACGGTGTATTCTTACATGTTCTTTCGAGAGAAAACTCTCCTGTGCATTCTCTTTAGAGGCTACATGCTCAGACATACACGCAACACCAAAGCTTTTCGAGTTACAACGTGTTGTTTAGGAAAAACAAGATAATTTTGCACGATGCGGGATTTCCTTAAAACGTGGTTTTCTGACAAATTTTGACGAAAGAAAGTTCTCCTGTGGGTTCTCTTTTGAGGCTACACGTGTAGCCGTACGAGCCACACCAAATATTTTTTGAGTTACAACGTGTTGTTTAGGAGATACAAGCAAATATTGTACGATGCGCTATTTCTTCTCGTAAAGTGTTTCCAATACCTGCATATTTGTCTTTACTCTGCAACACTGTATTTCCTTATAACATGGTATTCTTACATATTCTTTCGAGGGAAAACTGTCCTGTGCATTCTCTTTTGAGGCTACACGATTAGACAAGCACGCAACACCAAAGCTTTTCGAGTTACAACATGTTGTTTAGGAAAAAAAAGATGATTTCGCACGATGAGGGATTTCCTAAAAATCTGGTTTTCTGAAAAATTTTGACGAAAGAAAATTCTCCTTTGGGTTCTCTTTTGAAGCTACATATTTAGACGTACAGGTCACACCAAATCTTTTCGAGTTACAACGTGTTGTTTAGGAGATACAAGCTAATTTTTTATAATGCATTAATTCTCGTAAAGTGTTTCCAATACGTACGTATTTGTCTTTACTCTGCAACACTGTATTTCCTTATAACGTGGTATTCTTACATATTCTTTCGAGAGAAAACTATCCTGTGCATTGCCTTTTGAGGCTAAACACTTAGACATACAGGCAACACCAAAGCTTTTTGAGTTACAACGTGTTGTTTTTAAAATACAAGATAATTTCGCACGATGCTGGATTTCCTTACAACATGGTTTTCTGACAAATTTTGACGAAAGAAAATTATTCTGTTGGTTCTCTTTTGAAGCTTCACTTTCAGATGTGCACGCCACACCTAATCCTTTCGAGTTACCACGTGTTGTTTAGGAGATACAAGCTAATTTTGTACGATGCTTTATTTCTTCTCGTAAAGTGTGTCCAATACGTACGTAATTGTCTTTATTCTGCAACACTGTATTTCCTTATAACGTGGTATTCTTACACATGCATTGGGTAAGGAAAATTCTCCTTTGGGTTCTCTTTTGAGGCTACATATTTAGACGTACAGGTCACACCAAATCTTTTCGAGTTACAACGTGTTGTTTAGGAGATACAAGCTAATTTTTTATATTGCATTAATTCTCGTAAAGTGTTTCCAATACGTACATATTTGTCTTTACTCTGCAACACTGTATTTCCTTATAACGTGGTATTCTTACACATGCTTTCGAGAGAAAACTATCTTGTGCGTTCCCTTTTGAGGCTACACATTTAGACATAGAGGCAACACAAAAGCTTTTCAAGTTGCAACGTGTTGTTTATGAAAAACAAGATAATTTCGCACGATGCGGGATTTCTTTAAAACTTGGTGTTCTGACAAATTTTGATGAAAGAAAATTCTCCTGTGGGTTCTCTTTTGAGGCTACATGTTTAGACGTGCATGCCACATGAAATCCTTTCGAATTATCACGTGTTGTTTAGGAGATACAAGCTAATTTTGTACGATGCGTTATTTCTTCTCGTAAAGTGTTTCCAATATGTACGTATTTGTCTTTACTCTGCAACACTGTATTTCCTTATAACATTGTATTCTTACATGTTCTTTCGAGAGAAAACTCTCCTGTGCATTCTCTTTAGAGGCTACACGCTTAGATATACACGTAACACCAAAGCTTTTCGAGTTACAACGTGTTGTTTAGGAAAAAGAAGATAATTTTGCATGATGCGGGATATCCTTAAAACGTGGTTTTCTGACAAATTTTAACGAAAGAAAGTTCTCCTGTGCGTTGTCCTTTGAGGCTACAGGTTTAGACGTACACGCCACACCAAATCTTTTCGAGTTATAACTTGTTGTTTAGGAGATACAAGCAAATATTGTTCGATTCGTTATTTCTTCTTGTAAAGTGTGTCCAATACGTGCTTTATTGTCTTTAATCTGCAACACTGTATTTCCTTATAACGTGGTATTCTTACATATTCTTTCGAGGGAAACGTCTCCTGTGCGTTCTCTTTTGGGCTACACGCTTAGACATACACGCAATGCCAAAGCTTTTCGAGTTACATGTTGTTTAGGAAAAACAAGATAATTTCGCATGATGCTAGATTTCCATAAAACGTGGTTTTCTGAAAAATTTTGACGAAAGAAAGTTCTCCTGTGGGTTCTCTTTTGAGGCTACATGTTTAGACGTACACGTCACACCAAATCTTTTCGAGTTACAACGTGTTGTTTAGGAGATATAAGCTAATTTTGTACAATGCGTTATTTCTTCTCATAAAGTGATTCCAATAAATACTTATTTGTCCTTACTCTGCAAAATTGTATTTCCTTATAACGTGGTATTCTTACATATTCTTTTGAGAGAAAACTCTCCTGTGCCTTCTCTTTTGAGGCTCCACGCTTACACATACACGCAACACCAAAGCTTTTCGAGTTACAACATGTTGTTTGGAAAAAGAAGATGATTTCGCACGATGCGGGATTTCCTTAAAACGTGGTTTTCTGAAAAATTTTGAAGAAAGAAAATTCTCCTGTGGGTTCTCTTTTGAGGCTACACGTTTAGACGTACACGGCACACCGAATCTTTTCGAGTTACAACGTGTTGTTTCGGAGATACAAGCTAATTTTGTAAGATGCGTTACTTCTGCTCATAAAGTTTTCCAATGCTTACTTATCTGTCTTTACTCTGCAACACTGTATTTCCTTATAACGTTGTATTCTTACATATTCTTTTGAAAGAAAACTTTCCTGTGCGTTCTCTTTAGAGGCTACACGCTTAGACATACACGCAACGCCAAAGCTTTTTGAGTTACAATGTGTCGTTTAGGAAAAACAAGATAATTTCGCACGATGCGAGATTTCCATAAAACGTGGTTGTCTAAAAAATTTTGACGAAAGAAAGTTCTCCTGTGGGTTCTCTTTTGAGGCTACACGTGTAGAGGTAAGAGCCACACCAAATCTTTTCTAGTTACAACGTGTTGTTTAGGAGATACAAGCTAATTTTGTACGATGCATTATTTCTTCTCTTAAAGTGTTTCCAATAGTATTTGTCTGTACTCTGCAACATTATATTTCCTTATAACGTGGCATTCTTACATATTCTTTCGAGAGAAAACTCTCCTGTGCCTTTTCTGTTTTTAGGCTCCACGCTTAGACATACAGGCAACACCAAAGCTTTTCGAGTTACAGCGTTTTGTTTATGGAAAACAAGATAATTTTGCGCGATGCGGGATTTCCTTAAAACGTGGTTTTCTGACAAATTTTGACTAAAGAAAATTCTCCTGTGGCTTCTCTTTTGAGGCTACACGTTTAGACGTGCACGCCACACCAAATCCTTTCGAGTTACCACATGTTGTTTAAGAGATACAAGCTAATTTTGTATGATGCGTTATTTCTTTTCATAAAGTGGTTCCAATACGTATGTATTTGTCTTTACTCTGCAACACTGTATTTCCTTATAACGTTGTATTCTTACATGTTCTTTCGAGAGAACACTCTCCTGTGCATTCTCTTTAGAGGCTACATGCTCAGACATACACGCAACACCAAAGCTTTTCGAGTTACAACGTGTTGTTTAGGAAAAACAAGATAATTTTGCACGATGCGGGATTTCCTTAAAATGTGGTTTTCTGACAAATTTTGACGAAAGAAAGTTCTCCTGTGGGTTCTCTTTTGAGGCTACACGTGTAGCCGTACGAGCCACACCAAATATTTTTGAGTTACAACGTGTTGTTTAGGAGATACAAGCAAATATTGTACGATGCTCTATTTCTTCTCGTAAAGTGTTTCCAATACATACATATTTGTCTTTACTCTGCAACACTGTATTTCCTTATAACATGGTATTCTTACATATTCTTTCGAGGGAAAACTCTCCTGTGCATTCTCTTTTGAGGCTACACGATTAGACAAGCAAGCAACACCAAAGCTTTTCGAGTTACAACATGTTGTTTAGGAAAAAGAAGATGATTTCGCACGATGAGGGATTTCCTAAAAACCTGGTTTTCTGAAAAATTTTGACGAAAGAAAATTCTCCTTTGGGTTCTTATTGAGGTACATATTTAGACGTACACGTCACACCAAATCTTTTCGAGTTACAATGTGTTGTTTAGGAGATACAAGCTAATTTTTTATAATGCATTAATTCTCCTAAAGTGTTTCCAATATGTACGTATTTGTCTTTACTCTGCAACACTGTATTTCCTTATAACGTGGTATTCTTACATATTCTTTCGAGAGAAAACTATCCTGTGCATTGCCTTTTGAGGCTAAACACTTAGACATGCAGGCAACACCAAAGCTTTTTGAGTTACAACGTGTTGTTTTTAAAATACAAGATAATTTCGCACGATGCTGGATTTCCTTACAACACGGTTTTCTGACAAATTTTGACGAAAGAAAATTATTCTGTTGGTTCTCTTTTGAAGCTTCACGTTTAGATGTGCACGCCACACCTAATCCTTTCGAGTTACACGTGTTGTTTAGGAGATACAAGCTAATTTTGTACGATGCTTTATTTCTTCTCGTAAAGTGTGTCCAATACGTACGTATTTGTCTTTATTCTGCAACACTGTATTTCCTTATAACGTGGTATTCTTACACATTCTTTCGAGAGAAAACTATCTTGTGCATTCCCTTTTGAGTTTACACACTTAGACATACAGTCAACACCAAAGCTTTTCAAGTTACAACGTGTTGTTTATGAAAAACAAGATAATTTTGCACGATGCGGGATTTCCTTAAAACTTGGTCTTCTGACAAATTTTGACGAAAGAAAATTCTCCTGTGGGTTCTCTTTTGAGGCTACATGTTTAGACGTGCATGCCACATGAAATCCTTTCGAATTATCACGTGTTGTTTAGGAGATATAAGCTAATTTTGTACGATGCGTTATTTCTTCTCGTAAAGTGTTTCCAATATGTACGTATTTGTCTTTACTCTGCAACACTGTATTTCCTTATAACATTGTATTCTTACATGTTCTTTCGAGAGAAAACTCTCCTGTGCATTCTCTTTAGAGGCTACACGCTTAGATATACACGTAACACCAAAGCTTTTCGAATTACAACGTGTTGTTTAGGAAAAACAAGATAATTTTGCACGATGCGGGATATCCTTAAAACGTGATTTTCTGACAAATTTTAACGAAAGAAAGTTCTCCTGTGCGTTGTCCTTTGAGGCTACAGGTTTAGACGTACACGCCACACCAAATCTTTTCGAGTTATAACTTGTTGTTTAGGAGATACAAGCAAATATTGTTCGATGCGCTATTTCTTCTTGTAAAGTGTGTCCAATACGTGCTTAATTGTCTTTACTCTGCAACACTGTATTTCCTTATAACGTGGTATTCTTACATATTCTTTCGAGGGAAACGTCTCCTGTGCGTTCTCTTTTGGGCTACACGCTTAGACATACACGCAATGCCAAAGCTTTTCGAGTTACAACATGCTGTTTAGGAAAAACAAGATAATTGCGCATGATGCTAGATTTCCATAAAACGTGGTTTTCTGAAAAATTTTGACGAAAGAAAGTTCTCCTGTGGGTTCTCTTTTGAGGCTACATGTTTAGACGTACACGTCACACCAAATCTTTTCGAGTTACAACGTGTTGTTTAGGAGATATAAGCTAATTTTGTACAATGCGTTATTTCTTCTCATAAAGTGATTCCAATAAGTACTTATTTGTCCTTTCTCTACAAAATTGTATTTCCTTATAGCGTGGTATTCTTACATATTCTTTTGAGAGAAAACTCTCCTGTGCCTTCTCTTTTGAGGCTCCACGCTTACACATACACGCAACACCAAAGCTTTTCGAGTTACAACATGTTGCTTTGGAAAAAGAAGATGATTTCGCACGATGCGGGATTTCCTTAAAACGTGGTTTTCTGAAAAATGTTGAAGAATGAAAATTCTCCTGTGGGTTATCTTTTGAGGCTACACGTTTAGACGTACACGGCACACCGAATCTTTTCGAGTTACAACGTGTTGTTTCAGAGATACAAGCTAATTTTGTAAGATGCGTTACTTCTGCTCGTAAAGTTTTCCAATACGTACTTATCTGTCTTTACTCTGCAACACTGTATTTCCTTATAACGTTGTATTCTTACATATTCTTTTGAGAGAAAACTCTCCTGTGCGTTCTCTTTAGAGGCTACACGCTTAGACATACACGCAACGCCAAAGCTTTTTGAGTTACAATGTGTCGTTTAGGAAAAACAAGATAATTTCGCACGATGCGAGATTTCCATAAAACGTGGTTGTCTGAAAAATTTTGACGAAAGAAAGTTCTCCTGTGGGTTCTCTTTTGAGGCTACACGTGTAGAGGTAAGAGCCACACCAAATCTTTTCTAGTTACAACGTGTTGTTTAGGAGATACAAGCTAATTTTGTACGATGCATTATTTCTTCTCTTAAAGTGTTTCCAATAGTATTTGTCTATACTCTGCAACATTATATTTCCTTATAACGTGGCATTCTTACATATTCTTTCGAGAGAAAACTCTCCTGTGCCTTTTCTGTTTTTAGGCTCCACGCTTAGACATACAGGCAACACCAAAGCTTTTCGAGTTACAGCGTGTTGTTTATGGAAAACAAGATAATTTTGCACGATGCGGGATTTCCTTAAAACGTGGTTTTCTGACAAATTTTGACTAAAGAAAATTCTCCTGTGGGTTCTCTTTTGAGGCTACATGTTTAGCCGTGCACGCCACACGAAATCTTTCGAATTATCACGTGTTGTTTTGGAGATACAAGCTAATTGTGTACGATGCGTTATTTCTTCTCGTAAGTGTTTCCTATATGTATGTATTTGTCTTTACTCTGCAACACTGTATTTCCTTATAACATTGTATTCTTACATGTTCTTTCGAGAGAAAACTCTCCTGTGCGTTCTCTTTAGAGTCTACACGCTTAGATATACACATAACACCAAAGCTTTTCGAGTTACAACGTGTTGTTTAGGAAAAACAAGATAATTTTGCACGATGCGGGATATCCTTAAAACGTGGTTTTCTGACAAATTTTAACGAAAGAAAGTTCTCCTGTGCATTGTCTTTTGAGGCTACAGGTTTAGACGTACACACCACACCAAATCTTTTCGAGTTATAACTTGTTGTTTAGGAGATACAAGCAAATTTTGTTCGATGCGTTATTTCTTCTTGTAAAGTGTGTCCAATACGTACTTAATTGTCTTTACTCTGCAACACTGTACTTCCTTATAACGTGGTATTCTTACATATTCTTTCGAGGGAAACGTCTCCTGTGCGTTCTCTTTTGGGCTACATGCTTAGACATACACGCAACACCAAAGCTTTTCGAGTTACAACGTGTTGTTTAGGAAAAACAAGATAATTTCGCATGATGCGAGATTTCCATAAAACGTGGTTTTCTGAAAAATTTTGACGAAAGAAAGTTCTCCTGTGGGTTCTCTTTTGAGGCTACATGTTTAGACGTACACGTCACACCAAATCTTTTTGAGTTACAACGTGTTGTTTAGGAGATACAAGCTAATTTTTTACGATGCGTTATTTCTTCTCATAAAGTGTTTCCAATAAGTACTTATTTGTCTTTACTCTACAAAATTGTATTTCCTTATAACGTGGTATTCTTACATATTCTTTCGAGAGAAAACTCTCCTATGCCTTCTCTTTTGAGGCTCCACGCTTACACATACACGCAACACCAAAGCTTTTCGAGTTACAACATGTTGCTTAGGAAAAAGAAGATGATTTCGCACGATGCGGGATTTCCTTAAATCGTGGTTTTCTGAAAAATTTTGAAGAAAGACAATTCTCCTGTGGGTTCTCTTTTAAGGCTACACATTTAGACATACACGGCACACCAAATCTTTTCGAGTTACAACATGTTGTTTCGGAGGTACAAGCTAATTTTTTAAGATGCGTTACTTCTGCTCATAAAGTTTTCCAATACGTACTTATTTGTCTTTACTCTGCAACACTGTATTTCCTTATAACGTTGTATTCTTACATATTCTTTCGAGAGAAAACTCTGCTGTGCGTTCTCTTTACAGGCTACATGCTTAGACATACACGCAACGCCAAAGCTTTTTGAGTTACAATGTGTCGTTTAGGAAAAACCAGATAATTTCGCACGATGCGAGATTTCCATAAAACGTGGTTGTCTGAAAATTTTTGACGAAATAAAGTTCTCCTGTGGGTTCTCTTTTGAGGCTACACGTGTAGAGGTAAGAGCCACACCAAATTTTTTCGAGTTACAACGTGTTGTTTAGGAGATACAAGCTAATTTTGTACGATGCATTATTTCTTCTCTTAAAGTGTTTCCAATAGTATTTGTCTGTACTCTGCAACATTATATTTCCTTATAACGTGGTATACTTACATATTCTTTCGAGAGAAAACTCTCCTCTGCCTTCTCTTTTGAGGCTCCATGCTTAGACATACAGGCAGCACCATAGCTTTTCGAGTTACAACGTGTTGTTTATGGAAAACAAGATAATTTTGCACGATGCGGGATTTCCTTAAAACGTGGTTTTCTGACAAATTTTGACAAAAGAAAATTCTCCTGTGGCTTCTCTTTTGAGGCTACACATTTAGACGTGCACGCCACACCAAATCCTTTCGAGTTACCACGTGTTGTTTAAGAGATACAAGCTAATTTTGTATGATGCGTTATTTCTTTTCGTAAAGTGGTTCCAATACGTATGTATTTGTCTTTACTCTGCAACACTGTATTTCCTTATAACGTTGTATTCTTACATGTTTTTTCGAGAGAAACTCTCCTGTGCATTCTCTTTAGAGGCTACATGCTCAGAAATACACGCAACACCAAAGCTTTTTGAGTTACAACGTGTTGTTTAGGAAAAACAAGATAATTTTGCACGATGCGGGATTTCCTTAAAACGTGGTTTTCTGACAAATTTTGACGAAAGAAAGTTCTCCTGTGGGTTCTCCTTTGAGGCTACACGTGTAGCCGTACGAGCCACACCAAATATTTTTGAGTTACAGCGTGTTGTTTAGGAGATACAAGCAAATATTTTACGATGCGCTATTTCTTCTCGTAAAATGTTTCCAATACGTACATATTTGTCTTTACTCTGCAACACTGTATTTCCTTATAACATGGTATTCTTACATATTCTTTCGAGGGAAAACTGTCCTGTGCATTCTCTTTTGAGGCTACACGATTAGAGAAGCACGCAACACAAAAGCTTTTCGAGTTACAACATGTTGTTAAGGAAAAAGAAGATGATTTCGCACGATGAGGGATTTCCTAAAAACCTGGTTTTCTGAAAAATTTTGACGAAAGAAAATTCTCCTTTGGGTTCTCTTTTGAGGCTACATATTCAGACGTACACGTCACACCAAATCTTTTCGAGTTACAACGTGTTGTTTAGGAGATACAAGCTAATTTTTTATAATGCGTTAATTCTCGTAAAGTGTTTCCAATACGTACGTATTTGTCTTTACTCTGCAACACTGTATTTCCTTATAACGTGGTATTCTTACATATTCTTTCAAGAGAAAACTATCCTGTGCATTCCCATTTGAGGCTAAACACTTAGACAAAGAGGCAACACCAAAGCTTTTTGAGTTACAACGTGTTGTTTTTAAAAAAACAAGATAATTTCGCACGATGCTGGATTTCCTTACAACATGGTTTTCTGACAAATTTTGACAAAAGAAAATTATTATGTTGGTTCTCTTTTGAAGCTTCATGTTTAGACGTGCACGCCACACCTAATCCTTTCGAGTTACCATGTGTTGTTTAGGAGATACAAGCTAATTTTGTACGATGCTTTATTTCTTCTCGTAAAGTGTGTCCAATAGGTACGTATTTGTCTTTACTCTGCAACACTGTATTTCCTTATAACGTGGTATTCTTACATATTCTTTCGAGAGAAAACTATCTTGTGCGTTCCCTTTTGAGGCTACACACTTAGACATACAGGCAACACCAAAGTTTTTCAAGTTACAACGTGTTGTTTATGAAAAACAAGATAATTTCGCACGATGCGGGATTTCCTTAAAACGTGGTTTTCTGACAAATTTTAACGAAAGAAAGTTCTCCTTTGCGTTGTCTTTTGAGGCTACAGGTTTAGACGTACACGCCACACCAAATCTTTTCGAGTTATAACTTGTTGTTTAGGAGATACAAGCAAATTTTTTTCGATGCGTTATTTCTTCTTGTAAAGTGTGTCCAAAACGTACTTAATTGTCTTTACTCTGCAACACTGTCTTTCCTTATAACGTTGTATTCTTACATATTCTTTCGAGGGAAACCTCTCCTGTGCGTTCTCTTTTGGGGTACACGCTTAGACATACACGCAACGCCAAAGCTTTTCGAGTTACAACGTGTTGTTTAGGAAAAACAAGATAATTTCGCATGATGCGAGATTTCCATAAAACGTGGTTTTCTGAAAAATTTTTACGAAAGAAAGATCTCCTGTGGGTTCTTTTTGAGGCTCTACGTGTAGGGGTATGAGCCACACCAAATCCTTTCGAGTTACAACGTGTTGTTTAGGAGATACAAGCTAATTTATTACGATGCGTTATTTCTTCACTTAAAATGTTTCCAATACGTACTTAATTGTCTTTACTCTGCAACACTATATTTGCCTATAACGTGGTATTCTTGTATGATGCGTTATTTCTTCTCGTAAAGTGTTTCCAATACGTATGTATTTGTCTTTACTCTGCAACACTGTATTTCCTTATAACTTGGTGTTCTTACATATTCTTTCAAGAGAAAACTATCCTGTGCCTTCTTTTTTGAGGCTACACACTTAGACATATGCGCAACACCAAAGTTTTTTGAGTTGCAACGTGTGGTTTAGGAAAAACCAGATAATTTCGCAAGATGTGGGATTTCCTTAAAACGTGATTGTCTGAAAAATTTTGAGGAAAGAAAATTCTCCTATGGGTTCTCTTTTGAGGCTACACGTTTAGACGTACACGCCACACCAAATCTTTCCGAGTTACAACGTGTTGTTTAGGAGATTCAAGCTAATTTTGTACGATGTGCTATTTCTTCTCGTAAAGTGTTTCCAATACATATGTATATGTCTTTACTCTGCAAAACTGTATTTCCTTATAATGTGGTATTCTTATATATTCGTTCGAGAGAAAACTCTCCTGTGCCTTCTCTTTTGAGGCTACACACTTAGGCATACACGCAACACGAAAGCTTTTCGAGTTACAACGTGTTGTTTAGGAAAAACAAGATAATTTCGCACGATGCGGGATTTCCTTAAAACGTGATTTTCTGAAAAATTTTGATGAAAGAAAATTCTCCTATGGGTTCTCTTTTGAGGCTACATGTTTAGACGTACACGCCACACCAAATCTTTTCGAGTTACAACGTGTTGTTTAGGAGATACAAGCTAATTTTGTACGATGCGTTATTTCTTCTCGTAAAGTGTTCCCAATAGGTACGTATTTGTCTTTACTCTGCAACACTGCATTTCCTATTAACGTGGTATTCTTACATATTCTTTCGAGAGAAAACTCTCCTGTGCCTTCTCTTTTGAGGTTACACACTTAGACATACACGCAACACGAAAGCTTTTCGAGTTACAAGGTTTTGTTTAGGAAAATCAAGATAATTTCGCACGATGCGGGATTTCCTTAAAATGTGATTTTCTGAAAAAATTTTGACGAAAGAAAATTCTCCTATAAGTTCTCTTGTGAGGCTACACGTTTAGACGTACACGCCACACCAAATCTTTTCGAGTTACAACGTGTTGTTTAGAAGATACAAGCAAATATTTTATGATGCGTTATTTCTTCTCGTAAACTGTTTCCAATAAGTACGTATTTGTCTTTACTCTGCAACACTGTATTTCCTTATAACGTGGTATTCTTACATATTCTTTCGAGAGAAAACTCTCCTGTGTGTTCTCTTTGAGGCTACACGCTTAGACATACACGCAACACCAAAGATTTTCGAGTTACAACGTGTTGTTTAGGAAAAACAAGATAATTTCGCACGATATGGGATTTCGTTAAAACCTGGTTTTCTGACAAATTTTGACCAAAGAAAATTCTCCTGTGGGTTCTCTTTTGAGGCTACACGTTTAGAGGAATATGCCACACCAAATCTTTTCGAGTTACAACGTGTTGTTTTGGAGATACAAGCTAATTTTGTAAGATACGTTATTTCTTCTCCTAAAGTGTTTCCAATACATACGTATTTGTCTTTATTCTGCAACACTGTATTTCCTTATAACGTGGTATTCTTGCATATTATTTTGAGAGAAAACTCTCCTGTGCCTTCTCTTTTGAGGCTACATGCTTAGACATACACGAAACACCAAAGCTTTTCGAGTTACAACATGTTGTTTAGGAAAAACAAGATAATTTCGCATGATGCGGGATTTCCTTAAAACGTGGTTTTCTGACAAATTTTGACGAAAGAAATTTCTCCTGTGGGTTCTCTTTTGAGGCTACATGTTTAGACGTACACACCACGCCAAATACTTTCGAGTTACAACGTGTTCTTTAGGAGAAACAAGCTAATTTTGTACGATGCATTATTTCTTCTCGTAAAGTGTTTTCAATACGTACGTATTTGTCTTTATTTTGCAACACTGTATTTCCTTATAACGTGGTATTCTTATATATTCTTTCGAGAGAAAACTCTCCTGTGCATTCTCTTTTGAGGCTACATGCTTAGACATACACGAACACCAAAGCTTTTTGAGTTACAACGTGTTGTTTAGGAAAAACAAGATAAGTTCGCACGATGAGGGATTTCCTTAAAACGTGGTTTTCTGAAAAATTTTGAAGAAAGAAAATTCTCCTGTGGGTTCTCTTTTGAGGCTATACGTTTAGACGCACACGCCACACCAAATATTTTCGAATTACAACGTGTTGTTTAGGAGATACAAGCTAATTTTGTACCATGCATCATTTCTTCTCGTATAGTATTTACAATTACTACCTATTTATCTTTACTCTGCAACACTGTATTTCCTTATAACGTGGTATTCCTACATATTCTTTCGAGAGAAAACTCTCCTGTGTCCTCTTTTGAGGCTACACGCTTAGACATACACGCAACACCAAAGCATATCGAGTTACAACGTGTAGTTTAGGAAAAACAAGGTAATTTCGCACGATGAGGTATTTCCTTAGAACATGGTTTTCTGACAAATTTTGACGAAAGAAAATTCTCTTGTGGGTTCTCTTTTGAGGCTACACGTTTAGACGTACACGCCACACGAAATCTTTTCGAGTTACAACGTGTTAGTTAGGAGATACAAGCTAATTTTGTACGATGCGTTATTTCTTCTCGTAAAGTGTTTCCAATACGTACGTATTTGTCTTTATGCTGCAGCACTGTATTTCCTTATAACGTGGTATTCTTACATATTCTTTCGACAGAAACTCTCCTGTGAATTCTCTTTTGAGGCCACACGCTTAGACATACATGCAACACCAAAGCTTTTCGAATTACAACGTGTTGTTTAGGAGAAACAAGATAATTTCGCACGATGCGGGATTTCCATAAAACGTGGGTTTCTGACAAATTTTGACGAAGGAAAATCCTCCTGTGGTTTCTCTTTTGAGGCTACACGTTTAGCCGTACATGCCACACCAAATCCATTCGAGTTACAACGCGTTGTTTAGGAGATACAAGCTAATTTTGTATGATGCATTATATCTTTTCGTAAAGTTTTTTCCAATACTTACGTATTTGTCTTTAGTCTGCAACACTGTATTTCCTTATAACGTGGTATTCTCACATATTGTTTCGAGAGAATACTCTACTGTGTGTTCTCTTTTGAGGCTACAAGCTTAGATATACACGCAACACCAAAGCTTTTTGAATTACAACGTGTTGTTTAGGAAAAACAAGATAATTTCGCAGGATGCAGGATTTCCTTAAAACGTGGTTTTCTCACAAATTTTGACGAAAGAAAATTCTCCTGTTCGTTGTCTTTGAGGCTACACTTTTAGACGTACACGCCAAACCAAATCTTTTCGAGTTACCACTTGTTGTTTAGGAGATACAAGTTAATAATTTATGATGCGTTATTTCTTCTCGTAAAGTGTTTCCAATATGTACGTTTTTGTCTTTACTCTGCAACACTGTATTTCCTTATAACGTGGTATTCTTACATGTTCTTCCGAGAGAAAACTCTCCTGTGCATTCGCTTTTGAGGCTACACCCTTAGACATACACGCAACACCAAAGCTTTTCGAGTTACAACGTGTTGTTTAGGAAAAACAAATAATTTCGCACGATGCGGGATTTCCTTAAAACGTGGTTTTCTGACAAATTTTGACGAAAGAAAATTCTCCTGTTGGTTCTCTTTTGAGGCTACACGTTTAGACTTACATGCCAAACCAAATCTTTTCGAGTTACAACGTGTTGTTTAGGAGATAAAAGCTAATTTTTAATAATGCATTATTTCTTCTCGTAAAGTGTTCCCAATATGTACGTATTTGTCTTTACTCTGCAAAATTGTATTTCCTAATAGCGTGGTGTTCTTACATATTCTTTCGAGAGAAAACTCTCCTGTGCCTTCTCTTTTGAGGCTCCACGTTTAGACATACACGCAACACTAAAGTTTTTCGAGTTACAACATGTTGTTTAGGAAAAAGAAGATGATGTCGCACGATGCAGGATTTCCTTAAAACGTGGTTTTCTCAAAAATTTTGAAGAAAGAAAATTCTCCTGTGGGTTCTCTTTTGAGGCTACACGTTTAGACATACACGCCACACCAGATCGTTTTGAGTTACAACGTGTTGTTTAGGAGATACATGTTAATTTTTTACTATGCGTTAATTCTTCTAGTAAAGTGTTTCCAATACGTACGTGTTTATCTTTACTCTGCAACACTGTATTTCCTTATAACGTGGTATTCTTACATATTCTTTCGAGAGAAAACTCTCCTTTGCGTTCTCTGTTGAGGCTACACGCTTAGACATACATGCAACACCAAAGCTTTTCGAGTTACAACGTGTTGTTTAGGAAAAAGAAGATAATTTCGCACGATGCGAGATTTCCTTAAAACGTGGTTTCTGACAAATTTTGATGAAAGAAAACTCTCCTATTGGTTCTCTTTTGAGGGTACACATTTAGACATACACGTCACACCAAATGTTTTCGAGTAACAACGTGTTGTTTAGGAGATACAAGCTAATTTTGTAAGATGCGTTATTTCTTCTCGTAAAGTGTTTCCAATATGTACTTATTTGTCTTTACTCATCAAAATTTTATTTCCTTATAACGTGGTATTCTTACATATTCTTTCAAGAGAAAACTCTCCTGTGCCTTCTCTTTTGAGGCTCCACGCTTAGACATACACGCAACACCAAAGCTTTTCGAGTTACAACTTGTTGTTTAGGAAAAAGAAGATGATTTCGCACGATGCGGGATTTCCTTAAAACGTGGTTTTCTGAAAAATTTTAACGAAAGAAAATTCTCCTGTGGGTTCTCTTTTGAAGCTACACATTTAGACGTACACGCCGCACCAAATCTTTTCGAGTTACAACGTGTTGTTTAGGAGATACAAGCTAATTTTGTACGATGCGTTATTTCTTCTCGTAAAGTTTTCCAATACGTACATATTTTTCTTTACTCTGCAACACTGTATTTCCTTATAACTTGGTATTCTTACATATTCTTTCGAGAGAAAACTATCCTGTGCATTCCCTTTGAGGCTACACACTTAGACATACAGGCATCACCAAAGCTTTTCGAGTTACAACGTGTTGTTTATGAAAATCAAGATTATTTCGCACGATGCGTGATTTCCTTAAAATGTGGTTTTCTCACAAATTTTGAGGAAAGAAAATTATCCTGTGGGTTCTCTTTTGAGGCTACACGTTTAGACGTACATGCCACACCAAATCCTTTCGAGTTACCACGTGTTGTTTAGGAGATACAAGCTAATTTTTTATGATGCGTTATTTCTTCTCGTAAAGTGTTTCCAATACGTACTTATTTCTCTTTACTCTGCAACATTGTATTTCCCTATAACGTGGTATTCTTACATATTCTTTCGAGGGAAAACTCTCCTGTGTGTTCTCTTTTGAGGCTACATGCTTAGGCATACACGCAACGCCAAAGCTTTTCGAGTTACAACGTTTTGTTTAGGAAAAACAAGATAATTTCGCACGATGCGAGATTTCCATAAAACGTGGTTTTCTGAAAAATTTTGACCAAAGAAAGTTCTCCTATGCATTCTCTTTTGAGGCTACACGTGTAGTCGTACGAGCCAAAACAAATCTTTTCAAGTTACAACGTGTTGTTTAGAAGATACAAGCTAATTTTTTACGATGCATTATTTCTTCTCTTAAAGTGTTTCCAATACGTACGTATTTGTCTTTACTCTGCAACACTGTATTTCCTTATAACGTGGTATTCTTACATATTCTTTCGAGAGAAAACTCTCCTGTGCATTCTCTTGTGAGGCGACACGCTTAGACATACACGCAACAGCAAAGCTTTTCGAGATACAACATGTTGTTTAGGAAAAACAAGATAATTTCGCACGATGCAAGATTTCCTTAAAACGTGGTTTCTGACAAATTTTGATGAAAGAAAATTCTCCTGTGTGTTCTCTTTTGAGGCTACACGTTTAGACGCACACGCCACACCAAATATTTTCGAGTTACAACGTGTTGTTTAGGAGATACAAGCTAATTTTTTATGATGCGTTGTTTCTTCTCCTAAAGTGTTTCCAATACTACGTACTTGTCTTTACTCTGCAACACTGTAGTTCCTATTTACGTGGTATTCTTACATATTCTTTTGAGAGAAAACTCTCCGTTGCCTTCTCTTTTGAGGCTACACGCTAAGACTTACACGAAACACAAAAGGTTTTCGAGTTACAACGTGTTGTTTAGGAATAACCAGATAATTTCGCATGATGCGGGATTTCCTTAAACCGTGGTTTTCTGACAAATTTTGACGCAAGAAAATTCTCCTGTGGGTTCTCTTTTGAGGCTACACGTTTAGAAGTACACGCCACACCAAATCATTTCTAGTTACAACGTGCTGTTAAGAGATACAAGCTAATTTTGTACGATGCATTATTTCTTCTCGTAAAGTTTAAGTGTTTCCAATATGTATGGATTTGTCTTTATTCTGCAACACTGTATTTCCTTATAACGTGGTATTGTTACATATTGTTTCCAGAGAAAACTCTCCTGTGCCTTCTCTTTTGAGGCTACACGCATAGACATACACGCAACACCAAAGCTTTTCGAGTTACAACGTGTTGTTTAGGAAAAACAAGATTTTTCGCAGGATGCGTGATTTCCTTAAAACGTGGTTTTGTGACAAATTTTGACGAAAGAAAAATTTCCTCTGGGTACTCTTTTGAGGCTACACCTTTAGACGTACACGCCACACCAAATGTTTTCGAGTTACAATGTGTTGTTTAGGAGATACAAGCTAATTTTTTTACTATGCGTTATTTCTCCTCGTAAAGTGTTTCCAATAAGTACATATTTGTCTTTACTCTGCAACACTGTATTTGCTTATATTGTGGTATTCTTACATATTCTTTCGAGAGAAAACTCTCCAGTGCATTCTCTTTTGAGGCTACATGCTTAGACATACACGCAACACCAAAGCTTTTCTAGTAACGACGTGTTGTTTAGGAAAAACAAGATAATTTCGCACGATGCGGGATTTCCTTAAAACGTGGTTTTCTGAAAAATTTTGACGAAAGAAAATTCTCCTGGGGGTTCTCTTTTAAGGCTACACATTTAGACGTACACGCCACACCAAATCTTTTCGAGTTACAACGTGCTGTTTAGGAGATACAAGCTAATTTTGTATGGTAAGTTATTTCTTCTCGTAAAGTTTAAGTGTTTCCAATACGTACGTATTTGTCTTTAGTCTGCAACACTGTATTTCATTATAACGTGGTATTCTTACCTATTCTTTTGAGAGAAAACTCTCCTGTGCCTTCTCTTTTGAGGGTACATGCTTAGACATACACGCAACATCAAAGCTTTTCGAGTTACGATGTGTTGTTTTGGAAACACAAGATAATTTCGCACGATGCGGGATTTCCTTAAAAAATTGTTTTCTGACAAATTTTGACGAAAGAAAATTCTCCTGTGGGTTCTCTTTTGAGGCTACACGTTTAGATGTGCACGCCACACCAAATCTTTTCGAGTTACAACGTGTAGCTTAGGAGAAACAAGCTAATTTTGTGCGATGCATTATTTCTTCTTGTAAAGTGTTTCCAATAATTACATATTTGTCTTTACTCTGCAACACTGTATTTCCTTATAACTTGGTATTCTTACATATTCTTTCAAGAGAAAACTCTCCTGTGCCTTCTCTTTTGAGGCTTCGCGCTTAGACATTCACGCAACAGCAAAGCTTTTCGAGTTACAACGTGTTCTTTAGGAAAACCAAGATAATTTTGCACGATGCGGGATTTCCTTAAAACGTGGTTTTCTGACTAATTTTGACTAAAGAATATTATCCTGTGGGTTCTCCTTTGAGGCCACACGTTTAGACGTACAAACCACATCAAATCTTTCCGAGTTACAACGTATTGTTTAGGAGATACAAGCTAATTTTGTATGATGCGTTATTTCTTCTTGTAAAGTGTTTCCAATACGTATGTATTTGCTTTACTCTGCAACACTGTAATTCCTTATAACGTGGTATTCTTACATATTATTTGGAGAGAAAACTCTCCTGTGCCTTCTCTTTTGAGGCTATACGCTTAGACATACACGCAACACCAAAGCTTTTCGAGTGACAACGTGTTGTTTAGGAAAAACAAGGTAATTTCCAACGATGCGGGATTTCCTTAAAACATGGTTTTCAGACAAATTTTGAAAAACGAAAATTCTCCTGTGTGGTTCTCTTTTGAGGCTACACGTTTAGAAGTACACGCCACACCAAATCTTTTCGAGTTACAACGTGCTGTTAGGAGATACAAGCTAATTTTGTATGATGCATTATTTCTTCTCATAAAGTTTAAGTATTTCCAATATGTATGTATTTGTCTTTACTCTGCAACACTGTATTTCCTTATAACGTGGTATTCTTACATATTCTTTGGAGAGAAAACTCTCCTGTGCATTCCCTTTTGTGGCTACATGCTTAGACATACATGCAACACCAAAGCTTTTCGAGTTACAACGTGTTGTTTAGGAAAAACAAGATAATTTCGCACGATGCGGGATTTCCTTAAAACGTGGTTTTCTGAAAAAATTTTGATGAAAGAAAATACTCCTGTGGGTTCTCTTTTGAGGCTACACGTTTATACGTACACCCCACACCAAATCTTTTCGAGTTATAACGTGTAGTTTAGGAGATACAAGCTAATTTTGTACGATGCATTATTTCTTCTTCTAAAGTGTTTCCAATACGTAGGTATTTGTCTTTACTCTGCAACACTGTATTTCCTTATAACGTGGTATTCTTACATATTCTTTAGAGAGAAAACTCTCCTGTGCCTTCTCTTTTGAGGCTACATGCTTAGACATACACGCAACACCAAAGCTTTTCGAGTTACGACGTGTTGTTTAGGAAAAACAAGATAATTTCGCATGATGTGGGATTTCCTTAAAACGTGGTTTACTGACCAATTTTGACGAAAGAAAATTCTCCTGTGTGGTTCTCTTTTGAGGCTACACGTTTAGAAGTACACGCCACACCAAATCTTTTCGAGTTACAACGTGCTGTTAGGAGATACAAGCTAATTTTGTATGATGCATTATTTCTTCTCATAAAGTTTAAGTGTTTCCAATAAGTATGTATTTGTCTTTACTCTGCAACACTGTATTTCCTTATAACGTGGTATTCTTACATATTCTTTCGAGAGAAAGCTCTCCTGTGCATTCCCTTTTGTGGCTACATGCTTAGACATACATGCAACACCAAAGCTTTTCGAGTTACAACGTGTTGTTTAGGAAAAACAAGATAATTTCGCACGATGCGGGATTTCTTTAAAACGTGGTTTTCTGAAAAAATTTTGATGAAAGAAAATACTCCTGTGGGTTCTCTTTTGAGGCTACACGTTTATACGTACACCCCACACCAAATCTTTTCGAGTTATAACGTGTACTTTAGGAGATACAAGCTAATTTTGTACGATGCATTATTTCTTCTTCTAAAGTGTTTCCAATACGTAGGTATTTGTCTTTACTCTGCAACACTGTATTTCCTTATAACGTGGTATTCTTACATATTCTTTAGAGAGAAAACTCTCCTGTGCCTTCTCTTTTGAGGCTACATGCTTAGACATACACGCAACACCAAAGCTTTTCGAGTTACGACGTGTTGTTTAGGAAAAACAAGATAATTTCGCATGATGTGGGATTTCCTTAAAACGTGGTTTACTGACCAATTTTGACGAAAGAAAATTCTCCTGTGTGGTTCTCTTTTGAGGCTACACGTTTAGAAGTACACGCCACACCAAATCTTTTCGAGTTACAACGTGCTGTTAGGAGATACAAGCTAATTTTGTATGATGCATTATTTCTTCTCATAAAGTTTAAGTGTTTCCAATAAGTATGTATTTGTCTTTACTCTGCAACACTGTATTTCCTTATAACGTGGTATTCTTACATATTCTTTCGAGAGAAAGCTCTCCTGTGCATTCCCTTTTGTGGCTACATGCTTAGACATACATGCAACACCAAAGCTTTTCGAGTTACAACGTGTTGTTTAGGAAAAACAAGATAATTTCGCACGATGCGGGATTTCTTTAAAACGTGGTTTTCTGAAAAAATTTTGATGAAAGAAAATACTCCTGTGGGTTCTCTTTTGAGGCTACACGTTTATACGTACACCCCACACCAAATCTTTTCGAGTTATAACGTGTACTTTAGGAGATACAAGCTAATTTTGTACGATGCATTATTTCTTCTTCTAAAGTGTTTCCAATACGTAGGTATTTGTCTTTACTCTGCAACACTGTATTTCCTTATAACGTGGTATTCTTACATATTCTTTAGAGAGAAAACTCTCCTGTGCCTTCTCTTTTGAGGCTACATGCTTAGACATACACGCAACACCAAAGCTTTTCGAGTTACGACGTGTTGTTTAGGAAAAACTAGATAATTTCGCATGATGTGGGATTTCCTTAAAACGTGGTTTACTGACCAATTTTGACGAAAGAAAATTCTCCTGTGGGTTCTCATTTGAGGCTACACGTTTAGACGTACACGCCACACCAAATCTTTTCGAGTTAAAACGTGTTGTTTTGGAGATACAAGCTAATTTTGTACGATGCGTTATTTCTTCTCGTAAAGTGTTTCCAATATGTACTTTTTGTCTTTAATCTGCAACACTGTATTTCCTTATAACGTGGTATTCTTACATATTCTTTCGAGAGAAAACTTTCCTGTGCCTTCTCTTTTGAGGCTACACGCTTAGACGTACACGCAACAACAAAGCTTATCGAGTTAAAATATGTTGTTTAGGAAAAACAAGATAATTTCTCACGATGCGGGATTTCCTTAAAACGTGGTTTTCTGACAAATTTTGACCTAAGAATATTCTCCTGTGGGTTCTTTTTTGAGGCTACACTTTTAGACGTACAAGCCACATCAAATCTTTCCGAGTTACAACGTGTTGTTTAGGAGGTACAAGCTAATTTTGTACGATGCATTATTTCTTCTCGTAAGTTTAAGTGTTTCCAATATGTACGTATTTGTCTTTTCTCTGCAACACTGTATATCCTTATAAGGTGGTATTCTTACATATTCGTTCGAGAGAAAACTCTCCTGTGCCTTCTCCTTTGAGGCTACATGTTTAGACATACACACAAAACCAAAGCTTTTCGAGTTACGAAGTGTTGTTTAGGAAAAACAAGATAATTTCGCACGATGCAGTATTTCCTTAAAATGTGGTTTTCTAACAAATTTTGACGAATGAAAATTCTCCTGTGGGTTCTCTTTGGATGCTACATGTTTAGACGTACACGCCACACCAAATCATTTTGAGTTAAAACGTGTTGTTTAGGAGATACAAGCTTGTACGAAGCATTATTTCTTCTCGTAAAATGTTTCCAATATATACGTATTTGTCTTTAATCTGCAACACTGTATTTCCTTATAACATGGTATTCTTACATATTCTTTCGAGAGAAAACTCTCCTGTGCCTTCTCTTTTGAGGCTACACGCTTAGACATACACGCAACACCAAAGATTTTCGAGTAAGGACGTTTTGTTTAGGAAAAAATAGATAATTTCGCACAATGCCGGATTTCCTTAAAATGTGGTTGTCTGAAAAATTTTGACGAAAGAAAATTCTACTGTGGGTTCTCTTTTGAGGCTACACGTTTAGACGCACATGCCACACCAAATCTTTTCGAGTTACAACGTGTTGTTTAGGAGATACAAGCTAATTTTGTACGATAAGTTATTTCTTCTCGTAAAGTTTAAGTGTTTCCAATATGTACGTATTTGTCTTTACTCTGCAACACTGTATTTCCTTATAACGTGGTATTCTTACATATCCTTTCGAGAGAAAACTCTCCTGTGCCTTCTCTTTTGATGCTACACGCTTAGAAATACACGCAACACCAAAGCTTTTCAAGTTACAACGTGTTGTTTAGGAAAAACAAGATAATTTCGCACAATGCGGGATTTCCTTAAAATGTGGTTTTCTGACAAATATTGACGAAAGAAAATTCTCCTATGGGTTCTCTTTTGAGGCTACACGTTTTGTCATATATGCCGCACCAAATCCTTTCGAGTTACAACGTGTTGTTTAGGAGATACAAGCTATTTTTTACGATGTGTTATTATTTCTCATAAAGTTTAAGTTTTTCCATTACGTACTTATTTGTCTTTACTCTGCAACACTTTATTTCCTTATAACGTGGTATTCTTACATATTCTTTCGAGAGAAAACTCTCCATTGCCGTCTCTTTTGAGGCTACACGCTAAGACTTACACGCAACACCAAAGCTTTTCGAGTTACAACGTGTTGTTTAGGAAAAACAAGATAATTACACACGATGCGGGATTTCCTTAAAACGTGGTTTTCTGACAAATTTTGAGGAAAGAAAATTCTCTTGTGGGTTCTCTTTTGAGGCTACACGTTTAGATATACACGCCACACCAAATCTTTTCAAGTTGCAACGTGCTGTTTCGGAGATACAAGCTAATTTTGTATGATGCATCATTTCTTCTCGTAAAGTTTAAGTGTTTCCAATAAGTGCTTATTTGTCTTTACTCTGCAACACTGTATTTCCTTATAACATGGTATTCTTACATATTCTTTCGAGAGAAAACTCTCCATTGCCGTCTCTTTTGAGGCTACACGCCTAGACATACACGCAACACCAAAGCTTTTCGAGTTACGATGTGTTGTTTAGAAAAAACAAGATATTTTCGAACGATGCGGGATTTCCTTAAAACATGGTTTTCTGACAAATTTTGACGAAGAAAATTCTCCTGTGGGTTCTCTTTTAAGGCTACATGTTTAGTTGTAAACGCCACACCAAATCGTTTCGAGTTACAACGTGTTGTTTAGGAGATATAAGCTAATTTTGTATGATGCTTTATTTCTTCTCTAATGTTTAAGTGTTTCCAATACATACGTAATTGTCTTTACTCTGCAACACTGTATTTCCTTATAACGTGGTATTCTTACATATTGTTTCGAGAGAAAACTCTCCTGTGCCTTCTCTTTTGAGGCTACACGCTTAGACATACATGCAACACCAAAGCTTTATGCGTTAAGATGAGTTGTTTAGGAAAAAGATAATTTTGCAAGATGCGGGATTTCCTTAAAACATGGTTTTCTGACAAATTTTGACAAAGAAAATTCTCCTGTGGGTTCTCTTTTGAGGCTACACGTTTAGACTTACACGCCACACCAAATCTTTTCGAGTTACAACGTGTTGTTTAGGAGATACAAGCTAATTTTTTACGATAAGTTATTTCTTCTCGTAAAGTTTAAGTGTTTCCAATACGTATGTATTTGTCTTTATCTGCAACACTGTATTTCCTTATAACGTGGTATTCTTACATATTCTTTCGAGAGAAAACTCTCATGTGCCTTCTCTTTTGAGGCTAAACGGTTAGACATACACGCAACACCAAAGCTTTTCAAATTACAACGTGTTGTTTAGGCAAAACAAGATAATTTTTCACGATGCAGGATTTCCTTAAAACGTGGTTTTCTGACAAATTTTGACGAATGAAAATTCTCCTGTGGGTTCTCTTTTGAGGCTACATGTTTAGACATACACGCTATACCAAATATTTTCGAGTTACAACGTGTTGTTTAGGAGATACAAGCTAATTTTGTACGATGCGTTATTTCTACTCCTAAAGTTTCTCCAATGCATACATATTTGTCTTTACTCTCCAAAACTGTATTTCTTTATAACGTGGTATACTTACATATTCTTTCGAGAGAAAACTCTCCTGTGCCTTCTCTTTTGAGGCTACACGCTTAGACATACACGCAACACCAAAGCTTTTCGAGTTACAACATGTTGATTAGGAAAAACAAGATAATTTCGCACGATGCGGGATTACCTTAAAACATGGTTTTCTGACAAATTTTGACGAAAGAAAATTATCCTGTGGGTTCTCTTTTGAGGCTACACGTTTAGACGTACACGCCCCACCAAATCTTTTCGAGTTACATCGTGTTGTTTAGGAGATACAAGCTAATTTTTACGATGCGTTATTTCTTTTCGGAACGTGTTTCCAATAAGTATGTATTTGTCTTTACTCTGCAACATTCGATTTCCTTATAACGTGGTATTCTTACATATTTTTTCGAGACAAAACTCTCCTGTGCGTTCTCCTTTGAGGCTACATGCTAAGACATACTCACAAGACCAATGCTTTTCATGTTACAACATGTTGTTTAGGAAAAATAATATAATTTCGCACGATATGGGATTTCCTTAAAACGTGGTTTTCTGACAAATTTTGACGAAAGAAAATTCTCCTGTAGGTTCTCTTTTGAGGCTACACGTTTAGATGTACACGCCACACCAAGTCTTTTCGAGTTACAATGTGTTGTTTAGGAGATACAAGCTAATTTTTTAAGATGCGTTATTTCTTCTCATAAACTTTAAGTGTTTCCAATAGGTACGTATTTGTCTTTATTCTGCAAAACTGTATTTCCTTATAACGTGGTATTCTTACATATT
This sequence comes from Apodemus sylvaticus, assembly GCF_947179515.1. Lineage (NCBI taxonomy): Eukaryota > Metazoa > Chordata > Mammalia > Rodentia > Muridae > Apodemus > Apodemus sylvaticus. The sequence continues at coordinate 116,919 of NC_067483.1, read as the reverse complement.
CTTTCGTGAGAAAACTCTCCTGTGCCTTCTCTTTTGAGGCTACACGCTTAGACATACACGCAACACCAAAGCTTTTGAGTTACAACATGTTGTTTAGGAAAAACAAGATAATTTCGCACGATGCGGGATTTCCTTAAAACTTGGTTTTCTGACAAATTTTGATGAAAGAAAATTCTCCTGTGGGTTCTCTTTTGAGGCTACACGTTTAGACATACACACCACACCAAATCTTTTCGAGTTACAACGTGCTGTTTATGAGATACAAGCTAATTTTTTACGATGCATTTTTTATTCTCGTAAAGTTTAAGTGTTTCCAATAGGTACGTTTTTGTCTTTACTCTGCAACACTGTATTTCCTTATAACGTGGTATTCCTACATATTCTTTCGAGAGAAAACTCTCCTGTGCTTTTTCTTTTGAGGCTACGCGCTTAGACATACACGCAAAACCAAAGCATTTTGTGTTACAACGTGTTGATTAGGAAAAACAAGATAAATTCGCACGATGCCGGATTTCCTTAAAACGTGGTTTTCTGACAAATTTTGACGAAAGAAAATTCTCCTGTGGGTTCTCTTTTGAGGCTACACGTTTAGACGTACAAGCCACTCCAAATCTTTTCGAGTTACAACGTGTTGTTTAGGAGATACAAACTAATTTTGTACGAGGCGTTAATTCTTCTAGTAAAGTGTTTCCAAAATGTACGTATTTGTCTTTACTTTGCAACACTGTATTTCCTTATAACGTGGTATTCTTACATATTCCTTTGAGAGAAAACTCTCCTTTGCCTTCTCTTTTGAGGCTACAAGCTTAGACATACACGCAACACCAAAGCTTTTCGAGTTACAACGTGTTCTTTAGGAAAAACAAGATAATTTCACACGATGCGGGATTTCCTTAAACGTGGTTTTCTGACAAATTTTGATGAAAGAAAATTCTCCTTTGGGTTCTCCTTTGAGGCTACACGTTTAGATGTACACGCCACACCAAATCTTTTCGAGTTACAAAGTGCTGTTTAAGAGATACAACCTAATTTTGTACGATGCGTTATTTCTTCTTGTAAAGTGTTTCCACTATGTATGTATTTGTCTTTACTCTGCCACACTGTATTCCCTTATAATGTGGTATTCTTATGTATTCTTTCGAGAGAATACTCTCCTGTGCCTCTTCTTTTTTGATGCTACTCGCTTAGACATACACGCAACAACAAAGCTTTTCGAGTTAAAATTTGTTGTTTAGGAAAAACAAGATAATTTCACACGATGCGTGATTTCCTTAAAACGTGGTTTTCTAAAAAAAATTTGAAGAACGAAAATTCTCCAGTGGGTTCTCATTTGAGGCTACACGTTTAGACGTACACGCCACACCAAATCTTTTCGAGTTACAACGTGTAGTTTAGGAGATACAAGCTAATTTTGTACGATGGGTTATTTCTTCTTGTAAAGTGTTTCCAATATGTACGTATTTGTCTTTACTCTGCAACACAGTATTTCCTTATAACGTGGTATTCTTACATATTCTTTCGAGAAAACTCTCCTGTGCCTTCTCTTTTGAGGCTACATGCTTAGACATACACGCAACACCAAAGCTTTTCGATTTATAACATGTTGTTTAGGAAAAATAAGATAATTTCGCACAATGCGGGATTTCTTTAAAACGTGGTTTCTGACAAATTTTGATGAATGAAAATTTTCCTGTGCGTTCTCTTTGAGGCTACACGTTTAGACGTACACGCCACACCAAATCTTTTCGAGTTACAACGTGCTGTTTAGGAGATACAAACTAATTTTGTATGATGCATTATTTCTTCTCGTATAGTTTAAGTGTTTCCAATATGTACGTATTTGTCTTTTCTCTACAACATTGTATTTCCTTATAACGTGTTATTCTTACATATTCTTTTGAGAGAAAACTCTCCTGTGCCTTCTCTTTTGAGGCTACACGCTTAGACATTCACGCAATACGAAAGCTTTTCGAGTTACAACATGTTGTTTAGGAAAAACAAGATAATTTCGCCCTATGCGGGATTTCCTTAAAACGTGGTTTTCTGACAAATATTGACAAAAGAAAATTCTCCTGTGGGCTCTCTTTTGAGGCTACACGTTTAGACATACACGCCACACCAAATCTTTTCGAGTTACAACGTGTTGTTTAGGAGATACAACCTAATTTTGTAAGATGCGTTATTTCTTCTCGTAAAGTGTTTCCAGTACATACGTACTTCTCTTTACTCTGCAACACTGTATTTCCTTATAACGTGGTATTCTTACATATTCTTTTGAGAGAAAAACTCTCCTGTGCCTTCTCTTTTGAAGCTACATGCTTAGACATACACGCAACACCAAAGCGTTTCGGGTTACAATGTGTTGTTTAGGAAAAACAAGATAATTTCGCGCGAAGCTGGATTTCCTTAAAACGTGGTTTTCAGACAAATTTTGACAAAAGAAAATTCTCCTGTGGGTTCTCTTTTGAAGGCTACACGTTTAGACGTACATGCCACATGAAATCTTTTCGAGTTACAACGTGTTGTTTAGGAGATATCAGCTAATTTTTTAAGATGCGTTATTTCTTCTCTTAAAGTGTTTCCAATACGTAAGTATTTGTCTTTACTCTGCAACACTGTATTTCCTTATAACGTGGTATTCTTACATATTCTTTCGAGAGAAAACTCTCCTGTGCCTTCTCTTTTGAGGCTACACGCTTAGACATACACGCAACACCAAAGATTTTCGAGTTACAACGTGTTGTTTAGGAAAAACCAGATAATTTCGCACAATGCGGGATTTCCTTATAACGTGGTTTTCTGACAAATTTTGACGAAAGAAAATTCTCCTGTGGGTTCTCTTTTGAGGCTACACGTTTAGACGTACACGCCACACCAAATCTTTTCGAGTTACAACGTGTTGTTTATGAGATACAAGCTAATTTTTATGATGCATTTTTTATTCTCGTAAAGTTTAAGTGTTTCCAATAGGTACGTATTTGTCTTTACTCTGCAACACTGTATTTCCTTATAACGTGGTATTCTTACGTATTCTTTCAAGAGAAAACTCTCCTGTGCCTTCTCTTTTGAGGCTACATGCTTAGACATACACGCAACACCAAAGCTTTTCGAGTTACAACTTGTTGATTAGGAAAAACAAGAAAATTTCTCACGATGCGGGATTTCATCAAAACTTTGTTTTGTGACAAATTTTGACGAAAGAAACTTCTCCTGTGTGTTCTCTTTTGAGACTACACGTTTAGACGTACATGCCACACCAAATATTTTCGAGTAAAACGTGTTGTTTAGGAGTTACAAGCTAATTTTGTACGATGCGTTATTTCTTCTCGTAAAGTGTTTCCAATATATACATATTTGTCTTTACTCTGCAGCACTGTATTTAATAATAATGTGGTATTCTTACATATTCTTTCGAGAGAAAACTCTCCTGTGTGTTCTCTTTTTGAAGCTACAAACGCTTAAATATACACGCAACACCAAAGCTTTTCCGAGTTACAACGTGTTGTTTAGGAGATACAAGCTAATTTTTACGATGCGTTATTTCTTCTCATAAAGTGTTTCCAACATGTACCTATATGTCTTTACTCTGCAACACTGTATTTCCATATAACGTGGTATTCTTACATATTCTTTCGAGAGAAAACTCTCCTGTGACTTCTCTTTTGAGGCTGCACGCTTAGACATAGACAGAACACCAAAGCTTTTCGAGTTACAACGTGTTGTTTAGGAAAAAACAAGATAATTTCGCATGTTGCGGGATTTCCTTAAAACGTGGTTTTCTGAAAAAAAATTGACGAAAGAAAAATTCTCCTGTGGGTTCTCTTTTGAGGCTACACGTTTAGACATACAAGCTACACCAATCTTTTCAAGTTACAACGTGTAGTTTAGGAGATACAAGCTAATTTTTATGATGCGTTATTTCTTCTTGTATAGTCTTTCCAATACGTACATGTTTGTCTTTACTCTGCAACACTGTATTTCCTTATAATGTGGTATTCTTACATATTCTTTCGAGAGAAAACTCTCCCTGCGCCTTCTGTTTTGAGGCTACACGCTTAGACATACACGCAACACCAAAGCTTTTCGAGATACGATGTGTTGTTTTAGGAAAAACAAGATAATTTCGCACGATTTTGGATTTCCTTAAAAACGTGGTTTTCTGACAAATTTTGATGAAAGAAAATTCTCCTGTGATTTCTCCTTTGAGGCTACATATTTAAACGTACAGGCCACACCAAATCTTTTCGAGTTACAACGTGTTGTTTAGGAGATGCCAGCTAATTTTGTAAGATGCGTTATTTCTTCTAGTAAAGTGTTTCCAATACGTATTTGTCTTTACTCTGCAATACTGTATATCCTTATAACGTGGTATTGTTACATATTCTTTCAAGAGAAAACTCTCATGTGCGATCTCTTTTGAGGCTACATGCTTAGATATACTCGCAACAGCAAAGCTTTTCCTGTTAAAACGTGTTGTTTAGGAAAAATAAGTTAATTTCGCACGATGTGGGATTTCCTTAAAACTTGGTTTTCTGACAAATTTTGACGAAAAAAACAAAATTAGCTTGTATCTCCTAAACAACACGTTGTAACTCGAAAAGATTTGGTGTGGCGTGTACGTCTAAACGTGTAGCCTATAAAGAGAACCCACAGGAGAATTTTCTTTCGTCAAAATTGTCAGAAAACCACGTTTTAAGGAAATCCCGCATCCTGCGAAATTATCTTGTTTTTCCTAATCAACACGTTGTAATGCGAAAAGCTTTGGTGTTGCATGTATGTCAAAGCGTGTAGCCTCAAAGGAGAACGCACAGGTGAGTTTTCTATGGAAAGAACATGTAATACCACTTTATTAGGAAACACAGTGTCTCAGAGCAAAGACAAATACGTACTCTATTGGAAACACTTTACGAAAAGAAATAACGCATCATACAAAATTAGCTTGTATCTCCTAAACAGCACGTTGTAACTCGAAAGGATTTGGTGGGGCGTGTACGTGTACACGTGTAGCCTCAAAACAGAACCCACAGGAGAATTTTCTTTCATCAAAATTTTTCAGAAAACCACGTTTTAAGGAAAGTATCTTTTTTTTTCCTGATCAACATGTTGTAACGCTAAATGCTTTGGTGTTGCGTGTATGACTAAGTTTGAAGCCTCAAAAGAGAATGCACAAGAGAGTTTTCTATCGAAAGAATATGTAAGAATACCACCTTATGAGGAAATACAGTGTTGCAGAGTAAAGACAAATACGTACGTATTGGAAACACTTTATGAGAAGAAATAACGCATCGTACAAAATTAGCTTGTATCTCCTAAACTACACGTTGTAACTCGAAAAGATTCGGTGTTGCGTGTATGTCTAAGCATGTAGCCTCAAAATAGAAGGTACAGGAGAGTTTTCTCTCGAAAGAATATGTAAGAATACCACGTTATAAGGAAATACAGTGTTGCAGAGTAAAGACCAATACATACGTATTGGAAACACTTTACGAGAAGAAATAATCCTTCTAACAAAATTAGCTTGTATCTCCTAAACAACACGTTGTAACTCGAAAAGATTTGGTGTGTCGTGTACGTCTAAACGTGTAGCCTCAAAAGAGAACCAACAGGAGAATTTTCTTCCCTCAAAATTTGTCAGAAAACCACGTTTTATGGAAATCCCGCATCATGAGAAATTATCTTATTTTTCCTAATCAACATGTTGTAACACGAAATGCTTTGGTTTTGCCTGTATGCCTAAGCGTGTACCCTCAAAAGTGAAGGCACAGGAGAGTTTTCTCTCGAAAGAATATGTAAGAATACCACGTTATAACAAAATACAATGTTGCAGAATAAAGACAAATACGTACGTATTGGAAACACTTTATGAGAAGAAATAAAGCATCATACAAAATTAGCTTGTATCTCCTAAACAACACATTGCAACTCGAAAGGTTTTGGTGTGGCGTGTACGACTAAATGTGTAGCCTCAAAAGAGAACCAACAGCAGAATTTTCTTTCGTCAAACTTTTTCAGAAAACCACGTTTTAAGGAAATCCCGCATCGTGCAAAATTATCTTATTTTTCCTTATCAACACATTGTAACACGAAATGCTTTGGTTTTGCCTGTATGTCTAAGCATGTAGCCTCAAAAGAGAAGGCACAGGAGAGATTTCTCTTGAAAGAATATGTAAGAATACCACGTTATAAGGAAATACAGTGTTGCAGAGTAAAGACAAATACATACGTATTGGAAACACTTTACGAGAAGAAATAAAGCATACTACAAAATTAGCTTTTATCTCCTAAACAACAAGTTTTAACTCGAAAAGTTTTGGTGTGGCGTGTACGTCTAAACGTGTAGCCTCAAAAGAGAACCCACAGGAGAATTTTCTCTCGTCAAAATTTTTCAGAAAAGCACGTTTTAAGGAAATCCAGCATCGTGTGAAACGATCTTGTTTTTCCGAAACAACACGTCGAAACTCGAAAAGCTTTGGTATTGCGTGTATGGGTAAGCGTGTAGCCTCAAAAGAGTAGGCACAGGAGAATTATCTCTCGAAAGAATATGTAAGCATACCACGTTAAAAGGAAATACAGTGTTGCAGAGTAAAGACAAATACGTACTTATTGGAAACACTTTAAGAGAAGAAATAACGCATCGTACAAAATTAGCTTGTATCTCCTAATCAACACGTTGTAACTCGAAAAGATTTGGTGTGGCGTGTACGTCTAAACGTGTAGCCTCAAAAGAGAACCCACAGGAGAATTTTCTTTCGTCAAAATTTGTCAGAAAACCAAGTTTGGAGAAAATCCCGCATCGTGGGAAATTATCCTGTTTTTCCTAAACAACACGTCGTAACTCGAAAAGCTTTCGTGTTGCGTGTCTGTCTAAGTGTGTAGCCTCAAAAGAGAGGCACAGGAGAGTTTTCTCTCGAAAGAATATGCAAGAATAATACGTTATAAGGAAATACAGTGTTGCAGAGTAAAGACAAATACGTACTTATTGGAAACACTTTACGAGAAGAAATAGCGCATCGCAAAAATTAGATTGTATCTCCTAAACAACACGTTGTAACTCGAAAATATTTGGTGTGACGTGTACTTCTAAACGTGTAGCCTCAAAAGAGAAGCCAAGGAGAATTTTCTTTCCTCAAATTTGTCAGAAATCCACGTTTTAAGGAAATCCCGCATAGTGCGAAATTATCTTTTTTTTCCTAAACAGCATGTTGTAACTCGAAAAGCTTTGGTGTTGTGTGTATGTCTAAGCGTGTAGCCTCAAAATAGAACACTCAGGAGAGTTTTCTCTCGAAAGAATATGTAAGAATACCACCTTATAAGGAAATACAGTGTTGCAGAGTAAAGACAAATACGTACCTATTGGAAACACTTTACGAAGTGAAATAACGCATCTTACAAAATTAGCTTGTATCTCCTAAACAGCACGTTGTAACTCGAAAAGCTTTGGTGTTGCGTGTAGCTTTTCGAGTTACAACGTGTTGTTTAGGAAAAACAAGATAATTTCGCACGATGCGGGATTTCATTAATACGTGGTTTTCTGACAAATTTTGACCAAAGAAAATTCTCCTATGACTTCTCTTTTCAGGCTACACGTTTAGACGTACAGGCCACACCAAATCTTTTTAAGTTACAACGTGTTGTTTAGGAGATACAAGCTAATTTTGTACGATGCGTTATTTCTTCTCGTAAAGTTTTTCCAATACATAAGTATTGTCTTTACTCTGCAACACTGTATTTCCTAATAACGTGGTATTCTTACATATTCTTTCGAGAAAAAACTCTCCTTTGCGTTCTCCTTTGAGGCTACACGCTTACACATACACGCAACACCAAAGCTTTTCTAGTTACAACGTGTTGTTTAGGAGATACAAGCTAATTTCTTACGATGAGTTATTTCTTCTCGTAAAGTTTTTCCAAGACATAAGTATTTGTCTTTACTCTGCAACACTGTATTTCCTAATAACGTGGTATTCTTACATATTCTTTCGAGAAAAAACTCTCCTTTGCGTTCTCTTTTGAGGCTATACGCTTAGACATACACGCAGCACCAAAGCTTTTCAAGTTACAATGTGTTGTTTAGGAAAAACAAGATAATTTCGCACAATGCGGGATTTCCTTAAAACGTGGTTTTCTGACAAAATTTAACGAACAAAAATTCTCCTGTGGGTTCTCTTTTGAGGCTACATGTTTAGACATACACACCACACCAAATCTTTCCGAGTTATATCGTGTTGTTTAGGAGATACATACTAATTTTGTACGATGCCTTATTTCTTCTCGTAAAGTTTAAGTGTTTCCAATAAGTACGTATTTGTCTTTACTCTGCAACACTGTATTTCCTTATAACGTGGTATTCTTACATATTCTTTCGAGAGAAAACTCTCCTGTGCATTCTCTTTTGAGGCTACACGCTTAGACATACACGCAACACCAAAGCTTTTCGAGTTAAAACGTTTGGTTTAGAAAAAACAAGATAATTTCGCACTATGAGGGATTTCCTTAATACGTGGTTTTCTGATATATTTTGACCAAAGAAAATTCTCCTATGGGTTCTCTTTTCAGGCTACACGTTTAGATGTACAGGCCACACCAAATCTTTTTAAGTTACAACGTGTTGTTTAGGAGATACAGGCTAATTTCTTACGATGCGTTATTTCTTCTCGTAAAGTTTTTTCCAATACATAAGTATTTGTCTTTACTCTGCAACACTGTATTTCCTAATAACGTGGTATTCTTACACATTCTTTCGAGAAAAAACTCTCCTTTGCGTTCTCTTTTGAGGCTACACGCTTAGACATACACGCAACACCAAAGCTTTTCGAGTTACAACGTGTTGTTTAGGAAAAACAAGATAATTTCGCACGATGCGGGATTTCCTTAAAACGTGGTTTTCTGACAAATTTTGACGAAAGAAAATACTCCTGTGGGTTCTCTTTTGAGGCTACACATTTAGACGTACATGCCACACCAAATCATTTCGAGTTACAACGTGTTGTTTAGGAGAAACAAGCTAATTTTTTACGATGCGTTATTTCTTCTCATAAAGTTTTAGTGTTTCCATTACTTACATATTTGCCTTTACTCTGCAACACTGTATTTCCTTATAACGTGGTATTCTTGCATATTCTTTCGAGAGAAAACTCTCCTGTGCGTTCTCCTTTGAGGCTACATGCTTAGACATTCACGCAACACAAAAGCTTTTTGATTTACAACGTGTTGTTTAGGAAAAACAAGATAATTTCGCAAGATGCGGGATTTCCTTAAAACGTGGTTTTCTGACAAATTTTGACGAAATAAAACTCTCCTGTGGGTACTCTTTTGAGGCTACACGTTGAGACGTGCACCCCACACCAAATCTTTTCGAGTTACAACGAGTTGTTTAGGACATACAAGCTAATTTTGCCAGATGCGTTATTTCTCTCTTAAAGTGTTTCCAATACGTACGTATTTGTCTTTACTCTGCAACACTGTATTTCCTTATAACGTGGTATCCTTACATATTCTTTCGAGAGAAAACTCTCCTGTGCGTTCTCTTTTGAGGCTACACGCTTAGACATACACGCAACACCAAAGCTTTCGAGTTACAACGTGTTGTTTAGGAAAAACAAGATAATTTCGCAAGATGCGGGATTTCCTTAAAACGTGGTTTTCTGACAAATTTTGACGAAAGAAAATTATCCTGTGGGTTCTCTTTTGAGGCTACAAGTTTAGACGTACACACCACACCAAATCTTTTCAAGTTATAACGTGTTGTTTAGGAGATACAAACTAATTTTGTAAGATGCCTTATTTCTTCTCGTAAAGTTTAAGTTTTTCCAATAAGTACGTATTTGTCTTTACTCTGCAACACTGTATTTCCTTATAACGTGGTATTCTTACATATTCTTTCGAGAGAAAACTCTCCTGGGCATTCTCTTTGGGGTTACAGGCTTAGACATACACGCAACACCAAAGCTTTTCGAGTTAAAATATTTTGTTTAGGAAAAACAAGATAATTTCGCACGATGCGGAATTTCCTTAATACGTGGTTTTCTGACAAATTTTGACCAAAGAAAATTCTCCTATGGGTTCTCTTTTGAGGCTACACGTTTAGACGTACAGGCCACACCAAATCTTTTTAAGTTACAACGTGTTGTTTAGGAGATACAAGCTAATTTTGTACGATGCGTTATTTCTTCTCTTAAGTTTAAGTTTTTCCTATAAGTACGTATTTGTCTTTACTCTGCAACACTGTATTTCCTTATAACGTGGTATTCTTACATATTCTTTGGAGAAAAAACTCTCCTTTGCGTTCTCTTTTGAGGCTACACGCTTAGACATACACGCAACACCAAAGCTTTTCGAGTTACAACGTGTTGTTTCGGGAAAACAAGATAATTTCGCACGATGCGGGATTTCCTTAAAATGTAGTTTTCTGACAAATTTTGACGAAAGAAAATACTCCTGTGGGTTCCCTTTTGAGGCTACACATTTAGACGTACACGCCACACCAAATCTTTTCGAGTTACAACGTGTTGTTTAGGAGAAACAAGCTAATTTTTTACGATGCGTTATTTCTTCTCATAAAGTTTAAGTGTTTCCATTACGTACATATTTGCCTTTACTCTGCAACACTGTATTTCCTTATAACGTGGTATTCTTGCATATTCTTTCGAGAGAAAACTCTCCTGTGCATTCTCCTTTGAGGCTACATGCTTAGACATTCACGCAACACCAAATCTTTTCGAGTTACAACGTGTTGTTTAGGAGATACAAGCTAATTTTTTTACGGTGCGTTATTTCTTCTCATAAAGTTTTAAGTGTTTCCATTACGTACATATTTGCCTTTACTCTGCAACACTGTATTTCCTTATAACGTGGTATTTTGTATATTCTTTCGAGAGAAAACTCTCCTGTGCGTTCCCCTTTGAGGCTACATGCTTAGACATACACGCAACACCAAAGCTTTTCGAGTTACAACGTGTTTTTTAGGAAAAACAAGATAATTTCACACGATGCGGGATTTCCTTAAAACGTGGTTTTCTGACAAATTTTGACGAAAGAAAATTATCCTCTGGGTTCTCTTTTTAGGCTACACGTTTAGACGTACACACCACACCAAATCTTTTCGAGTTATAACATGTTGTTTAGGAGATACAAACTAATTTTGTAAGATGCCTTATTTCTTCTCGTAAAGTTTAAGTTTTTCCAATAAGTACGTATTTGTCTTTACTCTGCAACACTGTATTTCCTTATAATGTGGTATTCTTACATATTCTTTCGAGAGAAAACTCTCCTGTGCGTTCTCTTTTGAGGCTATACGCTTTGACATACACGCAACACCAAAGTTTTTCGAGTTACAATGTGTTGTTTAGGAAAAACAAGATAATTTAGCATGATGCGGGATTTCCTTAAAACGTGGTTTTCTGACAAATTTTGACGAAAGAAAATACTCCTGTGGGTTCTCTTTTGAGGCTACACATTTAGACGTGCCCGAGACACTAAATCTTGTCGAGTTACAACGTGTTGTTTAGGAGATACAAGCTAATTTTTTTACGATGCATTATTTCTTCTCATAAAGTTTAAGTGTTTCCATTATGTAAATATTTGGCTTTACTCTGCAACACTGTATTTCCTTATAACGAGGTATTCTTGCATATTCTTTCGAGAGAAAACTCTCCTGTACGGTCTCCTATGAGGTTACATGCTTAGACATACACTCAACACCAAAGCTTTTCGAGTTACAACATGTTGTTTAGGAAAAACAACATAATTTCGCACGATGCGGGATTTCCTTAAAACGTGGTTTTCTGACAAATTTTGACCAAATAAAACTCTCCTGTGTGTACTCTTTTGAGGCTACACGTTTAGACGTACACGCCACACCAAATCTTTTCGAGTTACAACCTGTTGTTTAGGAGATACAAGCTAATTTTTTACGATGCGTTATTTCTTCTCGTAAAGTGTTTCCCATAAGTACGTATTTGTCTTTACTCTGCAACACAGTATTTCCTTAATACGTGGATTTCTTACATATTCTTTCGAGAGAAAACTCTCCTGTGCGTTCTCTTTTGAGGGTACACGCTTAAACATACACGCAACACCAAAGCTTTTCGAGTTACAATGTGTTGTTTATGAAGAAGAAGATAATTTCTCACGATGCGGGATTTCCTTAAACGTGGTTGTCTGACAAATTTTGACGAACGAAAATTGTCCTGTGGTTCTCTTTTGAGGCTACACCTTTAGACGTACACGCCACACCAAATCTTTTCGAGTTACAACGTGTTGTTTAGGAGATACAAGCTAATTTTGTACGATGCTTTATTTCATCTAGTAAAGTTTAAGGGTTTCCAATACGTAAGTATTTGTCTTTATTCTGCAACACTGTACTTCCTTATAACGTGGTATTCTCACATATTCTTTCGAGATAAAACTCTCCTGTGTGTTCTCTTTTGAGGCTACACGCTTAGACATACACGCATCACCAAAGATTTTCGAGTTACTACGTGTTGTTTAGGAAAAACAAGATAATTTCGCACGATGCTGGATTTCCTTAAAACGTGCTTTTCTGAAACTTTGACGAAAGAAAATTCTCCTATGGGTTCTCTTTTGAGGCTACAAGTTTAGACGTACACGCCACACCAAATCTTTTCGAGTTACAAAGTGTTGTTTAGGAGATACGAGCTAATTTTGTACGATGCTTTATTTCATCTCGTAAAGTTTAAGGGTTTCCAATAAGTACATATTTTTCTTTACTCTGCAACACTGTATTTCCTTATAACGTGGTATTCTTACATATTCTTTTGAGAGAAAACTCCCCTGTGTGTTCTCTTTTAAGGCTACACGCTGAGACATACACGCAACACCAAAGGTTTTCGAGTTACAACGTGTTGTTTAGGAAAAACAAGATAATTTCGCACGATGTAGGATTTCCATAATACGTGGTTTTGTGACAAATTTGACCAAAGAAAATTCTCCTGTGTGTTCTCTTTTTGAGGCTACACGTTTAGACGTACCTGCCACACCAAACATTTTCGAGTTACAACGTGTTGTTTAGGAGATACAAGCTAATTTTTTATGACGCGTTATTTCTTCACGTAAAGTGTTTCCAATACGTACGTATTTGTCTTTACTCTGCAACACTGTATTTCCTTATAACCTGGTATTCTTACTTATTCTTTTGAGTGAAAACTCTCCTGTGTGTTCTCTTTTGAGGCTACACACTGAGACATACACGCAACACCCAAGCTTTTTGAGTTACAACGTGTTGTTTAGGAAAAACAAGATAATTACGCAGGATGCGGGATTTCGTTAATACCTTGTTTTCTGACCAATTTTGACGAAAGAAAATTCTCCAGTCGGTTCTCTTTTGAGGCTAAACTTTTAGACATAAACGCCAAACTAAATGTTTTCGAGTTTCCACTTGTTGTTTAGGAGATACAAGCTAATATTGTGTGATGCTTAATTTCTTCTCGTAATCTGTTTCCAGTATGTACGTATTTGTCTTTACTCTGCAACACTGTATTTCCTTATAACGTTGAATTCTTACATATTCTAATGAGAGAAAACTCTCCTGTGCATTCTCTTTTGAGGCTACACGCTTAGACATACACGCAACACCAAAGCTTTTCGAGTTACCACTTGTTGTTTAGGAAAAACAAGATAATTTCCCACGATGCGGTATTTCCTTAAAACGTGGTTTTCTGACAAATTTTGACGAAAGAAAATTCTCCTTTGTGTTCTCCTTTGAGGCTACACGTTTAGACATACACGCCAAACCAAATCTTTTCGACTTACCATGTGTTGTTTAGGAGATAAAAGCTAATTTTGTTCGATGCGTTATTTCTTCTCGTAAAATGTTCCCAATATGTAAGTATTTGTCTTTACTCTGAAACACTGTATTTCCTTATAACGTGGTATTCTTACATATTCGTTCGAGAGAAAACTATCTTGTGCGTTCCGTTTTGAGGCTACACACTTAGACATACAGGCAACACCAAAGCTTTTCGAGTTACAACGTGTTGTTAATGAATAAAAAGATAATTTCGCACGATGCGGGATTTATTTAAAACGTGGTTTTCTGAAAAATTTGACAAAGGAAAATTCTTCTGTGGGCTTTCCTTTGAGGCTACACGTATAGACGTACACGTCACACCAAATCTTTTCGAGTTACAACGTGTTGTTTAGGAGATACAAGCTAATTTTGTACGATGCATTATTTCTTCTCGTAAAGTGTTTCCAATATGTACTTATTTGCCTTTACTTTACAAAATTGTATTTCTTTATATCGTGGTATTCTTACATATTCTTTCGAGAGAAAACTCTCCTGTGCCTTCTCTTTTGAGGCTCCACGCTTAGACATACACGCAACACCAAAGCTTTTCGAGTTACAACATGTTGTTTAGGAAAAAGAAGATGATTTCGCACGATGCGGGATTTCCTTAAAACGTGGTGTTCTGAAAAAATTTTAACGAAAGAAAATTCGTCTCTGGGTTCTTTTTGAGGCTACACGTTTAGACGTACACGCCACACCAAATCTTTTCGAGTTACAACGTGTTGTTTAGGAGATACAAGCTAATTTTGTACGATGCTTTATTTCATCTCATAAAGTTTAAGGGTTTCCAATACGTAAGTATTTGTCATTATTCTGCAACAGTGGACTTCCTTATAACGTGGTATTCTCACATATTCTTTCGAGAGAAAAGTCTCCTGTGTGTTCAGTTTTGAGGCTACACGCTTAGACATACACGCAACACCAAAGCTTTTCGACTTACAATGCGTTGTTTAGGAAAAACAAGATAATTTCCCACTATGCGGGATTTCCTTAATATGTGGTTTTCTGACAAATTTTGACCAAAGAAAATTCTCCTGTGGGTTCTCTTTTGAGGCTACACGTTTAGACGTACACGCCACACCAAATCTTTTCGAGTTACAACGTGTTGTTTAGGAGATACAAGCTATTTTTTTACGATGCGTTATTTCTTCTCATAAAGTGTTTCCAATAAGTACTTATTTGTCTTTACTCTGCAACACTGTATTTCCTTATAACGTGGTATTCTTACATATTCTTTCGTGAGAAAACTATCCTGTGCGTTCCCTTTTGAGGCTACACACTTAGACATACAGGCAACACCAACGCTTTTCCAGTTACATCTTGTTGTTTTTGAAAAACAAGATTATTTCGCACGATGAGTGATTTTCTTAAAATGTGATTTTCTGACAAATTTTGACAAAAGAAAATTCTCCTGTGGTTTCTCTTTTGATGCTACACGTTTAGACGTACACGCCACACCAAATCCTTTCTAGTTAGCACGTGTTGTTTAGGAGATACAAGCTAATTTTGTATGATGCGTTATTTCTTCTCATAAAGTGTTTCCAATACGTACTTATTTGTCTTTACTCTGCATCACTGTATTTGCTTATAACATGGTATTCTTACATATTCTTTCGAGGGAAAACTCTCCTGTGCGTTCTCTATTGAGGCTACATGCTTAGACATACACGCAACTCCAAAGCTTTTCGAGTTACAACGTGTTGTTTAGGAAAAACAAGATAATTTCGCACGATGCGAGATTTCCATAAAACGTGGTTTTCTGACAAATTTTGACGAAAGAAAGTTCTCCTGTTGGTTCTCTTTTGAGGCTACACATGTAGAGGTACGAGCCACACCAAATCTTTTCGAGTTACAACGTGTTGTTCAGGAGATACAAGCTAATTTTTTACGTTGATTTATTTCTTCTCTTAAAGTGTTTCCGATACGTACCTATTTGTCTTTACTCTGCAACACTGTATTTCCTTATAACGTGGTATTCTTACATATTCTTTTGAGAGAAAACTCTCCTGTGCGTTCTCTTTTGAGGCTACACGATTAGACATACACGCAACACCAAAGCTTTCCGAGTTACAACGTGTTGTTTAGGAAAAACAAGATAATTTCCCACGATGCGAGATTTCCTTAAAACATGGTTTCTGACAAATTTTGATGAAAAAAAATTCTCCTGTGTGTTCTCTTTTGAGGCTACACATTTAGACGTACACGTCACACCAAATCTTTTCGAGTTACAACTTGTTGTTTAGGAGATACAAGCTAATTTTGTATGATGCGTTATTTATTCTAGTAAAGTGTTTCCAATATGTACTTATTTGTCTTTACTCTGCAAAATTGTATTTCCTTATAACGTGGTATTCTTTCATATTCCTTCGAGAGAAAACTCTCCTGTGCCTTCTCTTTTGAGGCTCCACGCTTACACATACAAGCAACACCAAATTTTTTTGAGTTACAACATGTTGTTTAGGAAAAACAAGATGATTTCGCACGATGCAGGATTTCCTTAAAACGTGGTTTTCTGAAAAATTTTGACGAAAGAAAATTCTTCTGTGGGTTCTCTTTTGAGGCTACACGTTTAGACGTACACGCCAAACCAAATCTTTTCGAGTTACAACGTGTTGTTTAGGAGATACAAGCTAATTTTGCACGATGCGTTAATTCTTCTCTTAAAGTGTTTCCAATATGTAAGTATTTGTCTTTACTCTGCAACACTGTATTTCCTTATAACGTGGTATTCTTACATATTCTTTCTAGAGAAAACTATCCTGTGCGTTCCCTTTTGAGGTTACACACTTAGACATACAGGCAACACCAAACGTTTTCGAGTTACAACGTGTTGTTTATGAAAACCAAGATAATTTCGCACTATACAGGATTTCCTTAAAACGTGATTTTCTGACAAATTTTGACGAAAGAAAATTCTCCTGTGGGTTCTCTGTTGAGGCTACATGTTTCGACGTACACTCCACACCAAATCTTGTCGAGTTACAACGTGTTGTTTAGGAGATACAAGCTAATATTGTATGATGCGTTATTTCTTCTCCTAAAGTGTTTCCAATACGTACGTATTTGTCTTTACACTGCAACACTGTATTTCCTTATAACGTTGTATTCTTACATGTTCTTTCGAGACAAAACTCTCCTGTGCGTTCTCTTTTGAGGCCACACATTTAGACATACACGCAACACCAAAGATTTTCGAGTTACAACGTGTTGTTTAGGAAAAACAAGATAACTTTGCACGATACGGGATTTCCTTAAAACGTGGTTTTCTGACAAATTTTGACGAAAGAAAGTTCTCCTGTTTGTGTTCGTTTGAGTCTACACATGTAGACGTACGAGCCACACCAATTCTTTTCGAATTACAACGTGTTGTTTAGGAGATACAAGCAAATTTTTTTCGATGCATTATTTCTTCTCATAAAGTGTTTCCAATAAGTACATATTTGTCTTTACTCTGCAACACTTTATTTCCTTGTAACGTGGTATTCTTACATATTCTTTCGAGGGAAAACTCTCCTGTGCGTTCTCCTTTGGGGCTACACGCTTAGACATACATGCAACGCCAAAGCTTTTTGAGTTACAACGTGTTGTTTAGGAAAAACAAGATAATTTCGCACGATGCGAGATTTCCATAAAACGTGGTTTTCTGATATATTTTGACGAAAGAAAGTTCTGCCCTGTGTTCTATTTGACGCTACACGTGTAGAGGTACGAGCCACACCAAATCTTTTTGAGTTATAACGTGTTGTTTAGGAGATACAAGCTAATTTTGTACGATGCGTTATTTCTTCTCGTAAAGTGTTTCCAATATGTACTTACTGTCTTTACTCTGCAAAATTGTATTTCTTTATAACGTGGTATTCTTACATATTCTTTCGAGAGAAAACTCTCCTGTGCCTTCTCTTTTGAGGCTCCACGCTTACACATACGCGCAATACCAAAGCTTTTGGAGTTACAACATGTTGTTTAGAAAAAAGAAGATGATTTCGCATGATGCGGGATATCCTTAAAATGTGGTTTTCTGAAAAAATTTGACAAAAGAAAATTCTCCTGTGGGTTCTCTTTTGAGGCTACATGTTAAGACGTACACGCCGCACCAAATATTTTTTGAGTTACAACGTTTTGTTTAGGAGATACAAGCTAATTTTGTACGATGCATTTCTTCTTCTCATAAAGTATTTCCAATATGTATGTATTTGTCTTTACTCTGCAACACTGTATTTCCTTATAACGTGGTACTCTTACATATTCTTTCGAGAGAAAACTATCCTGTGCGTTCACTTTTGAGGCTACACACTGAGACATACAGGCAACACCAAAGCTTTTCGAGTTACAACGTGTTGTTTACGAAAAACAAGATAATTTCGCACGATGCAAGATTTCCTTAAAACGTGGTTTTCTGACAAATTTTGAAGAAAGAAAATTCTCCTGTCGGTTCTCCTTTGAGGCTACACGTTTAGACGTACATGCCACACCAAATCCTTTCGAGTTACCCCGTGTTGTTTGGGAGATACACGCTAATTTTGTACGATGCATTATTTCTTCTCCTAAAGTGTTTCCAATATGTACGTATTTGTCTTTACTCTGCAACACTGTATTTCCTTATAACGTTGTATTCTTACAGGTTCTTTCGAGAGAAAACTCTCTTGTGCATTGTCTTTAGAGGAAACATGCTCAGACATACACGCAACAAAAAAACTTTTCGAGTTACAACGTGTTGTTTAGGAAAAACAAGATAATTTTGCACGATGCGGGATTTCCTTAAAACGGGGTTTTTTGACACATTTTGACGAAAGAAAATTCTCCTGTGATTTCTGTTTTGAGGCTACACGTGTAGACGTACGAGCCACACCAAATATTTTCGAGTTACAATGTGTTGTTTAGGAGATACAAGCAAATATTGTACGATGCGTTATTTCTTCCCTAAAGTGTTTCCAATATGTACTTATTTGTCTTTACTCTGCAACACTGTATTTTCTTATAACGTGGTATTCTTACATATTCTTTCTAGGGAAAACTCTCCTGTGCATTCTCTTTTGAGGCTACACGCTTAGACAAACAAGGAACACCAAAGCTTTTCGAGTTACAACGTGTTGTTTAGGAAAAACAAGATAATTTCGCAGGATGCGAGATTTCCATAAAACGTGGATTTCTGACAAATTTTGACGAAAGAAAGTTCTCCTGGGGGTTCTCTTTTGAGGCTACACGTGTAGAGGTACGAGCCACACCAAATCTTTTCGAGTTATAACCTGTTGTTTAGGAGATACAAGCTTATTTTGTATTATGCTTTTTTTTCTTCTCTTAAAGTGTTTCCAATACGTACGTATTTGTCTTTACTCTGCAACACTGTATTTCCTTATAACGTGGTATTCTTACATATTCTTTCGAGAGAAAACTCTCCTGTGCATTCTCTTTTGAGGCTACACACTTAGACATACACGCAACAGCAAAGCTTTTCGAGTTACAACTTGTTGTTTAGGAAAAACAAGCAATTTCGCACGATGCGAGATTTCCTTAAAACGTGGTTTCTGACAAATTTTGATGAAAGAATATTCTCCTGTCGGTTCTCGTTTGAGGCTACACTTTTAGACGTACATGTCACACCAAATCTTTTCGAGTTACAACGTGTTGTTTAGGAGATACAAGCTACTTTTTTAAGATGCATTATTTCTTCTCGTAAAGTGTTTCCAATATGTACTTATTTGTCTTTACTCTGCAAAATTGTATTTCCTTTTAACGTGGTATTCTTACATATTCTTTCGAGAGAAAAGTCTCCTGTGCCTTCTCTTTGGAGGCACCACGCTTACACATACACGCAACACCAAAGCTTTTCGAGTTACAACATGTTGTTTAGGAAAAAGATGATTTCGTACGATGAGGGATTTCCTTAAAACGTGGTTTTCTGAAAAATTTTGAAGGAAGAAAATTCTCCTGTGGGTTCTCTTTTGATGCTACACATTTACACGTACATGCCACACCAAATCTTTTCGAGGTACAACCTTTTGTTTAGGAGATACAAGCTAATTTTCTACGATGTGTTCTTTTCGTAAAGTGTTTCCAATACATACATATTTGTCTTTACTCTGCAACATTGTATTTCCTTATAACGTTGCATTCTTACATATTCTTTCGAGAGAAAACTATCCTGTGCGTTCCCTTTTGAGGCTACACACTGAGACATACAGGCAACACCAAAGCTTTTCGAGTTACAACGTGTTGTTTATGAAAAACAAGATAATTTCGCACGATGCAGGATTTCCATAAAACGTGGTTTTCTGACAAATTTTGAAGAAAGAAAATTCTCCTGTCGGTTCTCTTTTGAGGCTACACGTTTAGACGCACACGCCACACCAAATCCTTTCGAGTTACCACGTGTTGTTTAGGAGATACACGCTAATTTTGTACGATGCGTTATTTCTTCTCGTAAAGTGTTTCCAATATGTACGTATTTGTCTTTACTCTGCAACACTGTATTTCCTTATAACGTTGTATTCTTACATGTTCTTTCGAGAGAAAACTCTCTTGTACATTGGCTTTAGAGGCAACATGCTCAGACATACACGCAACACCAAAGCTTTTCGAGATACAACGTGTTGTTTAGGAAAAACAAGATAATTTTGCAAGATGCGGGATTTCCTTAAAACGTGGTTTTTTGACACATTTTGAAGAAAGAAAATTCTCTTGTGGTTTCTCTTTTGAGGCTACACGTGTAGACGTACGAGCCACACCAAATATTTTCGAGTTACAACGTGTTGTTTAGGAGATACAAGCAAATATTGTACGATGCATTATTTCTTCCCTAAAGTGTTTCCAATATGTACCTATTTGTCTTTACTCTGCAACACTGTATTTTCTTATAACGTGGTATTCTTACATATTCTTTCTAGGGAAAACTCTGCTGTGCATTCTCTTTTGAGGCTACACGCTTAGACAAACACGCAACGCCAAAGCTTTTCGAGTTACAACGTGTTGTTTAGGAAAAACAAGATAATTTCGCAGGATGCGAGATTTCCATAAAACGTGGTTTTCTGACAAATTTTGACGAAAGAAAGTTCTCCTGTGGGTTCTCTTTTGAGGCAACACGTGTAGAGGTACGAGCCACACCAAATCTTTTCGAATTATAACCTGTTGTTTAGGAGATACAAGCTAATTTTGTATTATGCTTTATTTCCTCTCCTAAAGTGTTTCCAATACGTTCGTAGTTGTCTTTACTCTGCAACACTGTATTTCCTTATTATGTGGTATTCTTACATATTCTTTCGAGAGAAAACTCTCCTGTGCATTCTCTTTTGAGGCTACACGCTTAGACATACACGCAACACCAAAGCTTTTCGTGTTGCAATGTGTTGTTTAGGAAAAACAAGATAATTTTTCACGATGCGATATTTCCTTAAAACGTGGTTTCTGACAAATTTTGATGAAAGTAAATTCTCCTGTGGGTTCTCGTTTGAGGCTACACTTTTAGACGTACACGTCACACCGAATCTTTTCGAGTTACAACGTGTTGTTTAGGAGATACAAGCTAATTTTGTACGATGCATTATTTCTTTTTGTAAAGTGTTTCCAATATATACTTATTTGTCTTTACTCTGCAACACTGTATTTCCTCATAAAGTGGTATTCTTACATATTCTTTCGAGAGAAAACTCTCCTGTGCCTTCTCTTTTGAGGCTCCACGCTTACACATACACGCAATAACAATGCTTTTAGAGTTACAACATTTTGTTTAGAAAAAAGAAGATGATTTCGCATGATGCGGCATATCCATAAAATGTGGTTTTCTGAAAAAAATTGACGAAAGAAAATTCTCCTGTGGGTTCTCTTTTGAGGCTACACGTTAAGATGTACACGCCGCACCAAATATTTTCGAGTTACAACGTTTTGTTTAGGAGATACAAGCTAATTTTGTACGATGCATTACTTCTTCTCATAAAGTGTTTCCAATATGTAGGTATTTGTCTTTACTCTGCAACACTGTATTTCCTTATAACGTGGTACTCTTACATATTCTTTCGAGAGAAACCTATCCTGTGCGTTCCCTTTTGAGGCTACACACTGAGACATACAGACAACACCAAAGCTTTTCGAGTTACAACGTGTTGTTTACGAAAAACAAGATAATTTCGCACAATGCAGGTTTTCCTTAAAACGTGGTTTTCTGACAAATTTTGAAGAAAGAAAATTCTCCTGTCGGTTCTCCTTTGAGGCTACACGTTTAGACGTACATGCCACACCAAATCCTTTCGAGTTACCACGTGTTGTTTAGGAGATACACGCTAATTTTGTACGATGCATTATTTCTTCTCGTAAAGTGTTTCCAATATGTACGTATTTGTCTTTACTCTGCAACACTGTATTTCCTTATAACGTTGTATTCTTACATGTTCTTTCGAGAGAAAACTCTCTTGTGCATTGTCTTTAGAGGAAACATGCTCAGACATACACGCAACACCAAAGCTTTTCGAGTTACAATGTGTTGTTTAGGAAAAACAAGATAATTTTGCACGATGCGGCATTTCCTTAAAACGTGGTTTTTTGACAAATTTTGACGAAAGAAAATTCTACTGTGGTTTCTGTTTTGAGGCTACACGTGTAGACGTACGAGCCACACCAAATATTTTCGAGTTACAACGTGTTGTTTAGGAGATACAAGCAAATATTGTACAATGCGTTATTTCTTCCCTAAAGTGTTTCCAATATGTACTTATTTGTCTTTACTCTGCAATACTGTATTTTCTTATAACGTGGTATTCTTACATATTCTTTCTAGGGAAAACTCTCCTGTGCATTCTCTTTTGAGGCTACACGCTTAGACAAACAAGCAACGCCAAAGCTTTTCGAGTTACAACGTGTTGTTTAGGAAAAACAAGATAATTTCGCACGATGCGAGATTTCCATAAAACGTGGTTTTCTGACAAATTTTGACGAAAGAAAGTTCTCCTGTGGGTTCTCTTTTGAGGCTACGCGTGTAGAGGTACGAGCCACACCAAATCTTTTCGAGTTATAACCTGTTGTTTAGGAGATACAAGCTAATATTGTATTATGCTTTATTTCTTCTCTTAAAGTGTTTCCAATTTGTACGTATTTGTCTTTACTCTGCAACACTGTATTTCCTTATAACGTGGTATTTTTACATATTCTTTCGAGAGCAAACTCTCCTGTGCATTCTCTTTTGAGGCTACACTCTTAGACATACACGCAACACCAAAGCTTTTCGAGTTAGGACTTGTTGTTTAGGAAAAACAAGATAATTTCGCACGATGCGAAATTTCCTTAAAACGTGGTTTCTGACAAATTTTAATGAAAGAATATTCTCCTGTCGGTTCTCGTTTGAGGCTACACTTTTAGACGTACATGTCACACCAAATCTTTTCGAGTTACAACTTGTTGTTTAGGAGATACAAGCTATTTTTTTACGATGCATTATTTCTTCTCATAAAGTGTTTTCAATAAGTACTTATTTGTCTTTACTCTGCAACACTGTATTTCCTTATAACGTGGTATTCTTACATATTCTTTCGAGAGAAAACTATCCTGTATGTACCCTTTTGAAGCTACACACTTAGACATACAGGCAACACCAACGCTTTTCCAGTTACATCTTGTTTTTGAAAAACAAGATTATTTCGCACGATGAGTGATTTTCTTAAAATGTGGTTTTCTGACAAATTTTGACAAAAGAAAATTCTCCTGCGGTTTCTCTTTTGATGCTACACGTTTAGACGTACACGCCACACCAAATCCTTTCTAGTTAGCACGTGTTGTTTAGGAGATACAAGCTAATTTTGTATGATGCGTTATTTCTTCTCATAAAGTGTTTCCAATACGTACTTATTTGTCTTTACTCTGCATCACTGTATTTCCTTATAACATGGTATTCTTACATATTCTTTCGAGGGAAAACTCTCCTGTGCGTTCCCTTTTGAGGCTACATGCTTAGATATACACGCAACTCCAAAGCTTTTCAAGTTACAACGTGTTGTTTAGGAAAAACAAGATAATTTCGCACGATGCGAGATTTCCATAAAACGTGGTTTTCTGACAAATTTTGACGAAAGAAAGTTCTCCTGTTGGTTCTCTTTTGAGGCTACACATGTAGAGGTACGAGCCACACCAAATCTTTTCGAGTTACAACGTGTTGTTCAGGAGATACAAGGTAATTTTTTACGTTGCTTTATTTCTTCTCTTAAAGTGTTTCCAATACGTACCTATTTGTCTTTACTCTGCAACACTGTATTTCCTTATAACGCTGTATTCTTACATATTCTTTTGAGAGAAAACTCTCCTGTGCGTTCTCTTTTGAGGCTACACGCTTAGACATACACACAACACCATAGCTTTTCGAGTAACAACGTGTTGTTTAGGAAAAACAAGATAATTTCCCACGATGCGAGATTTCCTTAAAACATGGTTTCTGACAAATTTTGATGAAAAAAATTCTCCTGTGTGTTCTCTTTTGAGGCTACACATTTAGACGTACACATCACACCAAATCTTTTCGAGTTACAACTTGTTTAGGAGATACAAGCTAATTTTGTATGATGCGTTATTTATTCTAGTAAAGTGTTTCCAATATGTACTTATTTGTCTTTACTCTGCAAAATTGTATTTCCTTATAACGTGGTATTCTTTCATATTCCTTTGAGAGAAAACTATCCTGCGCCTTCTCTTTTGAGGCTCCACGCTTACACATACAAGCAACACCAAAGTTTTTTGAGTTACAACATGTTGTTTAGGAAAAACAAGATGATTTCGCACGATGCAGGATTTCCTTAAAACGTGGTTTTCTGAAAAATTTTGACGAAAGAAAATTCTTCTGTGGGTTCTCTTTTGAGGCTACACGTTTAGACGTACACGCCACACCAAATCTTTTCGAGTTACAACGTGTTGTTTAGGAGATACAAGCTAATTTTGCAAGATGTGTTAATTCTTCTCTTAAAGTGTTTCCAATATGTAAGTATTTGTCTTTACTCTGCAACACTGTATTTCCTTATAACGTGGTATTCTTACATATTCTTTCTAGAGAAAACTATCCTGTGCGTTCCCTTTTGAGGCTACACACTTAGACATACAGGCAACACCAAAGGTTTTCGAGTTACAACGTGTTGTTTATGAAAACCAAGATAATTTCGCACTATACAGGATTTCCTTAAAACGTGATTTTCTGACAAATTTTGACGAAAGAAAATTCTCCTGTGGGTTCTCTGTTGAGGCTACATGTTTCGACGTACACTCCAAACCAAATCTTGTCGAGTTACAACGTGTTGTTTAGGAGATACAAGCTAATATTGTATGATGCGTTATTTCTTCTCCTAAAGTGTTTCCAATACGTACGTATTTGTCTTTACACTGCAACACTGTATTTCCTTATAACGTTGTATTCTTACATGTTCTTTCGAGACAAAACTCTCCTGTGCGTTCTCTTTTGAGGCCACACGTTTAGACATACACGCAACACCTAAGCTTTTCGAATTACAACGTGTTGTTTAGGAAAAACAAGATAACTTTGCACGATACGGGATTTCCTTAAAACATGGTTTTCTGACAAATTTTGACGAAAGAAAGTTCTCCTGTTTGTGTTCGTTTGAGTCTACACATGTAGACGTACGAGCCACACCAATTCTTTTCGAATACAACGTGTTGTTTAGGAGATACAAGCAAATTTTGTTCGATGCATTATTTCTTCTCATAAAGTGTTTCCAATAAGTACATATTTGTCTTTACTCTGCAACACTTTATTTCCTTATAACGTGGTATTCTTACATATTCTTTCGAGGGAAAACTCTCCTGTGCGTTCTCCATTGGGGCTACACGCTTAGACATACATGCAACGCCAAAGCTTTTCGAGTTACAACGTGTTGTTTAGGAAAATCAAGATAATTTCGCACGATGCGATATTTCCATAAAACGTGGTTTTCTGATATATTTTGACGAAAGAAAGTTCTGCCCTGTGTTCTATTTGAGGCTACACGTGTAGCGGTATGAGCCACACCAAATCTTTTTGAGTTACAACGTGTTGTTTAGGAGATACAAGCTAATTTTGTACGATGCGTTATTTCTTCTCGTAAAGTGTTTCCAGTATGTACTTACTGTCTTTACTCTGCAAAATTGTATTTCCTTATAACGTGGTATTCTTACATATTCTTTCAAGAGAAAACTCTCCTGTGCCTTCTCTTTTGAGGCTCCACGCTTACACATACACGCAATACCAAAGCTTTTGGAGTTACAACATGTTGTTTAGAAAAAAGAAGATGATTTCGCATGATGCGGGATATCCTTAAAATGTGGTTTTCTGAAAAAAATTTGACGAAAGAAAATTCTCCTGTGGGTTCTCTTTTGAGGCTACACGTTAAGACGTACACGCCGCACCAAATATTTTCGAGTTACAACGTTTTGTTTAGGAGATACAAGCTAATTTTGTACGATGCATTACTTCTTCTCATAAAGTGTTTCCAATATGTATGTATTTGTCTTTACTCTGCAACACTGTATTTCCTTATAACGTGGTACTCTTACATATTCTTTCGAGAGAAAACTATCCTGTGCGTTCCCTTTTGAGGCTACACACTGAGACATACAGGCAACATCAAAGCTTTTCGAGTTACAACGTGTTGTTTACGAAAAACAAGATAATTTCGCACGATGCAGGATTTCCTTAAAACGTGGTTTTCTGACAAATTTTGAAGAAAGAAAATTCTCCTGTCGGTTCTCCTTTGAGGCTATACATTTAGACGTACATGCCACACCAAATCCTTTCGAGTTACCACGTGTTGTTTAGGAGATACACGCTAATTTTGTACGATGCGTTATTTCTTCTCGTAAAGTGTTTCCAATATGTACTTTTTGTCTTTACTCTGCAACACTGTATTTCCTTATAACGTTGTATTCTTACAGGTTCTTTCGAGAGAAAACTCTCTTGTGCATTGTCTTTAGAGGAAACATGCTCAGACATACACGCAACAACAAAACTTTTCGAGTTACAACGTGTTGTTTAGGAAAAACAAGATAATTTTGCACGATGCGGGATTTCCTTAAAACGTGGTTTTCTGAAAAATTTTGACGAAAGAAAATTCTCCTGTGGGTTCTGTTTTGAGGCTACACGTGTAGACGTACATGCCATACCAAATCTTTTCGAGTTACAACGTGTTGTTTAGGAGATACAAGCTAATTTTTTAAGATGCCTTAATTTTTCTCGTAAAGTGTTTCCAATAAGTATGTATTTGTCTTTACTCTGCAACATTGTATTTCCTTATAACGTGGTATTCTTACATATTCTTTCGAGAGAAAACTTCCTGTGCGTTCTCTTTTGAGGTTACACGCTTAGACATACAGGCAACACCAAACCTTTTCGAGTTACAACGTGTTGTTTAGGAAAAACAAGATAATTTCGCACGATACGAGATTTCCTTAAAACGTGGTTTCTGACAAATTTTGATGAAAGAAAATTCTCCTGTGGGTTCTCTGTTGAGGTTACATGTTTAGACGTACACGTCACACCAAATCTTTTCGAGTTACAATGTGTTGTTTAGGAGATACAAGCTAATATTTTATGATGCGTTATTTCTTCTCGTAAAGTGTTTCCAATATGTACTTATTTGTCTTTACTCTGAAAAATTGTATTTCCTTAACGTGGTATTCTTACATAATCTTTCAAGAGAAAACTCTCCTGTGCCTTCTCTTCTGAGGCTACACACTTAGACATACACGCAACACCAAAGCTTTTCGAGTTACAACATGTTGTTTAGGAAAACAAGATGATTTCGCATGATGCGGGATTTCCTTATAACGTGGTTTTCTGAAAAATTTTGAAGAAATAAAATTCTCCTGTGGGTTCTCTTTTGAGACTACACGTTTAGACCTACATGCCACACCAAATCTTTTCGAGTTACAACGTGTTGTTTCGGAGATACAAGCTAATATTTAGGATGCGTTACTTCTTCTTGTAAAGTGTGTCCAATACGTAGATATTTGTCTTTACTCTGCAACACTGTATTTCCTTATAACGTGGTATTCTTACATATTCTTTTGAGAGAAAACTATCCCGTGCTTTCCCGTTTTAGGCTACACACTTAGACATACAGGCAACACCAAAGCTTTTCGAATTACAACGTGTTGTTTATGAAAAACAAGATAATTTCTCACAATGCGGGATTTCCTTAAAACGTGGTTTTCTGAAACATTTTGACGAAAGAAAATTCTTCAGTGTGTTTTCTTTTGAGGCTACACATTTAGACGTACACGCCACACCAAATCCTTTCGAGTTACCACGTGTTGTTTAGGAGATACAAGCTAATTTTGTACGATGCATTATTTCTTCTCATAAAGTGTTTCCAATACGTACGTATTTGTCTTTACTCTGCAACACTGTATTTCCTTATAAAGTTGTATTCTTACATATTCTTTCGAGAGAAAACTCTCCTGTGCGTTCTCTTTAGAGGCTACACGCTTAGACATACACGCAACGCCAAAGCATTTCGAGTTACAATGTGTTGTTTAGGAAAAACAAGATAATTTCGCACGATGCGAGATTTCCATAAAACGTGGTTTTCTGAAAAATTTTGAGGGAAGAAAGTTATCCTGTGGGTTCTCTTTTGAGGCTACACGTGTAGAGGTACAAGCCACACCAAATCTTTTCGAGTTACAACGTGTTGTTTAGGAGATAGAAGCTAATTTTTTACGATGCGTTACTTCTTCTCTTAAAGTGTTTCCAATAGTATTTGTCTTTACTCTTCAACACGGTATTTCCTTATAACGTGGTATTCTTACATATTCTTTCGAGAGAAAAGTCTCCTGTGCCTTCTCTTTTGAGGCTCCTCGCTTAGACATACACGCAACACTAAAGGTATTTGAGTTACAGCATGTTTTTTAGGAAAAAGAAGGTGATTTCGCACGATGCGGGATTTCCTTAAAACGTGGCTTTCTGAAAAATTTTAACGAAAGAAAATTCTCCTGTGTGTTCTCTTTTGAGGCTACACGTTTAGACGTACAAGCCACACCAAATCTTTTCCAGTTACAACGTGTTGTTTAGGAGATACAAGCTAATTTTGTACGATGCGTTATTTCTTCTCGTAATGTGTTTCCAATATGTACGTATTTGTCTTTACTCTGCAACACTGTATTTCCTTATAACGTGGTATTCTTACATATTCTTTCGAGAAAAAACTCTCCTTTACATTCTGTTTTGAGGCTACATGCTTAGACATACACGCAACACCAAAGTTTTTCGAGTTACAACGTGTTGTTTAGGAAAAACAAGATAATTTCTCATGATGCGAGATTTCCTTAAAACGTGGTTGCTGACAAATTTTGATGAAAGAAAATTCTCTTGTGGGTTCCCTTTTGATGCTACACGCTTAGACGTACACGTCACACCAAATCTTTTCGAGTTACAACGTGCTGTTTAGGAGACACAAGCTAATTTTGTACGATGCGTTATTTCTTCTTGTAAAGTGTTTCCAATATGTACTTATTTGTCTTTACTCTGCAAAATTGTATTTCCTTATAACGTGGTATTCTTACATAATCTTTCGAGAAAAAACTCTCCTGTGCCTTCTCTTTTGAGGCTCCACGCTTACACATACACGCAACACCAAAGCTTTTCGAGTTACAACATGTTGTTTAGGTAAAAGAAGATGATTTCGCACGATGCGGGATTTCCTTAAAACGTGGCTTTCTGAAAAATTTTGACGAAAGAAAATTCTCCTGTGGGTTCTCTTTTGAGGCTACACGTTTAGACGTACACGGCACACCAAATCTTTTCGAGTTACAACGTGTTGTTACGGAGATACAAGGTAATTTTGTAAGATGAGTTACTTCTTCTCTTAAAGTGTTTCCAATACGTTCTTATTTGTCTTTACTCTGCAACACTGTATTTCCTTATAACGTGGTATTCTTACATATTCGTTCGAGAGAAAACTATCCTGTGTGTTCCCTTTTTAGTCTACACACTTAGACATACAGGCAACACCACAGCTTTCTGAGTTACAACGTGTTGTTTATGAAAAACCAGATAATTTCGCACGATGCGGGATTTCCTTAAAACGTAGTTTTCTGAAAAATTTTGACGAAAGAAAATTCTTCAGTGGGTTCTCTTTTGAGGCTACACGTTTAGACGTACACGCCACACCAAATCCTTTCGAGTTACCACGTGTGGTTTAGGAGATACAAGCTAATATTTTAAGATACGTTATTTCTTCTCATTAAGTGTTTCCAACATGTACGTATTTGTCTTTACTCTGCAACACTGTATTTCCTTATAACTTTGTATTCTTACATATTCTTTCGAGAGAAAACTCTCCTGTGCGTTCTCTTTAGAGGCTACACGCTTAGACATACAAGCAACGCCAAAGCTTTTCGAGTTACAATGTGTTGTTTAGGAAAAACAAGATAATTACGCACGATGCGAGATTTCCATAAAACGTGGTTTTCTGAAAAATTTTGAGGGAAGAAAGTTCTCCTGTGGGTTCTCTGTTGAGGCTACACATGTAGAGGTACGACACACACCAAATCTATTCGAGTTACAACGTGTTGTTTAGGAGATACAAGCTAATTTTGCACGATGCGTTATTTCTTCTCTTAAAGTGTTTCCAGTAGTATTTGTCTTTACTCTGCAACAATGTATTTCCTTATAACATGGTATTCTTACATATTCTTTCGAGAGAAAACTTGCCTGTGCGTTCTCTTTTGAGGCTACACTCTTAGACAAATACGCAACGCCAAAGCTTTTCGAGTTACAACGTGTTGTTTAGGAAAACAAGATAATTTCGCACGATGCAGGATTTCCATAAAACGTGGTTTTCTGAAAAATTTTGACGAAAGAAATGTCTCCTGTCTGTTCTCTTTTGAGGCTACACGTGTAGAAGTACGAGCCACACCAAATCTTTTCGAGTTACCACGTGTTGTTTAGGAGATACAAGCTAATTTTGTACGATGTGTTATTTCTTCTCTTAAAGTGTTTCCAATACTTACGTAGTTGTCTTTACTCTGCAACACTGTATTCCCTTATAAAGTGGTATTCTTACATATTCTTTGGAGAGAAAACTCTCCTGTGCGTTCTCTTTTGAGGCTACACGCTTAGACATACACGAAACGCCAAAGCATTTCGAGTTACAATGTGTTGTTTAGGAAAAACAAGATAATTCCGCACTATGCGAGATTTCCAAAAAACGTGGTTTTCTGAAAAATTTTGACCAAAGAAAGTTCTCCTGTGGGTTATCTTTTGAGGCTACACGTGTAGAGGTAGGAGCCACACCAAATCTACTCGAGTTACAACGTGTTGTTTAGGAGATACAAGCTAATTTTTTATGATGCTTTATTTCTTCTCTTAAAGTGTTTCCAGTAGTATTTGTCTTTACTCTGCAACAATGTATTTCCTTATAACATGGTATTCTTACATATTCTTTCGAGAAAAAACTCGCCTGTGCGTTCTCTTTTGAGGCTACACACTTAGACAAATATGCAACGCCAAAGCTTTTCGAGTTACAACGTGTTGTTTAGGAAAACAAGATAATTTCGCACGATGCGAGATTTCCATAAAACGTGGTTTTCTGAAAAATTTTGATGAAAGAAAATTCTCCTGTGGGTTCTCGTTTGAGGCTACACTTTTAGACGTACACGTCACACCAAATATTTTCGAGTTACAACGTGTTGTTTAGGAGATACAAGCTAATATTGTAAGATGCGTTATTTCTTCTCATAAAGTGTTTCCAATATGTCCTTATTTGTCTTTACTCTGCAAAATTGTATTTCCTTATAACGTGGTATTCTTACATATTCTTTCGAGAGAAAACTCTCCAGTGCCTTCTCTTTTGAGGCTCCACGCTTACACATACACGCAACACCAAAGCTTTTTGAGTTACAACATGTTATTTAGGAAAAAGAAGATGATTTCGCACAATGCGGGATTTCCTTAAAAAGTGGTTTTCTGAAAAATATTGAAGAAAGAAAATTCTCCTGTGGGTTCTCTTTTGAGGCTACACGTTTAGACGTACACGCCACACCAAATCCTTTCAAGTTACCACGTGTTGTTTAGGAGATACAAGCTAATTTTGTACGATGCATTATTTCTTCTCGTAAAGTGTTTTCAATACGTACTTATTTGTCTTTAATCTGCAACACTGTATTTCCTTATAACGTGGTTTTCTTACGTATTATTTCTAGGGAAAACTCTCATGTGCGTTCTCTTTGAGGCGACACGCTTAGACAAACACGCAATGCCAAAGCTTTTCGAGTTACAATGTGTTGTTTAGGAAAAACGAGATAATTTAGCACGATGCGAGATTTCCATAGAAGGTGGTTTTCTGAAAAATTTTGACGAATGAAAGTTCTCCTGTGGGTTCTCTTTTGAGGCTACACGTGTAGAGGTACGAGCCACACCAAATCTTTTCGAATTACAATGTGTTGCTTAGGACATACAAGCTAATTTTTTACGATGTGTTAATTATTCTCATAAAGTGTTTCCAATAAGTACCTATTTGTCTTTGCAACATTATATTTCCTTATAACGTGGTATTCTTACATGTTCCTCCGAGAGAAAACGATCCTGTGCGTTCCATTTTGAGGCTACACACTTAGACATACAGGCAACACCAAAGCTTTTCGAGTTACAGCGTGTTGTTTATGGAAAACAAGATAATTTCGCACGATGCAGGATTTCCTTAAAACGTGGTTTTCTGACAAATTTTGAAGAAGGAAAATTCTCCTGTGGCTTCTCTTTTGAGGCTACACGTTTAGACGTGCATGCCACACCAAATCATTTCGAGTTACCACGTGTTGTTTAGGAGATACAAGCTAATTTTGTATGATGCGTTATTTCTTTTCGTAAAGTGTTTCCAATACGTACATATTTGTCTTTACTCTGCAACACTGTATTTCCTTATAACGTTGTATTCTTACATGTTCTTTCAAGAGAAAACTCTCCTGTGCATTCTCTTTAGAGGCTATATGCTCAGACATACACGCAACACTAAAGCTTTTCGAATTACAACGTGTTGTTTAAGAAAAACAAAATAATTTTGTACGATGCGGGATTTCCTTAAAACGTGGTTTTCTGACAAATTTTGACGAAAGAAAGTTCTCCTGTGGGTTCTCTTTTGAGGCTACACGTGTAGACGTACGAGCCACACCAACTATTTTTGAGTTACAACGTGTTGTTTAGGAGATACAAGCAAATATTGTACGATGTGTTATTTCTTCTCGTAAAGTGTTTCCAAAACGTACATATTTGTCATTACTCTGCAACACTGTATTTCCTTAAAACATGGTATTCTTACATATTCTTTCGAGGGAAAACTCTCCTGTGCATTCTCTTTTGAGGCTACACGATTAGACAAACACGCAACACCAAAGCTTTTCGAGTTAAAACATGTTGTTTAGGAAAAAGAAGATGATTTCGCACGATGCGGGATTTCCTTAAAACCTGGTTTTCTGAATTTTTTTTACGAAAGAAAATTCTCCTGTGGGTTCTCTTTTGAGGCTACATATTTAAACGTACATGCCACCAAATCTTTTCGAGTTACAACATGTTGTTTAGGAGAGACAAGCTAATATTTTATAATGCGTTAATTCTTCTCGTAACGTGTTTCCAATATGTACGTATTTGTCTTTACTCTGCAACATTGTATTTCCTTATAACGTGATATTCTTACATATTCTTTCGAGAGAAAACTATCCTGTGCGTTCCCTTTTGAGGCTAAACACTTAGACATAGAGGCAACACCATAGCTTTTCGAGTTACAACGAGTTGTTTATAAAAAACAAGATAATTTCGCACGATGCCTGATTTCCTTAAAACATGATTTTCTGACAAATTTTGATGAAAGAAAATTACTCTGTGGGTTCTCTTTTGAGGCTTCACGTTTAGACGTGCACGCCACACCTAATCCTTTCGAGTTAACACGTGTTGTTTAGGAGATACATGCTAATTTTGTACGATGCGTTATTTCTTCTCGTAAAGTGTTTCCAATACGTACGTATTTGTCTTTACTCTGCAACACTGTATTTCCTTATAACGTGGTATTCTTGCATATTCTTTCGAGAGAAAACTATCCTGTGTGTTCCCTTTTGAGGCTACACACTGAGACATACAGGCAACACCAAAGCTTTTCGAGTTACAACGTGTTGTTTATGAAAAACAAGATAATTTCGCTCGATGCGGGATTTCCTTAAAACTTGGTGTTCAGACAAATTTTGACGAAAGAAAATTCTCCTGTGTCTTCTCTTTTGAGGCTACACATTTAGGCGTATGAGCCACACCAAATATTTCGAGTTACAACTTGTTGTTTAGGAGATAATAGCAAATTTTGTACGATGCGTTATTTCTTCTTGTAAAGTGTTTCCAATAAGTACTTATCTGTCTTTACTCTGCAACACTGTATTTCCTTATAACGTGGTATTCTTACATATTCTTTCGAGGGAAAACTCTCCTGTGCGTTCTCTTTTGAGGCTACATTCTTAGACATACACGCAACGCCAAATCTTTTCGAGTTACAAAGTGTTGTTTAGGAAAAACAAGATAATTTCGCACGATGCGAGATTTCCATAAAACGTGGTTTTCTGAAAAATTTTGACCACAGAAAGTTCTCCTGTGGGTTCTCTTTTGTGGCTACATGTTTAGACGTACACGTCACACCAAATCTTTTCGAGTTACAACGTGTTGTTTAGGAGATACAAGCTAAACTTGTACGATGAGTTATTTCTTCTCATACAGTGTTTCCAATAAGTACTTATTTGTCGTTACTCTGCAAAATTGTATTTCCTTATAACGTGGTATTCTTACATATTCTTTCGAGAGAAAACTCTCCTGTGCCTTCTCTTTTGAGGCTCCACGCTTACACATACAAGCAACAGCAAAGCTTTTCGAGTTACAACATGTTGTTTAGGAAAAAGAAGATGATTTCGCATAATGCGGGATTTCCTTAAAACGAGGTTTTCTGAAAAATTTTGACGAAAGAAAATTCTCCTGTGGGTTCTCTTTTGAGGCTACACATTTAGACATACAGGACACACCAAATCATGTCGAGTTACAACGTGTTGTTTAGGAGATACAAGCTAATTTTTTACGATGTGTTAATTATTCTCGTAAAATGTTTCTAATACATACACATTTGTCTTTACTCTGCAACATTGTATTTCCTTATAACGTGGTATTCTTACATATTCTTTCGATAGAAAACTATCCTGTGTGTTCCCCTTTGAAGCTACACACTTAGACATACAGGCAACACCAAAGCTTTTCGAGTTACAACGTGTTGTTTATGAAAAACTAGATAATTTCGCACGATGCGGGATTTCCATAAACGTGGTGTTCTGACACATTTTGACGAAAGAAAATTCTCCTGTGGGTTCTCTTTTGAGGCTACACATTTAGAGGTACATGCCACACCAAATCCTTACGAGTTACCACGTGTTGTTTAGGAGATACAAGCTAATTTTGTACGATGCGTTATTTCTTCTCGTAAAGTGTTTCCAAACGTACGTATTTGTCTTTACAATGCAACACTGTATTTCCTTATAATGTTGAATTCTTACATGTTCTTTCGAGAGAAAACTCTCCTGTGCATTCTCTTTAGAGGCTACATGCTCACTCATACACGCAACACCAAAGCTTTTCGAGTTACAACATGTTGTTCAGGAAAAACAAGATAATTTTGCACTATGCGGGATTTCCTTAAAACGTGGTTTTCTGACAAATTTTGACGAAAGAAAGTTCTCCTGTGGGTTGTCTTTTGAGGCTACAGGTTTAGACGTACATGCCACACCAAATCTTTTCGAGTTACAACTTGTTGTTTAGGAGATACAAGCAAATTTTGTACGATGCGTTATTTCTTCTTGTAAAGTGTTTCAGATACGTACTTAATTGTCTTTACTCTGCAACATTTTATTTCGTTATAACGTGGTATTCTTACATATTCCTTCGATAGAAAACTATCCTGTGCGTTCCCCTTTGAGGCTACACACTTAGACATACAGACAACACCAAAGCTTTTCGAGTTACAACGTGTTGTTTATGAAAAACAAGATAATTTCCCACGATGCGGGATTTCCTTAAAACGTGGTGTTCTGAGAAATTTTGACGAAAGAAAATTCTCCTGTGGGTTCTCTTTTGAGGCTACACGTTTAGAGGTACATGCCACACCAAATCCTTTCGAGTTACCACGTGTTGTTTAGGAGATACAGCTAATTTTGTACGATGCGTTATTTCTTCTCGTAAAGTGTTTCCAATACGTACGTATTTGTCTTTACTCTGCAACACTGTATTTCCTTATAATGTTGTATTCTTACATGTTCTTTCGAGAGAAAACTCTCCTGTGCATTGTCTTTAGAGGCTACATGCTCACACATACACGCAATACCAAAGCTTTTCGAGTTACAACGTGTTGTTCAGGAAAAACAAGATAATTTTTCACGATGCAGCTTACAAAATTAGCTTGTATCTCCTAAACAACACATTGTAACTCGAAATGAATTGGTGTGGCGTGTACGTCTAAACGTGTAGCCACAAAGGAGAACCCATAGGAGAATTTTCTTTCGTCAAAATTTTTCAGAAAATCACGTTTTAAGGAAATCCCGCATCGTGCAAAATTATCTTTTTTTTCCTAAACAACACGTTGTAACTCGAAAACCTTTCGTGTTGCGTGTATGTCTAAGTGTGTAGCCTCCAAAGAGAAGGCACAGGAGAGTTTTCTCTCGAAATAATATGTAAGAATACCATGTTATAAGGATATAAAGTGTTGCAGAGTAAAGACAAATATGTACGTATTGGAAACACTTTAGGAGAAGAAATAATGCATCGTACAAAATTAGCTTGAATCTCCTAAACAACACGCTGTAACTTGAAGATATTTGGTGTGGCGTGTACATCTTAACGTGTAGCCTCAAAATAGAACCCACAGGAGAATTTTGTTTCGTCAAAATTTGTCAGAAAACCACGTTTTAAGGAAATCCTGCATAGTGCGAAATATTCTTGTTTTTCCTAAACAACACGTCGTAACTCGAAAAGCTTTGGTGTTGCGTGTATGTCTAAGCGTGTAGCCTCAAAAGAGAACGCAGAGGAGAGTTTTCTCTCGAATGAATAAGTAAGAATACCATGTTATAAGGAATTACAGTGTTGTAGAATAAAGACAAATATGTACATATTGGAAACACTTAAACTTTATGAGAAGAAATAACGCATCGTACAAAATTAGCTTGTATCTCTTAAACAACACTTTGTAACTCGAAAAGCTTTGGTGTTGCGTGCATTTCAAAGCGTGTAGCCTCAAAAGAGAAGGCACAGGAGAGTTTTCTCTGGAAAGAATATATAAGAATACCACGTTATAAGGAAATACAGTGTTGCAGAGTAAAGACAAATACATTCATATTCGAAACACTTTATGAGAAGAAATAACGCATCACAAAAATTAGCTTGTATCTCCTAAACAACATTTTGTAACTCGAAAAGATTTGGTGTGGCGTGTACGTCTAAACGTCTAGCCTCAAACGGGAACTCACAGGAAATTTTTCTTTTGTCAACATTTTTCAGAAAACCATGTTTTAAGGAAATCCCGCATTGTGCGAAATTATCTTGTTTTTCCTAAACAACACGTTGTAACTCGAAAAGCTTTGGTGTTGCATGTATGTCTAAGTGTGTAGCCTCAAAAGAGAACGCACAGGAGAGTTTTCTCTCGAAAGAATATGTAAGAAAACCACGTTATAAGGAATTACAGTGTTTCAGAGTAAAGACAAACATGTACGTATTGGAAACACTATACGAGAAGAAATAACGCATCATAAAAAATTAGCTTGTATCTCCTAAACAACACGTTGTAACCGAAAAGATTTGGTGTGGCATGTACGTCTAAACGTTTAGCCTCAAAAGAGAACCCACAGGAGAATTTTCTTAGGTCAAAATTTGTCAGAAAACCATGTTTTAAGGAAATCCCGCACATTATAAGGAAATACAGTGTTGCAGAGTAAAGACAAATATGTACCTATTGGAAACACTTTACAAGAAGAAATAACGCATCGTACAAAATTAGCTTGTGTCTCCTAAACAACACTTTGTAATTCGAAAAGATTTGGTTTGGCATGTACGTCTAAACGTGTAGCCTCAAAAGAGAAGCCACAGGAGAATTTTCTTTCGTTAAAATTTGTCAGAAAAGAGAACGCACAGGAGAGTTTTCTCTCGATAGAATATATAAGAATAACACGTTATAAGAAAATACAGTGCTGCAAAGTAAAGACAAATACGTACCTTTTGGAAACACTTATACTTTACGAGAAGTAAAGCATAGTACAAAATTAGCTTGTATCTCTTAAACAACACGTTGTAACTCGAAAAGCTTTGGTGTTGCGCGCATTTATGAGCATGTAGCCTCAAAAGAGAAGGCACAGGAAGAAAGAATGCATCGCAAAAAATTAGCTCGTATCTCCTAAACAACATGTTGTTACTCGAAAAGATTTGGTGTGGCGTGTACGTCTAAACGTGTAGCCTCAAAAGAGAACACACAGGAGAATTTTCTTTGGTCAAAATTTGTCAGAAAACCTCGTTTTAAGGAAATCCCGCATCGTGCGAAATTATCTTGTTTTTCCTAAACAACACGTTGTAACTCGAAAACTTTGGTGTTGCGTGTATGTCTAATCATGTAGCCTCAAAAGAGAACGCACAGGAGACTTTTCTCTCGAAAGAATATGTAAGAATACCACGTTATAAGGAAATACAGTGATGCAGAGTAAAGACAAATTAGTACGTATTGGAAACACTTTACGAGAAGAAATAATGCATCGTACAAAATTAGCTTGTATCTCCTAAACAACATGTTGTAACTCGAAAAGATTTGGTGTGGCGTGTACGTCTAAACGTGTAGCCTCAAAAGAGAACCCACAGGAGAATTGTTTTTCGTTAAAATTTGTCAGAAAACCATGTTTTAAGGAAATCACTCATCGTGAGAAATTATCATGTTTTTCCTAAACAACACGTTGTAACTCGAAAAGCTTTGATGTTGCGTGTATGTCTAAGCGTGTAGCCTCAAAAGAGAACTCACAGGAGAGTTTTCTCTCGAAAGAACATGTAAGAATACCACATTATAAGGAAATAAAATTTTGCAGAGTAAAGACAAATACGTATGTATTTGAAACACTTTACGAGAAGAAATAACGCATCGTAAAATTTAGTTTTTATCTCCTAAACAACACATTGTAACTCGAAAAGAGTTGGTGTGGCGTGTACGTCTAAACGTGTAGCCTCAAAGGAGAACCCACAGGAGAATTTTCTTTCGTCAAAATTTGTCAGAAAACCACTTATTAAGGAAATCTCGCATCGTGCGAAACTATCTTGTTTTTCCTAAACAACACATTGTAACTCGAAAATTTTTGATGTTGCATGTATGTCTAAGCATGTAGCCTCAAAAGAGAACGCACAGGAGAGATTTCTCTCGAACGAGTATGTAAGAATACCACGGTATAAGGAAATACAGTGTGGCAAATTAAAGATAAATATGTAGCTTTTGGAAACACTTAAACTTTACGAGAAGATATAAAGCATCGTAAAAAATTAGCTTGTATCTCCTAAACAACACGTTGTAACTCGAAAAGATTTGGTGTGGCGTGTACGTCTAAATGTGTAGCCTCAAATGAAAACCCACAGGAGAATTTTCTTTCGTCAAAATTTGTCAGAAAACTACGTTTTAAAGAATTCCCGCATCTTGCGAAATTATCTTGTTTTTCCTAAACAACATGTTCTAACTCGAAATGCTTTGGTGTTGCATGTATGTCTAAGCGTCTAGCCTCAAAAGAGAACGCACAGGAGAGTTTTCTCATGAAAGAATATGTACAAATACCATGTTATAAGGAAATACAATGTTGTAAAGACAAATACGTACGTATTGGAAACACTTTAGGAGAAGAAATAACGCATCGTACAAAATTAGCTTGTATCTCCTAATCAACACGTTGTAACTCAAAAAGATTTGGTGTGGCGTGTACGTCTAAGCGTGTAGCCTCAAATGAAAACCCACAGGAGAATTTTCTTTCGTCAAAATTTGTCAGAAAACCACGTTTTAAGGAATTCCCGCATCTTGCGAAATTATCTAGTTTTTCATAAACAACACGATCTAACTC
The DNA here is from genome assembly GCF_947179515.1 of Apodemus sylvaticus. NCBI lineage: Eukaryota > Metazoa > Chordata > Mammalia > Rodentia > Muridae > Apodemus > Apodemus sylvaticus. The sequence continues at coordinate 77,018 of NC_067483.1, read as the reverse complement.
GAAATGCATTGGTGTTGCGTGTATGTCTAAGCGTGTAGCCTCAAAAGAGAATGCACAGGAGAGTTTTGTCTCGAAAGAATATGTACGAATACCATGTTATAAGGAAATACAGTGTTGTAGAGGAAAGACAAATACGTACGTTTTGGAAACACTTTAGGATAAGAAATAACGCATCATTCAAAATTAGCTTGTATCTCCTAAACAGCACGTTGTAACTCGAAAATCTTTGGTGTTGCGTGTATGTCTAAGCGTGTAGCCTCAAAAGAGAACGCACAGGAGAGTTTTCTCTCGAAAAAATATGTAAGAATACCACGTCATAAGGAAATACAGTGTTGCAAAGTAAAGAAAAATACGTACCTTTTGGAAACACTTAAACGTTACGAGAAGAAATAATGCATCATTGAAAATTAGCTTGTATCTCTTAAACAATACGTTGTAACTCGAAAAGATTTGGTGTTGCGTGTATGACTAAGCATGTAGCCTCAAAAGAGAGCGCACAGGAGAGTTTTCTCTCGAAAGAATATGTAAGAATACCACGTTATGAGGAAATACAGTGTTGCAGAGTAAAGAAAAATACGTGCATATTGGAAAAACTTTACGAGAAGAAATAACGCATCCTACAAAATTAGCTTGTATCTCCTAAACAACACCTTGTAACTCGAAAGGATTTGGTGTGGCGTGTACGTCAAACGTGTAGCCTCAAAAGAGAACCCACAAGAGAATTTTCATTGGTCAAAATTTGTCAGAAAACCATGTTTTAAGGAAATCCCGCATCGTGCGAAATTATCTGGTTTTTCCTAAACAACGCGTTTTAACTCGAAAAGCTTTGGTGTTGCGTGTATGTCTAAGTGTTTAGCCTCAAAAGAGAACGCACAGGAGAGTTTTCTCTCGAAAGAATATGTAAGAATTCCACGTTATAAGGAAATACAGTGTTGCAGAGTAAAGAAAAATACGTACGTATTGGAAAAACTTTACGAGAAGAAATAACGCATCCTACAAAATTAGCTTGTATCTCCTAAACAACACCTTGTAACTCGAAAGGATTTGGTGTGGCGTGTACGTCAAACGTGTAGCCTCAAAAGAGAACCCACAGGAGAATTTTCTTTGGTCAAAATTTGTCAGAAAATCACGTTTTAAGGAAATCCCTCATCGTGCGAAATTATATTGTTTTTCCTAAACAATACTTTGTAACTCGTAAAGCTTTGGTGTTGCGTGTATGTCTAAGAGTGTAGCTTCAAAAGAGAACGCACAGGAGAGTTTTCTCTCGAAAGAATATGTAAGAATACCATGTTATAAGGAAATACAGTGTTGCAGAGTAAAGATCAATAGGTAGTTATTGTAAATACTTTACGAGAAAAAATAACGCATGGTACAAAATTAGCTTGTATCTCTTAAACAACACGTTGTAATTCGAAAATATTTGGTGTGGCGTGTATGTCTCAATGTGTAGCCTCAAAAGAGAACCCACAGGAGAATTTTCTTTCGTCAAAATTTTTCAGAAAACCACGTTTTAAGGTAATCCCTCATCGTGCGAAATTATCTTGTTTTTCCTAAACAGCACAATGTAACTCGAAAAGCTTTGGTGTTGCGTGTATGTCTAAGCATGTAGCATCAAAAGAGAGCGCACAGGAGAGTATTCTCTCGAAAGAATATGTAAGAATACCACGTTATAAGGAAATACAGTGTTGCAGAGTAAAGAAAAATACGTACGTATTGGAAAAACTTTATGAGAAGAAATAACGCATCATACAAAATTAGCTAGTATCTCGTAAACAACACCTTGTAACTCGAAAGGATTTGGTGTGGCGTGTACGTCTAAATGTGTAGCCTCAAAAGAGAACCCAAAGGAGAATTTTCTTTGGTCAAAATTTGACAGAAAACCACGTTTTAAGGAAATCCCGCATCGTGCGAAATTATCTTGTTTTTCCTAAACAACACGTTGTAACTCGAAAAGCTTTGGTGTTGCGTGTATGTCTAAGCGTGTAGCCTCAAAAGAGAACGCACAGGAGAGTTTTCTCTCGAAAGAATATGTAAGAATACCACGTTATAAGGAAATACCGTGTTGAAGAGTAAAGATAAATAGGTAGTTATTGTAAATACTTTACGAGAAGAAATGACACATGGTACAAAATTAGATTGTATCTCCTAAACAACACGTTGGAATTCGAAAATATTTGGTGTGGCATGTACGTCTAAATGTGTAGCCTCAAAAGAGGACCGACAGGAGAATTTTCTTTCGTCAAAATTTTTCAGGAATCACGTTTTAATGAAATCCCTCATTGTGCGAAATTATCTTGTTTTTCCTAAACAACACATTGTAAATCGAAAAGCTTTGGTGTTGCCTGTATGTCTAAGCGTGTAGCCTCAAAAGACAATGCACAGGAGAGTTTTCTCTCGAAAGAATATGTAAGAATACAATGTTATAAGGAAATACAGTGTTGCAGAGTAAAGACAAATATGTACGTATTGGAAACACTTTATGAGAAGAAATAAAGCATCGTAAAAATTAAGCTTTTATCTCCTAAACAACACTTTGTAACTCGAAAGATTTGGTGTGGCGTGTACGTCTAAACGTGTAGCTTCAAAAGAGAACCCACAGGAGAATTTTCTTTCGTCAAAATTTGTCAGAAAACCATGTATTAAGGAAATCCCGTATCGTGCAAAATTATCTTGTTTTTCCTAAACAACACATTGTAACTCGAAAAGCTTTGGTGTTGCGTGTACGTCTATGCGTGTAGCCTCAAAAGAGAATGCACAGGAGAGTTTTCTCTCGAAAGAATATGTAAGAATACCACGTTATAAGTAAATACAGTGTTGCAGAGTAAAGATAAATAAGTAGTTATTGTAAATACTTTACAAGAAGAAATAACGCATATTACAAAAGAGTTTTCTCTCGAAAGAATATGTAAGACTACCAAGTTATAAGGAAATACAGTGTTGCAGAATAAAGACAAATATGTACGCATAGAAAACACTTTATGAGAAGAAATAACGCATCGTACAAAATTAGCTTGCATCTCCTAAACAACACGTTGTAACTCGAAAATATTTGGTGTGGTGTGTACGTCTAAACGTGTAGCCTCAAAAGAGAACCCACAGGAGAATTTTCTTCCGTCAAAATTTGTCTGAAAAACATTTTCTAAGGAAATCACGCATCGTGCGAAATTATCTTGTTTTTCCTAAACTACACGTTGCAACTTGAAAAGCTTTGGTGTTGCGTGTATGTCTAAGAATGTAGCCTCAAAAGAGAGCGCACAGGAGAGTTTTCTCTCGAAAGAATATGTAAGAAAACCACATTATAAGGAAATACAGTGTTGCAGAGTAAAGAAAAATACGTACGTATTGGAAAAACTTTACGAGAAGAAATAACGCATTTGTACAAAATTAGCTTGTATCTCCTAAACAACACCTTGTAACTCGAAAAGATTTTGTTTGGCATGTAAGTCTAAAGGTGTAGCCTCAAGAGAGAAGCCACCGGAGAATTTTCTTTGGTCAAAATTTGTCAGCAAGCCACGTTTTAAGGAAATCCCGCATCGTGCGAAATTATCTTGTTTTTTCTAAACAACACGTTGTAACTCGAAAAGCTTTGGTGTTGCTTGTATGTCTAAGCATGTAGCCTCAAAAGAGAATGCACAGGAGAGTTTTCTCTCGAAAGAATATGTAAGAATACCACGGTATAAGGAAATACAGTGTTACAGAGTAATGACAAATACTTACGTATTGGAAACACGTTACGAGCAGAAATAACGCATGGTACAAAATTAGCTTGTACCTCCTAAACAACTCGTTGTAACTCGAAAAGATTTGATGTGACGTTTGCATCTAAACGTGTAGCCTCAAAAGGGAACCCACAGGAGAATTTTCTTTCGTCAAAATTTTTCAGAATACCATGTTTTACGGAAATCCCACATCATGCGAAATTATCTTGTTTTTCCTAAACAACACGTTGTAACTCGAAAAGATTTGGTGTTGCGTGTATGTCTAAGCTTGTAGCCTCAAAGGAGAACGCACAGGACAGTTTCCTGCGAAAGAATATGTAAGAATACCACGTTATGAGGAAATACAGTGTTGCAGAGTAAAGAGAAATACCTACGCATTGGAAACACTTTACAATAAGAAATAGTGCATTGTAAAAATTAGCTTGTATCTCCTAAACAACACGCTGTAACTCGAAAAGATTTGGTGTGGCGTGCATTTCTAAACGTGTAGCCTCAAAAGAGAACCCACAGGAGAATTTTCTTTGGTCAAAATTTGTCAGAAAACCAGGTTTTATGGAAATCCTGAAAAATTTTGACGAAAGAAAATTCTCCAATGGGTTCTCTTATGAGGCTACACGTTTAGACGTACACGCCACACCAATTCCTTTCGAGTTACAACGTGTTGTTTAGGAGATAGAAGCTAATTTTGTATGATGCGTTATTTCTTCTCGTAAAGTGTTTCCAATACGTATGTATTTGTCTTTACTCTGCAACACTGTATTTCCTTATAACTTGGTGTTCTTACATATTCTTTCAAGAGAAAACTATCCTGTGCCTTCTTTTTTGAGGCTACACACTTAGACATATGCGCAACACCAAAGTTTTTTGAGTTGCAACGTGTGGTTTAGGAAAAACCAGATAATTTCGCAAGATGTGGGATTTCCTTAAAACGTGATTGTCTGAAAAATTTTGAGGAAAGAAAATTCTCCTGTGGGTTCTCTTTTGAGGCTACACGTTTAGACGTACACGCCACACCAAATCTTTCCGAGTTACAACGTGTTGTTTAGGAGATACAAGCTAATTTTATATGATGCGCTATTTCTTCTCTTAAAGTGTTTCCAATACATATGTATTTGTCTTTACTCTGCAAAACTGTATTTCCTTATAATGTGGTATTCTTATATATTCGTTCGAGAGAAAACTCTCCTGTGCCTTCTCTTTTGAGGCTACACAGTTAGGCATACACGCAACACGAAAGCTTTTCGAGTTACAACGTGTTGTTTAGGAAAAACAAGATAATTTCGCACGATGCGGGATTTCCTTAAAACGTGATTTTCTGAAAAATTTTGACGAAAGAAAATTCTCCTATGGGTTCTCTTTTGAGGCTACATGTTTAGACGTACACGCCACACCAAATCTTTTCGAGTTACAACGTGTTGTTTAGGAGATAAAAGCTAATTTTGTACGATGCGTTATTTCTTCTCGTAAAGTGTTTCCAATAGGTACGTATTTGTCTTTACTCTGCAACACTGTATTTCCTATTAACGTGGTATTCTTACATATTCTTTCGAGAGAAAACTCTCCTGTGCCTTCTCTTTTGAGGTTACACACTTAGACATACACGCAACACGAAAGCTTTTCGAGTTACAAGGTGTTGTTTAGGAAAATCAAGATAATTTCGCACGATGCGGGATTTCCTTAAAATGTGATTTTCTGAAAAATTTTGACGAAAGAAAATTCTCCTATAAGTTCTCTTTTGAGGCTACACGTTTAGACGTACACGCCACACCAAATCTTTTCGAGTTACAACGTGTTGTTTAGAAGATACAAGCAAATATTTTATGATGCGTTATTTCTTCTCGTAACCTGTTTCCAATAGGTACGTATTTGTCTTTACTATGCAACACTGTATTTCCTTATAACGTGGTATTCTTACATATTCTTTCGAGAGAAAACTTTCCTGTGTGTTCTCTTTGAGGCTACACGCTTAGACATACACGCAGCACCAAAGATTTTCGAGTTACAACGTGTTGTTTAGGAAAAACAAGATAATTTCGCACGATATGGGATTTCGTTAAAACCTGGTTTTCTGACAAATTTTGACCAAAGAAAATTCTCCTGTGGGTTCTCTTTTGAGGCTACACGTTTAGAGGAATATGCCACACCAAATCTTTTCGAGTTACAACGTGTTGTTTTGGAGATACAAGCTAATTTTGTAAGATACGTTATTTCTTCTCCTAAAGTGTTTCCAATACATACATATTTGTCTTTATTGTGCAACACTGTATTTCCTTATAACGTGGTATTCTTGCATATTATTTTGAGAGAAAACTCTCCTGTGCCTTCTCTTTTGAGGCTACACGCGTAGACATACACGCAACACCAAAGCTTTTCGAGTTACAACGTGTTGTTTAGGAAAAACAAGATAATTTCGCATGATGCGGGATTTCCTTAAAACGTGGTTTTCTGACAAATTTTGACGAAAGAAATTTCTCCTGTGGGTTCTCTTTTGAGGCTACATGTTTAGACGTACACACCACGCCAAATATTTTCGAGTTACAACGTGTTCTTTAGGAGAAACAAGCTAATTTTGTACGATGCATTATTTCTTCTCATAAAGTGTTTCCAATACGTACGTATTTGTCTTTATTTTGCAACACTGTATTTCCTTATAACGTGGTATTCTTATATATTCTATCGAGAGAAAACTCTCCTGTGCATTCTCTTTTGAGGCTACATGCTTAGACATACACGAACACCAAAGCTTTTCGAGTTACAACGTGTTGTTTAGGAAAAACAAGATAAGTTCGCACGATGAGGGATTTCCTTAAAACGTGGTTTTCTGACAAATTTTGAAGAAAGAAAATTCTCCTGTGGGTTCTCTTTTGAGGCTACACGTTTAGACGCACACGCCACACCAAATATTTTCGAATTACAACGTGTTGTTTAGGAGATACAAGCTAATTTTGTACCATGCGTCATTTCTTCTCGTAAAGTATTTACAATTACTACCTATTTATCTTTACTCTGCAACACTGTATTTCCTTATAACGTGGTATTCCTACATATTCTTTCGAGAGAAAACTCTCCTGTGTCCTCTTTTGAGGCTACACGCTTAGACATACACGCAACACTAAAGCTTTTCGAGTTACAACGTATAGTTTAGGAAAAACAAGGTAATTTCGCACGATGAGGTATTTCCTTAGAACATGGTTTTCTAACAAATTTTGACGAAAGAAAATTCTCTTGTGGGTTCTCTTTTGAGGCTACACGTTTAGACGTACACGCCACACGAAATCTTTTCGAGTTACAACGTGTTGGTTAGGAGATACAAGCTAATTTTGTACGATGCGTTATTTCTTCTCCTAAAGTGTTTCCAATACGTACGTATTTGTCTTTATGCTGCAACACTGTATTTCCTTATAACATGGTATTCTTACATATTCTTTCGACAGAAACTCTCCCGTGAATTCTCTTTTGAGGCCACATGCTTAGACATACATGCAACACCAAAGCTTTTCGAATTACAACGTGTTGTTTAGGAGAAACAAGATAATTTCGCACGATGCGGGATTTCCATAAAACGTGGGTTTCTGACAAATTTTGACGAAGGAAAATCCTCCTGTGGTTTCTCTTTTGAGGCTACACGTTTAGCCGTACATGCCACACCAAATCCTTTCGAGTTACAACGTGTTGTTTAGGAGATACAAGCTAATTTTGTATGATGCATTATATCTTTTCGTAAAGTTTTTTCCAATACTTACGTATTTGTCTTTAGTCTGCAACACTGTATTTCCTTATAACGTGGTATTCTCACATATTGTTTCGAGAGAATACTCTACTGTGCGTTCTCTTTTGAGGCTACAAGCTTAGATATACACGCAACACCAAAGCTTTTTTGAATTACAACGTGTTGTTTAGGAAAAACAAGATAATTTTGCAGGATGCAGGATTTCCTTAAAACGTGGTTTTCTCACAAATTTTGACGAAAGAAAATTCTCCTGTTCGTTGTCTTTGAGGCTACACTTTTAGACGTACACGCCAAACCAAATCTTTTCGAGTTACCACTTGTTGTTTAGGAGATACAAGTTAATAATTTATGATGCGTTATTTCTTCTCGTAAAGTGTTTCCAATATGTACGTTTTTGTCTTTACTCTGCAACACTGTATTTCCTTATAACGTGGTATTCTTACATGTTCTTCCGAGAGAAAACTCTCCTGTGCATTCTCTTTTGAGACTACACGCTTAGACATACACGCAACACCAAAGCTTTTCGAGTTACAACGTGTTGTTTAGGAAAAACAGATAATTTCGCACGATGCGGGATTTCCTTAAAACATGGTTTTCTGACAAATTTTGATGAAAGAAAATTCTCCTGTTGGTTCTCTTTTGAGGCTACACGTTTAGACTTACATGCCAAACCAAATCTTTTCGAGTTACAACGTGTTGTTTAGGAGATAAAAGCTAATTTTCAATAATGCATTATTTCTTCTAGTAAAGTGTTCTCAATATGTACATATTTGTCTTTACTCTTCAAAATTGTATTTCCTAATAGCGTGGTGTTCTTACATATTCATTCGAGAGAAAACTCTCCTGTGCCTTCTCTTTTGAGGCTCCACGTTTAGACATACACGCAACACTAAAGCTTTTCGGGTTACCACATGTTGTTTAGGAAAAAGAAGATGATTTCGCACGATGCAGGATTTCCTTAAAACGTGGTTTTCTCAAAAATTTTGAAGAAAGAAAATTCACTGTGGGTTCTCTTTTGAGGCTACACGTTTAGACATACACGCCACACCAGATCTTTTTGAGTTACAACGTTTTGTTTAGGAGATACATGTTAATTTTTTACTATGCGTTAATTCTTCTAGTAAAGTGTTTCCAATACGTACGTGTTTATCTTTACTCTGCAACACTGTATTTCCTTATAACGTGATATTCTTACATATTCTTTCGAGAGAAAACTCTCCTTTGCGTTCTCTGTTGAGGCTACATGCTTAGACATACATGCAACACCAAAGCTTTTCGAGTTACAACGTGTTGTTTAGGAAAAACAAGATAATTTCGCACGATGCGAGATTTCCTTAAAACGTGGTTTCTGACAAATTTTGATGAAAGAAAACTCTCCTGTGGGTTCTCTTTTGAGGGTACACGTTTAGACATACACGTCACACCAAATGTTTTCGAGTAACAACATGTTGTTTAGGAGATACAAGCTAATTTTGTAAGATGCGTTATTTCTTCTCGTAAAGTGTTTCCAATATGTACTTATTTGTCTTTACTCATCAAAATTTTATTTCCTTATAACGTGGTATTCTTACATATTCTTTCAAGAGAAAACTCTCCTGTGCCTTCTCTTTTGAGGCTCCACGATTAGACATACGCGCAACACCAAAGCTTTTCGAGTTACAGCTTGTTGTTTAGGAAAAAGAAGATGATTTCGCACGATGCGGGATTTCCTTAAAACGTGGTTTTCTGAAAAATTTTAACGAAAGAAAATTCTCCTGTGGGTTCTCTTTTGAAGCTACACATTTAGACGTACACGCCGCACCAAATCTTTTCGAGTTACAACGTGTTGTTTAGGAGATACAAGCTAATTTTGTACGATGCGTTATTTCTTCTCGTAAAGTTTTCCAATACGTACATATTTTTCTTTACTCTGCAACACTGTATTTCCTTATAACTTGGTATTCTTACATATTCTTTTGAGAGAAAACTATCCAGTGCGTTCCCTTTTGAGGCTATACACTTAGACATACAGGCATCACCAAAGCTTTTTGAGTTACAACGTGTTGTTTATGAAAATCAAGATTATTTCGCACGATGCGTGATTTCCTTAAAATGTGGTTTTCTCACAAATTTTGACGAAAGAAAATTATCCTGTGGGTTCTCTTTTGAGGCTACACGTTTGGACGTACACGCCACACCAAATCCTTTCGAGTTACCACGTGTTGTTTAGGAGATACAAGCTAATTTTTTATGATGCGTTATTTCTTCTCGTAAAGTGTTTCCAATACGTACTTATTTCTCTTTACTCTGCAACATTGTATTTCCCTATAACGTGGTATTCTTACATATTCTTTCGAGGGAAAACTCTCCTGTGTGTTCTCTTTTGAGGCTACATGCTTAGGCATACACGCAACGCCAAAGCTTTTCGAGTTACAACGTTTTGTTTAGGAAAAAGAAGATAATTTCGCACGATGCGAGATTTCCATAAAACGTGGTTTTCTGAAAAATTTTGACCAAAGAAAGTTCTCCTGTGCATTCTCTTTTGAGGCTACACGTGTAGTCGTAGGAGCCAAAACAAATCTTTTCGAGTTACAACGTGTTGTTTAGAAGATACAAGCTATTTTTTTACGATGCATTATTTCTTCTCTTAAAGTGTTTCCAATACGTACGTATTTGTCTTTACTCTGCAACACTGTATTTCCTTATAACGTGGTATTCTTACATATTCTTTCGAGAGAAAACTCTCCTGTGCGTTCTCTTGTGAGGCTACACGCTTAGACATACACGCAACAGCAAAGCTTTTCGAGATACAACATGTTGTTTAGGAAAAACAAGATAATTTCGCACGATGCAAGATTTCCTTAAAACGCGGTTTCTGACAAATTTTGATGAAAGAAAATTCTCCTGTGTGTTCTCTTTTGAGGCTACAGGTTTAGACGTACATGTCACACCAGATCTTTTCGAGTTACAACGTGTTGTTTAGGAGATACAAGCTAATTTTGTATGAAGCAGTATTTCTTTTACTAAAGTGTTTCCAATATGTACTTATTTGTCTTTACTCTGCAAAATTGTATTTCCTTATAACGTGGTATTCTTACAGATTCTTTCGAGAGAAAACTCTCCTGTGCGTTCTCTTTTGAGGCCACGCCTTTAGACATACACGCAAAACCAAAGCTTTTCGAGTTACAACGTGTTGTTTAGGAAAAACAAGATAATTTTGCACGATGCGGGATTACCTTAAAACGTGGATTTCTGACAAATTTTGACGAAAGAAAGTTCCCCTGTTGGTGTTCTTTTGAGTCAACACGTGTAGACGTACGAGCCACACCAAATCTTTTCTAGTTACAACGTGTTGTTTAGGAGATACAAGCAAATTTTGTACGATGCGTTATTTCTTCTCATAAAGTGTTTCCAATACGTACGTATTTGTCTTTACTCTGCAACACTGTATTTCCTTATAACGTGGTATTCTTATATAGTCTTTCGAGGGAAAACTCTCCTGTGCATTCTCTTTTGAGGCTACATGCTTAGACATACATGCAACCCCACAGCTTTTCGAGTTACAACTTGTTGTTTAGGAAAAACAAGATAATTTCGCAGGATGCGAGATGTCCATAAAACATGGTTTTCTGATATATTTTGACGAAAGAAAGTTCTCCTGTGGGTTCTCTTTTGAGGCTACACGTGTAGAGGTACGGGCCACACCAAATCTTTTCGAGTTGCAACGTGTTGTTTAGGAGATACAAGCTAATTTTGTACGATGCGTTATTACTTCTCGTAAAGTGTATCCAATATGTACGTATTTGTCTTTACTCTGCAACACTGTATTTCCTTATAACGTGGTATTCTTATATATTCTTTCGAAAGAAAACTCTCCTGTGCGTTCTCTTTTGAGGTGACACGCTTAGACATAAACGCAACACCAAAGCTTTTCGAGTTACAACGTGTTGTTTAGGAAAAACAAGATAATTTCGCACGGTGCGAGATTTCATTAAAACGTGGTTTCTGACAAATTGGATGAAGGAAAATTCTCCTGTGGGTTCTCTTTTGAGGCTGCACGTTTAGACGTACACTTCACACCAAATCTTTTTGAGTTACAAGTTGTTGTTTAGGAGATACAAGCTAATTTTGTACGATGCGTTATTTCTTCTCGTAAAGTGTTTCCAATATGTACTTATTTGTCTTTACTCTGCAAAATTGTATTTCCTTTTAACGTGGTATTCTTACATATTCTTTCGAGAGAAAACTCTCCTGTGCCTTCCCTTTTGAGGCTCCATGCTTACACAAACACACAACGCCAAAGCTTTTTGAGTTACAATGTGTTGTTTAGGAAAAACAAGATTATTTCGCACGATGCCAGATTTCCATAAAACGTGGTTTTCTGAAAAATTTTGACGAAAGAAAGTTCTCTTGTGGGTTCTCTTTTGAGGCTACACGTGTGGAGGTATGAGCCACACCAAATCTTTTCGAGCTACAACGTGTTGTTTAGGAGATACAAGCTAATGTTGTACAATGCATTATTTCTTCTCTTAAAGTGTTTCCAATACGTACATATTTGTCTTTACTCTGCAACACTGTATTTCCTTATAACGTGGTATTCTTACATATTCTTTCGAGAGAAAACTCTCCTTTGAGTTCTCTTTTGAGGTTACACGCTTAGACATACACGCAACACCAAAGCTTTTCGAGTTACAACGTGTTCTTTAGGAAAAACAAGATAATTTCGCACGATGCAAGATTCCCTTAAAACGTGTTTTCTGACAAATTTTGACGAAAGAAAATTCTCCTGTGGGTTCTCTTTTGAGGCTACACGTTTAGACGTACACGTCACACCAAATCTTTTCGAGTTACAACGTGTTGTTTAGGAGATACAAGCTAATTTTGTATGATGCGTTATTTCTTCTCGTAAAGTGTTTCCAATATGTACTTATTTGTCTTTACTCTGCAAAATTGTCTTTCCTTATAACGTGGTATTCTTACATATTCTTTCGAGAGAAAACTCTCCTGTGCCTTCTCTTTTGAGGCTCCATGCTTACACAAACACGCAACGCCAAAGCTTTTTGAGTTACAATGTGTTGTTTAGGAAAAACAAGATAATTTCCCACGATGCCAGATTTCCATAAAACGTGGTTTTCTGAAAAATTTTGACGAAAGAAAGTTCTCCTGTGGGTTCTTTTTCGAGGCTACACGTGTAGAGGTAAGAGCCATACCAAATCTTTTCGAGTTACAACGTGTTATTTAGGAGATACAAGCTAATGTTGTACGATGCGTTATTTCTTCTCTTAAAGTGTTTCCAATAAGTACATATTTGTCTTTACTCTGCAACACTGTATTTCCTTATAACGTGGTATTCTTAAATATTCTTTCGAGAGAAAACTCTCCTGTGAGTTCTCTTTTGAGGCTACAAACTTAGACATACAGGCAACACCAAAGCTTTTCCAGTTACAACCTATTGTTTAGGAAAAACAAGATGATTTTGCACGATGCGAGATTTCTTTAAAACGTGGTTTCTGACAAATTTTGATGAAAGAAAATTCTCCTGTGGGTTCTCTTTTGAGGCTACACATATAGACGTACACGTCACACCAAATCTTTTCGAGTTACAACGTGTTGTTTAGGAGATACAAGCTAATTTTGTACGATGCGTTATTTCTTCTCATAAATTGTTTCCAATACGTACTTATTTGTATTTAGTCTGCAACACTGTATTTCCTTATAACGTGGTATTCTTACATATTCTTTGAGGGAAAACTCTCCTGTGCGTGCTCTTTTGAGGCTACATGCTTAGACATACATGCAACGACAACGATTTTCGAGTAACAACGTGTTGTTTAGTAAAAACAAGATAATTTCTCACGATGCGAGATTTCCATAAAACGTGGTTTTCTGAAAAATTTTGACGAAAGAAAATTCTCCTGTGGGTTCTCTTTTGAGGCTACACGTGTAGGGGTACGAGCCACACTAAATCTTATCGAGTTACAAGGTGTTGTTTAGGAGATACAAGCTAATTTTGTACGATGCTTTAATTCTTCTCGTAAAGTGTTTCCAATACGTATGTATTTGTCTTTACTCTGCAACACTGTATTTCCTTATAACGTGGTATTCTTACATATTCTTTCGAGAGAAAACTCTCCTGTGTGTTCTCTTTTGAGGCTACACGCTTAGACATACACGCACCACCAAAGCTTTTCGAGTTACAACGTGTTGTTTAGGAAAAACAAGATAATTTCGCACGATGCGAGATTTCCATAAAACGTGGTTTCTGACAAATTTTGATGAAAGAAAATTCTTCTGTGGGTTCTCTTTTGAGGCTACACATTTAGACGTACACGTCACACCAAATCTTTTTGTTGTTTAGGAGATACGAGCTAATTTTCTACGATACGTTATTACTTATTGTAATGTGTTTCCAATAAGTTCTTATTTCTCTTTACCCTGCAAAATTGTATTTTCTTATAACGTGGTATTCTTACATATTCTTTCAAGAGAAAACTCTCCTGTGCCTTCTCTTTTGAGGCTCCACGCTTACACATACACGCAACACCAAAGCTTTTCGAGTTACAACATGTTGTTTAGGAAGAAGATGATATCGCACGATGCGGGATTTCCTTAAAACGTGGTTTTCTGACAAATTTTGACGAAAGAAAATTCTCCTTTGGGTTCAATTTTGAGGCTACATTTTTAGATGTACACGCCACACCAAATTTTTTCGAGTTACAACGTGTTGTTTAGGAGATACAAGCTAATTTTGTACGATGCGTTAATTCTTCTAGTAAAGCGTTTCCAATATGTATGTATTTGTCTTTACGCTGCAACACTGTATTTCCTTATCACGTGGTTTTCTTACATATTGTTTCGAGAGAAAACTATACTGTGCGTTCCCTTTTGAAGCTACACACTTAGACATACAGGCAACACCAAAGCTTTTCGAGTTACAACGTGTTTTTATGAAAAACAAGATAATTTCGCACGATGCGAGATTTCCTTAAAACGTGGTGTTCTGACAACTTTTGAGGAAAGAAAATTCTCCTGTGGGTTCTCTTTTGAGGCTACACGTTTAGAAGTGCACGCAATACCGAATCATTTCGAGTTACCATGTGTTGTTCAGGAGATACAAGCTAATTTTGTACGATGCGTTATTTCTTCTTGTAAAGTGTTTCCAATAAGTATGTATTTTCCTTATTGTGCAATACTGTATTTCCTAATAACGTGGTATTCTTACATATTCTTTTGACAGAAAACTCTCCTGTGCCTTCTCTTTTGAGGCTACACGCTTAGAAATACACGCAACACCAAAGATTTTCGAGTGACACCGTGATGTTTAGGAAAAACAAGATAATTTCGCACGATGTGGGATTTCCTTAAAACGTGGTTTTCTGACAAATTTTGACGAAAGAAAATTTTTCCTGTGGGTTCGCTTTTGAGGCTGCACATTTAGATGTACACACCACACCAAATCTTTTCGAGTTACAACGTGCTGTTTAGGAGTTACAAGCTAATTTTTTATGATGCATTATTTCTTCTCGTAAAGTTTAAGTGTTTCCAATATGTACATATTTGTGTTTACTCTGCAACATTGTATTTCCTCATAACGTGGTATTCTTACATATTCTTTCGAGAGAAAACTGTCCTGTGCGTTCTCTTTTGAGGCTACACGCTTAGATATACACGCAACACCAAAGCTTTTCGAGTTACAACGTGTTGTTTAGGAAAAACAAGATAATTTCGCACGATGTGGGATTTTCTAAAATCGTGGTTTTCTGAAAAAAAATTGACCAAAGAAAATACTCCTGTGGGTTCTCTTTTGAGGCTACACGTTTAGATGTACACGTCACACCAAATCTTTTCGAGTTATAACGTGTAGTTTAGGAGATACATGCTAATTTTGTACGATGCATTCTTTCTTCTCGTAAAGTGTTTCCAATACGTACGTATTTGTCTTTACTCTGCAACACTGTATTTCCTTATAACGTGGTATTCTTGCATATTCTTTCGAGAGAAAATTCTCCTGTGCCTTCTCATTTGAGGCTACATGCTTAGACATACACGTAAAACCAAATCTTTTTGATTTACACGTGTTGATTAGGAAAAACAATATAATTTCGCATGATGCGGGCTTTCCTTAAAACGTGGTTTTCTTACAAATTTTGACGAAAGAAAATTGTCCTGTGGGTTCTCTTTTGAGGCTACACGTTTAGACGTACACGCCACACCAAATCATTTCGAGTTAAAACGTGTTGTTTAGGAGATACAAGCTTGTACGAAGCGTTATTTCTTCTCGTAAAGTGTTTCCAATACGAACGTATTTGTCTTTACTCTGCAACACTGTATTTCCTTATAACGTGGTATTCTTACATATTCTTTCGAGAGAAAACTCTCCTGTGCGTTCTCTTTTGAAGGCTACATGCTTAGACATACATGCAACACCAAAGCACACGAGTTACAACGTGTTGTTTAGGAAAAACAAGATAATTTCGCACGATGCGGGATTTCCTAAAATCGTGGTTTTCTGAAAAAATTTTGACGAAAGAAAATACTCCTGTGGGTTCTCTTTTGAGGCTACACGTTTAGATGTACACGCCACACCAAATCTTTTCGAGTTATAACGTGTAGTTTAGGAGATACAAGCTAATTTTTTACGATGCATTATTTCTTCTTGTAAAGTGTTTCCAATATGTACGTATTTGTCTTTACTCTGCAACACTGTATTTCTTTTTAACGTGGTATTCTTACATTCTCTTTAAGGGAAAACTCTCTTCCTATGCCTTCTCTTTTGAGGCTACATGCTTAGACATACTCGCAACACCAAAGCTTTTCGAGTTACGACCGGTTGTTTAGGAAAAACAAGATAATTTCGCATGATGCTGGATTTCCTTAAAATGTGGTTTACTGACCAATTTTGACGAAAGAAAATTCTCCTGTGGCTTCTCTTTTGAGGCTACATGTTTAGACATATAGGCCATACCAAATCTTTTCGAGTTACAACGTGTTGTTTAGGAGATACAAGCTAATTTTGTACGATGCGTTATTTCTTCTCTTAAAGTGTTTCCAATACGTACGTATTTGTTTTTACTCTGCAACACTGTATTTCCTTATAACGTGGTATTCTTACATATTCTTTCGAGAGAAAACTCTCCTGTGAGTTCTCTTTTGAGGCTACAAGCTTAGACATACAGGCAACACCAAAGATTTTCCAGTTACAACCTGTTGTTTAGGAAAAACAAGATAATTTTGCACGATGCGAGATTTCTTTAAAACGTGGTTTCTGACAAATTTTGATGAAAGAAAATTCTCCTGTGGGTTCTCTTTTGAGGCTACACGTTTAGACGTACACGTCACACCAAATATTTTCGAGTTACAGCGTGTTGTTTAGGAGATACAAGCTAATTTTGTACGATGCGTTATTTCTTCTCGTAAAGTGTTTCCAATATGTACTTATTTGTCTTTACTCTGCAAAATTGTATTTCCTTATAACATGGTATACTTACCTATTCTTTTGAGAGAAAACTCTCCTGTGCCTTCTCTTTTGAGGCTCCATGCGTACACATACACGCAACACCAAAACTTTTAGAGTTACAACATGTTGTTTAGGAAAAACAAGATGATTTCGCACGATGCGGGATTTCCTTAAAACGTGGTTTTCTGAAAAATTTTGACGAAAGAAAATTCTCCTGTGGGTTCTCTTTTGAGGCTACACGTTTAGACGTACATGCCATACCAAATCTTTTCGAGTTACAACGTGTTGTTTAGGAGATACAAGTTAATTTTTTACGTTGCGTTAATTCTTTTTGTAAAGTGTTTCCCATACGTACATATTTGTCTTTATTCTGCAACATTGTATTTCCTTATAAGGTGGAATTCATGCATATTCTTTCGAGAGAAAACTATCCTGTGCCTTCCCTCTTGAGGCTACACACTTAGACATACAGGCAACACCAAAGCTTTTCGAGTTACAACGTGTTGTTTATGAAAAACAAGATAATTTCACAAGATGCGGGATTTCCTTAAAACGTGGTTTTAGGAAAAATTTTGACGAAAGAAAATTCTCCTGTGGGTTCTCTTTTGAGGCTACCTGTATAGACGTACACGCCACACCAAATCCTTTCGAGTTACCACGTGTTGTTTAGGAGATACAAGCTAATTTTGTACGATGCGTTATTTTTTCTCGTAAAGTGTTTCCCTTATGTACATATTTGTCTTTACTCTGCAACACTCTTTTTCCTTATGACATTGTATTCTTACATGTTCTTTCGAGAGAAAACTCTCCTGTGCATTCTCTTTAGAGACTACAATCTCAGACATTCACACAACACCAAAGCTTTTCGAGTTACAACGTGTTGTTAAGGAAAAACAAGATAATTTTGCACGATGTGGGATTTCCTTAAAACGTGGTTTTTTGACAAATTTTGACGAAAGAAAGTTCTCCTGTAGGTTCTCTTTTGAGGCTACACGTGTAGAGGTACGAGCCACACCAAATATTTTTGAGTTACAACGTGTTGTTTAGGAGATACAAGCAAATATTGTATGATGCGTTATTTCATCTCATAAAGTGTTTCCAATATGTACTTATTTGTCTTTACTCTGCAACACTGTATTTCCTTATAACGTGGTATTCTTACATATTCTTTCGAGGGAAAACTCTCCTGTACATTCTCTTTTGAGGCTAGAAGCTTAGACAAACACGCAACTCCAAAGCTTTTCGAGTTACCACGTGTTGTTTAGGAAAAAGAAGGAAATTTTGCACGATGCGAGATTTCCATAAAACGTGGTTTTCTGAAAAATATTGACGAAAGAAAATTCTCCTGTGGGTTCTATTTTGATGCTACACGTTTAGACACACACGCCACACCAAATCTTTTCGGGTTATAACGTGTTGTTTAGGAGATACAAGCTAATTTTGTACGATGCGTTATTTCTTCTCTTAAAGATTTCCAATACGTACGTAGTTGTCTTTACTCTGCAACACGGTATTTCCTTATAACGTGGTATTCTTACATATTCTTTCGAGAGAAAACTCTCCTGTGCGTTCTCTTTTGAGGCTACAAGCTTAGAAATACACGCAACACCAAAGCTTTTCGAGTTACAACGTGTTGTTTAGGAAAAACAAGATAATTTCGCACGATGCGAGATTTCCTTAAAATGTGGTTTTCTGACAAATATTGACGAAAGAAAATTCTCCTATGGGTTTTCTTTTGAGGCTACACGTTTAGTCATACATGCCACACCAAGTCTTTTCGAGTTACAACGTGTTGTTGAGGAGATACAAGCTATTTTTTACGATGTGTTATTTTTTCTCATAATGTTAAAGTGTTTCCAATATGTACGTATTTGTCTTTACTCTGCAACACTGTATTTCCTTATAACGTGGTATTCTTACATATTCTTTCTAGAGAAAACTCTCCATTGCCTTCTCTTTTGAGGCTACACGCTAAGACTTACACGCAACACCAAAGCTTTTCGAGTTACAACATGTTGTTTAGGAAAAACAAGATAATTTCACACGATGAGGGATTTCCTTAAAACGTGGTTTTCTGACATATTTTGATGAAAGAAAATTCTCCTGTGGGTTCTCTTTTGAGGCTACACGTTTAGGTGTACACGCCACACCAAATCTTTTCAAGTTACAACGTGCTGTTTAGGAGATACAAGCTAATTTTGTACGATGCATTATTTTTTCTCATAAAGTTTAAGTGTTTCTAATAAGTGCGTATTTGTCTTTACTCTGCAACACTGTATTTCCTTATAACGTGGTATTCTTACATATTCTTTTGAGAGAAAACTGTCCTGTGCCTTCTCTTTTGAGGCTACACGCCTAGACATACACGCAACACCAAAGCTTTTCGAGTTACGATGTGTTGTTTAGGAAAAACAAGATAATTTCGCACAATGCGGGATTTCCTTAAAACACGTTTTTCTGGCAAATTTTCACGAAAAAAAATTCTCCTGTGGGTTCTCTTTTAAGCCTACATGTTTAGTTGTAAACGCCAGACCAAATCTTTTCCATTTACAACGTGTTGTTTAGGAGATATAAGCTAATTTTAAATGATGCGTTATTACTTCTCGTAAAGTTTAAGTGTTTCTAATTAGTAGGTATTTGTCTTTACTCTGCCACACTGTATTTCCTTATAACGTGGTATTCTTACATATTGTTTTGAGTGAAAACTCTCCTGTGCCTTCTATTTTGAGGCTACACGCTTAGACATACACGCAACACCAAAGCTTTTCGAGTTAAGATGTGTTGTTTAGGAAAAACAAGATAATTTTGCACGATGCGGGATTTCCTTATAACATGGTTTTCTGACAAATTTTGATGAAAGAAAATTCTCCTGTGGGTTCTCTTTTGAGGCTACACGTTTAGAATTACACGACACACCAAATCTTTTTAAGTTACAACGTGCTGTTTAGGAGATACAAGCTAAATTTGTATGATAAGTTATTTCTTCTCATAAAGTTTAAGTGTTTCCAATAAGTAAGTATTTGTCTTTACTCTGCAACACTGTATTTCCTTATAACGTGGTATTCTTACATATTCTTTTGAGAGAAAACTCTCCTGTGCCTTCTCTTTTGAGGCTACACGCTTAGACATACACGCAACACCAAATCTTTTCGAGTTACAACTTGTTGATTAGGAAAAACAAGATAATGTCGCACGATGCGAGATTTCCTTAAAACGTGGATTTCTGACAAATTTTGAAGAAAGAAAATTCTCCTGTGGGTTCTCTTTTGAGGCTACACGTTTAGACGTACACGCCACACCAAATCATTTCGAGTTAAAACGTGTTGTTTAGGAGATACAAGCTTGTACGAAGCATTATTTCTTCTCCTAAAATGTTTCCAAAACGTACGTATTTGTCTTTGCTCTGCAACACTGTATTTCCTTATAACGTGGTATTCTTACATATTCTTTCGAGAGAAAAGTCTCCTGTGCCTTCTCTTTTGAGGCTACACGATTAGATATACAAGCAACGCCAAAGCTTTTCGAGTTACGATGTTTTGTTTAGGAAAAACAAGATAATTTCGCACGATGCGGGATTTCCTTAAAACGTGGTTTTCTGATAAATTTTGACGAAAGAAAATTCTCCTGTGGGTTCTCTTTTGATGCTACACGTTTAGACGCACACGCCACACCAAATCTTTTCGAGTTACAACGTGTTGTTTAGGAGATACAAGCTAATTTTTTATGATGCGTTATTTCTTCTCCTAAAGTGTTTCCAATACGTATGTACTTGTCTTTACTCTGCAACACTGTAGTTCCTATTTACGTGGTATTCTTACATATTCTTTTGAGAGAAAACTCTCCGTTGCCTTCTCTTTTGAGGCTACACGCTAAGACATACACAAAACACCAAACCTTTTCAAGTTACAACGTGTTGTTTAGGAATAACCAGATAATTTCGCATGATGCGGGATTTCCTTAAACCGTGGTTTTCTGACAAATTTTGATGCAAGAAAATTCTCCTGTGGGTTCTCTTTTGAGGCTACACGTTTAGAAGTACACGCCACACCAAATCATTTCTAGTTACAACGTGCTGTTAAGAGATACAAGCTAATTTTGCACGACGCATTATTTCTTCTCGTAAAGTTTAAGTGTTTCCAATATGTATGGATTTGTCTTTATTGTGCAACACTGTATTTCCTTATAACGTGGTATTGTTACATATTGTTTCCAGAGAAAACTCTCCTGTGCCTTCTCTTTTGAGGCTACACGCATAGACATACACGCAACACCAAAGCTTTTCGAGTTACAACGTGTTGTTTAGGAAAAACAAGATTTTTCGCACGATGCGTGATTTCCTTAAAACGTGGTTTTGTGACAAATTTTGACGAAAGAAAATTTTCCTGTGGGTACTCTTTTGAGGCTACACCTTTAGACGTACACGCCACACCAAATGTTTTCGAGTTACAATGTGTTGTTTAGGAGATACAAGCTAATTTTTTTACTATGCGTTATTTCTCCTCGTAAAGTGTTTCCAATAAGTACATATTTGTCTTTACTCTGCAACACTGTATTTCTTTATATTGTGGTATTCTTACATATTCTTTCGAGAGAAAACTCTCCAGTGCATTCTCTTTTGGGGCTACATGCTTAGACATACACGCAACACCAAGCTTTTCTAGTAACGACGTGTTGTTTAGGAAAAACAAGATAATTTCGCACGATGCGGGATTTCCTTAAAACGTGGTTTTCTGAAAAATTTTGACGAAAGAAAATTCTCCTGGGGGTTCTCTTTTAAGGCTACACATTTAGACGTACATGCCAAACCAAATCTTTTCGAGTTACAACGTGCTGTTTAGGAGATACAAGCTAATTTTGTATGATAAGTTATTTCTTCTCGTAAAGTTTAAGTGTTTCCAATACGTACGTATTTGTCTTTAGTCTGCAACACTGTATTTCTTTATAACGTGGCATTCTTACCTATTCTTTTGAGAGAAAACTCTCCTGTGCCTTCTCTTTTGAGGGTACATGCTTAGACAAACACACAACATCAGAGCTTTTCGAGTTACGATGTGTTGTTTTGGAAACACAAGATAATTTCGCACGATGCGGGATTTCCTTAAAAAATTGTTTTCTGAAAAATTTTGACGAAAGAAAATTCTTCTGTGGGTTCTCTTTTGAGGCTACACGTTTAGACGTACATGCCATGCCAAATCATTTCGAGTTACAACGTGTTGTTTAGGAGATACAAGCTAATTTTGTTTGATGCGTTATTTCTTCTCGTAAAGTGTTTCCAATACGTACATATTTTTCTTGACTCTGCAACACTGTATTTCCTAATAACGTGGTATGCTTACATATTCTTTCGAGAGAAAACACTCCTGTGCGTTCTCTTTTGAGGCTACACGCTTAGACATACACTAAACACCAAAGCTTTTCGAGTTACAACGTGTTCTTTAGGAAAAACAAGATAATTTCGCACGATGCGGGATTTCCTTAAAACGTGGTTTTCTGAAAAAATTTTGACGAAAGAAAATACTCCTGTGGGTTCTCTTTTCAGGCTACATGTTTAGACGTACACGCCATACGAAATCTTTTCGAGTTACAACGTGTAATTTAGGAGATACAACGTAATTTTGTACGATGCGTTATTTCTTCTTGTAAAGTGTTTCGAATACGTACGTATTTGTCTTTACTCTGCAACACTGTATTTCCATATAACGTGATATTCTTACGTATTCTTTCGAGAGAAAACTCTCCTGTGCCTTCTCTTTTGAGGCTACACGCTTAGACATACATACAACACCAAAGCTTTTCGAGTTACAAAGTGTTCTTTAGGAAAAACAAGATAATTTCGCACAATGCGGGATTTCCTTAAAACGTGGTTTTCAGACCAATTTTGACTAAAGAATATTCTCCTGTGGGTTCTCCTTTGAGGCTACACGTTTAGACATACAAGCCACATCAAATCTTTCTGAGTTACAATGTGTTGTTTAGGAGATACAAGCTAATTTTGTATGATGCGTTATTTCTTCTTGTAAAGTGTTTCCAATACGTATGTATTTGCTTTACTCTGCAACACTGTCCTTCCTTATAACGTGGTATTCTTACATATTCTTTCGAGAGAAAACTCTCCTGTGCGTTCTCTTTGGGGATACAAGCTTAGACATACACGCAACACCAAAGCTTTTCGAGTGACAACGTGTTGTTTATGAAAAACAAGATAATTTAGCACGATGCGGGATTTCCTTAAAACGTGGTTTTCTGAAAAAAAAATTGACGAAAGAAAACTCTCCTGTTGGTTCTCTTTTGAGGCTACACGTTTAGATGTACACGCCACACCAAATCTTTTCGAGTTACAACGTGTAGCTTAGGAGAAACAAGCTAATTTTGTATGATGCGTTATTTCTTCTTGTAAAGAGTTTCCAATAATTACGTATTTGTCTTTACTCTGCAACACTGTCTTTCCTTATAACTTGGTATTCTTACATATTCTTTCAAGAGAAAACTCTCCTGTGCCTTCTCTTTTGAGGCTTCGCGCTTAGACATTCACGCAACAGCAAAGCTTTTCGAGTTACAACGTGTTCTTTAGGAAAACCAAGATAATTTCGCACGATGCGGGATTTCCTTAAAACGTGGTTTTCTGACTAATTTTGACTAAAGAATATTATCCTGTGGGTTCTCCTTTGAGGCCACACGTTTAGACGTACAAGCCACATCAAATCTTTCCGAGTTACAACGTATTGTTTAGGAGATACAAGCTAATTTTGTATGATGCGTTATTTCTTCTTGTACAGTGTTTCCAATACGTATGTATTTGCTTTACTCTGCAACACTGTAATTCCTTATAACGTGGTATTCTTACATATTATTTCGAGAGAAAACTCTCCTGTGCCTTCTCTTTTGAGGCTATACGCTTAGACATACACGCAACACCAAAGCTTTTCGAGTGACAACGTGTTGTTTAGGAAAAACAAGGTAATTTCCAACGATGCGGGATTTCCTTAAAACATGGTTTTCAGACAAATTTTGACAAAAGAAAATTCTCCTGTGTGGTTCTCTTTTGAGGCTACACGTTTAGAAGTACACGCCACACCAAATCTTTTCGAGTTACAACGTGCTGTTAGGAGATACAAGCTAATTTTGTATGATGCATTATTTCTTCTCATAAAGTTTAAGTATTTCCAATATGTATGTATTTGTCTTTACTCTGCAACACTGTATTTCCTTATAACGTGGTATTCTTACATATTCTTTGGAGAGAAAACTCTCCTGTGCATTCCCTTTTGTGGCTACATGCTTAGACATACATGCAACACCAAAGCTTTTCGAGTTACAACGTGTTGTTTAGGAAAAACAAGATAATTTTGCACGATGCGGGATTTCCTTAAAACGTGGTTTTCTGAAAAAATTTTGATGAAAGAAAATACTCCTGTGGGTTCTCTTTTGAGGCTACACATTTATACGTACACCCCACACCAAATCTTTTCGAGTTATAACGTGTAGTTTAGGAGATACAAGCTAATTTTGTACGATGCATTATTTCTTCTTCTAAAGTGTTTGCAATACATAGGTATTTGTCTTTACTCTGCAACACTGTATTTCCTTATAACGTGGTATTCTTACATATTCTTTAGAGAGAAAACTCTCTTGTGCCTTCTCTTTTGAGGCTACACACTTAGACATACACGCAACACCAAAGCTTTTCGAGTTACGATGTGTTGTTTAGGAAAAACAAGATAATTTCGCTAGATGTGGTATTTCCTTAAAACGTGGTTTACTGACCAATTTTGACGAAAGAAAATTCTCCTGTGTGGTTCTCTTTTGAGGCTACACATTTAGAAGTACACGCCACACCAAATCTTTTCGAGTTACAACGTGCTGTTAGGAGATACAAGCTAATTTTGAATGATGCATTATTTCTTCTCATAAAGTCTAAGTGTTTCCAATATATATGTATTTGTCTTTACTCTGCAACACTGTATTTCCTTATAACGTGGTATTCTTACATATTCTTTGGAGAGAAAACTCTCCTGTGCATTCCCTTTTGTGGCTAAATGCTTAGACATACATGCAACACCAAAGCTTTTGGAGTTACAACGTGTTCTTTAGGAAAAACAATATAATTTCGCACGATGCGGGATTTCCTTAAAACGTGGTTTTCTGACAAATTTTGACCTAAGAATATTCTCCTGTGGGTTCTTTTTTGAGGCTACACTTTTAGACGTACAAGCCACATCAAATATTTCCGAGTTACAACGTGTTGTTTAGGAGGTACAAGCTAATTTTGTACGATGCATTATTTCTTCTCGTAAAGTTTAAGTGTTTCCAATATGTACGTATTTGTCTTTTCTCTGCAACACTGTATATCCTTATAAGGTGGTATTCTTACATATTCGTTCGAGAGAAAACTCTCCTGTGCCTTCTCCTTTGAGGCTACATGATTAGACATACACACAAAACCAAAGCTTTTCGAGTTACGAAGTGTTGTTTAGGAAAAACAAGATAATTTCGCACGATGCAGTATTTCCTTAAAATGTGGTTTTCTAACAAATTTTGACCAAAGAAAATTCTCCTGTGGGTTCTCTTTTGAGGCTACACGTTTAGACGTACTCGCCACACCAAATCATTTTGAGTTAAAACGTGTTGTTTAGGAGATACAAGCTTGTACGAAGCATTATTTCTTCTCGTAAAATGTTTCCAATATATACGTATTTGTCTTTAATCTGCAACACTGTATTTCCTTATAACATGGTATTCTTACATATTCTTTCGAGAGAAAACTCTCCTGTGCCTTCTCTTTTGAGGCTACACGCTTAGACATACACGCAACACCAAAGATTTTCGAGTCAGGACGTTTTGTTTAGGAAAAAATAGATAATTTCGCACAATGCCGGATTTCCTTAAAATGTGGTTGTCTGAAAAATTTTGAAGAAAGAAAATTCTACTGTGGGTTCTCTTTTGAGGCTACACGTTTAGACGCACATGCCACACCAAATCTTTTCGAGTTACAACGTGTTGTTTAGGAGATACAAGCTAATTTTGTACGATAAGTTATTTCTTCTCGTAAAGTTTAAGTGTTTCCAATATGTATGTATTTGTCTTTACTCTGCAACACTGTATTTCCTTATAACGTGGTATTCTTACATATCCTTTCGAGAGAAAACTCTCCTGTGCCTTCTCTTTTGATGCTACATGCTTAGAAATACACGCAACACCAAAGCTTTTCAAGTTACAACGTGTTGTTTAGGAAAAACAAGATAATTTCGCACGATGCGGGATTTCCTTAAAATGTGGTTTTCTGACAAATATTGACGAAAGAAAATTCTCCTATGGGTTCTCTTTTGAGGCTACACATTTTGTCATATATGCCGCACCAAATCCTTTCGAGTTACAACGTGTTGTTTAGGAGATACAAGCTATTTTTTACGATGTGTTATTATTTCTCATAAAGTTTAAGTTTTTCCATTACGTACTTATTTGTCTTTACTCTGCAACACTTTATTTCCTTATAACGTGGTATTCTTACATATTCTTTCGAGAGAAAACTCTCCATTGCCGTCTCTTTTGAGGCTACACGCTAAGACTTACACGCAACACCAAAGCTTTTCGAGTTACAACGTGTTGTTTAGGAAAAACAAGATAATTACACACGATGCGGGATTTCCTTAAAACGTGGTTTTCTGACAAATTTTGAGGAAAGAAAATTCTCTTGTGGGTTCTCTTTTGAGGCTACACGTTTAGATATACACGCCACACCAAATCTTTTCAAGTTACAACGTGCTGTTTAGGAGATACAAGCTAATTTTGTATGATGCATCATTTCTTCTCGTAAAGTTTAAGTGTTTCCAATAAGTGCTTATTTGTCTTTACTCTGCAACACTGTATTTCCTTATAATGTGGTATTCTTACATATTCTTTGGAGAGAAAACTCTCCATTGCCGTCTCTTTTGAGGCTACACGCCTAGACATACACGCAACACCAAAGCTTTTCGAGTTACGATGTGTTGTTTAGAAAAAACAAGATATTTTCGAACGATGCGGGATTTCCTTAAAACATGGTTTTCTGACAAATTTTGACGAAGAAAATTCTCCTGTGGGTTCTCTTTTAAGGCTACAGGTTTAATTGTAAACGCCACACCACATCGTTTCGAGTTACAACGTGTTGTGTAGGTGATATAAGCTAATTTTGTATGATGCTTTATTTCTTCTCTAATGTTTAAGTGTTTCCAATACGTACGTAATTGTCTTTACTCTGCAACACTGTATTTCCTTATAACGTGGTATTCTTACATATTGTTTCGAGAGAAAACTCTCCTGTGCCTTCTCTTTTGAGGCTACATGCTTAGACATACACGCAACACCAAAGCTTTATGCGTTAAGATGAGTTGTTTAGGAAAAAGATAATTTTGCAAGATGCAGGATTTCCTTAAAACATGGTTTTCTGACAAATTTTGACAAAGAAAATTCTCCTGTGGGTTCTCTTTTGAGGCTACACGTTTAGACTTACACGCCACACGAAGTCTTTTCGAGTTACAACGTGTTGTTTAGGAGATACAAGCTAATTTTGTACGATGCGTTATTTCTACTCCTAAAGTTTCTCCAATGCATACATATTTGTCTTTACTCTGCAAAACTGTATTTCTTTATAACGTGGTATTCTTACATATTCTTTGAGAGAAAACTCTCCTGTGCCTTCTCTTTTGAGGCTACACGCTTAGACATACACACAACACCAAAGCTTTTCGAGTTACAACATGTTGATTAGGAAAAACAAGATAATTTCGCACGATGCGGGATTACCTTAAAACATGGTTTTCTGACAAATTTTGACGAAAGAAAATTATCCTGTCGGTTCTCTTTTGAGGCTACACGTTTAGACGTACACGCCCCACCAAATCTTTTCGAGTTACAACGTGTTGTTTAGGAGATACAAGCTAATTTTTACGATGCGTTATTTCTTCTCGGAACGTGTTTCCAATAAGTATGTATTTGTCTTTACTCTGCAGCATTCGATTTCCTTATAACGTGGTATCTTACATATTTTTTCGAGACAAAACTCTCCTGTGCGTTCTCCTTTGAGGCTACATGCTAAGACATACTCACAACACCAATGCTTTTCATGTTACAACATGTTGTTTAGGAAAAATAATATAATTTCGCACGATATAGGATTTCCTTAAAACGTGGTTTTCTGACAAATTTTGACCTAAGAATATTCTCCTGTAGGTTCTCTTTTGAGGCTACACGTTTAGATGTACACGCCACACCAAGTCTTTTCGAGTTACAATGTGTTGTTTAGGAGATACAAGCTAATTTTTTAAGATGCGTTATTTCTTCTCATAAACTTTAAGTGTTTCCAATAGGTACGTATTTGTCTTTATTCTGCAAAACTGTATTTCCTTATAACGTGGTATTCTTACATATTCTTTCGAGAGAAAACTCTCCTGTGCCTTCTCTTTTGAGGCTACACGCTTATACATACACGCAACACCAAAGCTTTTGAGTTACAACATGTTGTTTAGGAAAAACAAGATAATTTCGCACGATGCGGGATTTCCTTAAAACTTGGTTTTCTGACAAATTTTGATGAAAGAAAATTCTCCTGTCGGTTCTCTTTTGAGGCTACATGTTTAGACATACACGCCACACCAAATCTTTTCGAGTTACAATGTGCTGTTTATGAGATACAAGCTAATTTTTTACGATGCATTTTTTATTCTCGTAAATTTTAAGTGTTTCCAATAGGTACGTATTTGTCTTTACTCTGCAACACTATATTTCCTTATAACGTGGTATTCCTACATATTCTTTCGAGAGAAAACTCTCCTGTGCCTTTGCTTTTGAGGCTACGCGCTTAGACATACACGCAAAACCAAAGCATTTTGTGTTACAACGTGTTGATTAGGAAAAACAAGATAAATTCGCACGATGCCGGATTTCCTTAAAACGTGGTTTTCTGACAAATTTTGACGAAAGAAAATTCTCCTGTGGGTTCTCTTTTGAGGCTACACGTTTAGACGTACAAGCCACTCCAAATCTTTTCGAGTTACAACGTGTTGTTTAGGAGATACAAACTAATTTTGAACGAGGCGTTAATTCTGCTCGTAAAATATTTCCAAAATGTACGTATTTGTCTTTACTTTGCAACACTGTATTTCCTTATAACGTGGTATTCTTACATATTCTTTTGAGAGAAAACTCTCCTTTGCCTTCTCTTTTGAGGCTACATTCTTAGACATACACGCAACACCAAAGCTTTTCGAGTTACAACGTGTTCTTTAGGAAAAACAAGATAATTTCACACGATGCGGGATTTCCTTAAACGTGGTTTTCTGACAAATTTTGACGAAAGAAAATTCTCCTGTGGGTTCTCCTTTGAGGCTACACGTTTAGATGTACACGCCACACCAAATCTTTTCGAGTTACAAAGTGCTGTTTAAGAGATACAACCTAATTTTGTACGATGCGTTATTTCTTCTTGTAAAGTGTTTCCACTATGTATGTATTTGTCTTTACTCTGCCACACTGTATTTCCTTATAATGTGGTATTCTTATGTATTCTTTCGAGAGAATACTCTCCTGTGCCTCTTCTTTTTTGATGCTACTCGCTTAGACATACACGCAACAACAAAGCTTTTCGAGTTAAAATTTGTTGTTTAGGAAAAACAAGATAATTTCACACGATGCGTCATTTCCTTAAAACGTGGTTTTCTAAAAAAAATTTGAAGAACGAAAATTCTCCAGTGGGTTCTCATTTGAGGCTACACGTTTAGACGTACACGCCACACCAAATCTTTTCGAGTTACAACGTGTAGTTTAGGAGATACAAGCTAATTTTGTACGATGGGTTATTTCTTCTTGTAAAGTGTTTCCAATATGTACGTATTTGTCTTTACTCTGCAACACAGTATTTCCTTATAACGTGGTATTCTTACATATTCTTTCGAGAAAACTCTCCTGTGCCTTCTCTTTTGAGGCTACATGCTTAGACATACACGCAACACCAAAGCTTTTCGATTTATAGCATGTTGTTTAGGAAAAATAAGATAATTTCGCACAATGCGGGATTTCTTTAAAACGTGGTTTCTGACAAATTTTGATGAATGAAAATTTTCCTGTGCATTCTCTTTGAGGCTACACGTTTAGACGTACACGCCACACCAAATCTTTTCGAGTTACAACGTGCTGTTTAGGAGATACAAACTAATTTTGTACGATGCATTATTTCTTCTCGTATAGGTTAAGTTTTTCCAATATGTACGTATTTGTCTTTTCTCTACAACATTGTATTTCCTTATAACGTGTTATTCTTACATATTCTTTTGAGAGAAAACTCTCCTGTGCCTTCTCTTTTGAGGCTACACTCTTAGACATACACGCAATACGAACGCTTTTCGAGTTACAACATGTTGTTTAGGAAAAACTAGATAATTTCGCCCGATGCGGGATTTCCTTAAAACGTGGTTTTCTGACAAATATTGACAAAAGAAAATTCTCCTGTGGGCTCTCTTTTGAGGCTACACGTTGAGACATACACGCCACACCAAATCTTTTCGAGTTACAACGTGTTGTTTAGGAGATACAACCTAATTTTGTAAGATGCCTTATTTCTTCTCGCAAAGTGTTTCCAGTACATACGTACTTCTCTTTACTCTGTAACACTGTATTTCCTTATAACGTGGTATTCTTACATATTCTTTTGAGAGAAAACTCTCCTGTGCCTTCTCTTTTGAAGCTACACGCTTAGACATACACACAACACCAAAGCGTTTCGGGTTAAAACGTGTTGTTTAGGAAAAACAAGATAATTTCGCGCGAAGCTGGATTTCCTTAAAACGTGGTTTTCAGACAAATTTTGACAAAAGAAAATTCTCCTGTGGGTTCTCTTTTGAAGGCTACACGTTTAGACGTACATACCACACGAAATCTTTTTGAGTTACAACGTGTTGTTTAGGAGATATCACCTAATTTTTTAAGATGCGTTATTTCTTCTCTTAAAGTGTTTCCAATACGTAAGTATTTGTCTTTACTCTGCAACACTGTATTTCCTTATAACGTGGTATTCTTACATATTCTTTCGAGAGAAAACTCTCCTGTGCCTTCTCTTTTGAGGCTACACACTTAGACATACACGCAACACCAAAGATTTTCGAGTTACAATGTGTTGTTTAGGAAAAACAAGATAATTTCGCACAATGCGGGATTTCCTTATAACGTGGTTTTCTGACAAATTTTGACGAAAGAAAATTCTCCTGTGGGTTCTCTTTTGAGGCTACACGTTTAGACGTACACGCCACACCAAATCTTTTCGAGTTACAACGTGTTGTTTATGAGATACAAGCTAATTTTTTACGATGCATTTTTTATTCTCGTAAAGTTTAAGTGTTTCCAATAGGTACGTATTTGTCTTTACTCTGCAACACTGTATTTCCTTATAACGTGGTATTCTTACATATTGTTTCGAGAGAAAACTCTCCTGTGCCTTCTCTTTGGAGGCTACATGCTTAGACATACACGCAACACCAAAGCTTTATGCGTTAAGATGAGTTGTTTAGGAAAAAGATAATTTTGCAAGATGCAGGATTTCCTTAAAACATGGTTTTCTGACAAATTTTGACAAAGAAAATTCTCCTGTGGGTTCTCTTTTGAGGCTACACGTTTAGACTTACACGCCACACCGAGTCTTTTCGAGTTACAACGTCTTGTTTAGGAGATACAAGCTAATTTTTTACCATAAGTTATTTCTTCTCGTAAAGTTTAAGTGTTTCCAAAACGTATGTATTTGTCTTTATCTGCAACACTGTATTTCCTTATAACGTGGTATTCTTACATATTCTTTCGAGAGAAAACTCTCCTGTGCCTTCTCTTTTGAGGCTACACGGTTAGACATACACGCAACACCAAAGCTTTTCGAATTACAACGTGTTGTTTAGGCAAAACAAGATAATTTGTCACGATGCAGGATTTCCTTAAAACGTGGTTTTCTGACAAATTTTGACGAATGAAAATTCTC
The DNA here is from genome assembly GCF_947179515.1 of Apodemus sylvaticus. Classification (NCBI taxonomy): domain Eukaryota; kingdom Metazoa; phylum Chordata; class Mammalia; order Rodentia; family Muridae; genus Apodemus; species Apodemus sylvaticus. Next base: position 45,138 of record NC_067483.1, on the reverse strand, counting down.
CTGTGGGTTCTCTTTTGAGGCTACATGTTTAGACATACACGCCATACCAAATATTTTCGAGTTACAACGTGTTGTTTAGGAGATACAAGCTAATTTTGTACGATGCGTTATTTCTACTCCTAAAGTTTCTCCAATGCATACATATTTGTCTTTACTCTGCAAAACTGTATTTCTTTATAACGTGGTATTCTTACATATTCTTTGAGAGAAAACTCTCCTGTGCCTTCTCTTTTGAGGCTACACGCTTAGACATACACACAACACCAAAGCTTTTCGAGTTACAACATGTTGATTAGGAAAAACAAGATAATTTCGCACGATGCGGGATTACCTTAAAACATGGTTTTCTGACAAATTTTGACGAAAGAAAATTATCCTGTCGGTTCTCTTTTGAGGCTACACGTTTAGACGTACACGCCCCACCAAATCTTTTCGAGTTACAACGTGTTGTTTAGGAGATACAAGCTAATTTTTACGATGCGTTATTTCTTCTCGGAACGTGTTTCCAATAAGTATGTATTTGTCTTTACTCTGCAGCATTCGATTTCCTTATAACGTGGTATTCTTACATATTTTTTCGAGACAAAACTCTCCTGTGCGTTCTCCTTTGAGGCTACATGCTAAGACATACTCACAACACCAATGCTTTTCATGTTACAACATGTTGTTTAGGAAAAATAAGATAATTTCGCACGATATGGGATTTCCTTAAAACGTGGTTTTCTGACAAATTTTGACCTAAGAATATTCTCCTGTAGGTTTTCTTTTGAGGCTACACGTTTAGATGTACACGCCACACCAAGTCTTTTCGAGTTACAATGTGTTGTTTAGGAGATACAAGCTAATTTTTTAAGATGCGTTATTTCTTCTCATAAACTTTAAGTGTTTCCAATAGGTACGTATTTGTCTTTATTCTGCAAAACTGTATTTCCTTATAACGTGGTATTCTTACATATTCTTTTGAGAGAAAACTCTCCTGTGCCTTCTCTTTTGAGGCTACACGCTTAGACATACACGCAACACCAAAGCTTTTGAGTTACAACATGTTGTTTAGGAAAAACAAGATAATTTCGCACGATGCGGGATTTCCTTAAAACTTGGTTTTCTGACAAATTTTGATGAAAGAAAATTCTCCTGTCGGTTCTCTTTTGAGGCTACATGTTTAGACATACACGCCACACCAAATCTTTTCGAGTTACAATGTGCTGTTTATGAGATACAAGCTAATTTTTTACGATGCATTTTTTATTCTCATAAATTTTAAGTGTTTCCAATAGGTACGTATTTGTCTTTACTCTGCAACACTATATTTCCTTATAACGTGGTATTCCTACATATTCTTTCGAGAGAAAACTCTCCTGTGCCTTTGCTTTTGAGGCTACGCGCTTAGACATACACGCAAAACCAAAACATTTTGTGTTACAACGTGTTGATTAGGAAAAACAAGATAAATTCGCACGATGCCGGATTTCCTTAAAACGTGGTTTTCTGACAAATTTTGACGAAAGAAAATTCTCCTGTGGGTTCTCTTTTGAGGCTACACGTTTAGACGTACAAGCCACTCCAAATCTTTTCGAGTTACAACGTGTTGTTTAGGAGATACAAACTAATTTTGAACGAGGCGTTAATTCTGCTCGTAAAATATTTCCAAAATGTACGTATTTGTCTTTACTTTGCAACACTGTATTTCCTTATAACGTGGTATTCTTACATATTCTTTTGAGAGAAAACTCTCCTTTGCCTTCTCTTTTGAGGCTACAATCTTAGACATACACGCAACACCAAAGCTTTTCGAGTTACAACGTGTTCTTTAGGAAAAACAAGATAATTTCACACGATGCGGGATTTCCTTAAACGTGGTTTTCTGACAAATTTTGACGAAAGAAAATTCTCCTGTGGGTTCTCCTTTGAGGCTACACGTTTAGATGTACACGCCACACCAAATCTTTTCGAGTTACAAAGTGCTGTTTAAGAGATACAACCTAATTTTGTACGATGCGTTATTTCTTCTTGTAAAGTGTTTCCACTATGTATGTATTTGTCTTTACTCTGCCACACTGTATTTCCTTATAATGTGGTATTCTTATGTATTCTTTTGAGAGAATAATCTCCTGTGCCTCTTCTTTTTTGATGCTACTCGCTTAGACATACACGCAACAACAAAGCTTTTCGAGTTAAAATTTGTTGTTTAGGAAAAACAAGATAATTTCACACGATGCGTCATTTCCTTAAAACGTGGTTTTCTAAAAAAAATTTGAAGAACGAAAATTCTCCAGTGGGTTCTCATTTGAGGCTACACGTTTAGACGTACACGCCACACCAAATCTTTTCGAGTTACAACGTGTAGTTTAGGAGATACAAGCTAATTTTGTACGATGGGTTATTTCTTCTTGTAAAGTGTTTCCAATATGTACGTATTTGTCTTTACTCTGCAGCACAGTATTTCCTTATAACGTGGTATTCTTACATATTCTTTCGAGAAAACTCTCCTGTGCCTTCTCTTTTGAGGCTACATGCTTAGACATACATGCAACACCAAAGCTTTTCGATTTATAACATGTTGTTTAGGAAAAATAAGATAATTTCGCACAATGCGGGATTTCTTTAAAACGTGGTTTCTGACAAATTTTGATGAATGAAATTTTTCCTGTGTGTTCTCTTTGAGGCTACACGTTTAGACGTACACGCCACACCAAATCTTTTCGAGTTACAACGTGCTGTTTAGGAGATACAAACTAATTTTGTGCGATGCATTATTTCTTCTCATATAGTTTAAGTGTTTCCAATATGTACGTATTTGTCTTTTCTCTACAACATTGTATTTCCTTATAACGTGTTATTCTTACATATTCTTTTGAGAGAAAACTCTCCTGTGCCTTCTCTTTTGAGGCTACACTCTTAGACATACACGCAATACGAACGCTTTTCGAGTTACAACATGTTGTTTAGGAAATCAAGATAATTTCGCCCGATGCGGGATTTCCTTAAAACGTGGTTTTCTGACAAATATTGACAAAAGAAAATTCTCCTGTGGGCTCTCTTTTGAGGCTACACGTTGAGACATACACGCCACACCAAATCTTTTCGAGTTACAACGTGTTGTTTAGGAGATACAACCTAATTTTGTAAGATGCGTTATGTCTTCTCGCAAAGTGTTTCCAGTACATACGTACTTCTCTTTACTCTGTAACACTGTATTTCCTTATAACGTGGTATTCTTACATATTCTTTTGAGAGAAAACTCTCCTGTGCCTTCTCTTTTGAAGCTACACGCTTAGACATACACACAACACCAAAGCGTTTCGGGTTACAACGTGTTGTTTAGGAAAAACAAGATAATTTCGCGCGAAGCTGGATTTCCTTAAAACGTGGTTTTCAGACAAATTTTGACAAAAGAAAATTCTCCTGTGGGTTCTCTTTTGAAGGCTACACGTTTAGACGTACATGCCACACGAAATCTTTTTGAGTTACAACGTGTTGTTTAGGAGATATCACCTAATTTTTTAAGATGCGTTATTTCTTCTCTTAAAGTGTTTGCAATACGTAAGTATTTGTCTTTACTCTGCAACACTGTATTTCCTTATAACGTGGTATTCTTACATATTCTTTCGAGAGAAAACTCTCCTGTGCCTTCTCTTTTGAGGCTACACGCTTAGACATACACGCAACACCAAAGATTTTCGAGTCAGGACGTTTTGTTTAGGAAAAAATAGATAATTTCGCACAATGCCGGATTTCCTTAAAATGTGGTTGTCTGAAAAATTTTGAAGAAAGAAAATTCTACTGTGGGTTCTGTTTTGAGGCTACACGTTTAGACGCACATGCCACACCAAATCTTTTCGAGTTACAACGTGTTGTTTAGGAGATACAAGCTAATTTTGTACGATAAGTTATTTCTTCTCATAAAGTTTAAGTGTTTCCAATATGTATGTATTTGTCTTTACTCTGCAACACTGTATTTCCTTATAACGTGGTATTCTTACATATCCTTTCGCGAGAAAACTCTCCTGTGCCTTCTCTTTTGATGCTACATGCTTAGAAATACACGCAACACCAAAGCTTTTCAAGTTACAACGTGTTGTTTAGGAAAAACAAGATAATTTCGCACGATGCGGGATTTCCTTAAAATGTGGTTTTCTGACAAATATTGACGAAAGAAAATTCTCCTATGGGTTCTCTTTTGAGGCTACACATTTTGTCATATATGCCGCACCAAATCCTTTCGAGTTACAACGTGTTGTTTAGGAGATACAAGCTATTTTTTACGATGTGTTATTATTTCTCATAAAGTTTAAGTTTTTCCATTACGTACTTATTTGTCTTTACTCTGCAACACTTTATTTCCTTATAACGTGGTATTCTTACATATTCTTTCGAGAGAAAACTCTCCATTGCCGTCTCTTTTGAGGCTACACGCTAAGACTTACACGCAACACCAAAGCTTTTCGAGTTACAACGTGTTGTTTAGGAAAAACAAGATAATTACACACGATGCGGGATTTCCTTAAAACGTGGTTTTCTGACAAATTTTGAGGAAAGAAAATTCTCTTGTGGGTTCTCTTTTGAGGCTACACGTTTAGATATACACGCCACACCAAATCTTTTCAAGTTACAACGTGCTGTTTAGGAGATACAAGCTAATTTTGTATGATGCATCATTTCTTCTCGTAAAGTTTAAGTGTTTCCAATAAGTGCTTATTTGTCTTTACTCTGCAACACTGTATTTCCTTATAATGTGGTATTCTTACATATTCTTTCGAGAGAAAACTCTCCATTGCCGTCTCTTTTGAGGCTACACGCCTAGACATACACGCAACACCAAAGCTTTTCGAGTTACGATGTGTTGTTTAGAAAAAACAAGATATTTTCGAACGATGCGGGATTTCCTTAAAACATGGTTTTCTGACAAATTTTGACGAAGAAAATTCTCCTGTGGGTTCTCTTTTAAGGCTACATGTTTAATTGTAAACGCCACACCACATCGTTTCGAGTTACAACGTGTTGTGTAGGTGATATAAGCTAATTTTGTATGATGCTTTATTTCTTCTCTAATGTTTAAGTGTTTCCAATACGTACGTAATTGTCTTTACTCTGCAACACTGTATTTCCTTATAACGTGGTATTCTTACATATTGTTTCGAGAGAAAACTCTCCTGTGCCTTCTCTTTTGAGGCTACATGCTTAGACATACACGCAACACCAAAGCTTTATGCGTTAAGATGAGTTGTTTAGGAAAAAGATAATTTTGCAAGATGCAGGATTTCCTTAAAACATGGTTTTCTGACAAATTTTGACAAAGAAAATTCTCCTGTGGGTTCTCTTTTGAGGCTACACGTTTAGACTTACACGCCACACCGAGTCTTTTCGAGTTACAACGTGTTGTTTAGGAGATACAAGCTAATTTTTTACCATAAGTTATTTCTTCTCGTAAAGTTTAAGTGTTTCCAATACGTATGTATTTGTCTTTATCTGCAATACTGTATTTCCTTATAACGTGGTATTCTTACATATTCTTTCGAGAGAAAACTCTCCTGTGCCTTCTCTTTTGAGGCTACACGGTTAGACATACACGCAACACCAAAGCTTTTCGAATTACAACGTGTTGTTTAGGCAAAACAAGATAATTTGTCACGATGCAGGATTTCCTTAAAACGTGGTTTTCTGACAAATTTTGACGAATGAAAATTCTCCTGTGGGTTCTCTTTTGAGGCTACATGTTTAGACATACACGCCATACCAAATATTTTCGAGTTACAACGTGTTGTTTAGGAGATACAAGCTAATTTTGTACGATGCGTTATTTCTACTCCTAAAGTTTCTCCAATGCATACATATTTGTCTTTACTCTGCAAAACTGTATTTCTTTATAACGTGGTATTCTTACATATTCTTTGAGAGAAAACTCTCCTGTGCCTTCTCTTTTGAGGCTACACGCTTAGACATACACACAACACCAAAGCTTTTCGAGTTACAACATGTTGATTAGGAAAAACAAGATAATTTCGCACGATGCGGGATTACCTTAAAACATGGTTTTCTGACAAATTTTGACGAAAGAAAATTATCCTGTGGGTTCTCTTTTGAGGCTACACGTTTAGACGTACACGCCCCACCAAATCTTTTCGAGTTACAACGTGTTGTTTAGGAGATACAAGCTAATTTTTACGATGCGTTATTTCTTCTCGGAACGTGTTTCCAATAAGTATGTATTTGTCTTTACTCTGCAGCATTCGATTTCCTTATAACCTGGTATTCTTACATATTTTTTCGAGACAAAACTCTCCTGTGCGTTCTCCTTTGAGGCTACATGCTAAGACATACTCACAACACCAATGCTTTTCATGTTACAACATGTTGTTTAGGAAAGATAAGATAATTTCACACGATATGGGATTTCCTTAAAACGTGGTTTTCTGACAAATTTTGACCTAAGAATATTCTCCTGTAGGTTCTCTTTTGAGGCTACACGTTTAGATGTACACGCCACACCAAGTCTTTTCGAGTTACAATGTGTTGTTTAGGAGATACAAGCTAATTTTTTAAGATGCGTTATTTCTTCTCATAAACTTTAAGTGTTTCCAATAGGTACGTATTTGTCTTTATTCTGCAAAACTGTATTTCCTTATAACGTGGTATTCTTACATATTCTTTCGAGAGAAAACTCTCCTGTGCCTTCTCTTTTGAGGCTACACGCTTATACATACACGCAACACCAAAGCTTTTGAGTTACAACATGTTGTTTAGGAAAAACAAGATAATTTCGCACGATGCGGGATTTCCTTAAAACTTGGTTTTCTGACAAATTTTTATGAAAGAAAATTCCTCTTTTGAGGCTACATGTTTAGACATACACGCCACACCAAATCTTTTCGAGTAACAATGTGCTGTTTATGAGATACAAGCTAATTTTTTACGATGCATTTTTTATTCTCGTAAATTTTAAGTGTTTCCAATAGGTACGTATTTGTCTTTACTCTGCAACACTATATTTCCTTATAACGTGGTATTCCTACATATTCTTTCGAGAGAAAACTCTCCTGTGCCTTTGCTTTTGAGGCTACGCGCTTAGACATACACGCAAAACCAAAGCATTTTGTGTTACAACGTGTTGATTAGGAAAAACAAGATAAATTCGCACGATGCCGGATTTCCTTAAAACGTGGTTTTCTGACAAATTTTGACGAAAGAAAATTCTCCTGTGGGTTCTCTTTTGAGGCTACACGTTTAGACGTACAAGCCACTCCAAATCTTTTCGAGTTACAACGTGTTGTTTAGGAGATACAAACTAATTTTGAACGAGGCGTTAATTCTGCTCGTAAAATATTTCCAAAATGTACGTATTTGTCTTTACTTTGCAACACTGTATTTCCTTATAACGTGGTATTCTTACATATTCTTTTGAGAGAAAACTCTCCTTTGCCTTCTCTTTTGAGGCTACAATCTTAGACATACACGCAACACCAAAGCTTTTCGAGTTACAACGTGTTCTTTAGGAAAAACAAGATAATTTCACACGATGCGGGATTTCCTTAAACGTGGTTTTCTGACAAATTTTGACGAAAGAAAATTCTCCTGTGGGTTCTCCTTTGAGGCTACACGTTTAGATGTACACGCCACACCAAATCTTTTCGAGTTACAAAGTGCTGTTTAAGAGATACAACCTAATTTTGTACGATGCGTTATTTCTTCTTGTAAAGTGTTTCCACTATGTATGTATTTGTCTTTACTCTGCCACACTGTATTTCCTTATAATGTGGTATTCTTATGTATTCTTTTGAGAGAATACTCTCCTGTGCCTCTTCTTTTTTGATGCTACTCGCTTAGACATACACGCAACAACAAAGCTTTTCGAGTTAAAATTTGTTGTTTAGGAAAAACAAGATAATTTCACACGATGCGTCATTTCCTTAAAACGTGGTTTTCTAAAAAAAATTTGAAGAACGAAAATTCTCCAGTGGGTTCTCATTTGAGGCTACACGTTTAGACGTACACGCCACACCAAATCTTTTCGAGTTACAACGTGTAGTTTAGGAGATACAAGCTAATTTTGTACGATGGGTTATTTCTTCTTGTAAAGTGTTTCCAATATGTACGTATTTGTCTTTACTCTGCAACACAGTATTTCCTTATAACGTGGTATTCTTACATATTCTTTCGAGAAAACTCTCCTGTGCCTTCTCTTTTGAGGCTACATGCTTAGACATACACGCAACACCAAAGCTTTTCGATTTATAACATGTTGTTTAGGAAAAATAAGATAATTTCGCACAATGCGGGATTTCTTTAAAACGTGGTTTCTGACAAATTTTGATGAATGAAAATTTTCCTGTGCGTTCTCTTTGAGGCTACACGTTTAGACGTACACGCCACACCAAATCTTTTCGAGTTACAACGTGCTGTTTAGGAGATACAAACTAATTTTGTACGATGCATTATTTCTTCTCATATAGTTTAAGTGTTTCCAATATGTACGTATTTGTCTTTTCTCTACAACATTGTATTTCCTTATAACGTGTTATTCTTACATATTCTTTTGAGAGAAAACTCTCCTGTGCCTTCTCTTTTGAGGCTACACTCTTAGACATACACGCAATACGAACGCTTTTCGAGTTACAACATGTTGTTTAGGAAAAACAAGATAATTTCGCCCGATGCGGGATTTCCTTAAAACGTGGTTTTCTGACAAATATTGACAAAAGAAAATTCTCCTGTGGGCTCTCTTTTGAGGCTACACGTTGAGACATACACGCCACACCAAATCTTTTCGAGTTACAACGTGTTGTTTAGGAGATACAACCTAATTTTGTAAGATGTGTTATTTCTTCTCGCAAAGTGTTTCCAGTACATACGTACTTCTCTTTACTCTGTAACACTGTATTTCCTTATAACGTGGTAATCTTACATATTCTTTTGAGAGAAAACTCTCCTGTGCCTTCTCTTTTGAAGCTACACGCTTAGACATACACACAACACCAAAGCGTTTCGGGTTACAACGTGTTGTTTAGGAAAAACAAGATAATTTCGCGCGAAGCTGGATTTCCTTAAAACGTGGTTTTCAGACAAATTTTGACAAAAGAAAATTCTCCTGTGGGTTCTCTTTTGAAGGCTACACGTTTAGACGTACATGCCACACGAAATCTTTTGAGTTACAACGTGTTGTTTAGGAGATATCACCTAATTTTTTAAGATGCGTTATTTCTTCTCTTAAAGTGTTTCCAATACGTAAGTATTTGTCTTTACTCTGCAACACTGTATTTCCTTATAACGTGGTATTCTTACATATTCTTTCGAGAGAAAACTCTCCTGTGCCTTCTCTTTTGAGGCTACACGCTTAGACATACACGCAACACCAAAGATTTTCGAGTTACAATGTGTTGTTTAGGAAAAACAATATAATTTCGCACAATGCGGGATTTCCTTATAACGTGGTTTTCTGACAAATTTTGACGAAAGAAAATTCTCCTGTGGGTTCTCTTTTGAGGCTACACGTTTAGACGTACACGCCACACCAAATCTTTTCGAGTTACAACGTGTTGTTTATGAGATACAAGCTAATTTTTTACGATGCATTTTTTATTCTCGTAAAGTTTAAGTGTTTCCAATAGGTACGTATTTGTCTTTACTCTGCAACACTGTATTTCCTTATAACGTGGTATTCTTACGTATTCTTTCAAGAGAAAACTCTCCTGTGCCTTCTCTTTTGAGGCTACACGCTTAGACATACACGCAACACCAAAGCTTTTCGAGTTACAACTTGTTGATTAGGAAAAACAAGATAATTTCTCACGATGCGGGATTTCATCAAAACTTTGTTTTGTGACAAATTTTGACGAAAGAAATTTCTCCTGTGTGTTCTCTTTTGAGGCTACACGTTTAGACGTACATGCCACACCAAATATTTTCGAGTACAACGTGTTGTTTAGGAGTTACAAGCTAATTTTGTACGATGCGTTATTTCTTCTCATAAAGTGTTTCCAATATATACATATTTGTCTTTACTCTGCAGCACTGTATTTAATAATAATGTGGTATTCTTACATATTCTTTCGAGAGAAAACTCTCCTGTGTGTTCTCTTTTGAAGCTACACGCTTAAATATACACGCAACACCAAAGCTTTTCGAGTTACAACGTGTTGTTTAGGAGATACAAGCTAATTTTTTACGATGCGTTATTTCTTCTCATAAAGTGTTTCCAACATGTACCTATATGTCTTTACTCTGCAACACTGTATTTCCATATAACTTGGTATTATTACATATTCTTTCGAGAGAAAACTCTCCTGTGACTTCTCTTTTGAGGCTGCACGCTTAGACATAGACAGAACACCAAAGCTTTTCGAGTTACAACGTGTTGTTTAGGAAAAACAAGATAATTTCGCATGTTGCGGGATTTCCTTAAAACGTGGTTTTCTGAAAAAAAATTGACGAAAGAAAATTCTCCTGTGGGTTCTCTTTTGAGGCTACACGTTTAGACATACAAGCTACACCAAATCTTTTCAAGTTACAACGTGTAGTTTAAGAGATACAAGCTAATTTTTATGATGCGTTATTTCTTCTTGTAAAGTCTTTCCAATACGTACATGTTTGTCTTTACTCTGCAACACTGTATTTCCTTATAATGTGGTATTCTTACATATTCTTTCGAGAGAAAACTCTCCTGCGCCTTCTGTTTTGAGGCTACACGCTTAGACATACACGCAACACCAAAGCTTTTCGAGATACGATGTGTTGTTTAGGAAAAACAAGATAATTTCGCACGATTTGGGATTTCCTTAAAACGTGGTTTTCTGACAAATTTTGATGAAGAAATTCTCCTGTGATTTCTCCTTTGAGGCTACATATTTAAACGTACAGGCCACACCAAATCTTTTCGAGTTACAACGTGTTGTTTAGGAGATGCAAGCTAATTTTGTAAGATGCGTTATTTCTTCTAGTAAAGTGTTTCCAATACGTATTTGTCTTTACTCTGCAATACTGTATATCCTTATAACGTGGTATTGTTACATATTCTTTCAAGAGGAAACTCTCCTGTGCCTTCTCTTTTGAGGCTACATGCTTAGACATACACGCAACACCAAAGCTTTTCGAGTTATAACACTTTGTTTAGGAAAAACAAGATAATTTCGCACGATGTGGGATTTCCTTAAAACGTTGTTTTCTGACAAATTTGGACGACAGAAAATTCTCCTGTTGGTTCTCTTTTGAGGCTACACGTTTAGACGTACATGCCACACCAAATGTTTTCGAGTTACAAAGTGTTGTTTAGGCGATACAAGCTAATTTTGTACGAGGCGTTATTTCTTCTTGTAAAGTGTTTCCAATACGTATGTATTTGTCTTTACTCTGCAACAATGTATTTCCTTATAACGTGGTATTCTTACATATTCTTTCGAGAGCAAACTCTCATGTGCGATCTCTTTTGAGGCTACATGCTTAGATATACTCGCAACAGCAAAGCTTTTCCTGTTAAAACGTGTTGTTTAGGAAAAAAAAAGTTAATTTCGCACGATGCGGGATTTCCTTAAAACGTGGTTTTCTGACAAATTTTGACAAAAAAACAAAATTAGCTTGTATCTCCTAAACAACACGTTGTAACTCGAAAAGATTTGGTGTGGCGTGTACGTCTAAACGTGTAGCCTATAAAGAGAACCCACAGGAGAATTTTCTTTCGTCAAAATTGTCAGAAAACCACGTTTTAAGGAAATCCCGCATCCTGCGAAATTATCTTGTTTTTCCTAATCAACACGTTGTAATGCGAAAAGCTTTGGTGTTGCATGTATGTCAAAGCGTGTAGCCTCAAAGGAGAACGCACAGGTGAGTTTTCTATGGAAAGAATATGTAATAATACCACTTTATTAGGAAACACAGTGTCTCAGAGCAAAGACAAATACGTACTCTATTGGAAACACTTTACGAAAAGAAATAACGTATCATACGAAATTAGCTTGTATCTCCTAAACAGCACATTGTAACTCGAAAGGATTTGGTGGGGCGTGTACGTGTACACGTGTAGCCTCAAAACAGAACCCACAGGAGAATTTCCTTTGGTCAAAATTTTTCAGAAAACCACGTTTTAAGGAAAGTATCTTTGTTTTTCCTAATCAACATGTTGTAACGCTAAATGCTTTGGTGTTGCGTGTATGACTAAGTTTGTAGCCTCAAAAGAGAATGCACAAGAGAGTTTTCTATCGAAATAATATGTAAGAATACCACCTTATAAGGAAATACAGTGTTGCAGAGTAAAGACAAAAACGTACGTATTGGAAACACTTTATGAGAAGAAATAACGCATCGTACAAAATTAGCTTGTATCTCCTAAACTACACGTTGTAACTCGAAAAGCTTCGGTGTTGCGTGTATGTCTAAGCATGTAGCCTCAAAATAGAAGGTACAGGAGAGTTTTCTCTCGAAAGAATATGTAAGAATACCACGTTATAAGGAAATACAGTATTGCAGAGTAAAGACAAATACATACGTATTGGAAACACTTTACGAGAAGAAATAACGCTTCTAACAAAATTAGCTTGTATCTCCTATACAACACGTTGTAACTCGAAAAGATTTGGTGTGTCGTGTACGTCTAAACGTGTAGCCTCAAAAGAGAACCAACAGGAGAATTTTCTTCCGTCAAAATTTGTCAGAAAACCACGTTTTATGGAAATCCCGCATCGTGAGAAATTATCTTATTTTTCCTAATCAACATGTTGTAACACGAAATGCTTTGGTTTTGCCTGTATGCCTAAGCGTGTACCCTCAAAAGAGAAGGCACAGGAGAGTTTTCTCTCGAAAGAATATGTAAGAATACCACGTTATAAGAAAATACAATGTTGCAGAGTAAAGACAAATAAGTACGTATTGGAAACACTTTACGAGAAGAAATAAAGCATCATACAAAATTAGCTTGTATCTCCTAAACAACACGTTGCAACTCGAAAGGTTTTGGTGTGGCGTGTACGTCTAAATGTGTAGCCTCAAAAGAGAACCAACAGCAGAATTTTCTTTCGTCAAACTTTTTCAGAAAACCACGTTTTAAGGATATCCCGCATCGTGCAAAATTATCTTATTTTTCCTTATCAACACGTTGTAACACGAAATGCTTGGATTTTGCCTGTATGTCTAAGCATGTAGCCTCAAAAGAGAAGGCACAGGAGAGTTTTCTCTCGAAAGAATATGTAAGAATACCACGTTATAAGGAAATACAGTGTTGCAGAGTAAAGACAAATACATACGTATTGGAAACACTTTACGAGAAGAAATAAAGCATACTACAAAATTAGCTTTTATCTCCTAAACAACAAGTTGTAACTCGAAAAGTTTTGGTGTGGTGTGTACGTCTAAACGTGTAGCCTCAAAAGAGAACCCACAGGAGAATTTTCTCTCGTCAAAATTTTTCAGAAAAGCACGTTTTAAGGAAATCCAGCATCGTGTGAAACGATCTTGTTTTTCCGAAACAACACGTCGAAACTCGAAAAGCTTTGGTATTGCGTGTATGGGTAAGCGTGTAGCCTCAAAAGAGTAGGCACAGGAGAATTATCTCTCGAATGAATATGTAAGCATACCACGTTAAAAGGAAATACAGTGTTGCAGAGTAAAGACAAATACGTACTTATTGGAAACACTTTAAGAGAAGAAATAACGCATCGTACAAAATTAGCTTGTATCTTCTAATCAACACGTTGTAACTCGAAAAGATTTGGTGTGGCGTGTACGTCTAAACGTGTAGCCTCAAAAGAGAACCCACAGGAGAATTTTCTTTCGTCAAAATTTGTCAGAAAACCAAGTTTGGAGGAAATCCCGTATCGTGGGAAATTATCCTGTTTTTCCTAAACAACACGTCGTAACTCGAAAAGCTTTCGTGTTGCGTGTCTGTCTAAGTGTGTAGCCTCAAAAGAGAAGGCACAGGAGAGTTTTCTCTCGAAAGAATATGCAAGAATACTATGTTATAAGGAAATACAGTGTTGCAGAGTAAAGACAAATACGTACTTATTGGAAACACTTTACGAGAAGAAATAACGCATCGCAAAAATTAGATTGTATCTCCTAAACAACACGTTGTAACTCGAAAATATTTGGTGTGATGTGTACTTCTAAACGTGTAGCCTCAAAAGAGAAGCCAAGGAGAATTTTCTTTCGTCAAAATTTGTCAGAAATCCACGTTTTAAGGAAATCCCGCATCGTGCGAAATTATCTTGTTTTTCCTAAACAACATGTTGTAACTCGAAAAGCTTTGGTGTTGCGTGTATGTCTAAGCGTGTAGCCTCAAAATAGAACACTCAGGAGAGTTTTCTCTCGAAAGAATATGTAAGAATACCACCTTATAAGGAAATACAGTGTTGCAGAGTAAATACAAATACGTACCTATTGGAAACACTTTACGAAGTGAAATAACGCATCTTACAAAATCAGCTTGTATCTCCTAAACAGCACGTTGTAACTCGAAAAGCTTTGGTGTTGCGTGTATGTCTTAACGTGTAGCCTCAAAAGAGAACCCACAGGAGAATTTTCTTTAATCAACATTTTTTCAGAAAACCACATTTTAAGGAAATCCCGCATCGTGCGAAATTATCTTGTTTTTCCAAAACAACACGTTGTAACTCAAAAAGCTTTGGTGTTGCGTGTATGTCTAATCGTGTAGCCTCAAAAGAGAAGGCACAGGAGAGTTTTCTCTTGAAGGAATAAGTAAGAATATCACGTTATAAGGAAATACAGTGTTGCAGGGTAAAGACAAATACACAAGTATTGGAAACACTTTACGAGAAGAAATCATGCATCGTACAAAATTAGCTTGTATCTCCTAAACAACACGTTGTAACTCGAAATGATTTGGTGTGACGTGTACTTCTAAACGTGTAGCCTCAAAAGAGAACCCACAGGAGAATTTTCTTTTGTAAAAATTTGTCAGAGAACCACGTTTTAAGGAAATCCCGCATCGTGTTAAATTATCTTGTTTTTCCTAAACAACACGTTGGAACTCGAAAAGCTTTGGTGTTGCGTGTATGTCTAAGTGTGTAGCCTCAAAAGAAAACGTACAGGACAGTTTTCTCTCGAAAGAATATGTAAGAACACCATGTTATAAGGAAACACAGTGTTGCAGAGTAAAGACAAATACGTACGTATTGGAAACACTTTACAAGAAGAAATAACGCATAGTACAAAATTAGGTTGTATCTCCTAAACAACACGTTGTAACTCGAAAGGATTTGGTGTGGCGTGTACATCTAAACTTGTAGCCTCAAAAGAGAACCCACAGGAGAATTTTCTTTCATAAAATTTTGTCAGAAAACCACGTTTTAAGGAAATCCCGCTTCGTGCGAAATTATCTTGTTTTTCCTAAACAACATGTTGTAACTAGAAAAGTTTGGTGTTGCGTGTATGTCTAAGCGTGTAGCCTCAAAAGAGAATGCACAGGAGAGTTTTATCTCGAAAGAATATGTACGAATACTACGTTATAAGGAAATACAGTGTTGCAGAGTAAAGACAAATACATATATATTGTAAACACTTTACGAGAAGAAATAACGCATCGTACAAAATTAGCTTGTATCTCCTAAACAACACGTTGTAACTCGAAAATATTTGGTGTGGCATGTACGTCTAAATGTGTAGCCTCAAAAGAGAACCAACTGCAGAATTTTCTTTCATCAAAATTTGTCAGAAAACCACTTTTTAAGGAAATCCCGCATCGTGCGAAATTATCTTGTTTTTCTTAATCAACACGTTGTAACGCGAAAAGCTTTGGTGTTTTGTGTATGTGTATGCATGTAGCCTCAAAAGAGAAGGCACAGGAGAGTTTTCTCTTGAAAGAATATGTAAGAATACCACGTTATAAGGAAATACAGTGTTGCAGAGTAAAGACAAATATGTACTTATTGGAAACACTTTACGAGATGATATAACGCATCGCATAAATTAGATTGTATCTCCTAAACAACATGTTGTAACTCGAAAGGATTTGGTGTGACGTGTACTTCTAAATGTGTAGCCTCAAATGAGAACCCACTGGAGAATTTTCTTTCTTCAAAATTTGTCAGAAAACCACGTTTTAAGGAAATCCCGCATCGTGCGAAATTATCTTGTTTTTCCTAAACAACATGTTGTAACTCGAAAAGCTTTGGTGTTGCGTGTATGTATAAGCGTGTAGCCTCAAAAGAGAACACACAGGAGAGTTTTCTCTCGAAATAATATGTAAGAATACCACCTCATAAGGAAATACAGTGTTGCAGAGTAAAGACAAAAACGTACCTATTGGAAACACTTTATGAAGAGAAATAACGCATCTTACAAAATTAGCTTGTATCTCCCAAACAGCACGTTGTAACTCGAAAAGCTTTGGTGTTGCGTGTATGTCTTAACATGTAACCTCAAAAGAGAACCCACAGGAGAATTTTCTTTAGTCAACATTTTTTCAGAAAACCACGTTTTAAGGAAATCCCGCATCGTGCGAAATTATCTTGTTTTTCCAAAACAACACGTTGTAACTCAAAAAGCTTTGGTGTTGCGTGTATGTCTAATCGTGTAGCCTCAAAAGTGAAGGCACAGGAGAGTTTTCTCTTGAAGGAATAAGTAAGAATACCACGTTATAAGGAAATACAGTGTTGCAGAGTAAAGACAAATACGTAAGTATTGGAAACACCTTACGAGAAGAAATAACGCATCGTTCAAAATTAGCTTGTATCTCCTAAACACACGTTGTAACTCGAAAATATTTGGTGTGACGTGTACTTCTAAGCGTGTAGCCTCAAAAGAGAACCCACAGGAGAATTTTCTTTCGTAAAAATTTGTCAGAAAACCACGTTTTAAGGAAATCCCGCATCATGCGAAATTATCTTGTTTTTCCTAAACAACAGGTTGGAACTCGAAAAGCTTTGGTGTTGCGTGTATGTCTAAGTGTGTAGCCTCAAAGGAAATGCTCAGGACATTTTTCTCTCGAAAGAATATGTAAGAATACCACGTTATAAGGAAATACATTGTTGCAGAGTAAAGACAAATAGGTACGTATTGGAAACAATTTAAAAGTAGAAATAACCCATAGTACAAAATTAGGTTGTATCTCCTAAACAACACGTTGTAACTCGAAAGGATTTGGTGTGGCGTGTACATCTAAACTTGTAGCCTCAAAAGAGAACCCACAGGAGAATTTTCTTTCATAAAATTTTGTCTGAAAACCACGTTTTAAGGAAATCCCGCATCGTGCGACATTATCTTGTTTTTCCTAAACAGCATGTTGTAACTCGAAAAGCTTTGGTGTTGCGTGTATGTCTAAGCGTGTAGCCTCAAAAGAAAATGCACAGGAGAGTTTTATCTCGAAAGAATATGTAAGAATACTACGTTATAAGGAAATACAGTGTTGCAGAGTAAAGACAAATACATATATATTGTAAACACTTTACGAGAAGAAATTACGCATCGTAAAAATTAGCTTGTATCTCCTAAACAACACGTTGTAACTCGAAATATTTGGTGTGGCGTGTACGTCTAAACGTGTAGCCTCAAAAGAGAACCCACAGGAGAATTTTCTTTAGTGAACATTTTTTCAGAATACCACGATTTAAGGAAATCCCGCATCGTGCGAAATTATCTTGTTTTTCCTAAACAAAAAGTTGTAACTCAAAAAGCTTTGGTGTTGTGTGTATGTCTAAGCGTGTAGCATCCTTATAACATGGTATGCTTACATGTTCTTTCGAGAGAAAACTCTCCTGTGCCTACTCTTTTGAGGCTACACGCTTACCCATAAACACAACACCAAAGCTTTTCCAGTTACGACGTGTTGTTTAGGAAAAACAAGATCATTTAGCACTATGCCGGATTTCCATAAAACGTGC
Organism: Apodemus sylvaticus; assembly: GCF_947179515.1. Lineage (NCBI taxonomy): Eukaryota > Metazoa > Chordata > Mammalia > Rodentia > Muridae > Apodemus > Apodemus sylvaticus. The sequence goes on along the minus strand of NC_067483.1, from coordinate 27,316 downwards.
TTTTCTGACAAATTTTGAGGAAAGAAAATTCTCCTGTGGGTTCTCTTTTGAGGCTACATGTTTAGACGTACACGCCACATCAAATCTTTTCGAGTTACAACTTGTTGTTTAGGAGATACAAGCTAATTATGTACGATGCTTTATTTCTTCTCTTAAAGTGTTTCCAATACGTACGTATTTGTCTTTAATCTGCAACATTGTATTTCCTTATAACGAGGTATTCTTACATATTCTTTTGAGAGAAAACTCTCCTGTGCCTACTCTTTTGAGGCTACACGCTTAGACATACAGGCAAAACCAAAGCATTTCATGTTACACCGTGTTGATTAGGAAAAGTAAGATAATTTCGCACGATGCGGGATTTCCTTAAAACGTGGTTTTCTGACAAATTTTGATGAAAGAAAATTCTCCTGTTGGTTCTCTTTTGAGGCTACACGCTAAGACATACACGCAATACCAAAGCTTTTCGAGTGACAACGTGTTTTTTAGGAAAAACATGATAATTTCGCACGATGCGGGATTTCCTTAAAACGTGGTTTTCTGAAAAATTTTGACGAAAGAAAATTCTCCTGTGGGTTCTGTTTTGAGGCTACACCTTTAGACATACACACCACACCAAATCTTTTCGAGTTACAACGTGTAGTTTAGGAGATACAAGCTAATTTTTACGATGCGTTATTTCTTCTTGTAAAGTGTTTCCAATATTTATGTATTTGTCTTTACTCTGCAACACTGTATTTCCTTATATCGTGGTATTCTTACATATTCTTTCGAGAGAAAACTCTGCTGTGCCTTCCCTTTTGAGGCTACATGCTTAGTCATACACGCAACACCAAAGCTTTTCGAGATACAATGTGTTGTTTAGGAAAAACTAGATAATTTCCCCCATGCGGGATTTCCATAAAACGTGGATTTCTGACAAATTTTGACGAAAGAAAATTCTCCTGTGGGTTCTCTTTTGAGGCTACACATTTAGCTGTACACGCCACACCAAATCTTTTCGACTTACAACGTATTCTTTAGGAGATACAAGTTAATTTTGTACGATGCGTTATTTCTTCTCTTGAAGTGTTTCCAATAAGTATGTATTTGTCTTTACTCTGCAACACTGTATTTCCTTATAACGTGCTATTCTTACATATTCTTTCAAGAGAAAACTCTCCTGTGCCTTCTCTTTTGAGACTACACACTTAGACATACAGGCAAAACCAAAGCATTTCGTGTTACAACGTGTTGATTAGGAAAAATAAGATAATTTCGCACGATGCAGGATTTCTTTAAAACGTGGTTTTCTGACAAATTTGACGAAAGAAAATTCTCCTGTTGGTTCTCTTTTGAGGCTACATGTTTAGACGTACACGCCACACCAAATTTTTTCGAGTTACCACTTGCTGTATAGGAGATACAAGCTAATTTTGTATGAAGCGATATTTCTTCTCGTAAAGTGTTTCCAATACATACGTATATGTCCTTACTCTGCAACACTGTATTTCTTTATAACGTGGTATTCTTACATATTCTTTCGAGATAAAACTCTCCTGTACATTCTCTTTTGAGGCTACATGCTTAGACATACACGCAACACCAAAGATTTTCACGTTACAATGTGTTGATTAGAAAAAACAAGATAATTTCGCACGATGCGGGATTTCCTTAAAACATGGTTTTCTGACAAATTTTGAAGAAAGAAAATTCTCCTGTGGGTTCTCTTTTGAGGCTACACGTTTAGACGTACACGCCACACCAAATCTTTTCGAGTTACAACGTGTAGTTTAGGAGATACAAGCTAATTTTTACGATGCCTTATTTCTTCTCTTAAAGTGTTTCCAATATGTATGTATTTGTCTTTACTCTGCAACACTGTATTTCCTTATAAGGTGGTATTCTTACATATTCTTTCGAGAGAAAACTCTCCTGTGCCTTCTCTTTTGAGGCTACACGCTTAGACATACAGGCAAACCAAAGCATTTCGTGTTACAACGTGTTGATTAGGAAAAATAAGATAATTTCACACGATGCGGGATTTCCTTAAAACGTGGGTTTCTGACAAATGTTGACGAAAGAAAATTCTCCTGTGTGTTCTCTTTTGAGGCTACCAATTTAGCCGTACACGCCACACCAAATCCTTTCGAGTTACAACGTGTTGTTTAGGAGATACAAGCTAATTTTGTATGATGCATTATTTCTTCTCCTAAAGTGTTTCCAATACATACGTATTTGTCTTTACTCTGCAACAATGTATTTCCTTATAACGTGGTATTCTTACATATTCTTTCGAAAGAAAACTCTCCCGTGTGTTCTCTTTTGAGGCTACACTCTGAGAAATACACGCAACACAAAAGCTTTTCGAGTTACAACGTGTTGTTTAAGAAAAACATGATAATTTCGCACGATGCGGGATGTCCTTAAAACGTGGTTTTCTGAAAATTTTGACAAAAGAAAATTCTCCTGTGGGTTCTATTTTGAGGCTACCCATTTAGACCTACACGCCACACCAAATCTTTTCGAGTTACCACTTGTTGTATAGGAGATACAAGCTAATTTTGTATGAAGCGTTATTTCTTCTCGTAAGGTGTTTCCAATTCATATGTATATGTCTGTACTCTGAAACACTGTATTTCCTTATAACCTGGTATTGTTACATATTCTCTCGAGATAAAACTCTCCTGTGCATTCTTTTTTGAGGCTACACGCTTAGACTTACACGCAAAACCAAAGATTTTCGTGTTACAATGTGTTGATTAGAAAAAACAAGATATTGTGAAGGGGGTCATTTCCCTAATTTCTTTCTCAGCCTGCTTATCCTTTGAGTATAGGAAGGCCACTGATTTGCTGGAGATGATTTTATAACCTGCCACTTTGCTGAAGTTGTTTATCAGCTGTAGGAGCTCTCTAGTGGAGTTCTTTGGGTCACTTAGGTAGACGATCATGTTGTCTGCAAATAATGATATTTTGACTTCTTCCTTTCCAATTTGTATCCCTTTGACCTCCTTATGTTGTCGAATTGCCCGAGCTAGTACCTCAAGTACAATATTGAAAAGATAAGGAGAAAGGGGGCAGCCTTGTCTGGTCCCTGATTTCAGTGGGATTGCTTCAAGTTTCTCTCCATTTAGTTTGATGCTGGCTACCGGTTTGCTGGATATTGCTTTTACTATGTTTAGGTATGGGCCTTGAATTCCTGTTCTCTCCAAGACTTTAAGCATGAAGGGATGCTGAATTTTGTCAAATGCTTTTTCAGCATCCAATGAAATGACCATGTGGTTTTGTTCTTTGAGTTTGTTTATGTAGTTGATTGTATTGATGGATTTCCGTATATTGAACCAACCCTGCATTCCCGGGATAAAGCCTACTTGATCATGGTGGATGATCGTTTTGATGTGTTCTTGGATTCGGTTGACAAGAATTTTATTGAGTATTTTTGCATCGATGTTCATAAGGGAAATTGGTCTGAAGTTCTCTTTCTTTGTTGGATCTTTTTGTGGCTTTGGTATCAGCGTAATTGTGGCTTCGTAGAAGGAATTGGGTAGTGTTCCTTCTGTTTCTATTTTGTGGAATAGTTTGAAGAGTATAGGTGTTAACTCTTCTTTGAAGGTCTGGTAGAATTCTGCACTGAAGCCATCTGGTCCTGTGCTTTTTTTGGTTGGAAGACTTTCTATGACTCCTTCTATTTCTTTAGGCATTATGGGACTGTTTAGATGGTCTAGTTGGTCCTGATTTAATTTTGGTATTTGGTATCTGTCAAGGAAATTGTCCATTTCCTCCAGATTCTCCAGTTGTGTTGAGTACAGGCTCTTGTAGTAGGATCTGATGATTTTTTGGATTTCCTCGGTTTCCGTTGTTATATCTCCCTTTTCATTTCTAAGTTTGTTAATTTGGATACTTTCTCTGTGCCCTTTGGTCAGTCTGGCTAAGGGTTTATCTCTCTTGTTGATTTTCTCAAAGAACCAGCTCCTGGTTTTGTTGATTTTTTGAATGGTTCTCTTTGTTTCTACTTGATTGATTTCGGCCCTGAGTTTGATGATTTCCTGACTTCTACTCCTCCTGGGCGAAATAGCTTCTTTTTGTTCTAGGGCTTTCAGGTGTGTCATTAAGCTGGTAATGTATGCTCTCTCCATTTTCTTTTTGGAGGCACTCAGGGCTATGAGTTTTCCTCTTAGCACTGCTTTCATTGTGTCCCATAGATTTGGGTATGTTGTGTTTTCATTTTTATTGTGTTCTAAAAAGTCTTTAATTTCTTTCTTTATTTCTTCCTTGACCAAGGTATCATTGAGTAGAGTATTGTTCAGTTTCCACGTGTATGTGAGTTTTCTGTTGTTTCTGTTGCTATTGAAGACCACTTCTACTCCATAGTGATCAGATAGGAGGCATGGGATTAGTTCTATCTTCTTATATTTGTTGAGGTCTGTCTTGTGACCAATTATATGGTCGATTTTGGAGAAGGTACCATGAGGTGCTGAGAAAAAGGTATATTCTTTTGTTTTAGGATAGAATGTTCTATATATATCTGTTAAATCTAATTGGTCCAAAGCTTCAATTAGTTTCATTGTGTCCCTGTTTAGTTTCTGTTTTCCTGATCGGTCCATTGAGGAAAGTGCAGTGTTGAAGTCACCCACAATTATTGTGTTAGGTGCAATTTAGTTTTAATAAAGTTTCTTTTACGAAAGAGGGTGCCCTTGCATTTGGGGCATAGATGTTCAGGATTGACAGTTCTTCTTTTTGTATTTTTCCTTTGACCAGCAAGAAGTGTCCCTCAGCGTCTCTTTTGATGACTTTGGGTTGAAAGTCAATTTTATCTGATATTAAAATGGCTACTCCAGCTTGTTTCCTGAGACCATTTGCTTGTAAAATTGTCTTCCAGCCTTTTACTCTAAGGTAGTGTTTGTCTTTGACCCTGAGGTGTGTTTCCTGTAAGCAGCAAAATGTAGGGTCCTGTTTACGTATCCATTCAGTTAGTCTGTGTCTTTTTATTGGGGCATTAAGTCCATTGATGTTAAGAGATATTAAGGAATAGTGATTGTTACTTCCTATCATTTTTGACGTTATTTTTAAATTTGAATGCTTAACTTCTTTTGGGTTTGATGAAAGGTTACTATCTTGCTTTTTCCTGGGTGAAGTTTCCCTCCTTGTATTGGTGTTGTCCTCCTATTATCCTTTTTAGGGCCGGGTTTGTGGATAGATATTGGGTAAACTTGGTTTTGTCATGAAATATCTTAGTTTCTCCATCTATGGTGATTGAGAGTTTTGCTGGATATAGTAGTTTTGGTTGGCATTTGTGTTCTCTTAGAGTCTGCATGAGATCTGCCCAGGACCTTCTAGCCTTCATAGTCTCCGGTGAAAAGTCTGCTGTGATTCTGATAGGTCTTCCTTTATATGTTACTTGGCCTTTTTCTCTTACTGCCTTTAGTATTCTTTCTTTGTTTAGAACATTTGGTGTTTTGATTATTATGTGACGGGAAGTATTTCTCTTCTGGTCCAGTCTGTTTGGAGTTCTGTAGGCTTCTTGTATATTCATGGGCATCTCTCTCTTTAGGTTAGGGAAGTTTTCTTCCATAATTTTATTGAAGATATTTGCTGGCCCTTTAAGTTGTAAATCTTCACTCTCATCTATGCCTATAATCCTTAGGTTTGGTCTTCTCATTGTGTCCTGGATTTCCTGGATATTTTGGGTTACAAGCTTTTTGCATTTTGCATTTTCTTTAACTGTTGAGTCCATGGTTTCTATGGAATCTTCAGCATCTGAGATTCTTTCTTCTATCTCTTGTATTCTGTTGTTGATATTTGCATCTCTGTCCCCTGATTTCTTCCCAAGGCTTTCTATCTCCAAAGTTGTCTCCCTTTGAGTTTTCTTAGTTGTTTCTACTTCTGATTTTAGATCCTGGATGGTTTTGCTTAGCTCCTTCACTTGCATGTTTGTGTTTTCCTGTAATTCTTTAAGAGATTTTTGTGTTTCCTCTTTCATGACCTCAGCCTGTTGACCAAAGTTCTCCTGTATTTCATTAAGAGATTTTTGTGTTTCGTCTTTCATGAACTCAGCCTGTTGACCAAAGTTCTCCTGTATTTCTTTAAGTGTTTTTTGCATTTCCTCCTTGTTGGCTTTTGTATTCTCCTGGATTTCTTTCAATGATTTTTGTGTTTCCCTTGCAAGGGCTTCTAACTTTTGATCCATTTTCTCCTGAATTTCTTTAAGTATGTCCTTCATGTGTTCCTGTACCAGCATCATGACCAGTGATTTTAAATCCAAATCTTGTTTTACTGGTGTGATGGGGTATCCAGGACGTGTTGCTAGAGGAGAATTGGGTTCAGATGTTGCCATATTGCCTTGATTTCTGTTAGTGACGTTCCTGCGTTTGCCTTTTGCCATCTAGTTCTCACTGGTGTTAGTTTGTCTTGTCAGTGCTGGACTCACCAGTGCAAGCTGCCCCTTCCCCGTTGGCCTCTGGTGCACAGCTTACCTCCTGCACTGCTTGTAGACAGGGTGCTGCTGCCCAGGCTGTTCAGATCCCAAAGCAGGCACCCGAAGGCTCCTGCTGGGGCCCACTGGATTCACTGGAGCACACTGACTTCTCCCAGCTGGCCGCCCGGAAACCCAGCTAGCCACTTGCAGGACTTGGAGATGTGGTGCTGCCGCCCAGGCTGATCTGGGCAGCAGAACTCCCAACTGGGTTGGTGCACACAAGGCTAGCCTAGCTGCCCAGGCCCTGAGTCTAGGCAAAAGCCTGGCAGGCCAATGTCGGTGCAAAGTTCCCCTCAGCTGTGGGTGTTAATTGGGTGTGTCAGGTGGCTAGGATGGTGGCGTGTGCGAGTTCCCTGAGAGTGCTGGGAGAGTCTGCTGGGCTAACAACCTCCTGGCTGGGTCAGCACACAGATGGCCCAACGAGCAGCCCAGGGCCTGGGGGGCAGTCCAGGGCCTGACCGTCTGAGACCCCTGCTATGTCCGCCTCGGGCTATGCCTGTTAGCTGGTTTGGTTTTGCCTGCTAGGTCTCTCTGGCTTCCTGTAGGCAAAATGGCGGTGGTGCGCAAACTGGCCCGGATAAACAACCTCCTGGCCGGGTCGGCACACAGATGGCCCACCGAGCAGCCCAGGGCCTGGGGGCAGTCCAGGGCCTGACCGTCTGAGACCCCTGCTTTGTCCGCCTTGGGCTATGCCTGTTAGCTGGTTTGGTTTTGTCTGCTAGTCTCTCTGGCTTCCCGCAGGCAAAATGGCGGTGGTGCGCACCGGCCCGGGCAAACAAGTTCCTGGCTGGGTCGGCACACAGATGGCCCACCGAGCAGCCCAGGACCTGGGGGCAGTCCAGGGCCTGACCGTCTGAGACCCCTGCTATGTCTGCCTCGGGCTATGCCTATTAGCCAGTTTGGCTTTGCCTGCTAGGTCTCTCTGGCTTCCCGTAGGCAAAATGGCGGTGGTGCGCAAACGGCTCTGATAAACAACCTCCTGGCCGGGTCAGCACACAGATGGCCCACCGAGCAGTCCTGGGCCTGGGTGCAGTCCAGGGCCTGACCGTCTGAGACCCCTGCTACGTCCGCCTTGGGCTATGCCTGTTCGCTGGTTTGGTTTTGCCTGCTAGGTCTCTCCGGCTTCCTGTAGGCAAAATGGCGGCGGTGTGCGCCGGCCGAGGCAAACAAGCTCCTGGCTGGGTCGGCACACAGATGGCCTGCCGAGCAGCCCAGGACCTGGGGGCAGTCCAGGGCCTGACCGTCTGAGACCCCTGCTATGTCCGCCTCGGGCTATGCCTGTTAGCCAGTTTGGTTTTGCCTGCTAGGTCTCCCTGGCTTCCCCCAGGCAAAATGGTGGTGGTGCGCGCGCCGGCCCGGGAGGAAAAAAACCTCCTGGCCGGATTTGCACCCCGGTGGACCCCCGATCAGCTCAGGGCCTGGGTGCAGGCCAACGCCCGTCGGGCTTAGACCCCCGCGATGTTGGTCTCGGGTTATATTTGCGTACCTCAGTCTGATTTCTCTGGCAACCGAGAACCAATATGGAGCCCTCGTAACTGACTGGCGGGAGGCAGAGTTCTGATGTGGCTTCTGTGTGGTGAAAGGCACCGTAAATCCGCCGCTGCTTGCAGCCTGGCTGGCCAGCGATGGCCAGTGGTCGTGGGCACCGGGTCTGCCTGGACCCTGTCCGCTTGGTTCTACTGCTGATGGCCCTTCCTCTGGACCAGCCGCTGCTGCTGCTACTGCTGCTGCTGCCGCCGCTCCCAGGCCCAAGAATTTTCTTTCATCAAAATTTGTCAGAAACCACATTTTAAGGAAATCTCGCATCGTGTGAAATTATCTTGTTTTTCATAAACAACACATTGTAAATCGAAAAGCTTTGGTGTTGCGTGTATGTCTAAGCGTGTAGCCTCAAAAGAGAACGCACAGGAGAGTTTTCTCTCGAAAGAAAATGTAGGAATACCACGTTATAAGGAAATACAGTGTGGCAGAGTAAAGACAAATACGTACATATTGGAAACACGTTAAGAGAAGAAATAAAGCATCATACAAAAATAGCTTGTATCTCCTAAACAAAACTTTGTAACTCGAAAAGATTTGGTGTGGCTCGTACCTCTACAAGTGTAGCCTCAAAAGAGAACCCACAGGAGGAAATTCTTTCGTCAAAATTTTTTAGAAAACCACGATTTATGAAAATCTCGCATCGTGCAAAATTATCTTGTTTTTTCCTAAACAACACGTTGTAACTCGAAAAGCTTTGGTGTTGCGTGTTTGTCTAAGCGTGTAGCCTCGAAAGAGAACGCACAGGAGAGTTTTCCCTCGAAAGAATATGTAAGAATACCACGTTATAAGGAAATACAGTGTTGCAGAATAAAGACAAATACGTATGTATTGGAAACACTTTATGAGAAGAGTTAACGCATCTTACAAAATTAGCTTGTATCTCCTAAACAAAACGTTGTAACTCGAAAAGATTTGGTGTGGCGTGTACATCTAAACATGTAGCCTCAAAAGAGGACCCACAGGAGAATTTTCTTTCGTCAAAATTTTTCAGAAAACCACGTTTTAAGGAAATCCCGCATCGTGCGAAATCATCTTCTTTTTCAGAAACAACATGTTGTAACTCGAAAAGCGTTGCTGTTGCGTGTATGTGTAAGCGTGGAGACTCAAAAGAGAAGGCACAGGAGAGTGTTCTCTTGAAAGAATATGTAAGAATACCACGTTAAAAGGAAATACAATTTTGCAGAGTAAAGACAAATAAGTACATATTGGAAACACTTTACGAGAAGAAATAACGCATCGTAAAAAATTAGCTTGTATCTCCTAAACAACACGTTGTAACTCGAAAAGATTTGGTGTGGCATGTACGTCTAAAAGTGTAGCCTCAAACGAGAACCCACAGGAGAATTTTCTTTCATCAAAATTTGTCTGAAACCACGTTTTAAGGAAATAGCGCATCGTGCGAAATTATCTTGTTTTTCCTAAACAACACATTGTAACTCGAAAAGCTTTGGTGTTGCGTGTATGTCTAAGCATGTAGCCTCAAAAGAGAATGCACAGGAGAGTTTTCTCTCGAAAGAATATGTAAGAATACCACGTTATAAGGAAATACAGTGTTGCAGAATAAAGACAACTACGTACGTATTGGAAACACTTTAAGAGAAGAAATAACGCATTGTAAAAAATTAGCTTGTATCTCCTAAACAACACATTGTAACTCGAAAAGATTTGGTGTGGCTCGTACCTCTACACGTGTAGCCTCAAAAGAGAACCCAGAGAAGAACTTTCTTTCGTCAAAATTTGTCTGAAAACCACGTTTTTTTGGAAATCTCGCATCGTGCGAAATTATCTTGTTTTTCCTAAACAACACGTTGTAACTCGAAAAGTTTGGCGTGCGTGTTTGTCTAAGCGTGTAACCTCAAAAGAGCATGCACAGGAGAGTTTTCCCTCGAAAGAATATGTAATAATACCACGTTATAAGAAAATACAGTGTTGCAGAGTAAAGATAAATAACGACATATTGGAAACAATTTAGGGAAGAAATAACGGATCGTACAAAATTTGCTTATATCTCCTAAACAACACGTTATAACTCGAAAGTATTTGGTGTGGCTCGTACTTCTACACGTGTAGCCTCAAAAGAGAACCAACAGGAGAACTTTCTTTCGTCAAAATTTGTCAAAAAAACACGTTTTAAGGAAATCCCGCATCGTGCAAAATTATCTTGTTTTTCCTAAACAACACTTTGTAACTCGAAAAGCTTTGGTGTTGCGTGTATGTCTGAGCATGTTGCCTCTAAAGACAATGCACAGGAGAGTTTTCTCTCGGAAGAACATGTAAGAATACAATGTTAAAAGGAAATACAGTGTTGCAGAGTAAAGACAAATACGTACGTATTGGAAACACTTTATGAGAAGAAATAACGCATCATACAAAATTAGCTTGTATCTCCTAAACAACACGTGGTAACTCTAAAGGATTTGGTGTGGCGTGTACGTCTAAATGTGTAGCCTCAAAAGAGAACCGACAGGAGAATTTTCTTTCGTCAAAATTTGTCAGAAAACCACGTTTTAAGGAAATCCTGCATCGTGCGAAATTATCTGGTTTTTCCTAAACGACATGTTGTAACTCGAAAAGCTTTGGTTTTGCCTGTATGTCTAAGTGTGTAGCCTCAAAAGGGAACGCACAGGATAGTTTTCTCTCGAAAGAATATGTAAGAATACCACGTTATAAGGAAATACAGTGTTGCAGAGTAGACAAATACGTACATATTGGAAACACTTTACGAGAAGAAGTAACGCATCGTAGAAAATTAGCTTGTATCTCCTAAACAAAACGTTGTAACTCGAAAAGATTTGGTGCGGCGTGTACGTCTAAACGTGTAGCCTCAAAAGAGAACCCACAGGAGAATTTTCTTTCGTCAAAATTTTTCAGAAAACCACGTTTTAAGGAAATCCCGCATCGTGCCAAATCATCTTCTTTTTCCTGAACAACATGTTGTAACTCGAAAAGCTTTGGTGTTGCGTGTATGTCTAAACTTGTAGCCTCAAAAGAGAATGCACAGGAGAGTTTTCTCTCGAAAGAATATGTAAGAATACCATGTTATAAAAAAATACAGTGTTGCAGAGTAAAGACAAATACGTATGTATTGGAAACACTTTAAGAGAAGAAATAACACATCGTACAAAATTATCTTGTATCTCCTAAACAACAATTGGAACTCGAAAAGATTTGTTGTGGCTCGTACCTCTATACGTGTAGCCTCAAAAGAGAACCCACAGGAAAACTTTCTTACGTCAAAATTTTTCAGAAAACCACGTTTTATGGAAATCTCGCATCGTGCGAAATTATCTTGCTTTTCCTAAACAACACATTGTAACTCGAAAAGCTTTGGCATTGCGTGTATGTCTAAGCGTGTAGCCTCTAAAGAGTACGCACAGGAGAGTTTTCTCTCAAAAGAACATGTAAGAATACAACGTTATAAGGGAATACAGTGTTGCAGAGTAAAGTCAAATACATACTTGATGGAAACACTTTACGAGAAGAAATAACGCATTGTAAACAATTAGCTTGTATCTCCTAAACAACACGTGGTAACTCGAAAGGACTTGGTGTGGCGTGTACGTCTAAACGTGTAGCCTCAAAAGAGAACCCATAGGAGAATTTTCTTTCTTCAAAATTTGTCAGAAAATCATGTTTTAACGAAATTCTGCATCCTGCGAAATTATCTTGTTTTTCCTAAACAACAAGTTGTAATTCGAAAAGCTTTGGTGTTGCGTGTATGACTAAGTGTGTAGCCACAAAAGGGAATGCACAGGAGAGTTTTCTCTCGAAAGAATATGTAAGAATACCACGTTATAAGAAAATACAGTGTTGCAGAGTAAAGACAAATACGTACATATTGGAAACACTTTAAGAGAAGAAATATCGCATCTTACAAAATTAGCTTGTGTCTCCTAAACAACTCGTTGTAACTCGAAAAGATTTGGTGTGACATGTACGTCTCAACGTGTAGCCTCAAAAGAGAACCCACAGGAGAATTTTCTTTCATCAAAATTTGTCAGAAACCACGTTTTAAGGAAATCACGCATTGTGCGAAATTATCTAGTTTTTCCTACACAACACGTTGTAACTCGAAAAGCTTTGGTGTTGTGTGTATGTCTAAGCATGTAGCCTCAAAAGAGAACACACAGGAGAGTTTTCCCTCGAAAGAATATGTAAGAATATCACATTATAAGGAAATACAGTGTTGCAGAGTAAAGACAAATACGTATGTATTGGAAACACTTTATGAGAAGAAATAATGCATCATACAAAATTAGCTTGTATCTCCTAAACAACAGGTTGTAACTCGAAAGGATTTGGTGTGGCGTGTACGGCTAAACGTGTAGCCTCAAAAGAGAACCCACAGGAGAATTTTCTTTCGTCAAAATATGTGAGAAAACCACGTTTTAAGGAAATCCCTCATCGTGCAAAATTATCTTGTTTTTCCTAAACAACAAGTTGTAACTCGAAAAGCTTTGGTGTTGCGTGTATGTCTAAGCGTGTAGCCTCAAAAGAGAATGTAAAGGAGAGTTTTTTTCTCAAAGAATATGTAAGAATACCACGTTATAAGGAAATACATTGTTGCAGAGTAAAGACAAATACGTACATATTGGAAACTCTTACGAGAAGAAATAACGCACCGTAAAAAATTAACTTGTATCACCTAAACAACACGTTGTAACTCGAAATGATTTGGTGTGGCGTGTACGTCAAAAGGTGTAGCCTCAAAAGAGAACCCACAGGACAATTTTCTTTCGTTAAATTTTTTCAGAAATCCACGTTTTAAGGAAATCCCGCATCATGCGAAATCATCTTCTTTTTCCTAAACAACATGTTGTAACTCAAAGAACTTTGGTGTTGCGTGTATGTCTAAGCGTGGAGCCTCAAAAGCGAAGGCACAGGAGAGTTTTCTCTCGAAAGAATATGTAAGAATAGACGTTATAAAGAAATACAATTAGGCCGAGTAAAGGCAAATAAGTACATATTGGAAACACTTTAGGAGAAGAAATAACGCATCGGACAAAATTAGCTTGTATCTCCTAAACAACACGTGGTAACTCGAAAAGGTTTGGTTTGGCGTGTACGTCTAAACGTGTAGCCGCCAAAGAGAACACAAAGGAGAATTTTCTTTCGTCAAAATTTGTCAGAAAACCACATTTTAAGGAAATCCCCCATCGTGCGAAAATATCTTCTTTTTCCTAAACAACAACTTGTAACACGAAAAGCTTTGGTGTTGCGTGTATGTCTCAGCATGTAGCCTCAAAAGCGAATGCACAGGAGAGTTTTCTCTCGAAAGAACATGTAAGAATACAACGTTATAAGGAAATACAGTGTTGGAGAGTAAAGACAAATACGTACATATTGGAAACACTTTACGAGAAGAAATGACACATCATAAAATATAAGCTTGTATCTCCTAAACAACAAGTGGTAACTCGAAAAGATTTGGTTTGGCGTTTACGTCTAAAAGTGTAGCCTCAAAAGAGACCCCACAGGAGAATTTTCTTTCTTCAAAATTTGTCAGAAAACCACGTTATAAGGAAATCCCTCATCATGCAAAATTATCTTGTTTTTCCTAAACAACACGTTGTAACTCGAAAAGCTTTGGTGTTGTGTGTATGTCTAAGCGTGTAGCCTCAAAAGAGAATGTAAAGGAGAGTTTTTTCTAGAAAGAATATGTAAGAATACCACGTTATAAGGAAATAGAGTGTTGCAGCGTAAAGACAGATACGTACATATTGGAAACACTTTATGAGAAGAAATAACGCATCGTAAAAAATTAACTTGTATCTCCTAAACAACACGTTGTAACTCGAAAAGATTTGGTGTGGCGTGTACGTCTAAACGTGTTGCCTCAAAAGAGAACCCACAGGACAATTTTCTTTCGTTAATACTTTTCAGAAAACCACGTTTTAAGGAAATCCCGCATCGTGCGAAATCATCTTCTTTTTCCTAAACAACATGTTGTAACTCAAAAAGCTTTGGTGTTGCGTGTATGTCTAAGCGTGGAGCCTCAAAAGCGAAGGCACAGGAGAGTTTTCTCTCGAAAGAATATGTAAGAATACCACGTTATATAGAAATACAATTTTGCAGAGTAAAGGCAAATAAGTACATATTGGAAACACTTTAGGAGAAGAAATAACGCATCGTACAAAATTAGCTTGTATCTCCTAAACAACACGTGGTAACTCGAAAAGATTTGGTTTGGCGTGTACGTCTAAACGTGTAGCCTCAAAAGAGAACACAAAGGAGAATTTTCTTTCGTCAAAATTTGTCAGAAAACCACGTTTTAAGGAAATCCCGCATCATGCGAAATTATCTTGTTTTTCCTAAACAACACCTTGTACCTCGAAACGCTTTGGTGTTGCGTGTATGTCTCAGCATGTAGCCTCAAAAGAGAATGCACAGGAGAGTTTTCTCTCGAAAGAACATGTAAGAATACAAAGTTATAAGGAAATACAGTGTTGCAGAGTAAAGACAAATACGTACTTATTGGAAACACTTTACGAGAAGAAATTACGCATCATACAATATTAGCTTGTATCTCCTAAAGAAAAAGTGGAAACTCGAAAACATTTGGTTTGGCGTGTACGTCTAAAAGTGTAGCCTCAAAAGAGAACCCACTGGAGAATTTTCTTTCTTCAAAATTTGTCAGAAAACCACGTTTTAACGAAATCCCGCATCCTGCGAAATCATCTTGTTTTTCCTAAACAACAAGTTGTAACTCGAAAAGCTTTGGTTTGCGTGTATGTCTAAGTGTGTAGCCTCAAAAGGGAATGCACAGGATAGTTTTCTCTCGAAAGAATATGTAAGAATACCCCGTTATAAGGAAATACAGTGTTGCAGAGTAAAGACAAATACGTACATATTGGAAACACTTTTCGAGAAGAATTAACGCATCGTACAAAATTAGCTTGAATCTCCTAAACAACACCTTGTTACTCGAAAAGATTTGGTGTGGCGTGTACGTCTAAACGTGTAGCCTCAAAAGAGATCCCACAGGAGAATTTTCTTTCATCAAAATTTGTCAGAAACCACGTTTTAAGGAAATCTCGCATTGTGCGAAATTATCTTGTTTTTCCTAAACAACACGTTGTAACTCGAAAAGCTCTGGTGTTGCGTGTATGTCTAAGCGTGTAGCCTCAAAAGAGAAAGCACAGGAGAGTTTTCTCTCGAAAGAATATGTAAGAATGCCACGTTATAAGGAAATACAATGTTGCAGTGTAAAGACAAACACGTACGTATTGGAAACACTTTACGAGAAGAATTAACGCATAGTACAAAATTAGCTTGTATCTCCTAAACAACAAGTTGTATCTCGAAAAGATTTGGTGTGGCCTGTACGTCTAAACGTGTAGCCTCAAAGGAGAAACCACAGGAGAATTTTCTTTCATCAAAATTTTTCACAGAACCATGTTTTAAGGAAATCCCGCATCGTGTGAAATCATCTTCTTTTTCCTAAACAACATATTGTAACTCGAAAAGCTTTAGTGTTGCGTGTATGTCTAAGCGTGGAGCCTCAAAAGAGAAGGCACAGGATAGTTTTCTCTCGAGAGAATATGTAAGAATACCACGTTATTAGGAAATACAATTTTGCAGAGTAAAGACAAATAAGTACATATTGGAAACACTTTACGAGAAGAAATAATACATCATACAAAATTACCTTGTATCTCCTAAACAACACGTGGTAACTCGAAAAGATTTGGTTTGGTGTGTACGTCTAAACGTGTAGCCTCAAAAGAGAACCAACAGGAGAATTTTCTTTCATCAAAATTAGATAACCACGTTTTAAGGAAATCCCGCATCGTGCAAAATTATCTTGTTTTTCCTAAACAACACGTTGTAACTCAAAAAGCTTTGGTGTTGCGTGTATATCTATGCATGTAGCCCCAAAAGAGAATGCACAGGAGAGTTTTCTCTCGAAGGAACATGTAAGACTACAACGTTATAAGGAAATACAGTGTTGCAGAGTAAAGACAAAAACATAAATATTGGAAACACTTTACGAGAAGAAATGACGGATCATAAAATATAAGCTTGTATCTCCTAAACAACAAGTGGTAACTCGAAAAGATTTGGTTTGGCATGTACGTCTCAAAGTGTAGCCTCAAAAGAGACCCCACAGGAGAATTTTCTTTCTTCAAAATTTGTCAGAAACCACGTTTTAAGGAAATCTTGCATCGTGCGAAATTATCTTGTTTTTCCTAAACAACACGTTGTAACTCGAAAAGCTTTGGTGTTGCATGTATGTCTAAGCATGTAGCCTCAACAGAGAACGCAAAGGAGAGTTTTCTCTCGAAAGAATATGTAAGAATATCACGTTATAAGGAAATACAGGGTTGCAGAGTAAAGACAAATACGTACATATTGGAAACACTTTACGAGAAGAAATAATGCATCGTAAAAAATTAGCTTGTATCTCCTAAACAACACGTTGTAACTCGAAAAGATTTGATGTGACGTGTACGTCTAAACGTGTAGCCTCAAAAGCGAACCCACAGGAGAATTTTCTTTCATCAAAATTTGTCAGAAAGCACGTTTTAAGGAAATCTCGAATCGTGCGAAATTATCTTGTTTTTCCTAAAGAACACGTTGTAACTCGAAAAGCTTTGATGTTGCGTGTATGTCTAAGCGTGTAGCCTCAAAAGAGAACGCACAGGAGAGTTTTCTCTTGAAAGAATATGTAAGAATACCTCCTTATAAGGAAATACAGTGTTGCAGAGTAAAGACAAATACGTACCTATTGGAAACACTTTAAGAGAAGAAATAATGCATCGTAAAAAATTAGCTTGTATCTCCTAAACAACACGTTGTAACTAGAAAAGATTTGGTGTGGCTCGTACGACTACACGTGTAGCCTCAAAAGAGAACCCACAGGAGAACTTTCTTTCGTCAAAATTTGTCAGAAAACCACGTCTTAAGGAAAGCCCGCATCGTGCAAAATTATCTTGTTTTTCCTAAACAACACGTTGTAACTCTAAAAGCTTTGGTGTTGCGTGTATGTCTAAGCGTGTAGCCTCTAAAGAGTACACACAGGAGAGTTTTCTCTCGAAAGAACATGTAAGAATACAACGTTATAAGGAATACAGTGTTGCAGAGTAAAGACAAATACATACTTGTTGGAAACACTTTACGAGAAGAAATAATTCATTGTAAAATATTAGCTTGTATCTCCTAAACAACACGTGGTAACTCGAAAAGAATTGGTGTGGCGTGTACGTCTAAACGTGTAGCCTCAAAAGAGAACCCATAGGAGAATTTTCTTTCATCAAAATTTGTCAGAAACCACGTTGTATGGAAATCTCGCTTCGTGCGAAATTTTCTAGTTTTTCCTAAACAACACGTTGTAACTCGAAAAGCTTTGGTGTTGCGTGTATGTCTAAGCGTGTAGCCTCAAAAGAGAATGCACAGGAGAGTTTTCTCTTGAACGAACATGTAAGAATACCACGTTATAAGGAAATACAGTGTTGCACAGAAAAGACAATTACGTACCTATTGGAAACACTTTAAGAGAAGAAATAATGCATCATACAAAATTAGCTTGTATCTCCTAAACAACACGTTGTAACTCGAAAAGATTTGGTGTGGCTCGTATGTCTACACGTGTAGCCTCAAAAGAGGACCCACAGGATAACTTTCTTTCTTCAAAATTTGTCAGAAAAACCACGTTTTAAGTAAATCCCGCATCGTGCAAAATTATCTTGTTTTTCCTAAACAACACGTTGTAACTCGAAAAGCTTTGTTGTTGCGTGTATGTCTAAGCGTGTAGCCTCTAAAGAGTATGCACAGGAGAGTTTTCTCTAGAAAGAACATGTAAGAATAAAACGTTATAAGGAAATACAGTGTTGGAGAGTAAAGACAAATACATACTTGTTGGAAACACTTTACAAGAAGAAATAATGCATCGTAAAAAATTAGCTTGTATCTACTAAACAACACGTGGTAACTCGAAAGGACTTCATGTGGCGTGTACGTCTAAACGTGTAGCCTCAAAAGAGAACCCATTGGAGAATTTTCTTTCTTCAAAATTTGTCAGAAAATCACGTTTTAACGAAATCCCGCATCCTGCGAAATTATCTTGTTTTTCCTAAACAACAAGTTGTAACTCGAAAAGCTTTGGTGTTGCGTGTATGTCTAAGTGTGTAGCCACAAAAGGGAATGCACAGGAGAGTTTTCTCTCGAAAGAATATGTAAGAATACCACGTTATAAGGAAATACAGTGTTGCAGAGTAAAGACAAATACGTACATATTGGAAACACTTTAAGAGAAGAAATAATGCATCGTACAAAATTAGATTGTATCTCCTAAACAACACGTTGTAACTCAAAAAGATTTGGTGTGATGTGTACGTCTAAACGTGTAGCCTTAAAAGAGAACCCACAGGAGAATTTTCTTTCAACAAAATTTGTCTGAAACCACGTTTTAAGGAAATCTCGCATCGTGCGAAATTATCTTGTTTTCCCTAAACAACACGTTGTAACTCGAAAAGCTTTGGTGTTGCGTGTATGTCTAAGCATGTAGCCTCAAAAGAGAACACACAGGAGAGTTTTTCCTCGAAAGAATATGTAAGAATACCACCTTATAAGGAAATACAGTGTTGCAGAGTAAAGACAAATACGTATGTATTGGAAACACTTTACGAGAAGAAATAAGGCAACATACATTATTAGCTTGTATCTCCTAAACAACAGGTTGTAAGTCAAAAGGATTTGGTGTGGCGTGTACAGCTAAACGTGTAGCCTCAAAAGAGAACCCACAGGAGAATTTTCTTTCATCAAAATATGTGAGAAAACCACGTTTTAAGGAAATCCCTCATCGTGCAAAATTATCTTGTTTTTCCTAAACAACAAGTTGTAACTCGAAAAGCTTTGGTGTTGCGTGTATGTCTAAGCGTGTAGCCTCAAAAGAGAATGTAAAGGAGAGTTTTTTCTAGAAAGAATATATAAGAATACCACGTTATAAGGAAATACAGTGTTGCAGAGTAAAGACAAATACGTACATATTGGAAACACTTTACGAGAAGAAATAACGCATCGTAAAAAATTAACTTGTATCTCCTAAACAACACGTTGTAACTGGAAAAGATTTGGTGTGGCGTGTACGTCTAAACGTGTAGCCTCAAAAGTGAACCCACCGGACAATTTTCTTTCGTTAAATTTTTTCAGAAAACCACGTTTTAAGGAAATCCCGCATCATGCGAAATCATCTTCTTTTTCCTAAACAACATGTTGTAACTCAAAAAGCTTTGGTGTTGCCTGTATGTTTAAGCGTGGAGCCTCAAAAGCGAAGGCACAGGTGAGTTTTCCCTCGAAAGAATATGTAAGAATACCACGTTATAAAGAAATACAATTTTGCCGAGTAAAGGCAAATAAGTACATATTGGAAACACTTTAGGAGAAGAAATAATGCATCGGACAAAATTAGCTTGTATCTCCTAAACAACACGTGGTAACTCGAAAGGTTTGGTTTGGCGTGTACGTCTAAACGTGTAGTCGCAAAAGAGAACACAAAGGAGAATTTTCTTTCGTCAAAATTTGTCAGAAAACCACGTTTTAAGGAAATCCTGCATCATGAGAAATTATCTTGTTTTTCCTAAACAACACGTTGTAAATCGAAAAGCTTTGGTGTTGCGTATATGTCTAAGCGTGTAGCCTCAAAGGAGAATGCACAGGAGAGTTTTCTCTCGAAAGAACATGTAAGAATACAACGTTATATGGAAATACAGTGTTGCAGAGTAAAGACAAATACGTACATATTGGTAACACTTTACGAGAAGAAATTACGCATCATGAAATATTAGCTTGTATCTCCTAAACAAAAAGTGGAAACTCACAAACATTTCGTTTGGTGTGTATGTCTAAACGTGTAGCCTCAAAAGAGAGCGCCCTGGAGAATTTTCTTTCTTCAAAATTTGTCAGAAAACCACGTTTTAACGAAATCCCGCATCCTGCAAAATTATCTTGTTTTTCCTAAAGAACAAGTTGTAACTCGAAAAGCTTTGGTGTTGCGTGTATGTCTAAGTGTGTAGCCTCAAAAGGATATGCAAGGAGAGTTTTCTCTCGAAAGAATATGTAAGAATACCACGTTATAAGGAAATACAGTGTTGCAGAGTAACGACAAATACGTACATATTGGAAACACTTTAAGAGAAGAAATAAAAAACCGTACAAAATTAGCTTGTATCTCCTAAACAACAGGTTGTAACTTGAAAATATTTGGTGTGACGTGTACAACTAAACGTGTAGCCTCAAAAAAGAACTGACAGGAGAATTTTTTTTATCGTCAAAATATGTGAGAAAACCACGTTTTAAGGAAATCCCTCATCATGCAATATTATCTTGTTTTTCCTAAACAACAAGTTGTAACTCGAAATCTTTGGTGTTGCGTGTATGTCTAAGCGTGTAGCCTCAAAAGAGAATGCAAAGGAGAGTTTTTTCTCGAAAGAATATGTAAGAATACCACGTTATAAGGAAATACAGAGTTGCAGAGTAAAGACAAATACGTACATATTGGAAACACTTTAAGAGAAGAAATAACGCATCATACAAAATTAACTTGTACTCCTAAACAACACGTTGTAACTCGAAAAGATTTGATGTGGTGTGTACGTATAAAGGTGTAGCCTCAAAAGAGAACCCACAGGAGAATTTTCTTTGGTCAAATTTGTCAGAAAACCACGTATTAAGGAAATCCTGCATCGTGGGAAATTATCTTGTTTTTCCTAAACAACACGTTGTAACTCGAAAAGATTTGGTGTTGCGTGTTTGTCTCAGTGTGTAGCCTCAAAAGAGAACACACAGGAGAGTTTTCACTAGAAAAAGTATGTATGAATACCAGGTTATAAGGAAATACAGTGTTGCAGAGTAAAGACAAATACGTACTTATTGGAAACACTTTACAAGAAGAAATAACGCATCATACAAAATTAGCTTGTATCTCCTAAACAACAGGTTGTAACTCGAAAGGATTTGGTGTGGCATGTATGTCTAAACGTGTAGCCTCAAAAGAGAACCCACAGAAGAATTTTCTATCGTCAAAATTTGTGAGAAAACCACGTTTTAAGGAAATCCCTCATCGTGCAAAATTATCGTGTTTTTCTTAAACAACACGTTGTAACTCGAAAAGCTTTGGTGTTGCGTGTATGTCTAAGCATGTAGCCTCAAAAGAGAATGCAAAGGAGAGTTCTTTCTCGAAAGAATATATAAGAATACCACATTATAAGGAAATACAGTGTTGCAGAGTAAAGACAAATACGTACATATTGGAAACACTTTACGAGAAGAAATAACGCATAGTACAAAATTAGCTTGTATCTCCTAAACAACACGTTGTAACTCTAAATGATTTGCTGTGGCGTGTACGTCTAAATGTGTAGCCTCAAAAGAGAACCCACAGGACAATTTTCTTTGGTCAAATTTGTCAGAAAACCACGTATTAAGGAAATCCAGCATCGTGAGAAATTATCTTGTTTTTTCCTAAACAACGCGTTGTAACTCGAAAAGCTTTGGTGTTGCGTGTATGTCTAAGCATGTAGCCTCAAAGGAGAACACACAGGAGTGTTTTCTCTCGAAAGAATATGTAAGACTACCACGTTATAAGGAAGTACACTGTTGCAGAATAATGACAAATACTTACGTATTGGAAACCCTTAAACTTTAAGAGATGAAATAAAACATCGTACAAAATTAGCTTGTATCTCCTAAACAACACGTTGTAACTCGAAAAGATTTGGTGTGGCGTGTACATCTAAACGTGTAGCCTCAAAAGAGAACCACAGGACAATTTTCTTTCGTCAAAATTTGTCAGAAAACC
The DNA here is from genome assembly GCF_947179515.1 of Apodemus sylvaticus. Classification (NCBI taxonomy): domain Eukaryota; kingdom Metazoa; phylum Chordata; class Mammalia; order Rodentia; family Muridae; genus Apodemus; species Apodemus sylvaticus. The sequence continues at coordinate 5,522 of NC_067483.1, read as the reverse complement.
ACGTTTTAAGGAAATCCCGCATCGTGAGAAATTATCTTGTTCTTCCTAAAAAACACGTTGTAACTCGAAAAGCTTTGGTGTTGCGTGTATGTCTAAGCATGTAGCCTCAAAAGAGAACGCACAGGAGAGTTTTCTCTCGAAAGAATATGTAAGAATACCACGTTATAAGGAAATACAGTGTTGCAGAGTAAAGACAAATACGTACTTATTGGAAACACTTTTAGAGATGAAATAACGCATCGTTCAAAATTAGCTTGTATCTCCTAAACAACAGGTTGTAACTCGAAAAGAATTGATGTGGCATGTACGGCTAAACGTGTAGCCTCAAAAGAGAACCCACAGGAGAATTTTCTTTGGTCAAAATTTGTCAGAAAACCACGTATTAAGGAAACCCAGCATCGTGCGAAATTATCTTGTTTTTCCTGAACAACATGTTGTAACTCGAAAAGCTTTGGTGTTGCGTGTATGTCTAAGCATGTAGCCTCAAGAGAGAACGTACAGGAGAGTTTTCTCTCGAAAGAATAGTTACGAATACCACTTTATAAGGAAGTACAGTGTTGCTGAGTAAAGACGAAAACGTACATATTGGAAACACTTAAACTTTATGAGATGAAATAAAGCATCGTACAAAATTAGCTTGTATCTCCTAAAAAACACGTTTTTACTGGAAAAGATTTGGTGTGGCTTTTACGTCTAAACGTGTAGCCCCAAAAGAGAACCCACAGGACAATTTTATTTCGTCAAAATTTGTCAGCAAACCACGTTTTAAGGAAATCCCGCATCGTGAGATATTATCTTGTTCTTCCTAAACAACACGTTGTAACTCGAAAAGCTTTGGTGTTGCATGTATGTCTAAGCGTGTAGCCTCAAAGGAGAATGCACAGGAGAGTTTTCTCTCGAAAGAATATGCAAGAATACCACGTTATAAGGAAAACAGTGTTGCAGAGTAAAGGCAAATACGTACGTATTGGAAACACTTAAACTTTACGAGAAGAAATAACGCATCTTAAAAAATTAGCTTGTATCTCCTAAACAACACGTTGTAACTTGAAACGATTTGGTGTGGCGTGTACGTCTAAACGTGTAGCCTCAAAAGAGAACCCTCAGGAGTATTTTCTTTCATCAAAATTTGTCTAAGCATGTAGCCTCAAAAGAGAATGCACAGGAGAGTTTTCTCTCGAAAGAATATGTAAGAATACCACGTTATAAGGAAATACAGTGTTGCAGAGTAAAGACAAATACATACTGATTGGAAACACTTAAGCTTTATGAGAAGAAAAAACACATCGTAAAAAATTAGGTTGTATCTCCTAAACAACACGTTATAACTCTAAATGATTTGGTGTGGCGTGTACGTCTAAACATGTGCCTCAAAAGAGAACCCACAGGAGAATTTTCCTTCGTCAAAATTTGTCAGAAAACTACGTTGTAAAGAAATCCAGCATCGTGCGAAATTATCTTGTTCTTCCTAAACAACACATTGTAACTCGAAAAGCTATGGTCCTGCGTGTAACCCTAAGGGTGTAGCCTCAAAAGAGAACGCACAGGAGAGTTTTCTCTCGAAAGAATATGTAAGAATACCACGTTATAAGGAAATACAGTGTTGCAGATTAAAGACAAATACGTACATATTTGAAACACTGTAAGAGAAGAAATAACGCATCGTACAAAATTAGCTTGTATCTCCTAAACAACACGTTGTAACTCGAAAAGATTTGGTGTGACGTGTACGTCTAAACGTGTAGCATCAAAAGGGAACCGACAGGAGAATTTTCTTTCATCAAAATTTGTCAGAAACCACGTTTTAAGGAAATCTCGCATCGTGCGAAATTATCTTGTTTTTCCTAAACAACACGTTGTAACTCGAAATGCTTTGGTGTTGCGTGTATGAATAAGCGTGTAGCCTCAAAAGAGAATGCACAGGAGAGTTTTCTCTCGAAAGAATATGTAAGAATACCACGTTATAAGGTAATACAGTGTTGCAGGTAAAGACAAATATGTATGTATTGGAAACACTTTACGAGAAGAAATAACGCATCATACAAAATTAGCTTGTATCTCCTAAACAACAGGTTGTAACTCAAAAGGATTTGGTGTGGCGTGTACGGCTAAACATGTAGCCTCAAAAGAGAACAGAAAGGAGAATTTTCTTTCGTCAAAATATGTGAGAAAACCACGTTTTAAGGAAATCCCTCATCGAGAAAAATTATCTTCTTTTTCTTAAACAACAAGTTATAACTTGAAAAGCTTTAGTGTTGCGTGTATGTCTAAGCATGTAGCCTCAAAAGAGAATGTAAAGGAGAGTTTTTTCTCAAAAGAATATGTAAGAATACCACTTTATAAGGAAATACAGTGTTGCAGAGTAAAGACAACTACGTACATATTGGAAAGACTTTACGAGAAGAAATAATGCATCATACAAAATTAGATTGTATCTCCTAAACAACACATTGTAACTCGAAAAGATTTGGTGTGGTGTGTACGTCTAAATGTGTAGCCTCAAAAGAGAACCCACAGGAGAATTTTCTTTCCTCAAAATTTGTCAGAAAACCATGTTTTAAGGAAATCTCGCATCATGCGAAATCATCTTCTTTTTCCTAAACAACATGTTGTAACTCGAAAAGCTTTAGAGTTGCCTGTATGTGTAAGCGTGGAGCCTCAAAAGAGAAGGCACAGGAGAGTTTTCTCTTGAAAGAATATGTAAGAATACCACGTTATTAGGAAATACAATTTTGCAGAGTAAAGACAAATAAGAATATATTGGGAACACTTACGAGAAGAAATAACGCATCGAACAAAATTAGCTTGTATCTCCTAAACAACACGTGGTAACTCGTAAAGAATTGGTTTGGCGTGTATGTCTAAACGTGTAGCCTCAAAGGAGAACACAAAGGAGAATTTTCATTCGTCAAAATTTGTCAGAAAACCACGTTTTAAGGAAATACCGCATCGTGCGAAATTATCTTGTTTTTCCTAAACAACACGTGGTAACTCGAAAAGCTTTGGTGTTGCGTGTATGTCTAAGCGTGTAGCCTCAAAAGAGAATGCAAAGGAGAGGTTTTTCTCGAAAGAATATGTAAGAATACTACGTTATAAGGAAATACAGTGTTGCAGAGTAAAGACAAATACGTACATATTGGAAACACTTTACGAGAAGAAATTAAGCATCATACAATATTAGCTTGTATCTCCTAAAAAACAAGTGGAAACTCGAAAACATTTGGTTTGGCGTGTACGTCTAAAAGTTTAGCCTCAAAAGAGAACCCACTGGAGAATTTTCTTTCGTCAAAATTTGTCAGAAAACCACGTTTTAAAGAAATCCCGCATCCTGCGAAATTAACTTGTTTTTCCTAAACAACACGTTATAACTCGAAAAGCTTTGGTGTTTCGTGTATGTCTCAGTGTGTTGCCTCAAAAGTTAACACACAGGAGAGTTTTCACTGGAAAGAATATGTAAGAATACCAGGTTATAAGGAAATACAGTGTTGCAAAGTAAAGACAAAGACGTACCTATTGGAAACACTTTACGAGAAGAAATAACGCATCATACAAAATTAGCTTGTATCTCCTAAACAACACGTTGTAACTCGAAAAGATTTGGTGTGGCGTGTACATCTAAACGTGTAGCCTCAAATAGAGAACCCACAGGAGAATATTCTTTGGTCAAATTTGTCAGAAAACCACGTATTAAGGAAATCCCGCATCGTACGAAATTATCTTGTTTTTCCTAAACAACACGTTGTAACTCGAAAAGCTTTGGTGTTTCGTGTATGTCTCCGCGTGTAGCCTCAAAAGAGAACACACAGGAGAGTTTTCTCTCAAAAGAATATGTAAGAATACCACGTTATAAGGAAATACAGTGTTGCAGAGTAAAGACAAATACGTACATATTGGAAACCCTTAAATGTTACGAGATGAAATAAAGCATCGGACAAAATGAGCTCGTATCTCCTAAACAACACGTTGTAACTCGAAAAGATTTGGTGTGGCGTGTATGTCTAAACGTGTAGCCTCAAAAGAGAACCCATAGGAGAATTTTCTTTCGTCAAAATTTTCAGAAAACCACGTTTTAAGGAAATCCCGCATCGTGCGAAATTATCGTGTTTTTCTTAAACAACACGTTGTAACTCGAAAAGTTTTTGTGTTGCGTGTATGTCTCAGCGTGTAGCCTCAAAAGAGAACACACAGGAGAGTTTTCTCTCGAAAGAATATGTAAGAATACCACGTTATAAGGAAATACAGTGTAGCAGAGTAAAGACAAATAGGTACGTATTGGAAATCCTTAAACTTTACAAGATGAAATAAAGCATCTTACAAAATTAGCTCGTATCTCCTAAACAACACGTTTTAACTCGAAAAGATTTGGTGTGGCGTGTACGTCTAAACCTGTAGCCTCAAAAGAGAACCCATAGGAGAATTTCCTTTCGTCAAAATTTGTCAGAAACCACGTTATAAGGTAATCCTGCATCGTGGGAAATTATCTTGTTTTTCCTAAACAACACGTGGTAACTCGAAAATCTTTCGTGTTGCGTGTATGTCTAAGCGTGTAGCCTCAAAGAGAACACACAGGAGAGGTTTCTCTCGAAAGAATATGTAAGAATACCACGTTATAAGGAAGTACAGTGTTGCAGAATAAAGACAAATACGTACGTATTGGAAACACTTTATGAGAAGAAATAACGCATCATACAAAAGTAGCTTGTATCTCCTAAAAAACACGTTGTAACTCGAAAAGATTTGGTGTGGCGTGTACGTCTAAACGTGTAGCCTAAAAAAGAGAACCCACAGGAGAATTTTCTTTGGTCAAATTTGTCAGAAAACCACGTATTAAGGAAATCCTGCATGGTGCGAAATTATCTTGTTTTTCCTAAACAACAGGTTGTAACTCGAAAAGCTTTGGTGTTGCGTGTATGTCTCAGCGTGTAGCCTCAAAAGATAACACACAGGAGAGTTTTCTCTCAAAAGAATATGTAAGAATACCACGTTATAAGGAAATACAGTGTTGCAGAGTAAAGACAAATACGTACGTATTGGAAACCCTTAAACTTTATGGGATGAAATAAAGCATCGTACAAAATGAGCTCGTATCTCCTAAACAACATGTTGTAACTCGAAAAGATTTGGTGTGGCATGTACGTCTAAACGTGTAGCCTCAAAAGGGAACCCACAGGAGAATTTTCTTTCATCAAAATTTGTCAGAAACCACCTTTTAAGGAAATATCGTATCGTGCGAAATTATCTTGTTTTTCCTAAACAACACGTTTTAACTTGAAAAGCTTTGGTGTTGCGTGTATGTCTAAGCGTGTAGCCTCAAAAGAGAACACACAGGAGAGCTTTCTCTCGAAAAAATACGTAAGAATACCACTTTAAAGGAAGTACAGTGTTGCTGAGTAAAGACAAAAACGTACATATTGGAAACCCTTAAACTTTACGAGTTGAAATAAAGCATCGAACAAAATTAGCTTGTGACTCATAAACAACACGTTGTTACTCGAGAGGATTTAGTGTGGCCTGTACGTCTA